>NC_072793.1:105743420-106425153 GCF_028583425.1 Eublepharis macularius
GATAACCTCTTACTAAATACATTTATTTATTTAAAACATTTATTTGCTTGCCTTTCCCCAGAGCATCTCAGCATTCAAGTAACAACATAAATGCAAATTTATAAAACAGACATAACAATAAGTCCCATCTAAAGTCACATTATACTATACAGTGGAACGTATTCCTCTGCCTAGGCTCAGACTGCCCCAAAAATTCTTCACAAGAGCTCTGTTTTGCAGCCTCACTGGAAAGCGAAGAAGGTGTTCCAGAGACATGGAGTAGCTACTGAAAAAGCTCAAATTTGGATTGTTGTCAAGCATGACTTAGACATAGGGAATTCTGACCATACAGACTGCTGAGCAGAACAAAAATGCCACACAGGAACATATTGAGAAGGGCACTAGATGCTGGGGCTTGAAACTGGGCCCTTCTGCATTCAAGGGCACCCGCTGCAACTCCTTATTTATGTGTACCCTTTTGTTTTCTTAATTTTAGGAACTTGGAATCGATTGATCTCTCTTACAATAAATTATATCATGTTCCATCATATCTGCCGAAGTCACTAGTGCATCTTATACTTATAGGGAACCAAATTGACAGAATTCCTGGATTTGTATTTGGACACATGAAGCCGGGGCTGGAATATCTCTATCTTTCATATAACAAACTTGACGATCACAGTATTGATCCCGTATCATTCTATGGGGCCTATCATTCTCTAAGGGAAATCTTCTTAGATCACAATCAGTTGAAGTCTGTGCCACTTGGTATTGCAGAAATGAGGTCACTGAATTTTCTGAGGCTCAACAACAACAAGATAAGGTAATTAATAATACTTACTAAATATGAATTAATTTAATTAACTTGTACCAGAGATATTACTGCCTTTCTTCTCTACATTTTCATGAAGATTCTAGTTTATGACATTCAAATTCTTTACTTTAACTTATTATAACACTTTCATCCTAAGAAGAGTTAAGTTCACTGAAGACCTGTTAAGGACACTGTGAATAGCCTGGGCATTTTACCAGATCCTGTAACGTCAATAAGATCATTAATGTCTTACTGAAAAATCAATACATGTATCTACTTAAGTGTGTACTTAAGCTATAAATCTGTAACTGGTGAGCAGCTAAATCCTGTTCCTAAGCATTGCTGCATAGTTCTTTAGCAGCTAGCTCAGATTTGTGGGGTAATACAAAGTCAGCTGTGAAAATGGGAGTGACTTGTACTCCACACAAGCCTTTTGCTAGATAGTTCTCAGTAACATTTCTCTGTTAATCAGAAAAATCTTACTAAGAAAAAACATTTTATAAAAGAATGCCAGATTTGATTAAGGTTTATAATTCCCATTGTTTGTGAACCACAGGCAACAATGGTGACCAACAGAGACAGTTTATTTATCAACATAAATGTATGGTGGGAAATTATATTTTCAGAGGCACAAAAACATATCTAACAACTAAAAACATTAATAACTGATTTTAATTTCTGTGTATTCCAAGATTATATGAAGTAGGGCAAGTTAACAAGCTGAGCCAAAAGTAAAAATAAAACAAACATAATTTATATGCACACACATTCATGGGGGGGGGAGGGTTTCAAAAACCCTCTAAAATGACAGAAGCAGCACCTGTAGCTTAAGAAACAAATGCCCTCACTGGCCATTGCTATGCAACCATGCAGCTTCCATTGCGTCCACAAGCTCCTGCCTGGCACAATTATCTAGGGTAATTCGGTCATTAATGTCCCTCTCACAGGGGACAAGAAAAAACATTAATTAGGCATTAAGCTCTGAGGCATTCGAAAGCTTTTTTGTGGATAAGATCCTGTTGCTCCGCTGGGATCTGCCAGTAACGCTTGGCCACCTTCAGGGTTGTCATTTCATCACTTCATGCTACTCTCCCAGGACGAGGTGGACAGGGTCCTCGGTTCTGTGAAGCCTACCACATGCACATTGGACCCATGCCCGTCATGACTGATGGAAGCCAGAGAAGCCAGTATTCGGGCCCCTTTAGCTGACATCATAAATCTGTCTCTGAGTTCCAGAGTTTTCCTGGACCCACTGAAGGAGGCAGTGGTGTGGATCTTATTAAAGAGCCACAATTACCACCCAATTTCGAATCTTGTTCCTGGGCAAGGTAATTGAGAGGGCGGTGGAGGAACAGCTACAGATATTCCTAGATGATTCCTCTATCCTGGATCTATTCCAGTCCAGATTCCGGCCCGGCCATGGTACAGAGACGGTTCTGGTCACCCTAACAGATGAGCTGTGGCAACACCTGGATTGGGGCAGGTTGGCGCTGCTGATACTTTTGGATTTAACAGCAGCATTTGACACAGTCGATTACAATCTTTTGACTCACTGCCTCGCCACAGTGAGGATCGTGGGGATCTGCGGGACAGCCTTTCAATGACTGACCTCTTTTCTCTTTTTTTTTTGGTAATATTTTTTATTTTTCAATATCTAACATACAACTACTACATACATACATACCCTACAAAACAGTAACTACAAAAGACTAAAATAACACAAGGGATGGGAAAAAAGAGAGAAAAAAGAGAGAGGGAGGGAAGGGTGGAAAAAAGGGGAAGGTGCCCTACAAACACTAAACACTACATTTCTGTTTTCCCTTCATACTGTCATTATTCAAAAGTTAAAGCTTTATATTATATTGATGGAGTGGTTGACCTTACTAAATGCAAATTACAATTTAATTTCAAGTTAAATTTTTCTTCCCCTCCTGGGTCCCGGACGCAGTTCTCTCTGAGCAACTGCAGCCGCAGTGCTCGTTTCCTCCCCCTCCCCCTCAGACTTCTCCTTTTCGTCTTGCTTGGTGCACTGGAATTCTGGGTTCCTGTCCTCAAAATCCCTTAGTTGATCTTCTGATAATATCTTAAAGGCTTGATCTTTATGGCTGAACCAGATTCCTTCCGGGAATAACCATTTGTACTTTATTCCACGTTCTCTCAGAAGAGCTGCGAACTTTTTATACTTAAAACGTCTTTTCCGAACTAGAAATGGGACGTCTTTCAATATCTTAATTTTGTTGCCCAAGAAGTCCAAATCCGCATTGTATGAATTGTATAGGATAGTGTCCCGGATCCTCTTAGATGAAAAATCGATGATGATCTCGCGCGGCAACTGACGCTTCATTGCATATTTTGAAGTAGCCCGACGGGCTTCCAAAATGGCGCTTTTTACTTCTTCTTTAGTTGCCCTCGCGGGTGTCGTCAATAGTTCCGAGACAAGACCCCGTAAATCCTCGTTTTCCTCCTCTTTCACATTCTGGAGGCGCAAAATTGTCTGTGTTCGTTCCACTTGTAGCCCGATCAACTGATTCTCCACCAGTTTAAGCTCTTTATTCGTAGCCTTCACGAGTGACGCACTTTCCCGAGCAGACTTCTCTGCCCCCCCCGCTGCTTCCTTGATGGTTTTCACTTCGCTCTCAATTAAGCCCACCCTTTGATCTGTTTCATTCAGCTTGTCAACAAAGGGTTTTATAGCTTCACCAACCGCCCTCCGTACTATTTCCTCCAGCGATTCTCCCTTTAAGGCAGCCGAAACTGACTTGCCAAGGGCAGGACTTTGTTTTTTTGTTGCCATTTTGGGGGGGGGGGCCGCCAACCAAATTTTGAAACTCAACAAAGGGGAAGAGTGAGCCTTCTTAGCTTCAGATCTCACCTCTCCTTCACGTACGCTTGTAATAACAGAAGGAATTCGCTTACTTGTAGGCTCTCGCCTAGTTCTGCTCTTTGCCGTTTCTCATGGCCCGGCAGCACTTCAGGCGCCGCGCACGTCCGCCGGCCTCCGTAGGGACAAACGGGCAATTAACCCCCCGCATTGATTCCGGGGGGCTCTTCCTGCAGCGTCCCGGACCCAGCCTCCCTCACTGGGAGTTTTGGGGGCTAATCTTCGCAGATCAGCCGCCCGGACAGGGTGCTCGGCCGCTTCCTCTCGAGCCAGCGAAGAGGAGCGTCCGACATGGCTGAGAAAACGAAACCGACGACTGACCTCTTTTCTCCATGGTCAAGGACAGCAGGTGATGCTAGGGGAACAGATGTCTGCCCGCCATTCTTTGGTATGCAGCATCCCTCAGGGGGTGATTCTTTCCCCAATGTTATTTAACAGCTACATGTGCCCCCTTGCCCAGGTGGTTCATAGCTTTCGGCTGGGTTGTCACCAGTATGCTGATGACACCCAGCTCTATCTGTTGATGAATGGCCAGTTAGACGCTGTCCCAGCTTCCTTGGCCAGGTGTCTGGATGCCATGGCGGAATGGTTGTGTCAGAGCTGCCTGAAGTTGAATCCCCTGAAGACGGAGGTTCTGTACCTGGGTTGTGGGACAACGGAATTGGGAATCCAGCTCCCAGCCCTCAATGGAAGGCAGTTACAGCCTTCATCGATGGTGAGCAGCTTGGGTGTGCTCCTGGATGCCACACTTTCTATAGAGGCCAGGTTGCAGCTATTGCCAGATCTGCATTTTTTCATCTTTGGCAAGCCAGACAATTGGCACCTTATCTTTTGTCCCAAAACCTAGCTTCAGTAATCCATGCAACCGTCACCTCTAGACTGGATTACCGCAACTTGCTCTACACTGGGCTGCACGTAGGCTTGACCCAGAAGTTACAACTGGTCCAGAATGCAGCAGCAGACGTCCTTACGGGAACGCCATACGGGTCGCACATCTACCTTGTGTTATGCCAACTGCCCTGGTTCCTGGTTGAGTTCCGGATCCAGTTCAACACTGTTTAAAGGGTTTTAAACACTGGTTCTAGTGTTTAAAGCCCTTCACAGATTGGAACCTGCATGTACCGGATCGCCTCTCCCATTATGTCCCCCGCAGGGCCTTGCACTGTGTGGATAAGCAGCTTCTGGTGGTCCCCAGCCTGAGCGATGTTTGGCTGGCTTCGATCAAGACCAGAGCTTTCTCTGCCCTGGCCCCGGCCTGGTAGAAAGCTCTCCCAATGGAGATATGGGCCCTGCGGGACCTGCTACAGTTCCGCAGGGCCTGTAAAATTGATATGTTCCACCGGGCCTTTGATTAGGAGCAAGCACTTTGTCCCCCCATTTTCTGACTCCCATGCCCTCTCTTTGCAGCCACCTGGGTTTACATCATGGCAGTGCCTGTAGTTCAGAGTGATTTTATAGTAGCCTGATTGTTCAGAAGTGCCTGGATTTTTTCATGTTATCTGATCCATATGGTTATAAGGTTTTTATTGTATTTTTAATTGTATATTTTTGTTGGAAGCTGCCCTGAGTCCATTCGTGGGAAGGGCAGGCTATAAGCTGAACGAACGAACAAACAAACAAACAAACAAACAAACACACAAGAGTATTGCCAGCCTTCAAAGATTTAAATTTTTACATGAGTATCTTCATTATATCCTCCAAATTACAGGCCACTCCATTCATTATTACCAGTTTTGCATTCATATAAGGTAAACATAGTCAAGAGCAGATGTCTTAGACTGTCTGTTTAATTATATGCACATGGATTTGAAGCTCAACTGAATTAAGTTGAGCTTCCTTATGAGGTCCGAACTGGAGGTGACCATTATGCAATGGTCACCTCCAGATTGGACTACTGTGACTCGTTCTATGCTGCGCTGCCCTTGTCCCTATGTTGGAAATTGCAACTGCTCCAGAATGCAGCAGCATGCATTCTGACTGGGACTCCATTTTGGTTATATATAACACCAGTTTTGCACCAGCTGCATTGGCTCCCAGTGGAATTCCAGATTAGGTTGAAGGTTTTGGTATTGACCTTTGAAGCCTTTAGTGGACTGTGACCAGCGTACTTGCAGGACCTCCTCTTGCCATATGTTCTCTGGAGAGCCCTTCGCTCGGTAGGCCAACGTCTGTTGGTGATCCCTGCCCCAAGGGAGGTTCATCCCTGTCCTTGGCACTGACCCGGTGGAACTCTTTGTCTGTAAAGACTCGGAGCCGGCAGGATTTACTCTCTTTCCACCAGGCTTGCAAGACACAGATATTCTGCCAGGCATACAGTGGTTAAGGTGAGCACTCCCTCCTCCAGTTGACCTCCCACCAGAGGTGGATATGATCCCCCCTGGTCTGCTGAACATCAGGCAGCTTGCCACCTGTATCACAGGTCTTTGTACATAGAGGGATTGTGAAATAAGAATGCTGCAAGGTTTTTATTGAAGTGTTTTAACTATTATGCTGCCTGTTTTATATGTCTACTGTGATCCACTCTGAGCCTGGTTTTCAGGGAGAGCAGAATACCAATGCAATAAAATAAATAAATAAATAATGTATCAGTATATATATAATTCCTCTTGAAGATTTTTCTGCACTGTCTAAAAGAGAGTTCCCAGCCTTACATTGAGCTGCAAGGACAGAGGAAATTTATAATTGAAAGGAAATATGTAGTATTTCCACTTAATTGTTTCCTCTATGTTTTTACAGGACAATTCCACCAGAGCGCATCTGTAGAACTAGGCTGAATCACGAGGATGATGAAGACAATGAGGATGATGATGGCAGTGAAGAGGAACACGATTACGAATCTTCACAGTTAGAACACCTTCATTTTGAATACAATTATATCAATACAAGAGATATTTCACCATATGCCTTTTCATGTGTAAGATCATATTCCAGTGTGATTCTGAAACCACAGAAGATCAAATGATAAACTCCGAAAGACAAACCATATTTTAAATAGAGTATTTTTTTCACCAACAACAATAACAAAACTGCCTATTATGAAAGATGTCTGAGTACAATTATCACACAATATTATTTATTTTTAGATGTAATTGTAAGGAAGTGGCAGCATGCACTGGACTTTCATCCTATTTTTCAATCCAAACTAAGAACCACAATGCTAATATCCATTTAAATGGCAGTGAGCACAGTACAATTGGAATTTGGTATCATCTTGGTCACGACCATCTACAATGCAGTACATTACAAAAATATAAAAGACTATGAAGTATGTTCAAAATAAAATCAATAAATATACTGGAAATTTGATGTGGAAAATAAGACAGTATACTACTTAGACCATATGGATCCTTTGTATGAATTATAGTATAATCTTTGCTGATATTCAGACCAGATTTAGATTGCTCACAGAAACTACAATTTTAAAATTGGCTCCATTTTTACTGCAAAATGAAGACTCTGGAAAATGCAAATCTATAATCTAGAATATATAAGAAAAATGTCAATTTTTAATGCTGTCAATTTAATTAATAGTAAAAAAATATTGAATTTATCAAGCATCACTGTGAAAGTTGAAGGCATTCACATTATCTTACTGCTTTAGTTTTTAGCATGACTTTCAGATTTGGTCAGGATTTACTGGCATGCACAATTAAGACAACAAATCACATACACTCACTGTATGAAGAAGGGTGCTCTACTGAAAAAATTCAATCAAGTGACAGAATGCCAAACATATCTATAAAAGAAAATATGGCTTGATTATTTTTAAAAAACAAAACATGTAGAGGAAGTCACTGTTAAGTACCAATAAGAAGGCCTTTTGTTCTTATAAATACAGCATCTATTTGAAGGTGGATAGGTGTGCTGAAAGTGATTAGCAAGAAGTCCCAAAGCTGAAGGAGCCAAAAGAGACCCAGAACTAAGAGTCCACACCATCCTGTTAGGCTAGATTGCTTACAGGTAGGATGGCGATTGGGTCAAGGTAGTAAGTAGGCAATGGTCCCTTCGACTAAGGGCCAAACTAGATGAGAAGCTGTCCCTGGGTTTGTGCCTCCATTTTGTTGAGTCAGGGAATGCCTTTTAAGAGCACTGTGGGAGCACAATTCTGGTTGGAATCACAGGAGCTTGGGGGGAGGAGGGGCTCCTAACTTCCTTCCCTGTGGTGTTTTTCAATCTGAAATGAAACCAGGGGGAGGTATTATTTGCTGACATGCCCCTCTGGCACTGTTTTGGGCCAGAAAAATAGCACAGCAGGAAGCAGGAACCCCTCCTCCCATTGCAGTGGTCTTGACCAGAATTGAGCACCTGTAGTGACTGCTCCTGAAAAGTGTTCCCCAGTTCTACAAAATGGAGGCACAAACCCAGGGAAAACTTAGGGACAGTATCTTGTCTAATTTAGCCTACAGTTATCGCTTTCCTTCAACTGCCTATAATCAGCATATCAGATAGATAACAAGGCAGACAAAAAGGTACATGGCTACCAAAGTTATATACACCTTACACATTCAGAATGGAAAGAACACTCCACTTCTGAAGAGATGTCATGTTAAATCTCTTAGAGACTTTACCTAAAAATGTCACAACTAGTAAGCAACTCTAGTTTATATCATAACTGCTGCTGCATACATTAGCTCAGGTCAGTCTGGCTATAAGATCTTTTAACTGAAGTTGCCCAGTACTGAAGCTGTGTCCTTATATATGCGATACATTCGCTATAACACCTGGTGTATTCCACATATTTGATGTTTTGTGCTGCTGATGCAATGGAAAGAGTAGAGAAGAAATTTTTTTTATCATTCAAATGTGCAAATTTTGACACTTTAATACTGTCCAAAGTCCTATAATTTATATTTAACGTCTCAGTGCTGAAGCAAGTTGAAGCTTTTAATATCTATTGAAACTTGTAAATAATTGTCTCACAACAGGAGATATATTTTATCTGTGATTTTAGGTATTTTCTGGATGTAGCATTAGCAAATTTGTATGGTATGGGCAACATTCTGAGAGACATTTAGTAATTCTCTTCACAGTATCAAACCTTCATGTGACTATGAACACAAACATGTTTCTAAGAAAATATAAACAAGCTGTGTAAAAATTCTCTTGTTACTTGTATCAAAGATCATTGCCATCAAGGTTAGCTACGGCAATCCAAAAATGTTCAACAAAAACAAGCTGAATCAGAAAATCCATCTCCCAACAAATCTGTATTAACTGAGATGGTGAAAAGAACAAATTATAGTACTGTGAGGTAGCAGCAGCATGGCTTTTTCCACTAATTCACATTCCAGACACTTGAGACCATGGAAAGCAGCCACAGGATGATACGGTTGTTCCAGTGTAAAAACATTCCTAGTTCCAGCTGTGAAGGCTGCTGTTGAAACATAACATGCACATTTTCTAATACATTTTGATTGGCATCATTATTTTAAATTCACAGACACAGACCATACTACTCCAGGATCAACCACGGACCCCTGCAAAAGTAATGTATATGTACACAGAATGTTATCGTTTCCATGTGTTTCAGGATATTATTGCTTTAAAAATTTGAGGAGACAAGCCAATTTTAGGAAGTTTTTCTTGAAGCTGCCATTTTCCAAGCTAGCAGATATGGTTATAGCTCCTCCTTCACTCAGGTATCCCAAATGTGCTAGTGCTCAGGTCACTGGTAGCTCTTAGCTTATGAAGTACTATTAGTCAGGCACATGCATGTGGCGAAATCATATATATATATAACCCTTAAAATATGTCTGCCTGGTTCATCAAAATGAGTGAAAAACAGAAAAAATATTAAAAACCATGACAGAATATTTGGGTCTTCAGCTTTCACAACTGGTAGTTTGATGCTGTTGGGTAAAGTTGGATTGCCTTTGGAGAACATATAAAGGAAGAATTCTGCTGTCTATTGCCTCCTGAAAGGCACCTACCAATGGTCTAAAAGTAAAGCAGAACGTCAGAAAGATTTCCGTTACTTTGGATGTCAAGCAGGAAACATGTAACAGTAAATTTATTTCATGGGCATGCGCAGCCCCTTGGAGAGTACTGGGTTCCCCATGTAAAACATCCCACTTCATCTGGCGCCTCATATTTTGTACTGGGAAAATACTAGAAATCTGAAATTACAGATTCTTATATTTTAAGCCAGCAATGAAACTATAAACTGAGTATCAGGGACTTCAATTTTTTGAGAACATATAAAATATAACATTACTATGACCAAATGCACCTATAAAGTTGAATTTGGCTAGTATATTCCAATTTAGTATAGAATTAGAGCATAAAAACTTGCAGTAAAAAAGATACTAACCATATGTTTTAAAAATTGCTAGTTCACTTTATATAAATATACTTTAAAATGCAAAGTGTATCAAAGCCTTACTATGCATTAAATATTTGATTATATATATTGTATATCACATATTATACAGATATGGAAGCACAGAGCACAATAAAATGTGTGTAATTATATTTAAAGATGTATAAAGGGGGCTAAAATTTGATTATTTGCTACTAATATGCAATCTCCTTACAAAATGAATTGTTACTTCCAATCTTGGTCAGTGCAATCAGCTCAAAAACTAGAATTCTTGTGTCAAAGAAGAAGTTTGATACAAACTTTTAGGGTTGGATGAAAGGATTGTAGATCCTTCCACGTATCCCCACCCCCACTCTAATCCTTTCTGATCCTTTATTTCTGAGGTTGCTGGACTCACATGGGGTACATGTAGGGGGGTTGATGGACTCACTCTTACCACATTGAATAAGAGGATGCAGTGGAGAGGAGATGAAATCACCCTTTCTATCTCATCTATCAATGGAACTCCACTGACAGAAGAGGCAGAAAAAGTGGTTTCTTTCCTTCCCCTCTATTTTATTGCAGCCTCCCAACCCAAATGACAGGTTACACAACTCCAGGAACAAAATGAAATATGACAATTGAATGTTTTCAGCTTTACAAGTTTACATTTACTAGTTTACATTTACTATTTTCATAACAGAAATTCTAATGTGTAACCTGATAATAAAATATATCAGAAATTATAGCTGTTTCTAATACTGCAATAAAGTATTTTATTATTGCATATTGGCCGTCGTCACATGGGCTTCTATTTAGCGCGAAAGTGGTGCAATTTCCCGGCAAACACCCACCTTATTCCAACACTGATGCGATTTTCTCTCTTCTGCTTTGTGCTTGACAGTCGCGATATTTTGCGCCTCAATGTGAATGCCTCACATCGATGTTTTTCACCTCACTACACCATAGGCCCACCCTTTTTTTCTCCCCTCAATCCCAGAATCCATTTCTCCCACGACTCCCCCCCTTTTTTGTAATAATGTCCTTATATCGCTATAACGACATCACACAACGAAAATTTTCTGCTGAAGAAAACAAGTAAAAATGACTGAATTGTCATTAGAGAAATTTTTATTTTAACCCAAAACCACACCTCGCTAAAAATGGCCATGTTCAGTCATTTTTTTTTAAACATTATCTAATGTTATTCCGTTATAGCGGAATTAAATGCCAAAAAAAATAAATTAAAAAAAGGGGGAGCTGCTTCTGTGCCCATTAGAGAGAACGGAACAGAGCGCTTAGGTGTGGACAGCTGGGAGCGCGAAGAAACGCGAGGTGACCCAAAGACACGTTACTGTGCCGATATCAGCGATGACGCTATATGCTGTAAATTTAACGGAACAGATGCCCGTGTGACGATGGCCATTGTGTGCACGTATTTACATTAACTATAATAATCCTTAAATTCTCATATACAGCTTGGGACAGTACATCATCTGATAGTGAATGATGTATGCTTAAAGTGTGAAATATACTAAAGTCCCTTGATTTCAATTGTAAAATAACAACTAGAATTTCCCCCCCATAAGTATAACTTCATAATTTTTACTTCGGGTCTGCAGAAGAAAAAGGAAGATTGGGTATCATCAGATAGCTACAATATTTGAGAAGAACTGGTGCTAATAAGAAACAAACACCTAAGACTTCAATTTTTTTTCACTCTTCCTCCTAAATTTTACCCTCACAGTACCCTGCAAATGAAATACTAGCTCAAGGTCATCCAACGTTTATGGCTGAGTGGAATTTGAACCCTAATCTTCAGTTTAACCTCTATGTTACAAATCCTCTCAGGTGTATGCTGCTACAATTGGAACAATAGAGAACAATTAGGATATTTGTGATATTTACAAACTAGGTTAAGAGGGCAGGAGAGGAAGTGGCCTTATTTATTTCACTTCCATCTCATCCTTCCTCTAAGGAGCTCAGGGTGACATACCTCAGTCTCTCCTCGGCCATTGCACCTTGACTATGTGGGCCCCACAGGAACTGTGACTGTAATTAGGACAGCATAAAATTAATAATACTGGTGCAGGACATTATGTGGTCGGGAACAGCGTTGGATAGATATGTTAGCTAACATTTTTTACAAGGTTTATACGATTAGAAAGTTTTCACATTGCTAAAGCTCTTGAAATTACTTCAAGATTAATTCTGCCCTGCCCAGAGAAAAATTGTGATGGCAAAAAAAAAAAAGAAGAAGAAGAAAAAAGAATACCTCAATCACTGATCTCATTCATTCACAGTTGCCTTGTAAAACAGAGAATGGTTAACAATCTGTAACTATGTATAGGGCCTTGGTGCTGAAAATATTATTTCTAAAAGCAAACTAGCATTTCAGAAATGTGTGAGCAAATGCTGCTCTGGGGGGACGGGGGACCCACAGGAACAATGCGGATGGGAAGTTGGAGGTCTGAGGCAGGAAAGAAGAATTGGTGAAAATTGCCATTCCTTCATCCGTGGAAACCCTACTGGAGAACCAACGCATAGTTTCTCACCAAATTATATTTTAAGATTTTTGTCATAAAGTCAAGTCTTCAAAATCTTATAGTATCCAGGAGGGGCAATCTGATTAAGAGAACAATTTCCCAGTTGCTTATATGTTCACCCACCTTTTTCCACACATACATACACATAAGCAATTCTTCACGGACCCCTGACTTGTAACCCTAGGCTCGGATCTCTTTAGTTCACACATGCTTCTCTTTGGTTCCTGTGGAGGCAATCCTCTGCTGTGGAACTTGCTTCTTCTCGAGCTGGGCACTTTCAGCTCATTGAAAACACTGAAATTATATAAATGGAAGGGCCTAGTACAAGAGGATGTGAGCTCTGCAGCAGAGGGCAGCAGAAAGAAGTGTATGTGGAGTAAAGGAATCCAGGCCTGGGTTCACAATTTGGGAGTCCTTGGTGAATTGCTTGTGTGGCATGTACGTGTGGAAAGGTGAGGAAGAGGAAGTACTAACAGTTAAAAAATACTCGTATTGAAAAGACCAAATCCTCTTCTCTCTCTGTTTTCTTTTCCCTCTCTTTTTACTGATGTCTCATCCTAATGGAGGGCATCAAGTATAATTAATATTTATCAAGGTAATTGAGAAGGATTTTTTTAAAGTACAATCTACTATGTTTCTGCATATCTAGGAAGCTCTCTGAGGATATAAAATCTACTATATTGTCTGCGGATGGCCAATTTCAGTTCCGTATGGAAAAACACTTGACCATGAAATCCAGTATTAGACAGAATTATAAATTAAACATTATTATATGTTTTAAACACAAATCATCAGTGGTATGGTTTCATCAAGAAGCCTAAACACTAAATAGTTTTTTTTCCTTAGGCCATATATATATGTAACCAACACCCTAATTATCTAACACAGCTACCCAGCAAAAAGGAAAATATAATGGTAGTAACATAACTCTGTGTTTTCAAGAATCATAATTGTTACCCTCTACTTTCTAGATAGCATTTATAAAACAACAGGGAGTTATTTTCCAGGCTATGCAGAAATCGGTTCTTGAAAAAAATTCCATGGCTTGCATCCTAATAATAACCTTGACTGAAGAACTCTGCTGTCTCCCATCCCCATTAAAACTCCCTGTGCTCCCCAAAAAGTCCACTCCTGAGGTTCAGAGAATCTTAGAAACCATGCTGCGTGAGGGTGGAACTATAAATGAAGGAACAGGAAGAAATCATCAACTCCTGGTTTTGCTCCATCAAGAATGAGAAAGACTATTTCTGCCAGTTTCTCTTTCCTGAGTCACAGCCTCCCATACCACATCCTGTTTCCCTACGGTTTTCCAATTCCATGACCATCTTTTTGGAGTCCAAGGTGCTCCAGCAGGAAGGAGAAAGTGGCAAAGATCCCATTTTATAGACACTGTTACATTTATGGTTCTTAGTGGGTACTCATATACAATGTCTTGATCCTAATTGCCAAAGGTCTTTGTCATGGTCTTGTTTGGATTTGGCAGCTTCTTTGCTTGGGCAATGGATCTGTTATGCTAGTGTACCTTTGCAGTTTTATGAGGGCATAATTTACTGAATGACCTAAAGAAAAATTCAACAACTGGGACAGTAGTCTCACTTTAAAGACAGGAATTCCAAGCAGCTAATCTGGAAGTCCGAGCCAAAGAAGTACAAACTTCACTCATATCTGTACTCCAAGGGCACATGTCTCTGTCCTTAACCATTGTACTGGAGCCATGAGCACATGTGTGAGGATGGTTTCATATCTGTACTCCAAGGGCACATGTCTCTGTCCTTAACCATTGTACTGGAGCCATGAGCACATGTGTGAGGATGGAAAAAGGGAAACTGAAATTAAATATCCAGAGATTCAGTTGCCCTGGACTAGCATAACAGGTCCTTTACACAAACAAAGAAATAACCTAATTGAACCAAGACCATGACAAAGACCTTTCCCCAGATTCTTTTTCAGATTTTGTCCATCAATGATGAAGGTAAAAAAGCAGATCCAGTGAACTCTGTTGAGTAAGATCCAAAATAACTTGGGACGACCTCATGGTTGTCATGGAAGTCATAAACTCCTGAGCTGCATCTGGCAAGGAGGTCTCCACATGAATGTTGGAAGTGCTCCAGCCAGTGATGTGGGATAGAAATTTTCCCATGGAAAATTTTCCAATACTGTATTTTTCCATAGAATTTTTTTTTGCCCCACATATGTAAATATAGAATTTCCCCCCTATATTTATATATTTTCAGGGTTGTGCTTCAAATTAATCATATTAGGTGTACTAAATGTAGGATGTGAAGCAAAGACAAATCCCACATACTCCAGTACATCTTGCATTTGTCTTCTTTTCCGAACAAAATTTTGCTAACATTATTTAAATGTTTTATTTATTTAAATTGGAATTGGAATATTTTCCAGAAGATTCTCTGGATTTTTTTTCAAATTTTTCCAGCAAACACAAATCACTGGCTCTAACGAATAAATCTAAAGGCCTCCAACATCATGCTTGAGACAATTGCCATTCGCTGAGATACAGTTTACTGGGCAGTTAGGCAGACAGTATAACCAGCCCTGCCCAAGCAGCCCAGCACAGCATAGGATGCCAACTTCCGTGGAGACCAATCCAATTGCACCCCTGCAGCAGCTGAGCAAACTTACCTGCACCCAATCAACTCCTCGGACATCCCACGTAACCTCCAGCCAGGGCGCTTATGACTCCACGTAAGGAGGCTCTGCCCAAATGCCCCTTGCCATAGGGACTTAGAGCGCAAGGCTGGAGAGGGTGATTTCAGAGCACCACCTGAGCTGTCTTGCAGGTTATTCATCTCCTGAGTCCTGGCTCAGAAAAGGGTGCACCGAAACGTAAGAAGGAGCTGAGGAGGCGGCTGCCCCAGCTTGCTTGAGTACACCAGCCTCCCCTCCCCCCTCACCTGCGCTCCCCAAACAGTGGCCTCTGTGATTGAGGCTCGCTGGGGGGGACACGGCTCTTGCCCATGAGCCAGTGAGGCCCATGCCTGCCACAGAGGCAGTTGCCCAGGGAGACACACTCAACACAGCTGTTTCAGGGGGGCTTCCATGACGGGCCTCCATTCAGACTTCCTTGGCCAGGCTCCCCATTTGGGCAGAGAGAGTGTGGCTGTGGATTGGTGTGACTGGGTGCTTGCTCTTGTAACTCCCGTAGGATGGCAGGTATGCAACCCTCTGACTCGCTCCCTCATAGGATCAGAGCTCAAAGCAACCACACAACAATGGAAAATCCAGATGCAGACGAGGAGCACTTCCTTGCCAGAGGGACATCCATCATCTGGTTGCTGGCAGCACCTGATGTGATGAAGCCGCCACTGCTGCCCCTGGCCATAGGCATTTTCCCAGGACATAGTAGGCCTGGCTGTGGCTTGCGCAAGGCCAGGCCCGATGCCACAGATGTCTCCATTTCCCTTTCAGTGAGGTTGTGACCCATCAGGGAGGTCGAGGTACATGGCAGTTCCGGCCGCCAGTAATCTTTCTTGACTGCCATTCGAGCCAGCTCCAGGAGCGGTTCCCCAGGCAGCCCATGAGTCAACTCCATTCCTGATAAAGCAGTACAAGGAATGGCTCTCCCAGCCCCGACTGCTGCGCTAACAGGCACAACTCCCTACTTAGGCAAGGGAAGTTGGCATCACTTGTTCAGACATCCTCTTCACTTTTGGCAGTTCAATAAAGTCTCTGTTGGGCAACAATTTCCTCCTTGTCTGTTTGCTTGCCTGTTCATGTCAGTAGCCCTCCTCCACTTCCCCGCAGAGCTGCCCTTTCAGATATCCCAGTGAATGGTCTCTGGTTCTGGGCTGGTACGGATGGGGTGGCCCAAAGAAACTCCAGGTGCCTCCATGCCTTTATGTGGCTCTGCTGCCAAAAAGAACAAGTGTCCAGGGGTATCTTGGAGGCTCCAAGCCCACCCAGCTTCCCTTCCCCCTTCTCCCTCTTGAATTCACTGCAGGCAGCAGGGTGGGACTTGGAGTGTTGCCTGAGTTTCTGGTGGGGGGCACCATGGAGGACTCTCTTTCTCTGACAGTGCCACTGCGTCTGATAAGCCAGCAGAAGATTGCTGCATGCAGGGAGCGAGGTTGATGCCAGGATGAGAGTGTGTGGAGCGACGTCCTGGGATCTCTGGGGCGCCTCCCCCACAAGGCCAGACTACTCTTCCTTTTGCTGTTTGTGGAGGCAGGAATGGACTTCAAGAATCTTATGCTGGGGATGGGATGACAGCCAGTTTCTCTGGTCCCAGAGAACATCATCCCACTCTGGGGACCATCATTCTAGCACCATAGCACAGCTCTCAAGGACCACCCTGCAGTCTACTCATCTCTTTTTGATGCAGTGATGTATTTCAATGGAGCTGCTGTAAGTCGATGGGCATTTGTGGCTCCCATCATATCCAATGAGCCTTCCAACCTCTCCCATTGTTTACAATGGGAATTCTTGTCTGCCTCTCCGAGACTTGGAGGGCTTATCCTGAGTGTCAGGAGCTGTGGGTGTGACCCTTGCCAGGTCTTGCTGCCTTACTGGTCTTACTTTTCAAGGAGAGGGGTGCATGTTTCTCAGAGCAGCAGTGGGGGAAATGGAGTTTGCAAGCAAGCAGTGCTTCAGCTTCCAGTCTAGCCCTTGTCATAAATGGGGGTTGGGTGGTGGGCAGGCGCCCTGTCTGCCCCTTCAAGGTAACCCCCACCTACAAGGCAGGTGCCTCTGTTGGGATGCGGCAAACCCAATTGTGGGGGTCTTTCTGCCCTGTGCACCCTCTCTCTGCAGGGCGAAGGAGTAGCACTAGCAGCTGGTGACAACAAACATGGCCCGGCCCATAGACTCACAGCACTGTCAACTGTAGCTGCCCTGCAATTGGTGGATTCTGTTGGTGTTGCCAGGACAACTAGGGGGCATTCTCTCCTGGCTGTACCTTGCTGGGCTTGGCTTCTGGCATGGCTCTTACAGAAAAGTCCTTAGCAAGTGGATTAGTGGTGCTGCAGTTACACAGGCCCATGGCTGCCACTGGGTCTCAGGATTGCACTGTCCATACATCTGAATGCATTTTTGGATTAAAAAACTAATAAAGTTTTTGTGTAACATCTGCAGTTATGTAAGCATTTACCTAAATAAAATTTACTTTGTCTATCAACAAATGGTTTTAAGACCAAATATAACCACAAAATTGAAATAAAGAATTTTCCATAGCTAAGCAATGCAAACAGTGTACTGATCTTTGAAACAAGCCAGACTGTAACTGAAGCCAAAATATATGACTAGAATGGTGTGTCATGTATTCAAACACCTTGGCCCATCTCCAACAAAAGAGTTAGCACTTTCAAGTTATTTTAAATTCACTGAATGTGACTGGAAAATGTCCAGTTAAGAAATTCACACAGAAGTAGCCTTTATAAAATGGAATGCAAACACATTTTTGAGTGTTTACAGAAAAGGAATGCAAGTATACTTATGCATTTTAAAAGTGCATGGTAGCTCTAATTACATTGCAACATGCTAAGAATCCTAAATATGGTCACTGTCTATTGACTAGATATTTATTTCTGTATCATCCAGTATTATTTTATTATATAAACTATGAAATGTATTTTGTGCATTTGTTATTGCTATGATTGATTATAAAACTATATTGCAACAGACTTCGCTGCTGAGAAAATAGGCTTTCCATGTACAAGGAAATCTTCCCACCCTTATTATTTCAGTTGCTGCAAGACACAAGTATTGTATCTTCCTTGTCCACTTTTTACATGAAAATAAATTCTAAAAACAATTCATATCAGCGGAAATGCCTTCGGTGTTACCTGCTACCTCAGATGCCATTAATATATGTTATAAATTTCTTCAGGGTTGATAATAACCTAAATAAAATTAAAATGGATATTTAGCATCTTAGAAGATAGAAATAAAATTCAAAATGGCTATGACAGGTTGGAAAGTTGGACTGAAACTAACATAATAAAATTCAACAAAGAAATGCAAGGTTTTGCATTTAGGAAACAAGAATTACATGTATAGGATGGGAATATGACTTACCCTGCGGCTGCTTGCAGCTTGAAGCAGGGAGTCATTGTTTGCAGCCCTGCCGGAGGAAGGAGGCAGGCTCCCCTCCTCCCGGGCATACGGGGCTTTGGCCGGGGGGCGGAGCCAGGAGCTGTTTTCTGGCGGCTCTGCTTTCCCCCGGCCGCAGTTGGACGCGTTCTGTGGAGGCAGCAGCAGCGTTTTTCCAGCTCTGCTCCTCCAGCGCGTCTTTGAGGGTCCGGCCTGGCGGCAGTGTGCTGCTTTGAGCAGCGAGGCCCGGTGGCAGAGTACTGCTTAGAGCAGCTCTTCCTTGCAGCGGGGTCTCCTGGCCGCTTCCGACGCCGGCGGCGAGGCATCCGGACGGCCGCAGTCACGCGGCCGTGTGATACGGCTGCTGATCAGCACTGGAGCGGCCACTTCAGGAGGGCCGCTTTTAAAGCGGCCGTCTGTTTATGCGGCCGCTTTTTCGGCTGATTTCACTGTGCCTGTGGTAGAGGCACAGTTGTTTAAGCAAGATACACATCTACACTTTGTTGAGGTGGCGAGGGGTAGGGGTAGCTAGAGGGTTGGTGGGCTGCGGTTTCCCCCCCTCTTTTACTTCTCTCCCTTCCCCCCCCTCCGGGTAGCCCCTGGTCAGTTGGCAGCGGCCATTATTCTCCTTAGGCGGGGTGCAGAGTGGGACAGGGTGGTGTAAATTGGGATGCTCATGGGGTAATTTTAATCCCCCCCTATAAATCCCAATAGCGCCTAAACTGCCAAATAGGGCCCGGCTTGTCCTCCTCTGGGTGGCCATTTTAGATTGGCTTTCGTGAGGCCACTTTTCCGTATTGGCGCCATCTAGTGGTGGCTCTGTGGCTTTGCAGGTTTTACTAGATTATAAGCGCCATCTGGTGACTTGCTTGGGTTGCTGCAGGAGCTAGCCGGGACTGCTAAGCAGTGCCCTGCGGTGCAGAGTGGTAAGCTGCAGTACTGCAGTCTAAGCTTGGCACCCAGCCTGCGGTTGTTATAACAGAGTGGGTTAGGATGCCCATTATTAGGATGCCCATTATTTCCTTTTCTAAAGGAAAGCAGCCGGCGAAACGGCGTGCACCCAAGAGGCCAACCCCAGTGATTTCTTCCTCAGATGATGAGGACAGTGGTCCGACCAGGAGAGAGCTCATGGAGCGCATAGCAGTGTTAGAGAGGGAACGGGGGGCCAGTTCAGTAACAGCCCAGGCACGCCCGGGCCGGGCGGCCAAAAAGGTGCCTAGGGAGGTCTTTTATAACGAGTTCTTGTCTCGTTTGTCTGCCCTCGAGGGATCTTCTCGGGACGTGCCAGGTTCTGTTGGTGGCGGTGGGCAACCTGTTACGTCCATGACTGACGTGGGAGGCGAGCCAGAGGGCACAGCGGAGGAGGCTCAGGTGGCCATAGCGGTGGAGCCACCTTTTGATGACGGTAAGTCCCCCACGCTCCAGCAGGAAGGTTCTTGGCCGTGGGGGCCCATTGGCCACCAGGAAGCCTTGGGTGTTGCCTTCCATCCGCCAGTCCAACCGCCAGTTTATCCCTCTGTGGGGCAGGGCTGGCCTTCCTAGCCTTCCACCTCAGCGGGTTTGCCTGTATCAGGCCCGTCGGTATTGCCGGCCTGCGCACAGCAGCAGCCCCCCCCCCGTGTTTGGGGGTGGATTGCCGCTTGCGGCCGCGGGCTGGCCATATGGGTATGGCTCTCAGTTGGGGACTTTTCCACCGGTGTATGGCACTGGTCCTGCTTATGGCACTGTTCCATATAGTGCCTTGCCCCCGGGGGATACGGCATTGCCCTTGGGGGATCATTTGACTCAAGCTACCCGAGAGAAAATTATCCGGGGCGAGTATGTGGACGTCTTTACCCTTCTCTTCAGGGAACTGGAGAAGAAGGATAAGGATGATCTGGATGACAGGGATAAAGAAAAAATCTGTAGGCGGCGGATTGACAGGTCCTGGGCTCACTGGCTGCCCGGTTTCCTGGTCTACGCTGGGATTTTAGCCAGGGCTCAGCCACATAGGGCTCTCCCCCTATTCCAGTATATGAATATCATATACAGGGGGTATACAGATTTCGAAGGGGTCGCTTGGCTGCGCTATGATGAGGAGTTCCGCATGCGTGCGGCCTTGACCCCGAGTCTTCCCTGGGACCAGATCTTAATTCAGCTTTGGGTGCAGGTCATGGGTCCCGCCAAGTCCTCTGCAGGGGACAGGACCGACAGCGGTCACATGAATTCAAAACGGCTATGACAGGTTGGAAAGTTGGACTGAAACTAACATAATAAAATTCAACAAAGAAATGCAAGGTTTTGCGTTTAGGAAACAAGAATTACATGTATAGGATGGGAATCCACGGCTTGGTAGAAGCACATGAGAAAACTATTCTAGGATTATAGTGAATCACAGTACATGAGTCAGCAGCGTGGGAAGCTGCAAAGAGGCTAATGTGATTTTAGACTACATATATATAAGCACAGTATCCAAATCACAGGAAATAACAGTTCCACTCTTGCATAGTGTCCATGCTGCATTCTAAAAAAAATGCAGACAAATTGGAAAGGATATCTTGTTCTGAGGAGGCCAACTGAAATGATCTGGCATTTCCCAAGAGAACACCATGAATGAAATGCATACATTTAGCCAGGAAAAGAAAAGACTGTGAGGGGACATATAGCATTTTTCAAACCTGATGGGCTGTTATATAGAAGAAAGCGGAGACTTCTTTTCTGCTGAGTAACAGAAGGGTAAATCTTGCTGAAGGTTAAGAGAAACTTCCTACACAGATGCCACAGAGAAGCCGAGAAAGAGGCTGTGATTCACTGCAGATTTTTAAAAAGCCAAAAAGGGCTGTACACACAGCTGCAGGACTTTTAAGGGTTAATCCCTCACAGAATCAGAGAGCTTTGAGCAACAGGCTATTCCAAGGGATCTGATTGGGCAGCATGAGCTGGAAAGAGGAGGGTCTGTTTTTCAATCTGAGCACAGGAATCGAGTGTGGAGAGTTGGGAGACGGAGTCCTAACGGAGAGCAGTTTCAACACCAGCTGGAGAACTGGGGAAAGTTGGCAAAGAGATTTGGGAAGTAGGTGCAGACTCCCAAATGGGCCAAAGACAAAGGATTGATCTAAGGAGAGGAGATTTTCCCTACCCAGTCAAACAGGGAGATAGCTCTGGAGAGTGAAGAGTTCCCTGGTCAGGTGTGGTTGGAAACTGCCTGTGGAGACCCTCAGGTTCAGTTAGCGACTGAAGGAAAGCACTGGTGTGTGAAGAGAAGGCATTGGGGCACTAGAAAGTGGGTACAAGAAAGAAAATACTAAAAGAAAGAAAATACTAAAAGAAAACCAAAGCATCAAAAACTAAGCCTCTAGGTATCTGTGAAGAGCATAAAAAATGAAGTTTGTGCATGTTCTGATTTTACCTCAGAAATATATCCTCAAAAATTTTCAACCTGACCGTTCTCCTCTAAAGGAAATAAACTAGTTATTTTTGAAATTTTAAAAACACTTCTGGTGTCATTTCTGTTGTTTAAGGACGAGGAAGCATCATAGAGGCCAATGATCCTCACCTGCTGCATTCTCCTTAATATGGGGAAATCCTCTTCCTTTGTACAAAGTTGATTTATATGGCTAATAGATAACTTTAGCTCTATTGCCCATAAATCTACCCAGCCCCTATTTCAAATTCATCTAAGCCAGTGGGCCTTGCAACATTTCAGCATTCAGTCTCTTCAACATCAGTTGATTTTTAAGAGCTGTTTCCTTTTTCTGTTAATTTACATTTTTGCACACCTGGGGAGTCACCTAGGATTGCAGAAATTCTTAGGTTTTGTGGCTTTTGTTATCTACAAAGGCATCAACCAGTATACTGTTATTGATGCCATATCATAAAATGCTTTTGGAATTTCCCTCAGTTTCAAAAGTGGGTTGCCACATAATAGGGTGATCTGCTATTCTAGGAACATAGGATCCCTTGATCATGCAAAATTAATTATTTGGGTCTGAGTCAACAATATGAAACAATATTTTTGACAATCTGATGAAGTATCATGATAGAAGAACCAAATGCCTAAACATCCAGTTCAGTAGGAAACTTTGATTCTTCCATGTTGGCTAAAATGACGTGATGTCATCATCTCTCTTTTGGAAATCATTGGAATAAACAAAGGGTTATGTTCAGTAACCAAACAGATCCATTCTGCAGGGTAGGAATGTCTGATAACTCACAGTGTACTCTGGTGGGCATTCACTGCCTCCTAAGAGCCACAACATGGCAGTATTTTTTTAAAGACAGCTTTGATACTCAATATTTAGTTTTCTTATTTGCATATTTTGCTATAATTTCTTAATTAGATTTTTTTTCTCCTGGAAAAAAATAAATTTGATAACCTGTAAAACAGCATCAACTATTTGGAAGTTTTACTTAGATAAAGAATTCTTGGTTGATTTAAGACAACGTTTTGTAAAAAATGGCACACTGAGGATTCTTTTCATGAGGTGTGTACTTGTATATCAGAAATGGACTTGAATGAACTCCATGGGCTTGTATTGGCTTTTTGCCATTCATTATTAGCCTTCACATTTGACCACAACTTTTGCTTAGACGTCTAGAGTTAGGCTAGAAATTCTGGCTGTGATACAAGCAGTGATGAAAAACACATGAGTAGTAACAAGTTTCTTAACATTATTCGTCAGTACTAAGATGGACTAATCTACAGAAGCAGTTTATTCAAGTATCACCCAGTGTGCCAGGAGGAACAGGAATTTCTCAGTGATTCCTCCCTCCCCCCCTTTAAACTTCATTTTACAAACTTGAATCAGAGTGCTAACATTAAGAAACTGGAAATAAAATTTCTCAGGTTGAATATTCTTTTTAGAAGAACTTGACAAACGTACAAGGTATGTTTTTGGACTTTTTAAGCAACTTGTACAACATTCTTACTCAGTAATGTGCTTGTTATCATTACATTAATAATGTAATCTAATTAATGTCTATTTAAATTAAACTTCAAAGACTCTATTGTAATTAAATGTTTTATATTGTGCATGATGTGAACAAAAAGGGAATTAAAATTATCCTTTTTAAAATAGATTAGCACAAATAGATATTTATAGAAAAACTAATATAATCCTGTCCAGTTTTATGAATTTCATGTTTTGTTTCTTAGCAGATTTCTAGACATACACAATTTAAAAAAAATACAACCACAAACTAAATCAAGTTTTGGAATATAATCCTGAGCATGATCATACCTACTAGCTTCAAGGAATGTAGAAGAGTGCAATTCTACTTAGGACTGCACTGTTAAAAACAGAATGCATAATTCTCCTCCAATAGCAAAGCAAGCCTCTGCATTTTAAAAATGCTCCTACTTCCACAGTAATGCTATGTCTAAACAGTGTCTATTAGCCATTTATATTTCTCCAGGCACCTTTGTTTTTTAGAAACATGTTGTTTTAGCAAAGTACATAAACACAAGAATAACTTAAAAGGGAATTATTTTATTGGGAGAATGTATTAAGAAAATCTTGAATTTGCTGTAAACTCACTGCTCAGGATGCTTTTTTCCTTACAGACAGAATTTTTGTGTAGAGTAATGATTTGGGATTATTAGTACTAGGGCTTTCCATTTCTCTCTACAAAAGAACCAGCATATTCCTTGCTAGTTTATATAATACTTTAGAGACCATGTTATAGAAACCTATGCTTCATCTTAACATTACAGCAGTGCTTTTAAAATATGCATTTTATCAATTTGAAATACTTTTCATGATTTAGTGAATCCCTTAGTCATGATGTCAACATATTGTAATATTCTTTAATGTAGCCACTAGGCTAATAATGATGATGATTATGATGATGATTCTACCTTTCTTACTGAGATATAAGGTGGATTAAACGATGCAAGTGAAAATGCAATATGATAAACAGCTAGGACATTCACTGAGCAAGGTACAATATGCTTTCTGCAAGTATGCATTCAACTTAGGTTTTTTACATTACATTCCATAATCAGCTATTTTAATATATACAAAAATGATGTAAAGTTTATACTTTAAGTAGAGCAATGCAACATATTGTTTGTTATACACTAATGCCAAGCTCTGTACTGCTAATACATTTGATGTTACAGTCATAATTTTATATAAGAATGAGCATTGCCTGCTGTGTTCTAATTTGGGGGGAACCTGTGTTCTAATTTGGGGGGAAAGTGAAATCAGAACTATAAAGGTATCTTGGGAAAGTCAGTTAAACAATTTGTCAGATTATTTATAATGTTTATAGCCTTCCTTTCTTCTGTGGAGCTCTAGGTGGGATACTTTTTCCTAACAGTTAAATTTCATTTGACTTCATAAAAACTCTTTCTTTTTTTTAAAAAAACTGCACAATCTAAGTTGTAGCCTGACAAATGAGCTTTAATGCTATGTACTTTCAAAGCAACTAGTTAACAATATTGGAAAAGGATTAGAAAATAAATCTTGGCTTCTATTCAATATTGACTGGAGGCCAACATGACAAATGTTGCCAATCAACCTAACTTGAGTCGCTGATGTAAAGTTAATTAGAGAGCAGTATACTTCAATCCAAGTTGGCAATGTGGGCAAAGGGTTTTCCCCTCCACTAAAATAATGATTTCCTGTGCCAAAACAAAGTGTTCAGGAAGTTTTAGGAGCATTTTGCTTAATTAAGACACTTTTACTGCTATTAAGAACACCTAGTCTGCTTAATTCAAGAGCTCATTTTAACAGTATATAGAAACTATCAGCTCAGAGGGGATTTTTTTGCTCGTTTCTGATGATGAAATATTAGGTAATGGTATCAATATTACTCAACTCAATAGCTACTGGGTCAATAACAATGTCCTGATTTCTCTGCAAACCTGGCAGTCATTTTAAGAAACTATACTTTTGAGCTATTAAGATTTAACAGATACAGATTATAAGAACCATATCTTATTTTATAGTTCATATAACATAATATTCATATAATATTCTATAGATATGCACCTAAAATACTTTCTGTATGCACATAAAAATGAAAGGTGGGATTGTATACTCGTTTGCATATACATATATTATATTTGTATATGCCTTAGGGAGCCATACTACAGCTCTCTATTGAGTGTAAATTGTGTCAAACTTGAATCTGTATAAGGTATGAAATGGAAATTATATCTTTTTTTATCTTACCCTTGCTCTAAGGACCTCAAGGCAGTCTTCTCTTCCAATTTTATACTCACAACAACCTTATAAAGTATATGAGGTTCAGAGAGATAATGGTTGGCCCAATGTCACCCAGTAAGTTTCATGGCAGAATTAATATTTGAACATGAGTCTCTTCAGCACTAGTCCAATACCCTAACCACTGTCTTGAGTACAACCACAGACAACACTGAGGAAGCAATCTACATTATGTATCTATAATACTTTGAAGATAGCCTGCACATGCTGTGTTGTGAATTTCAAGTAATTCTGCATCTGGTGGTGTCATATTGGGCTTCAAATTGTAATTCAATAGAGCAGTGCCCCCTACCTTGTTTTTTCTAGTGTGCATCCAAATACCCATTACTGAATTATGTCTCATTTTTATGTTCATCTATTACAGATGTACTGCCAAACCATGGCTTGGTACTATTTGACCAAGCTTTGTGCTTTTGCTTTCTATTCTTTCCTCATATGAGAGGACAGCCAGAGTAGTGTAAGTGGCTAGAGTGGTTGAACAAGGATCTGGGAGAACCGAGTTCAAATCCTCACTCTGCCATGGAAACTTGTTATGTGACCTTGGACCAGTCACACACACTCATCTTAATCTACCACACAGGTTTGTTGTGATGATAAAACTGAGGAGAAAAGAATATTGTAAGCCACTTTTGGTCCTCACTGGGGAGAAAGGATGGGTATAAAACATAAATATGCCATGGATGATTCAACTGGTGACTTCTGTTTTAGTGCAATTTATAGTTTGCTGTTTGTGGCTGAAGCAGAATCTGAACCCAGGTAACTCCAGTCTTAGTCCAACACTGTAATCACTATACCTTGCTGACACCTCTAACCTGGCCAATAATACTCTCTGCATTTTAAATTCCTTTGCAAACTGACTCTACTTTTCTTAGCAATCTTTGAAGTGAACAAAGGAGAAAACAGTTTTCTCCCTCTCCCCCCCCCCCTCAAATCTGGCCCTTCTGGGTATTACTTTTGGCAGTCCATCTGATACACTTAGGCCTAGATTGCACAGATCTCACGTTATAAAGTAAGAACAAATTCTAAACTTACTGCAGTTTTCAGGACCCATTTACAAAATACCTGCATGTCATTTTCTCCTTCCCCAACATAAAATGAAGGAATTTTACAACGTTAACAATAAACAAGCTTACAATTTATTTTTCATGTTTAGTATAACCATATCACATTAATGAGCAATAGGTTGTATTTTCTTGCCTGTTTCTGTTATCCACATGATCCCTGTGTCAGGCTCATAATGTGCAGTGCCCTGCACATGTAGAACCAGAACACAAAAAAGGGATTTTTTTGGTCTAATGTATACACAAAAAATAAATTTCTAAGATGAGAATAACAGGAGAGAAAGAAGTATATAACCAGTAAGTAACTTTATTGCCCTAATAAAGGTTCAGAATAGGAAAAAAGGAAGAATAAAACAGTAGTACAAGTCAGGAACAATACAGCAATAATTTACATGTACCAATCAAATAAAAAAATCACTTTGCACAATCCTACAGTTCAACAGTATTACTTCACGCTAACTACCCAATTATCCAAATTATGTTTCTCCCCCTTGGCTAGTCCACAGCAAACCAGCTCAGAGAGAAGAGATAGGTGAAAAATTACCCTGAAGAGACTAGAAGTCGCAGTGGTGTAAAAGGGATAGGTTCTTCTATAAGGGAGAACAACCCATGATAAATAAGTCCAAGCAGGCTAGAACATGAGCTAGGAGAGCTAAGAAGCAAGAAGTGGGTAGAAGGAGATGGAAGTATAAATCTGGGATGGAGAGTAAAACAGAGGAAAGAAAAATGTATTCTGCATGTCTCAAGGAGGAAAGGCCCAGCAGTGTGGTAGGGTCTGGTGCTATCAGAGATGGGGAAAAGCTCAGGAGTAAACCAATAATAAAAATGGAGGGCTTGAGATGCCCTTTTTATGCACCTAGATGTATCTGGGTTCCTATTGGGGAGACTCTATGGGGGAGTTCATCTATTGGCTAAATTTGGGGCAAAATGAGGATCCACAATGACATTGGGCCAAAAGAGCACGATACTGCTTTCTATTGATGGACTTGAATATTGGTGAGCAGATGATAGATACCCAGGGGTAGTGGAAGTCCAATCATGGTAAGGAGGAAGATGATGATGGGCAACAGGTGAACCAAAAGGGATAGAGGTGCAATGACTGAATTACCTGAGTGGCAGATCAGTTAGGCTCTGTTGACAAGGCCAAGAGGTGGCTTGATGGTCTTCCTTGGGCTCATGTATGATTTATCAAGGAAGAATGTATTATGAGAGGAATCCTGCTTGCTTTGGTTATTGCTTATGACTAGGGTGTGAAAAGCTCTGGAGGGTCAGACAAAGAAGCCTAAATTATTATTCTCAAGCAGTCAGGCTATTGACTTTTGAGAGTGCGTAGCAGAACTCCTTTCAATTGTAGGGCCCAGTATTTAACTGCATTTAATATAAAACATGCAGTTCCTGCATGTCTAGCAGCCAAATAATTTTAGGCTGCAGGTGACATAGGTCTTGTGGGGGGGGGCACTTGGGCACCCTGCGGGCAACAATTCTCACATATTCAAGGTCAAATTTCCTATCATGCCTCCAAGAATCTCCTCTCCACACTGTCCTTCCATTTGGGCATGCAACCTATCAGCAAAAGAGTCACAACCCACTTTTGTGTCCTGACCCAGTTTGAGAACCAGTGGCACAGGCTGATCTGGGGAGATGGGGGGTGGATAGCAGCTGCTGGATGGACAGTCATGTCTCACATCAGGGGAAACTATGCAATCCCCATTCAGTTCCATGCTTCTGAACCTACAAGTCCTGGGAATTGCTATAAGCTATTTCATGCCTTCCCTTACACTACTTACACCTAAATTCACCTTCTTCTCTGAGCTTCTACAACCTCAGTTCCCCATGCTCAAGTAAAGTTTATTGATATCTAAATCCATCACATTATAACAGTGGCACACTGTTATTACCTTAAATATAAACTAGGAATATTGAGCTGCAATTTATCACAAAAAAAGAAACAAAATGCATAAGCAAATAGAAATCCACCACACAAACCAGGCCTCCAAAAATGTGCTCAATACAGCTATTCTAGACATTCGTATGTAGCAAATTATCAAAATTTAACGGCCATTGAAATTACTTGCTTGGTGAAAGTAATTTCTATTCTGTATTTATGTATTTATTCTAGGAAAGTGCACTCTGTGACGACATGAGCGAATATATGCTCCTCCTCCTCCTGACTTTGTGCTCAGCTAAGCCTTTCATAAATCCTTCCTATTTCACATTAAAGAATATGATGTTCATGGATATGGAAGAGATGGATGATGACGACGACGATGACAACGATGATGACAAGGATGATGATAATTCTCTATTTCCAACTAGGGAACCCTTAATACCTTTTGACATATTTCCCATATGTCCTTTTGGATGTCAGTGCTATATGAGAGTTGTCCACTGTTCTGATTTGGGTAAGGCTAACATTTTATTTCTTCGGAATTGTGTTTGTAAGTACTGACATATGTTTTTGTGCAAGATTTGAGTCCAGTGGCATCTTAAAGGCCATCAAGATTTTCACAGTTTTGAGAGTTAAAGCTCCATTCATCTGATAGGCATCGGACAGAAGCCTATACTCTGGAAATCTTGTTGGTCTATAAGGTGTCACTGGACTTGAATCTTTCTCTTCTACACAGACTAACATGGCTATCCACCTAAAAATATGTTTTTATGTATGTGTATTTGTGAGATGATAGCATTTGGAAACTATTTTTAATGTGTATTTAAAGTGTATTTACACAGAAGGAGAAGTTCAGTCCAAGTCCAATCAGCGTCCTAAACTGTTAGCATGGCCTATTCCAGTTGTATTCACTCCATGGCTTATAGAGAGCCACATTTGCAATTACCATCAACCCAAAGAGCCACATGACTATTTTATGCTGTGTGCACCTCCCTCCCCACAACTATTAAGTATCTAACTATAAACCTTTAAAGTACCAGATCATCTTAGCCAGCCCTGATGTACCTGGAACAAGGGGAAGGACTTCACTATCTGCCTGCTTTGTCTTTTCCCAGCACGACATACAGCAGTTCAGATGACGCAGTGAGATTGCTAAGAATTCCAGAAAGTAAGCTAGTTGTGAAGAAATGGGAGCAAACCCACTACCAGCCTACTGTGTCCAAATTGCTCTTTTTATGAAAAAGGTGCAGGTTGTTGGAGAGCTCAGACCCTCTATTTCCACCCCTGGCATGAGACATTACACCTCACAACTTGTTCTCCAGTCCCACCGGTGGCTGCTGTTTTAAGCCACCTATGGACCCACAGGCTCCACCAAGCAATGGCCTCACCCACTATCCCACATGAGTTGGTGCCAGTCACTGAATATCACTGGCCTATTCAATAGTTGCCATCATTGAGGTATCAGGATTTCTAGAACACTGCAAGAATAAAACCAACTATGAGGAAGCACTGTTTTAAGGTTTAGTTCTTCTTACCAACATGACAAACTCCAGTCCAAGGAAGTCTGTAACCAAGCCGTCTTGGAAATCTCTTAAGTAAAATGTAAATTTAATCTTAACCTTAAAAAAAACCTGTACCACAGAAAATAAAAAAGCAAGAAAACATAGTAAGAATGATCGCTTTTTTCTGCTTAACACATTTTGAAAATCCTTTGTTCAAGTTACAAAGTCAGGAGCAATGTACAACAGGCCTCTAACTACATGCCAAACTAGAATATTTACAAACAAAATATTTTGGAAGATTTACTGGATCCCAACATGGAGGTTGGTATTTTTAAAATGGCAATTTTCAGGCCAAGTCACAGTCACCACTAAGACAAACTTAAAATCTTGTTCATAGTTCTGAGACACAATATGTCAATGCTACTACATTATTCTTGACATTGCAGGTATACAACTTATTTTATATATTTATTCAGCATTGTTATGCGCAGTTTTTCTCCTAGACCACAGAAATCGAAGCGGCTTACAAACATTAAAGGTGTAGAAAATCTAAGATGAGTATAATCACTTAAAATCCTAATATATCAAAACATATCTTGCTCATACTACAAAATTCAAAATTGGATAAAAATACTAAACCAGCAAGAAATTACCTACAGAGATTTTTTTAAAAAGCTATGAAATACAAAAGTTAAGAATAAGGTAACAAAAAAAAATAAAAGGTAAACAATCTGCAGGTCAAATAATCAGCCTCTCCCCCAGTCCTAGGTATCATGTCTTTATGTCATCTCCAGGCAGGGCGTAAAGGTGCAGCTCTGCAAATGGAATTAGGAGCTGGCAAACTGCAGATCAAAGTGGCAAGCAGTCTCTTAAAAGAAGAACAAATATCCTGCTCACTAGGTCTCATCTGTGATTATCTAATTCTCAACATGGTCAAATCTGTGGTTACTTAATTCTGGAAGACTAGAATCATGAACAGACAAAGCAGCTCTTTCTACAAAATTGAAGAAAGACTCAGGATTGCAGAAAAATCTGGAATCTTAAAAAAAAAGAAACACTGGAGGGTTAAAAGCTGTTAAAACAATAGCAATAGCTCCTGTAACTTTAAGAAATGAATGCCCTTGGTGGCTGTTGCTACATAACCATAACAGTACTACCTTGGTTTCTGTCAGTAAAAAATCGAGGGGGGAGCAGGGGCCTTTCCAGGGCTGTTTTGGCTGTTATGGTCAGGCTACCAGCAACAACTGGATGACCTGATACCACCCAACTGGATCCCCATTGGACCACTGCTGCTATTTCATTTCCCACTCCATGGAATGTTTGGTTGGGGCTGGGTAATATGGGACCCATCTAGAATTGTTTTATCGCTGAAATAGTGTGGGGAGGGGGATACTGTGGAAAGTGGGGTCCCCATACAGAGTTTTTTCAGGCTGCTAGGAGGAAATGAGGAACAGCTGAAGATGGTGCAGGGTGGGGGGAGATAAATGTGGGTTGAGAAGGTCAGAAGAAAACAGGAAAAGGGGAGACTATGGGAGCTTACAGTAAAGTGGAAAAGGAAATTGTGGGGGAGAGGAAAAAGAGATCCCCTTTCATCACAAATCCTTGCTTGTTCCCCCACTTGTATCTGAAAACTACCAAGTTCACTTCCTCTGAAGAAAATTGTTCCTGACCTTATTCCTTCTCCTACGCAGCACATTCATGGACTTACTGGTTGCTATAAAATAAGGAAATTACAAACCCATGTATCTGGGTCTATCAAAAGTAAAGGGAAAATCATAGGGAAAAAAACAAACTACAAACTAAGGCCAAGAGGCTATGGTCACTTACAATGTGGGGTTTACACATGATTTATTGGCAGCTTGACTAGGGTTGTGTCCAGAGGGGCAGCTGTGATTGGCTGTCCTGAATTCAAAGAAACTCAAAAATAGAATTCACAATTTCACTCTGAGTTCAAAGAGTTTATTGTCTATAGCCATAGGCCATCACAATTCACCAAACACTGACTAATAAACAATTAAATCCATTATAACCGTTTGTCTAGGTTACTAAAATTAATTAAAACAATACAGTATGCCAAACTATCCCAGAAGTCACGAAACAGCCTCATTCAGTACCACCTTAGATCTTATCTTTTTGGCTGCAAGTGCAAACTGAGAGACTCTATAGGACACATGATTATCAGTGTCAGATAACAAAAACACCATCTTCTCGATTTCAGAGTATATGTTTGTCACTGATAGGATTCTGGCCAAAAATTTAGCTCTGGGTACACTATATAATGGACAATAAAGTAGATAGTGAGAAAGGTTCTCCACTGTAGGTAATCCACAAACGCAGGTGTGATGTTCCATAGGGGTGTGAGAATAACGCCCTGCCAAAAGAGCGGTGTGCATCATCTGAAAGCGCAGAGCAGTGAAAGACACTCTTAGGTTGTAATGAGAAATACTGGCTAGGTTTTCACTCTGAGTTGTCCTGACTTGTTGTACATACAAAAAACTAAGGAAGAAACATACTATGCTCTCATTCCTTATGGCAGGGGTCCCCAACCCCTGGGCTGCAGACCGGTACCAGTCTGTGGCCTGGTAGCAAATGGGCCGCACAGGTGAGTGGCAGGATAGTGCAGAGCTGACTCCAGGGAGCAGGGGAGGTAGGCAGTCGCTGCCTTGAGAGGGAAGGCCATGCCTCGTCTGGCCGGCCCTGCACTTGTCATTAGAAATATCACCTCACCTGGCCAGCTGACTCCCATCATGCCTCTGGGTCTCTCCCGCTCCCAGCCGGCACATGCAGTTTCTGCCTCATGCTGTAGTCGGTGTGGCTGCACTTGCTGGAGCTGCTGCTGCTGCCCTGCCCTCACACCTTAGTGTGCTGGGTCATTGCCGGGCCCGCCGGGCAGCCAGCTGCCTTGAGCACCGCCTGCCCCAGTCTGCCTCTGCCTCCTCTGGTCACCACCGGGCCCACTGGGCAGCCAAGCCAGCTGCCCTGATCATCGCCTGTCGTTTGTCCCAGTCTGCCTCTGCCTGCCTCTTCCTCTCCTCCGGTGGCGTGGCCGCTGCTGGAGAGTGGAGAAGCGTCACTGGCCTCCTGCCAGTTGTGCTAAAAAATATAGACCTCGTGGCGGTGTGGCTGCTGGGCGGCTCTGTGCACTGCGGCTGACAGCAACCAAAACGAGATCACGGAGTAGACTGGACATAAGAAACACACTTCGGGTGTCACTGTCTCCTATCATCCCCAGATGGGACCGTCTAGTTGTAGGGAAACAAGCTCAGGGCTCCCACTGATTCTGCATTGTGGTGAGTTGTATAATTATTTCATTATATAATGTAATAATAGAAATACAGTGCACAATTATATCATCCTGAAACAATCCCCCCCCCCCCGCCGGTTCATCGAAAAATTCCACGAAACTGGTCCCTGGTGCCAAAAAGGTTGGGGACCGCTACCTTAGGGTATGCGCCAAGATACTGCACTGAAATCTAAGCTGTTTCTCAGAGGATAGTGAAATGGCAACTCTTCTTGTAGAACATGAAAGGACCCCACCAGGAAAAGACATCTTTCTTGAACTACAAACTGCAAACAAAAAGAACTTTAAAGACTAAAACGTTTATTTTGGAATAAGCTTTTGTGGCTAGAGTATACTGCTTCTAGAAAGGATAAATTGGCATACCCCATACCCACATGCCATGCAAAAACACTATGGCCACAGGGCTTTTTGAATTCTGGCCTTCATGTTTCATTCACAGTGGACCCAAAATCAGGCAAATCAGTTTCACCATTTATTTATACCTAACTTTTAATTAGTTCAGCTTTTAGAAATCTGTAAGATGGTTTTACAAATTTCAGAAGAAAATAATTCTTTTAAAGCGAACTTTTAACAGGGACAGAAGAATTTTTTTTATTTTTTAAAATAAGTTTTAAAAAATTATTTAAAATCAATTTTCATCCCAGCTAAACTTGCTGAGGCATAATTTCCACACATGGAAAGACTAGGCCAAACAATGGATAAAATGGGTTAAATGCCATCTGTAAATGCATATTTATATTGTATTTTGTTCTAACAAATAGGTTTGACCTCAATACCAAGAAATATTCCTCCTGATACTCGTATGTTAGACCTTCAAAACAACAAAATTAAAGAGGTCAAGGAAAATGATCTTAGAGGACTCACATCACTTTATGTAAGTTTAATTTCCAACAATCTTATTTAGATAATAAAGTCATTCCACTAAAAAACTGTTAATATAATTCCTGATAAAATTTACCATGACAGGGTTAGAAGAAAATCATAAGCCTCTGAATCAAAGCTTATGACTGTGATGAAATTACACTTCACCTCATAGGTAGCTTACACAAATCTACAGTTTGAGAAGAGAATTATTAAGACTTCTCTGTATATGTGCTGTTATGCCCTAGATTTTTTGGGGGCCGCTCTTTTTATTGGCATTCTTTGTTGATGGTTGTTGTGGGTTTTCCGGGCTGTATTGCCGTGGTCTTGGCATTGTAGTTCCTGACGTTTCGCCAGCAGCTGTGGCTGGCATCTTCAGAGGTGTAGCACCAAAAGACAGAGATCTCTCAGTGTCACAGTGTGGAAAAGATGTTGGCAGGTCATTTATATCTACTCAGGAGGGGTGGGGTTAGGGTAGATACAAATGACCTGCCAACATCTTTTCCACACTGTGACACTGAGAGATCTCTGTCTTTTGGTGCTACACCTCTGAAGATGCCAGCCACAGCTGCTGGCGAAACGTCAGGAACTACAATGCCAAGACCACGACAATATAGCCCGGAAAACCCACAACAACCATCGTTCTCCGGCCATGAAAGCCTTCGACAATACATTCTTTGTTGACTTGGATTTTTTATTGATATGTTTTAATTGGTAGGATTTTTTTTATTTTTACTGCCTTGTTATGCTTCATTGTTGTAAGCCACCTCAAGCAAGTCTTGAGGTAGCATACAAGTTTTCTAAATAGATATATAAATTGAACTCTGCTAAGGTTGAAAAGGTAGTCTAACACAACCTTCCCTAGATAGTGCAGGGGTGTAAAAACAGGATTTCCAAGATGAGAATCAGATCAGAAGAACTGTTTCCCTATCCCCTGCTTCCCTCTAACACCGCCAGTACATGAGTTATTACCACTTTCATATAGAACCATTGTTTGCTGTTATTTCTGAATCAGCTGGATGTTAGTTTGGAATCTTGGTTTTCAGGGAAAGCATAAATCAGTTTTCAAGTCCAGATGCAATGTAAACCCACGGGTTGTAGGAAAAATGGAAATCTCTAAGGAAGGGTGGGAAGGGGGAGGAAGAAAGGGCATGAGATTAAGGATGTCACACTTCATGTAGTAGCAAATTATGGTTTGTTATTATGTGTGACCTAACACTATATTTACCAAATGACTATGGGCCAATCTAGAGAAGATGGCAGTAGAGCTGTCTTTTCTCCCACGGGTTTCATAAAAAGTAAATACAGCTATATGGGCAAAGGGGACTGAATTTGATCAGGGCTTCAGTATTTGGGGCACTTAACTACCTACACTGTTTTTACAGTGTTCCTCTCCCCACATGGAAAACATGCAAACAGATATTGAAAGGAACAATTTAGATGGTAAGAACAGCACTAGGCTGAATCCTCCTCTCCAAGCATGACACTCTGATCCAGTTCAGGTTTCCCTACCAAAAGTTTTTAACTTTTAAAAAACTGTGTGGGAGATTTTCTTGCCTATTTGTGTAGTTTAGACCCATGCCAAAGATGGAAGGGGAATTATGTATTTTTACCTGGATGACAGTCATATATGGCATTGAACAGGATTACTATGTTTGGCATACAAGATTTTATGTTTAACAGGGAAGTATTCTTTTTAGATATTCTATATGGCTATCTGTTTTTCCTTGCTTCCCATGTACTTTGCTTTCTTTTCAAGAATTTGGTAAAGAACTGTTGGACACTAGACTATAACACCCTCTAACAGTATATTTCTAGAAAAGAGCAGGAGTCCAGTAGCAGCTGTAAGACTAACAAAATTTGTGGTAGGGTATGAGCTTTCGTGAGCCATAGCTCACTACCACAAATTTCAGATATCTGTATATCTTCAGGTATCTGAAGAAGTGAGCTGAGGCTCACGAAAGCTCATACCCTACCACAAATTTTGTTAGTCTTATAGCTGCTACTGGACTCCTGCTGTTTTCTACTGCTACAGACAGACTAACACTTAGTATATTTCTAGTAACTGCGTAAAAAAGGAAAGAAATGAATATGAAACTGTCTCCCAATTCTAGCAACAGAATTGGACATTCTAGCAATAGAATGGGAAAATGCTGTATCATGAAGCTATTGACGACTTTCAGCAACTCACCGTTGTACAGTCCTTAAGAAAGTTTAAAGAAAATTAAATGTTAAATGAATGAGCAGTGAGATGTTAGCACTGCTAAAACTGCATAAGCACGAATCTGATCAGTTCCTGGAGAGGAAGCTTGTGAGAGCTGCATACAAGATCAAAGTACAACAGATAAAATATTTTAAAAGGTAAAATAAATCAGTAAAACAAAGAGTATATAATCTCTATCACAAAGGAAATTGAAACTAGTCTCTTTTCAAGTGGAGATCTCCTTTCTGATCCAAAGGTTGGCCAGAGAGCACTCTGACTTCCATGCCATTTTACCTGCAATGACCAAACTGATTTCAGACAAAATATAGAATCTGGAGTCTATTAGAAAAGCTAATATGCTTTGAATGCTTTGATACTTAGCTGACAGTAAACACAACGGAAAATAGCAGAAGTAACTTGAGAAAACATGCATAGAATTGGTTCACATGAATCTTTTAAGTATTTCCCATTCTGGAGTCTTTAGTCATCTTCTTCCTTTACTGTTGCTGCTCCAAATTCTAAAAGCATATGTATAACATTCGGCCTATGTAACACAGGTAGAAGGCTTTGCAATTTTTTTTTACTTATTTCCAAATAGTGACAAGTTATTAATATTCAAGTAATATATATGTTTTTAATATTTTAAATATAAAGTGTGACATAAAAATAAAACACATTTTCTAACTTCACAATTTTTCACATTTTTCCTAGGCACTTGCCTTGAACAACAACAAAATAACCAAGATACACCCCAAAGCCTTTCAATCCACAAAGAAATTGCGACGTCTCTACTTGTCCCACAATTACTTAACTGAGATCCCAGCAAACCTACCAAAAGGTTTAGCTGAGATAAGAATTCATGATAATAAGGTTAAAAAGGTACACAAAGAAGTTTTTAAAGGAATGAAGGCTTTGCATGTTCTAGGTAAGTAAAGCACATCAGCTATATCAACTGTTGAGCAACAGTAGGGGGCAAGTATACCCCTGCCATGAGCTCACTAGACAGCCTAGAACAACCACTTTCTTTAAAATAGCCTTCCCCATGGGTAGGATTACAGGGTTCCTGTAAGGGTCACAAAACTAGTTTATGTTAAGAGTTTTAAATAGAGATAGGCAAGAACAGCAATACGAACTAAAAAAAGCCACAGACAGCCCAATCAGCTGTTCGCAAACAAGCTGTTTGTGAGGCCCCATTCTAAACGAACAGGCAGTCGTTGCAAGCCTCATTGGTTGCTGTTCTGTCAAGCCAGACAATCTGGCACCTGCAATTAATTCCCTTGGCAACCGGAGGCAGGGACTGCCTGAACTCTGTCTGAACTCCTGCTGTTGCCCTGGAAACCCCAATCTAAGCCCAATTTAGCTTGACAGGCAGGTCTTCCTTTCAAGAGTGGAGCTCCAAATTTGTTACAAGGAAGCAAAGAGCAGGGGGGCTCCTAGCTCTGGTTTTGTAGACAGTGAGGGACAGTTGCTGTTGGCATTTTGAGAGAGAGACAGGGAGAGTGCATTGGAGCTTGAATTTTCTTTGTGTGTGGTGGGATAGGGATCTACCTCTTCAAGTTCCAGGGCTGCTGCCAGGCTCTGGACCAAGCTATTATTTATTACTGGTACCTTTCCTGCTGCCTGCTCAGGTAAGGTTTCTGCGAGTGGTGCGGTAGGGATCTACCCCTTCAGGTTCAGGGCTGCTGCCAGGCTCTGGGGCCAAGTTATTATTTATTATTGGTACATTTCCTGTTGCCTGTTCAGGTAGGGTTCTGGGAGTGGTGTGGTAGGGATCTCGATGGCTGGAGAGCCTGCTGGCCCCAATAAATAATGAACATGTTCATGAACAGGTCATGTTCGTTGTTCGTGGATGGCAACGAATGAACACCATGTTCGGGGGGGGGGGGGGTTCTGTTCGTGCCCATGTCTAGTTTTAAACACTTTAAAGTCCTATATAAATGCTAAGTATTATTCTAAACAGAAACCTGTGAAAGGGACCTGTGGGCAAGAAGATATGCAACCCTGTACTAGTCCCCACTCCACAATTCTTCCTGTTTTCCCCCCATCCCACTCTCACATGATTGCCTTTCCCTCCTTTACTCTCCCAACACTGCTGTGTCCTTCCAACCACTTCTTTTTTTCCTCACCCTCCCACGGCTGCCTTTTTACACTGCTGCTGCCTCTTTCCCTTTCACATTCCCCAGCTTTGCTGGTGCTGCCTTATCTTTTTTCTTCTCCACCATTGCTTATCTCCCCTGGCTAGATGCAACACTGCTTATAGGGATTTATAAGCAGTCCCCTCACTGGGTAGTGAAATTTTGCGATACAACATTGTAAGATCTCAGTTTCAACCATTTGGGGTGGGGGGTGTAATTTTCCATCACCATTTTTTTCGCCTTTAAGATTTTTCTGCAAATCTCAGGCTGTCCTAGCATCAGAGGAAAAACTCTTCTGTAGCTGGCCTCATTGTGCAGATGTTTTGATCTGCATTCTACGGCCATGTTCAGAATTCTGTGAGCAATCAGTAATATAAATGAGGGGCTAAGACAGAGGTGAAGATATTTATCAAGACATTTCCCCCCTGAAATGTTTCCCTCTAGCCTAATAAATCCACCCCAGGCTTCAAAGAAAAGTGATATGAAAGATGTGCAACAAGAGTTTCCAAGGTATAAGCTTTCAAGAGTAAAACTCCCTTCATCAGATACAAGTAGGAATGGAAATCTCTCAGTCTTTTTATCCCAGTCAGAAGGTGGGAGAGGTGTTGCCAAGAAGTAAGATAGGATATGGAGGTACAATGTCAAATGTAATTAGCTTAATTAGATTAGAGGAAATGCAGAAAATTACCATCTGTAGTAATTCTACATCCCTATTTAGTGCGGGGGGGGGGGGTCCATTGTTCTGAATTTGTGAATGAACTCAATTTAGGTAATTGAGGTGCAAAAGACAAGTAACATTTGCAGGCCAGTAAAAGAATAGCATGTAACCATAACATGAAGCATTAGAACACAGTTATGACTGCAGGGTGTTGTTGAATATGACAGGTGATGCTGAGCACCTGACATCCCCCCCCACCAGTTCTTACAAAAAGCCCGCACCAATTTGTTAGCTTTAACATCAGTTGATTTAACTCATTCAGCAGGGCTCCATTGGATCAGGTAGTACAGCACCCCCCAAAAATCCATTTAGAGTCCAAGATCTGTTAGACCTCTTGGTGTGGTTGTCCCTCAATCATGATAGAAGGCTAAAGTGGAAAACAGGGTTAACATGTCTTAAGATTTTTGGGTAACTCAAGTTTGACTGTTACATCATTAATCAAACAAGTCACTTTGAAGGATCCCAGGTATTTCCAACCCAGTTTTTTACTTGGCTGCACCCCCTTTAATTTCTTAGTTGACACAGACTGAATCTCCCAGTTTCAATTCCCAGAGAGAGGAGGGTTTCTTATCAGCTTGTTCCTTGTAATCTAGTGTGGCTTTTTCCAGAGTTTGTTTTACAAGGTCCCACTGGGTTACTATTTTAGTCCACCAGTCTTTCAAGTCTCCCTCCCTCACCTTTGCTTCTGTTTCCAGCAGCGGCATTGGTTTCCCTTCAAAACCCTGGGTCACCTGAAGTGGTGAGGCTCCAATGGAGCTGTGTACACTGTTGTTGAAGCAAAATTCTGCATAGGGCAAAAAGTCGACCCAATCATTTTGTTGATAATTAATATAACATCTCAGGAAGTGTTCCAGTATCTGATTTGTACGTTCTGTTTGTCCATCAATCTCGGGGTGACACCCTGAGCTAAGCTCCTGCTCGATTCCCGTTACTTTCATAAGCTCCTGCCAGAAGTTGGCAACAGACTGGCTTACTACGATTGGAAATTATCTTAATTGGGAAGGAATGTAAACACACCACATTCTGCATGAAGAGGTTAGCTAATTTCCTCACTGTGGGGAGCCTGGAACAGGGTATAAAGTGGGCTTGCTTTTAGAACAAATCCACCACCACCAGAATCACAGTTTTCCCTTTACTAGGGGGGAGGTCAGTGATAAAATCCAGAGAGATTGTAGACTATGGTCAAGGAGAGACTTCTAGCAGTTGTAGCAGTCCCGGGAGCTTCCCTCCCCACTTCTTCCCCATCACGCAGACCTGACAAGTAGTTACATATTGGGAGATGTCTTTCCTCATTCCCGGCCACCAGATTTGCCTTTGGGCTAAGTGCAAGATCTTTATAAATCCAAAATGTCTGGTCAGTTTGTCATCATGACACTTTTTCAACACCTCCCCGTGAAGGGTTTCTGGTACGTACAATTTGCCATTTCTATACCAGCATCCGTTCTCCTCCTCCTTCACAAGGGGTTCCTGTAACCCTTCTTCCCTCTCCCTTTCCAGTTCTGCTTTTACTTTCTCTAGCCAGGGGTCGGGAGGGGTTGAACAAAGTTCACGTGTTTGTTGCCACATCATTACTGTTCCTCCCAGCTGAGTTGGTGTAAACATAGTGTCTAAAATCTCCTCCCTCTTGACTCTCATTCTGCAGGAGGTGGGAGAGGGCATCTGCCAAAAAATTTGACTTCCCTGGGAGGTGCCTGAGTGTGAATTGAAATTTTGAAAAGAACTCCTCCCACTGGTGCTGTTTCATGCCCAGCCTTTGAGGTGATCGGAGAGCTTCTAGATTCTTATGATCAGTCTACACCTCAAAAGGCCCCTTTGCCGGTTCTAGCCAGTGTTGCCAGATGGAGAGTGCCAGTTTGATGGCTGTGGCCTCTTTGTCCACACTGACCAGTGCCTCTCCATCTCTGAGATTTCCGGGAGACATAAGCACGGGGGTGCAGCTTCCCTCCAAGCCCTCTTGTAAAATCACCCCTCCCATCACCACGTCGCTGGCATCTACCTGCACAATGAATTTTTTATTCTAATCTGAGTGGCACAGAATGGGCTCAGAGGTGAACAGAGCCTTTAAGCTTTCAAATGCCTGCTGGCATTTCTCCCACCAAGCCACTATGGCACTCAGCTTCACCCTGTCTGGCCCGTTCCCCTTAGTTTTCAACAGATCAGACAGTGACAGTGCAATCTGGGCAAAGTTCCTAATGAACAGCCTGTAGAAACTGGCAAAGTCCAAGAATGATTGTAATTGGTGTCTTGTTCTAAGAGCTTCCCATCCCAGCACGTCCAATAGTTTGGCAGGGTCCATTCCCAGCCCCCCCCCCCCGGGAGACTTGGTAGCCCAGGAAGTCCAATTACTCCTCGTGGAACTCACAGACAATTTAGCATATCGTTTGTTCATATACAGGGTACTCAGGACATCTTGTACCAGCTTCATGTGTGAGTCATAGTTATCCGAATAAATTAGCTCATCATCAAGATAAACTACCACTCCCTTTTACAGGTATTTATGTAAAACTTCGTTAATCAGGTTCATGAAGACCCCAGGTGCCCCCTGGAAGCCAAATGACATAACTAGGTAGTCAAACTGTCCCAGAGGGGTGTTGAAACCTGTCTTCCACTCACCCCTCCCTAATGCACACTCTGAAATAAGCATCTCTTAAATCCAGTTTTGTAAAGATTTTCCCCTTAGCCACCACCCCAAGCAAATCCCTAATGAGGGGCAGAGGTAGGCATTTGACATGGAAACTGCATTGATTCCTCTGTAGTCAGTGCACAGCCGCAAGCCCCCATCCTTCTTCTTGCAAAACAGTACTGGGGCAGTGTAGTGGGAGCTTGCAGGCCAAATTAAACTCCTCTCTACGTTTGTGTCAATGAACTGCCGAAGCTCCGCTCGCTCAGCAGGGCTCATGGAGTACAGTTACCGCTTGGGGAGATCTTGCCCTGAGATCAATTCAATGGAGCAGTCTGTGGCCCTGTGAGGGTGGAGCTCATCAGCCTCCCCTTCCTCAAAAACCCAGCTTAGATCTGGATACTCAGGGGGATCTCATGAGGCTCACATTTTCAGGCATGGGAGGGGGTGGCTTCGGGTTCCACACTTCGGGTTCCACACATGTCTCTGACAATCCTCAGCTGGGAAGCACAATCAACTCATCTTCCACTGTATGTAGGGGTCATGATCATACAGCCAGCGGACTCCCAGCATCACAAAGAATTTCACGGTAGGGCTTACCACAAAAGCTCTCTCCTCCCAGTGACTCCTCATCCCCACCGGAGTCAGCTCAGTCTCATAAAGGCAGGGGGTTCCCTTCATGGGGGTCCAATCCATTTGTTCAAACCTGAGAGGCACTATCAGCTTCATCAGAGTGAGTCCCAATCCCATGACTAGGGCAGGAACGATCAAATCTCGAGTGCATGCAAAATCAATCAAGGCTTGAACCCTGATATGGGTCTCTTGTCATGGGTGCACTAGGGTGATAGGGAGAAAAAATAAAGTTCCTTTTGGCCTCATCAGAAGTGGTACCGGTTCCCCCTGGACCTGCTGGCAGGTGCCCTTCACAGCAGGTCTCTGCCATTTCCTGCCGGCTATGCCTCTTCTTCCTCACTGCTGGATGATGTGCTGTCCCCTGGACTCCTGGGTCCTTTGCTTGCTCCTGCTGCCGCCGCCTCGCTGGTTTGCAATGCTATTCTTCCCAGTTTAGGGTGGCCAGGCAACCATCATTTAAGTCCTGCCTTTCTCGTGGAGAGCCTTCTTCACGCGGAAGCATTCCACAGCAAAGTGGCCAGCGCCCTCACACTTTAAGCACAGACCTTGTTTCATTCTCTTCTCCGTTTCAGCTGGGGTGGTTGGCCTTTTTGGATGGGGCTTATCTCCCCCTCTATACTGTACAGCTCCTCGCCGCTGGCCCGCTTGATGTTGGAGATGGAGCTGCTTCACGACCTGTTCCCTGTTTTCAATCTCCACCCCAGCAGAGTGTGAGGGTCATCTTGGATCACTGTCTTGGCCACCAGATCTGGGTTCAAGCCACCACGGAAGAACTCGATCTTCACCGACTCGGTCTAGTCTCGCACTTTGGCTGCATATGCTTGAAAATTTGTCGTGAACTCTCGCACCAAATGGTTTCCCTGACTCATGTGATTCAACTTGGTTCACACTCTCTCCTCTTCAAGGGGGTCTTCGTACTGCTCTCTGAGTGCACTCATGAAGGCCCTCATGCTCCTGAGTTCCAGGGCTCTGGCCGCATAGAGGGTCACAAATCATCTTGCTGCTGCTCCCCCCAGCCAGGAACCTGGGTAACTCATTCAGCTGGCTTTGTCTGGGAAGGTGGGGCCCTATTCTCTCAAAAACTCGGCCACCTGCACCAAGAAGTACCCCATCTCCTCAGGGTCTCCATCAATCCTGGCTTCTAACTTGCGTAACCCCAGTGGCCATTACAGTTGAGGCCCCGGGACCAGACCAGACGGAGGAGCGTTAGGCTGCTTGTTCCTCTGCGGCTGAGCAGCTTGATATGGCAGGTGCCTTGATCTACTGGCTGATCAGGCTGGAAGGCCACCTGCATCATGACTTGGATATTCCCTATGAGGGCATGCATGTCACACCTCAGCTCCCCCATCTCGGTCTGGAGCTCTTGCACCACCTCATCAGAGGTCACCTCCAGTAACTTCCTCACTACTGGTTCCTTGTACTCTACCTCCTCCCTCTCAAGGATTCCTTTGCCCAGGAACAGACTGTCTGTCCATTTGGCTCTGCCAATGATCTTGCATCTTGATCTCCCTCCTGGTTGACGCACACGAGGGGTCTATCCTAGCGGAGTATCTTCCAACCAGTCACTGTAGCTAGTATCCCATTGGGTAAAACTGGTGCGAGGCTGTGCTCCAGTCTCAGCCAACACACGTGCGTTGGGCTCATGCACATCTGCGGGGTCTTCAAGATTTTCCTCGGTCTTCTCTGTAGCATTGGTATCCTTCCACTCTTTGTCTGCCATGGCATGGGTATCAGGATTCTGTGGTTGCTTAGGTCCGAGGAGAGTGATCCCTCCAAACAGCTCTCAAAAGACTTCACTGTAGGCAGTAAAAGAACTTTATTGAAAAGCTGCTAGTCTCAAGAGCTTACTTCATCTTTTCCAGGAATGACATTCACATGCAAGCATTAAACATATATATAGGTTTCCAGAGCACGGGCAAATTCTAAGACCCTCCCCCTCCAGTCTAACAGTCAGCTAAGCTCAGAGGGAAAACATCTAAGCAGGAAAACAGCAGGACTGATGTATGGGATTTTCAAAGTCATGGCATCTCGGCAGGTGCCCCTTCCCAGACTAAGGAGAGAGGCAGAGGTTTATAGAGATAATGGAAGGAACAAATGCCTCCCTTGCACAGTTTCACCTCGTGGGTGCAAAAGACAAGATGAGTAACATTTGCAGGTCAGTAAAAGAATAGCATAACCATAACATGGAGCACTAGACCACAGTTATGATAGCAGGGTATTGCTGAGTATGACAGGTGATGCTGAGCACCTGACAAATAAAACGACTCAGATCTCTTGTCCTACTCCCATCTGATCAAGGGGGTATGAATATCGAAAACTTATTACCTGGAAAATCTTGTTGGTCTTTAAGGTGCTACTGGATTCAATCCTTCCTCGTCTTCTATAGACCAACACAGCTATCTGCCTGAAACTATGAAATATGTCATATCCTCTAAAAACCTATAGCATCCTAGACTGGGGCCGGGAAGGGAAGTAGAATTGTAAGATGCACACCTTGAGATTCATCTCATGTCTCTAATCTCCTCCTCCAAAATACCATTTTTAGGGACATTTATAGGCTGTTAATTAGGAGAAGGCTTCCTCCTACACATTTTAAATGATACAAGCTCGTAGTGGAACTTTGTGCTGGGAAATGTATACAGCACACGCTTATGCATGCACTCTGTCCTCATGCAGCCACGATTCAGTGGCATTGTGAGAGCAGGGCACATATAGTCTTGTACCATTCAGTATAATTTCTTTTTTATATGTTTTCTTGTGTGTATACAGGGACTTCCATTTTTACTAGTTTCCCTAGTAAGCAAAAATCTCCCTTTTGCTTGTGGGTAGGTATGTATTGATGCTGCACTGATCAGCACAGTCTTGCTATTAAGCAGAATAATAAATATTGAGTACTTCTCATGGACTCTTGCACAAAGTATTTCCCACATGGCTTTATTTCCCTTAATTAGGAGAAGTGGTTAACTCTAATTAGACACTCTAATGAAGAGTATCACACCAAGATATGGGGAATAATGGGTTCCTATCCCCATTCTGTCATGAAACAAAGGTGGTGACCTTCAGTCAGTCCAATACTCTCAGCCTAACATGTTGTGAAGATAAGTAGGGGAAAAATAATGAATGCTTTCTTAAGCTCCTATACTAGACAGACAGGCAGACAGATATGGAAGCAGTTTTTCTTGGAGGTTGGATTAATCTTTGAAAAAAGCTATAACCCAGGATCTCCTGATATATTATTTGTGTGGGTTTTGGCAATGGGTATGCTACTCTAAAATGTGTGAATTCACAGATGGCACATGGTATAGTAACAGATACTGGGTCGCTACTTGGATATGGAAGTTATTTTAAAACCCTCTCATTGGGGAATAATTCAAAAGGGCATAGAGAGAATAGATGACGTTTCTCAGCAGTGAAATCAAGGACTCTACACATGGGTAAAGGCCCTCTTTTATTTCTGTATGAGAGAGATGTTTAAAAAATTCAGTATCACTAAGATGTCACCAGCTGCCACTGTTATGAAGTATTTTCTTTTGACAGAAATGAGTGCAAATCCTCTTGATAATGAAGGAATAGAACCTGGAGCATTTGAAGGTGTGACAGTCTATCACATAAGAATAGCAGAAGCTAAATTAACCTCTATTCCTAAAGGTACTGTATTTTAATTCTTTAAACCTAGTGTTGGCTTTGATACAGACAGTTAAACCCCACCCCTGTGCCAGCCCCTGGCCAAATGCAGAAATACTTACTTGCATTTTTGCAAATTTGTACCTCTCAAATAAAGAATTGAACAGAAAAGCAGATCACCCTTTGATCTGTTGATCTACCATACACTACTGAAAAACAGCTGCAAGTGAACTGAAACCCTCCACTTGCCACTTCTAACCTGCATATAAGTGACATACATTTGAATGGATCTGAGCTCATCTTTGTTGAGTAGTGACTTTAATATATAAGTAATTATTTAAACTTAGTGTCACTTTCAGAGTGTTGAAATCTTACTAGCTGGAGAACCATTCACAGAACAAAAAGACCCGAGTCCCGTAGTATCTTAAAGACTAACAAGATTTTCCTGACAAAAGGAGCTTTGACCCTTGAGGTCCCTTCCAACCCTATGATTCCATAACACTTCCTGAAAATCTTGTCGTTTTAAAGGTGCTACTAGACTTGAAACTTGCTGTTCTACTGCAGACCACCATAGCTTCCCATGAAACTATATTCCCGGATTAACACTGTAATCATAAGATTTAGGTTGCATCTTACATGCTAACCCCATAGACCTACATTTATAAACTAATTTTCCAGTTCAGGACTAGCAAAACACATTATTAGTGCAGCTAGAAAAATGTAGGAGGTACTGGCATACTAAGAAATTAGAAGAAGAAACTGTTCTTGATATTTTCATACTGAACCTTGCCAGAACTAACAGCACTAGAGCTTTAATACTTTCCTAAACCACAATGGAAACCAGAAGCATGCTTGAGGTCCTGGTACAGCACAGAAAACAGATAACTAAGCATAATAAACAAGGCAGCTTTCAAAATCTAGAAGTACTCAATGTCTTCCATCATCTCACTTTTAAAAAACACCAAAGAAACAACTATTGGTTGAGGGTAGCAGCCAATTATTTTAAAGTACTGGTGGCTACATAGATTTAACTTGGAAAACTATTCTGCAGATATGCATGAAAACAGTACATGAAATTTATACGTGCAAATTTCCACAGCCTGTGCTGGCCGTGACAATCATAAATTTGTAACTGCTACATCCTATACACAGTAATTATTATTTGTATTTAAAAAAATGAACTTCCCACCAATAGCTGATAAATTGCCACAACTTCTACATCTGGTTTTGTAGCTTCTAGGAAATACTGGAACCTGAAACTGTAACAGATATTTTAGTACATTCTAGCATTTGTGAGATGTGCAACACAGGTCAACAGTCACAGGAACTTAAGTGATGTCACCATTAAACTAGGGCCTGATAGGGTGAAGGTGCCATTGTGCAACTGTTCATCCACAACAGAAGAACAAAATTTAATACTACCTACCTTCAGGTGATCAGACACTGCCATTTGAACTATACTGGCCATGCAGGTAGCAAGAACAGGGATGCATGTAGGGATATGTTCCCTTGTTCACCTCTATTAAACTTCTCATTAACCTATTTTAAGAAATGTCTACCATACTTTCTCTTAACTTGATTGCACCTTGCAATCTGTATAAACCTAGGGGTGTGCACCAAAAAAAAATTGGTAATTAGCTGAATCTAATGGGGAAAAATGGAATTCCCTGAATTCCAAATTGATTCTCTAATGCAGTTTGGCTATTTCTGAAAAAATCAGTAATATTCAGCCTATTACTCCCTATGGAGAAATTACTCTGGAGGCTATCTGGTGGGCTGGGGGGGGGTCATTTTTCAACCAAACTTCACCAAATTTGGAGGGAACATATTCCTGACTGTCCTCTAAGGACTCCACAAGTTTCATGGAGATTGGACCCCAGGGGCCAATTTTATGGGCCCCTCAAATGGTGCCCCCATCCACTCTCTATTAGTCCCCATGGGGAAAATATCTAGGAGCTATCTGGGGGGCCGAGGGCGGCATTTTTCAAGCGAACTCCACAACATTTACAGGGGATCGACTCCTGGAAGCTTGGACCCCAGGGCCAATTTTATGGGTCCCTAAACAAGGTGCCTGTAGCTACTCCATTGTTTCCTATGGTGGAAAGGTCAAAGCTGATTTCCACTGCACAAACACACTGGGGCAAGGCTGCCATGGCCAAGCCACACTTCCAAATGCAAGATGAGCTCATCCCAGAGAAAGCCGAACAGAACAAAACTGAGGTAAGGGAATGGAATTCCCTCAGAACCAAACTGAAGCAACATCACACCAGAGATTCATGTCCAGTCCACCCAAACCAAACTGAAGCAAGGGACACTGCTGCAACTTAGTCCAACAGAACCACTGTCATTCACAGCAGCCAGGCACTGAGTTCAGCTAGTAGGGAAACACCACAGAACAGAACAAAGCAGTACCGAGCCATAAATCAAAGGCATTCCCTTGCTTCAGTCTGAAAAATGTCCCCCAGTCCCTCCCCTGGATAGCACATAGAGAATAATGGTGGATGGGGGCATCTTCTTTGGCAGCCCAAAAAATTGGTCCCAGGGGTCCAATCTTCATTAAATATGGGGGGGGGGAATCTTTAGAGGACAGTCAGGAGTAGTTTCCCTCCAAATTAGTTTTCTTTCAGCAGTGTTAAACATACTACTCTAAATCTTAGGAAGAGGTAATCTAAAAGTCCATTTAACTAGCAAGCCAACAAATAAAATTATCAGATAATTTCCACATTTTCAATTTAATTCAGAGTTTAAAATGTATGTCATTAATCTGTATACCTCTGAATCATCTCAAGTATTTTTCTTCTCAATAGGGTTACCATCCAGTCTACTAGAACTTCATCTAGATGACAACAAAATTTCTGCGGTAGAACTTGAAGATTTTATTCGGTATAAAAACCTTCAAAGGTAAAAAGTTATATGGGGAATTCTTTCTGAAGATTTGATGTGACAGAAAATTTTAGGATTTTAGGATTTTTCTCCAAACATTTTATTTACTTATTAAAGAGCTGAGGGTAGTAATTAAAACTTCTAATAATTCCCACAAACATATATTATCCTACTATATAACTGAGTAAGTGTGTTTCAGTCGACTCACTTTATACCCTGGTGCACCACCAGAGGGCGCTGCTGCAGAGGAAAGCCCAGGCAACTCACCATATTGTTCCAGAAAACATGCCATGGTGAAAAGCCCAGGCCGGAACAGGAGCAGAGCAGGTGGCAATGCCCTCTCCCCTTCACCCAGCTGGGATCAGGAGCAGAGGAGGGAGCAATTCCCGCCCCCATGCCTTAACCCAGCTGGTATTAGGAGCAAAGCAGGTCATAATGCCCACCCCCACCTTAACCCAGCTGGTATTAGGAGTGGGACAGGTGGCAATGCCCACCCCAGCACTTCCCACACCCCACATTAACCCAGCTAATATTAGGAGCAGACCAAGTGGCAATGCCCACCCCCGCCTTAACTCAGCTGGTATTAGGAAGAGAGTAGGTGGCAATGCCTGTCCAATGCCTTAACCCAACAGGTATTATTAGAGGAGCAGGTGGTAATGGCCACCTCCCACAACCCAGCTGGTATCAGGAGTGGGGAAGGTGGCAATGCCCATCCCACACCTTAACACAGTGGATATTAGGAGCGTAACAGGTGGCAATGTCTACCCCCATCTGAACACAGCTGGTACTAGGAGCGGAGGCGGTGGCAATGCCCTCCCCCCTTCACCCAGCTGGGATCAGGAGCAGAGCAGGTGGCTAAGTCCACTCTCCACCTTAACCCAGCTGGTATTAGGAGTGGAGGAGGTGGCAATGCCCACCTCCCACCTTAACACAGTGGATATTAGAAGAGTATCAGGTGGCAATGCCCACCCCCATTTGAACACAGCTGGTATTAAGAGCGGAGACGGTGGCAATGCCATCCCCCCTTCACCCAGCTGGGATCAGGAGCAGAGCAGGTGGCTATGTCCACTTTCCACCTTAACCCAGCTGGTATTAGGAGTGGAGGAGGTGGCAATGCCCACCTCCCACCTTAACACAGCCGGTAATAGGAGCGGAGCAGGTGGAAATGCCCTCCCCCCTTCACCCAGCTGGGATCAGGAGCAGAGCAGGACGCAATTCCCGCCCACGCCTTAGCCCAGCTGGTATTAGTAGCGGAGCAGGTGGCCATGCCCAGCCGCGCATCTTAACCTAGCTGGTATTAGGAGCGGAGCAGGTGGCAATGCCCGCTTCCCCTTCAGCCAGCTGGTATTAGGAGTGGAACAGGTGGCAATGCCCACTGCCACCTTAACCCAGCTGGTATTAGTAGTGCACCCCCCACCTTCACCCAGCTGGAATTAGGAGCAAAGCAGGTGGCAATGCCCGCCCCTCGCCTTAAACCAGCTGGTATTAGGAGCAGAGCAGGTGGTAATGCCTGCCCCCTGTATTAACCCAGCTGGTATTAGGTGCGGTGGAGAACAAAATGGCTATTCCCTTGCAAAACAGCAAAATGGAGGAGGAAAAAATCCACAGGGAATACAATACTAATTTACAAAATTACAAAGCTGTATTCAGAGTGCAAAGGCTACAAAATTTCATCATTGTATTCAAATAAATAAATAACAATCTCTTGATGCAGTTTTCAGGCACACACACACCCAGCCGTGAAGCAAAGCTCCAACCCACGCTCAATCTGGGGCCGGCTATCTGTAGCAGATATCGGTTTCCTCAGCCACACACGCATAAGAGATTTTCAAGGCTATGCTTTGGGCATGTAAGATTTAAACACACTGGAAATTTCCCTTTCTGCTGTAAAGGTATGTGTCTGTGGTTTGGGTCATGAAATATTTTTATGTAGACCAAAGAGACTGAATAATAAAAAAAATTTATTGTAGCATTCCACACGCTCCTGATGAAGGATTCCGATATCTGCTACAGATAGCCGGCCCCAGATTGAGCGTGGGTTGGAGCTTTGCTTCACGGCTGGGCTTCACCGTTCACCTGCTGAGGGGAGCCCTGGAAAGAATTGTTATAACTATTCCAAGAAGACTGTTGGGAATTGTGTGTGTCCACTGTAACTTGCCCTGTATGATTATGTAAAAGATTATTGTATTGTTGATGTGTGTGCCTGAAAACTGCATCAAGAGATTGTTATTTATTTATTTGAATACAATGATGAAATTTTGTAGCCTTTGCACTCTGAATACAACTTTGTAATTTTGTAAATTAGTATTGTATTCCCTGTGGATTTTTTCCTCCTCCATTTTGCGGTATTAGGAGCGGAGCAGGTGGCAATATCCATCCACAGTAATCCAGCTGATATTAGGAGCAGAGCAGGTGGCAATGCCCTCCCCTCTTCACCCAGCTGGGATCAGGAGCAGAGCAGGTGGTTATGCCCACTCTCCACCTTACCCCAGCCGGTATTAGGAATGGAGGAGGTGGCAATGCCCACCCCCACCTACCTATTACCAGGAGTGGAGCAAGTGGCAATGCCCACCCCCACCTTAACCCAGCTGGTATTAGAAGCGGAGCTGGTGGAAATGCCCGCCCCCTTCAGCCAACTGGTATTAGGAGCAGAGCAGGTGGCAATTCCCACCCCCTCACCTTAACTTAGCTGGTATTAGGAGCAGAGCAGGTGGCCATGCCCATCCCACACCTTAACACAGCGGATAATAGGAGCATAATAGGTGGCAATGCCCACCCCCACCTTAACCCAGCTGGTATTAGGAGCGGAGCACATGGAAATGCCCGCTGCGCTTCAGCCAGCTGCTATTAGATGCGGAGCAGGTGGCAATGCTCACCCTCCACCTTAACCCAGCTGGTATTAGGAGAGAAGCAGGTGGCAATGCCCACCCCTGCCTTATCACAACTAGTGTTAGCAGCAGAGCAGGTGGCAACGCCCACCCACTTAAGCCAGCTGGGATCAGGTGCGGAGCAGGTGGCAATGCCCAACCCTGCCTTAACCCAGCTGGTATTCGGAGTGGAGCAGGGGGCAATGGCCAACCCCCACCTTAACCAAGCTGGGATCAGGAGCGGAGCAGTTGGCTATGCCTACTCTCCATCTTAACCCAGTTGGTATTAGGAACGGAGTAGGGGGCCATGCCCACCCCACTTCATCCAGGTGGTATCAGGAGCAGGGCAGATGGCAATGCCCAGCCCCTTCACCGAGCTGGTATCAGGAGTGGAGCAGGTGCCATTGCCCACCCAGCGCCTTCACCTGGGTGGGATCAGGCACAGAGCAGGAGGCAATGCCCTTCTTCCCTTCACCCAGCTGGGATAAGAAGTGGAGTAGGTGGCAATGCCCGCCCCCTTCAGCCTACTGGAATAAGGCATTGAGCAGGCGGCAATGCCCACCCCATCTTCACCCTGTTGGAATCAGGCACTAAGGAGGCAGCAATCTCCACCCCCCTTCAACCTGCCGAAATCAGGAGCAGAGAAGGTGGCAATGTGCACACCCCCTTCACCCAGCTAGGATCAGGCTTGGAGCAGGCAGTAATGCCTGCCCCCCTTGCATGTAGCAAAGCCCACTGCCTGCCTTCACCTGTTGGGAACAGGCGAGGAGCAGGAAGTAATGCCCGCTCCTCCCTTCACCCAGCAGAGAACAGGTGGCAATGCCCACTCCCCTTCACCCAGCTAGGATCAGACTTGGAGCAGGCAGCAATGCCTACCCCCCTTCACCCAGCCATAATCAGGTGCAGAGCAGAAGGCAATGCTCATTTTCCCTTCACCTGGCTGGGATCAGGAACGGAGCAGGTGGCAATGCCTGCCCCCCTTTACCCGACCTGTATCAGGTGTGGAGCAGGTGGCAATGTCCACCCCCTTCCTTCGCCAGCCAGGATCAGTGATGGAGGAGGAATGAATGTCTGCCTGCCCGCTCTCTAGAGCCCGTTGTATTTTTCCCCACAACGGGCTTTGTTTCTAGCATGTTAATAAAAGACAATTCTAGATTGAGAATTAATCAAGTGTACCCCTAGTACCCCACCAGACACTTGGAGCCTAAATCAATCCCATTATTTGTCCACATAAGGCTTAGCAGTCACCACAGCTGTAATAGTCCACAAACAGATTGAAGTGGGAATTTTAAACAAGTGCCCAAACAGCTGTTTCTTTTCATTTTAGATAGCGGCACTCTTATGCTTTAAAAGGAGTGGTGACATAAACACAAGCAGTAGAGATAATATTTTATATTATTAGTTATAATGTGGCTCTCTAGGATATCCCTTATGCCATAATGGAAGAGAGGAAAACAATGCAAGTGGTTTTGTATCCCATCTGAAGAAAAAAGGCAGGGCATAAATGATGTAAATAAATAAACCATAATACCTCAGCTACTTGGATTCCTTAAATTATCCCTAGGTTGGGGCTGGGAAACAACAGAATCAAAGATGTAGAAAATGGAAGTTTTGCAAGCATACCAAGTATACGAGAAATACATCTAGAAAAGAACAAACTGAAGAAAGTCCCTCACGGCCTTCCAGATCTGAAGTATCTACAGGTAATACACAATTTGTGTACATATAAGTTAAAAACAAGAGGGAATCATAAGCAAGTAGATAATCCACTTACATTGAGGATATATGGCAGAGATGGGAAGACTACAGGGTTGACCACTTTAAGGTCAACCTGCAGGAGCCAGTTGTGAAGAGACACCTCTCAAGTGGGCAAAGGCAGTTATAAAATGACTCCTGAAGAGGCAGAGCTGCTTGTAATATAAACTATATATTGCACAAATATTCACATCTGAGTTACTACCTATCATGAAACCCTAGAATGTGATTTGTACAATATGATTTTTCTTCTTGTTATTTTTCTGTTGCCTTCCTACAGGTTGTCTTCCTTCATTCTAACAATATTTTGAAAGTGGGAGTGAATGATTTTTGTCCAACAGGAGGAAGGCTGAAGAAAACTTTGTACAGTGGCATTAGCCTATTCAACAATCCTGTTAAATACTGGGATGTCCAGCCTGGAACATTTCGCTGTATATTAAACAGAAACAGTGTTCAAATTGGAAACTATGGAAAATAATATTATATAGTTAAAACATCAGTTAAACAAAAATATCAAAACCAGCATCATAGTACTTGAAATCTGTTGGACAGCTTAATACTGTCCAATTATCTTAAAACAGCTACAATTATTTCAGAGTTTGTAAATTAGTAACATAAAATACCACAAATGCCTTTTGATTTATTCATTTAAATTTACCACTCATGAAAATAGAACCCAGGCCATTGTTTCCTATCAAAATGTCAAAACTATCTGTCATATAGACTGTTTTTTCTTAGCATAAAATAATACAAAGACATAAAAAACTGTCTCCTATTAAACAAATTGTTTCTGTATTGTCTTGTTTATAAAGTATATATCAAATTTTAAGTAAAAGTTGTGAACCTTTAAGTTAAGTAAACTAGCTAAGAAAAAAACCATTAAAACGTACTGTACTAGTAACTGATACTCTAATCAGACTAGATAATATTTAATCATGGTAGTCAACTGAAAGGCAAGATTGAAACTGTACACTTAATAACCTCAAAGCCTTTAGTATTTATTCATGAAGTTTTCCTTACAACTGTATACTACCTTTGGCAACAAATATGTATGTATGATGACTATTAAAAATTTAGAAATGTATCACTATTTTTCTTCTTAGGAAGAATGATTAAATTTTCTGCAGGCCAGTACAATACGAAGTTACTAGAAAGTTAATATACACTGTAAACATGTTACTATAATTGGCAGTTTTGTGTACAGTTCAAATACCCACACTCACTGGGCCATAGCACTCTATCACAAAGTGAAACTATGAAAGCCGAAATTTCAAACATACTCAGTATTCTTATTGCAGATGAAAGACAGACTGGAAGCATCTGCACACATTGGAGCAGCTTTATTGTGGCTGTCATATGCTGATCTTGTATATACATTTCTTATTACTGCCTGAATACCGTAACATTGCTGAATTCATCTTGCATACAATGCAAACTGTATTTGGCCATGGCTAAAAAAACTGATCAGTTATCCATACCTTACGTAACTAATGACAGTACTCTACAACAGTGGGCTACTTTTCTTATATATTTAGCATATGTGTTTTATTCATGTTATCTATGTTAAAGAGATTTAAAAACTGTAATTTGTTTCCTTATAAATGTTCTGAAGTCACATAATATTGCTACACCATGGCCTATTTTGTTTCAGTTAACAATTCATCCTAAAGCTCCCTTCTGCTATTTTATTTTATTTTTAATTTTTATTTACTTTAAAAAATGTATTTGTTGGATTTATATCCCACCCTGTATGAGGGGTCCTCTCCTCCAAAGCCATATACCTCAGATCAAGACTCCTTACTTAGGGGAAGACACTTGTAGGATTCTCTGCCTCCCTCCAATATGCAACACACTCATTATATGCATTATAAATTTTGTACTTGATCTTTAATTAGTTTCATTAGAGGTTAGTTTCAGGTGAGAGTGGCATACAATTCATTTTTCAAATTGTACTTGAAGGGTGAATCTAAATAAAGCTGGACATTGTGCAGATGCATCACACATCACAGAAACATCCACATGCGAACCAGGACTGTCCATATTATCCATCAATATGCATAAGTTCCATTGTAAGCACTAAGCAGTACAAATGCATTGTCTCCAAGTACTGGGCATGTGATTAGACAATATGCAAAATACTCTATTGGTGATTAAGAGGACAAGCCTAATCAGGTGGTGTACTCAGAAGTAAGTCCTATGTAATTCCAGGAAAATGTCATTCAGCTTGCAGCCTACATGTTCTGCATATTCCTCAACAAAACTGAAGGGGCAATATGCAAAAATCAAAATGTAGCGTAAATATTTTAAGTTAGGAGGTATGCCTCTTTAGTAGAGCATCTGCTTTGTATGCAGAAGGACCCAGGTTCAGTCCCCAGGATCTCTAGTTAAAAGCATCAGACAGTAGGTGACGTGAAAGACTTGAGACCTTGGAGAGCTGCTGCTAGAATAGACCGATGGTCTAACTCAGTAGAAGGCAATCCCATAAAAAGGAACACTCGACATCTCTTATTTATACCACAGACCAGATTGAGTAGAACGAAACATATTGAGAGGGTACCCTATAATCTCAGGAAAATAATTTAAGTGAGGGTAAAGGAATCCCTGGGCTAGGAGGAAGAAAGGAAGCATTACTGTCACCAAAGGAAGTATGTCATATGAACTTGGCTATGTGCAATTCAGATGCTTGTAAAATAGCTAGGCGAGCACCAAATTTGGCTTTTAGGCACAAAATCCACCATACTGGAAATCCAACTTTCCTGGTACTGATAGCTTCAACAACCTGTGAGTTTAAGAAGTCAGAATGGCTAATGCTGCTTTCTAGTACTTGGAAAGTATAGCTACAGTGTCTGGCATAGGCTCTTATTCCTTTGCTACATTCCAGTTAGCTACCCTTGTTCTTACAATCAGGATTTCCTCAATTGACATATTGTTCTCTCTGTTGACTCCCATAGTTACTCAAAAAAATTCAGACTGTAAAATAAATTATACAAAATAAGTCTACATAAAGTGTTCTTTAAACAATTTATTCCAGTTGAAGACTGGGTTTTCTTGAGAAAGAAGTGTGCACACATAAATATGTTCTCTACTTTTTCAAAACAATCACTATATCAGTATATCTAATTCTCAAAATCTGTGAATATTTATATCTGAAGATTGAGGCCATGGACATGAGAAAAGACTCAGGTTTGCAGAAAAATCTAAAATCTAAAAAAAAAAAGGGGGGGGTTAAAAAAAAACCCAAATGATAAAAGGAGCAGCTGTGGCTTTAAAAAAATGATGCCATTAGTTGCCACTGCTAGGAAACCACAACAGTATTGCCAGCCTTAGTAATACTTGGTTTCTGTCAATAAAAAGGCAGGGGAAGGTAAGGGCCATTTTCAGGGCTATTCTGGCCATTGACTTAGAGCTAAGCTACAAGAGACGAATTACATGAAGACAAGCACGTGAAGGGAGTCGCAATGTTAGCAGAGATTGGAAGGCTTTGTTAATTTCCCCTCTCTAGAGCCAGCTGCTCAGAGGGTTTGTTAATTTCCTCTTTGCCTCTGGAAGGTTGTCAGTTTCACCTCCCCTTCTAGGAGGCAAAGAGGAAATTAATAAACCCTCCGAGCAGGCTTTTCTGCTATGTAGAGGGAAAATTGACAAAGTCTTCCAATCTCTTCAAAAACTCAGCTTCCCGGCTAACATTGCGACTCTCTTCACATGCTTGTCCTCATGTAATTCGTCTCTTGTAGCTTAGCTCTTATTGCAGCCAGGCCTGGCAACAACCACAGGCAACTTGCTACCTTACTTACACAGGTCCTGCAGCTTGCTACTACTCAACAGCAGCCACCCCACAAAAGCCAGAGTGGTGCAGTGGTTACAATTTCAGACTATGATCTGGGAGAGCCATGTTTGCATCCCCTTTCTGCTTTGGAAGCTCACTGGGTGACTTTGGGCCAGTAACACACACTCACCCTACTTCCCCACAGGGTTGTTCTGTGGACAAAATGGAAGAGAGGGAGAATGATGTAAGCTGCTTTGGATCCCCATTGCGGAGAAAGGTAGAATATAAATGAAGTAAATTAATAAATATGGCTGAAAATGGTGAGGCAGATAAAAGGTACATTGATTGGTAGGTGTGAAGGAAGAATCAGGGAAAGAAGAGGATATAGGGGCTGACATGAGGTGGGAAAGAGGAAATAGTGTAGGGAGGGGATACAGGACAAAGTGAGGTATCTCCCATAAGTCCATGAAGGTTCCCCAGTGAGCATCAGGCCTGACTCAGCTGGTACCATGCAACTTGGCCAATTTTCCTGGGAAAGGCTGCCAAAGGGAAGCAAGGAGGGAAAGCTTAAAGGGGGGAAGCAGATAAAGGTAGGTTGACGTGGATGGGAAGGAAACAGGTAAAAGAGGAGAGACTATGGGAACTACAAGGGAAGTGAAAGAGAAAATAGTGGTTGAAAGAAAAATTGATGCCCCATGTAAGTCCTTGCAAGTCCCCCTGTATTGTATTACTTGCAAATTTGAACATTATGGAGCTACAAGTCCAATTCAGGCTGAGATGGATTAATTAATATACATATTTTAACTTGCATATAATTTTTAGTTACTGCTATAGTTATGGAGCTATTTTTAGACCTTCAAACCATTAATAAGGGCTGTTCTACTGAAATAAACCCAGGTTCGTCATTTGCATTATACTTGCATTGGCAATCATACCTATGTGAAATATATGGTTTAAAGTACTTGTTTGTAACATTCATTGTAACATTACTACTTTTTGTAGGTACATACTTAACATTTGTTAATGTAATGGGTGAAGTGACCCAGAACTCGGAGTTTCTCCATAGTCAGGGATAGAGGGTGGCACTTGGGGAGAAATTGTCATCCCGCCACCCACTGACTGATGTACGGTGTCCCTCAGGGGGCGATACTCTTCCCACTATTGTTTAATGTTTATATGCGCCCCCTCGCCCAGTTGGTGCGGAGTTTCAGACTTGGGTGTCATCAATATGCCGATGACACACAATTATATCTGATGATGGATGGCCGGCCTGACTGCCCCGGATGTCTTGGAGCGTGCTTTCGAAGCTGTGACTGGGTGGTTGAAACAGAGTCAGTTGAAACTAAATCCAACAAAGATGGAGGTCCTGCATGTGGGTCTGGGACTCCGGCTCCCTGCTCTTGATGGAGCACCGCTTGTGCCGCTTGTGAGAATGAGGAGTCTGGGGGTGATCTTGGATGCCTCCTTGACTATGGAGGCACAGATCGCAGCAGTTGTCCAGTCTTCATTTTTCCATCTGAGACAAGCCCAGCAGCTTGTCCCCTACCTGTCGACCACGACCTAACAGCAGTGATCCAAGCAACAGTTAACTCTAGATTAGACTACTGCAACTCGCTCTACGCAGGGCTTCCCTTGGGCTTGATCCAGAGATTACAGCTGGTTCAAAATGCAGCTGCGTGGGCGATACCTGATAGGGGAACATATAACACCTATATTACGCCAGCTGCATTGGCTACCAGTTGAGTACCGGGTCCGGTTCAAGGTTTTGATGCTGACCTATGAAGCCCTATGCAGACTGGGTCCAGCACATCTGCGGGACCGCCTCTTCCTATATATGCCTCAGAGGATGCTTCGTTCTACCCACAAAAAACTTTTGGTGGTCCCTGGTCCTAGGGAGGCTTGCCTGGCCTCGACCAGAGCCAGGGCCTTTTCAGAACTGGCACCAGCCTGGTGGAAATCTCTGTGTGATGAAACCAGGCCCCGGCAGGATTTATTATCCTTCCGCCGGGCCTGTAAGACAGAGATGTTCTGCCAGGCATATGGCGGAGGCTAGGCTGGGCTCCTGCCGGCCATACTTGACTTGACTTGAAAAGATCTGTCCACCACCCTATATATAGATATAGATATAGATATGGATATATGGGCCATGTCTGAAATGAAGTAACTCTTCCATCGCCACCTGAGAAGTTTTTATTATATGTAGTGTTTTAAATTTTATTGGAATGTTTCATCTGCTTTTATGTGTTTTTATGTAAATTAAAATGTTGTGCTCTGCCCTGAGCCCGCTCAGTGGGGAGGGCAGACTAAAAATCTAATATAATAAATAAATATTGATGGTCTGTTAAAGAAAACAGGATGGTCATGCAACTTTTAAAATTAAAAGATTCTTACAACTCTGTCAATATCAACTTTACTGCAGAATCCACACATCGTAGATTAAAGATGCTACTGAATTTCATTATTACTTTATTTCTATTTAAAAGTTGGAGTTTCTTTAATGGTTTCTAGGCATAGGTCAAAAATGTGGTCATTATTTTCTCAACCAAAATAATGAACAGTTCATGCCCATTTTTGTGTAAAAATAGTATTATAATGGCACAGAACAATAAATGTTAGAAAAGAAACAAACAAAATGAGTAAATTAGTAAAGGAAGTAGAAGGCACAAAAATACCCATAAGAAACGTGCATGAAAATAAATAAAAATGGAAAATTTGTACATCCCTATTTCAGACAAGACTGCTGAATTGCAACTGATAACGAAGCTCAAGACAATGCATCCACCTGAACTGAACTGAGACAAAGGCTTCCTGTCTCATTACCAATGCTAATTTCTCCACACCCACTACCCCTCTGCATACCCCACCCTATTCAATCATGCCTGCCATTGTTATTCACAAGCGATTATCATTTGGCTTCTCCTCTCCCTCCACTCTCCAAGATATTAGGACAGATGGACTCACATTCTAGCTGTATCTGAAGAAGTGAGCTCTGGCTCACGAAAGCTAATACCCTACCACAAATTTTGTTAGTCTTATAGGTGCTACTGGACTCTTGCTCTTTTCTACTGCTACAGAAAGACTAACACTGCTACCCATCTTGATCTACTTCAGATAAGTTTTTGTCAAAATTTTCACCAGGTAGAAATTTGTAGCAAATCACTTGGACATGTTCAATGGGGAAGTGGTAAACAAGCACACTGTTGTTATTGTTGTAGCTGTTATTGATCTAATAAAGAGACAGGTAACTGCCAGGTAGACAGAGCAAGATTTGAGTCCAGAAGCTTGTTAAAGACGAACAAGATTTCCAGGGAGTTAAAAAGAGGAATAAAGGGAACTCTTATAAGCGTATACCTTGAAAATCTTGTTGGTCTTTAAGGTGCTTCTAGACTCAAACCTGGCTCTGTTACTGCAAAGCAACATGGCTACTCACCTGAATTACCAGGTAGATACATATATATGCATTAATGTATGAATTAATTTAATTTCAGTGGGCTTAGACTGGAGTAACTCTGCTTAGGATTTCACTGTTGATCTACCATCACCACCCCTATAAATGGAAAATATTCTATGTGCGCCTGGAGGATTGATTCTCCTACATAATTTAAAAAGCCAATCCACAGGATCTCCCAATTTTCAAAAGGATCGTTTCAGAAATCTGGGTCAGCTGTCATTGGAAGGTAATGAAAACAACCTTCCTTTGCACAAATAGAGGCAATCTTGCATTTCTTTGGATTCAGCTAAGTATATTTTAAACACAAGTCAAAGGAGGAAGGAAAAACAAGTAATATATGAATATACTATTGAACTATTAAGGAATGTTTTCTGATGACTACTGAATTCTGCCAATTGCAGCCTAGTTCTTTCTGTTCACAACCACACATATACAATAACTAGTAGCATCAAATGGGGATGGGCACTCCCATCAACATCAAAAGAAACATGCAGTTAGTTTAGATACAGATTCAAATTTCGACAAAAATTTCTGAAGACCTAAAAGATTTCTTTCAAAGTTTCCTTTATCACAAATAGGGGTATGTGCTTTGGATTCCTAGTTCGGGGAATAAACTGAACTGGGCCCAATTCATAAAGATTCGGTCTTTCCGAATCGGGGCCAGTATGATGGCCCCGATTTGGAAATACCAAATCAAAGTTTCCCAAAGCGATTTGGGTCACTTTGGGAAGCTTCAGGGCCTTTTAAAAGGGCTCCCTCCCACCACCACCACCACCGCATTTATCTGGGACATCCTGGCGGTGGTGGAAGCAGCGGCACAGGCAGCGAAGGAGCCGGCTGCAGCCTTCCCTGCCGCCCTGCTGGCCGCCATGGCAGCCAAAGCGCCAGCTGTGGCCTTCCCCGCCCCCTGTTGACCGCTGCGATGGCAGAGGTGCATGCTCCAGCCTTCAGGAAAGGAAAGTGTGTTGGGGTTGGGGGAAGAGGGTCTCAGGGGGGAGGTGGGGGGTTCACTTCTGTATGCTCTGAATCATTACAAAGCATACCGAAGCAATTCCGATAACGGAATATTCCCTTATCAGGTATTCCGAATCTTTTTCCTGCTTCGGGTAAACCCGAAGCAGGAAAACCAAATATTTCCCTGGTGCACACCCCTAATGTAGCAGTAGAAAAGAGCAAGAGTCCAGTAGCACCTATAAGGCTAACAAAATTTGTGGTAGGATTTGAGTTTTCATGAGTCACAGCTCAGAAAGCTCATACACAGCTGAGAAGTGAGCTCTGACTAATGAAAGCTCATATCCTACCAAAAATTTTGTCTTATCGGTGCTACTGGACTCTTGCTCTTTTCTACTCTTACAGACAGACAGACAGACAGACATGGCTACTCATCTTGATTTATCACAAATTACAGTGAGGTTCAGCCACATACAACATACTGCAAGAAATCCTAAACACCACAAATAACGCCAATCTCAATTTTATTTGTTTAAATTATTTATATCTCACCTTATCTACTCAGACTCACAGTGGCTAATTAGACAGAACTAGATAGTCAAGAAAAGTCATTACTGCATTTTCTATGGTGAATTCTTCAATCCTGAATTTTTTTAGAGAAAAGCCCTGCTACTGTAAAGAATAGAAACCTTTAAAAATATGAGTCATACACATCTATAATTATTTCTAAACTGTGGCCTTCCAGGTAACTAAATTCCTATGTACACACCATTCATACTACATTTTTGAGGTAACTAATTAAATATTTACAAAGCTCAAGTGTTTGTTTTTAGAGAGCTTATGGCAAAAGGCATTTGAGAAATGTTATAAAAACACATTCTTTTGTTATGCACTTTAACACTTCATAGAACGAAATACGAGCCTTGTCAATGGAGGATTGATTCAGGGATGGGAATCCTGTTAACATATTCAACAGTGAAAAGTAAAGCACAGACTAATTTTGACTTTTCCTATTATGCTTCAACATTATTTGCATACCTTTGATCCCTAACAGGTCTATTGCTCTCAGGTTGGTTTCTTGCTTCTGATTACCATCAATTTTTTTCTTTTAATCTTTAAATATTATCATCTTTACAACCCTTTGGGGATTGCCCTCTTAAATGTCCTTTTGTGTATTACTTTGTTTAAACAAACTTTAGTTTTAGTTTTGTTACAATTTTTAATTTATTCTTATTCTTTTCACTGAGGTAATACTTCCACTTTTGAAAGGAACAGTTTTCTGTCTGTCAACTTTCCCCTCACAGTTTCTTCAAGGAGGTCATAGCAGAATTCATAATTCTATCCACCCCTCTTTTATTTTCACAACAGGTCACCCGGTAAGCTTCATGGCTAAGTAGACATTTAAATTTGGGTGTCCAAGTCCTAATCTTACCTCACTACTCCCATTTTGAACACCTATAGTGGAAGTCTACGCAGAGTTACACCTAGAGTTGACAACTTTGAAGCGGCTGGAGATCTCCCTGAATTGCAACTGATCTCCTGGCCATAGAGTTCAGTTCCCCTAGAGAAAATGGTTGCTTTGGAGGGTGGACTGTACAGGATTATATTCCTCTAAGGTCCCTCCCCAAACTCCACCCTCTCCAGGTTCCACTCCCCCCCCCCACAAATCTCCAGGAATTTCCCCATCCAGAGTTGGCAAAACAGGGTTAACATACCTGTAACTTATGTTCATCGAGTTCTTCTGTGCTGACACACATGGGGACTGCACAGGCGCAGGCCAGCCGCCAGAGAATTTTTTATCGCTTCTATAGCTCCGAAGGGGCCGTTTGTCGCGCGCCTCAGTGACCGTTTTCCTGCCCAAATGGTCACATGCTCCTCCAGCGACCAACGGCCCCTTCCCTCAGTTCTCCCTTGCCGCCGCTTAACCAATACACATAGCCATAATCCTTTAAAGACACCAATTTTCGTTATAGCCATCACAGCATCGTGCATTGGAATTCACAGCGGGGTAGGAGGGAGGGTTGTGTGTCAGCACAGAAGAACTCGATGAACATAAGTTACAGGTATGTTAACCCTGTTTTCATCTTCGTTCTTCTGTGCCTCCACACATGGGAGAGTACCAAGCTTCACACAATGAGGAAGGTGGGGTGAAGTCCAACTCAATTTTATTATATATAACTCAGTAACAATCAACATGTGCAATAAATATACTATTAACTATACATGAATATATATACATATACACAACATGTGCAATAAATACGTCCAATAAATATATATACACACATATATACATATATACAAACACAAGAGGTCTCGTAATACCACCATACCATCCAAGACTCCCTTAGGAAAACAGGGAATGTAGGACAGCCTTGGCCACAGATACATCCTGCTCTGCATTGACATCAACGGCATAATGCCTCACAAAAGTGTCAGCAGAGGACCATGTGGCCGCCTTACAAATGCTAACCAGGGGCACACCCCTGAGGAGCGCCGAAGAGGCAGCTTGAGACCTTGTGGAATGGGCTCTCACCTGAAGTGGGCAAGCCACCCCAGCAAGAGCATAGGCCTTAGCAATGGCCGACACGATCTATCGTGACAGGGTCTGTGAAGATGCCCTGTTACCCTTATCCTTGGCCCCAAAACACATAAACAAGTGAGGACTAGCACGGAAGACCTTAGTCCTGTCCAAGTAGAACGCTAGGGCTCTTTTCAGGTCTAACGTATGAAGGGCCTTTTCCCCCTTTGAAGAAGGTTGGGGAAAAAACACAGGCAGCGTAATGTCCTGCGAGAGGTGAAAAGCGGACACCACCTTAGGCAGGAAGCCTAGGCAGAGACGCAGGACCACCCTATTAGAGTGGAATAGGAGGAAAGGGGGTCAGATCTTAGTGCTGACAGCTCACTAACCCTCCTGGCAGAAGTCACGGCCACCAGGAATGCCACCTTGTACGATAATAGGTCCAAGGGGCAGGTTGCCAGAGGCTCGAATGGAGGCAACATCAGTCGTGAAAGCACCAGGGATAGAGACCACAGAGGTACAGGAGGTGACACTGGTGGGTAAAGGTTAAACATCCCTTTCAGGAACTGGCGGGACTTAGGGTGAGAAAACACTGTGCTACCTTCTACCCGAGAATGGAAAGCAGAGAGAGCTGCGAGATGGACCTTGAGGGAGGTGACTCTTAACCCTTGGTCCCTCAGCTGGCACAGATAATCAAATATGAGCCCAAGGGAGCTACTGGCAGGCACCATTCCTTTAGCAAGTGCCCAAGCCTCGAACCTACGCCACTTAGCAGCATAGGAGCGCCTAGTGGACGGCTTCCTAGCATTCGCTAAGACCCTTTCCACCTGATCCAAAAATGCTACTGGTGGGGAATGATCTGCCAGGCCGACAGGTGCAGCTTCCCGGGGTCATGATGGAACAGGCACCCGTTCCGCAGAAGGTCCTGCCGGGGAGGCAGACTCACGTACGTCCGCTGGGACATTCGCAGGAGCTTGGGAAACCAAATCTGTCTGGGCCAAAAGGGGGCCACAAGGATGCAATCCGTCCTGTCCTCCTCTATTTTGCACAGAACCCTGGGAATCAAGGGGAACGGTGGAAACATATAATGCAACCCTTGGGTCCACATAAACTGGAAGGCATCCCCAATAAAGAGGAGGTCGCTCCCAGCCCTCGAACAGAATCTCTGGGCCTTGGTGTTGTCCGCAGTTGCGAACACATCTATGTCCGGGTGGCCCCACATCTGAAAGATCGGCCCAATGCACTCTGCGTTCAGTTCCCACTCGTGGTCCAACAAGAGGACTCTGCTCAGGGCATCCGCCCGAGTGTTGTCCGAACCTGCCACATACATAGCTCGAAGCATCACACCATTCCTGATTGCCCACTGCCAAGTGAGCGTGGCTTCCCAGCAGAGAGCCATGGATGCTGTACCCCCTTGCTGATTTATGTAGTACATGGCCATTGTGTTGTCCGTCTGTACCAACACCCAGCGATTTTGTAGCAATGCTGCAAGGGACACAAGTGCGAAACGAATGGCTCTTAGTTCAAGCACATTAATATGGAGGGTCTTTTCCCTCTCAGACCAGACATCTTGCACACATACATCACCACAATAAGACCCCCATCCCAGCAGAGAGGCGTCAGTGGTCACCGTGATGTCAGGATGCTGATAGCCAAAAGGGGTCCCTTTAAATAAATTGTCATCAGACAACCACCAGTCCAAGGAGAACAGGATGACCCTTGGGATGGAGAGCTTGAGGGACAGAGGGTGCTGCATAGCATCGTACCTCCGTACAAACCAGTTTTGGAGAGGGCGCATATGCAGCCTAGCGAAGGGGACCACAGAGGTGGCCGCTGCCATATGACCTAATAAGCACTGGATAATACGCACTGATTGGAAACGGTTCCTCTTAAACATGGACACAAGACCCCTTAGGGACCTAGCCCTCTCCAGGGGGAGCACAGCCTTACCCTCCACAGAGTCTAACAGCGCACCTATGTAAGAGATCGTGCAGTTGGGTACCAGTTTGGATTTCTCAAAATTTACCAGGAGCCCCAAGCGTTTGCAAGTGCTCAGTACCAATTCTATGTCTTGAACCAGCTTAGATTCCGAACCAGCCACGATGAGCCAGTCATCAAGGTAGGGAAAGATGGTACAGCCCTCCTCCCGCAGGAAGGAGACCACAGGAGCCACACATTTGGTGAATACACGTGGCACCGTGGATAGACCGAAGGGCAGCACCTTATACCGGAAAACCCTTTGCCGGTAAACGAAGCTCAGGTATTTCCTGTGCTCCTCACGTATCCCGACATGGAAGTAGGTGTCCTTCAAATCGAGGACTGCAAACCAATCCCCTTTCTTTAGTAAAGAGATCACAGTTGACAGAGTGACCATCTTAAATTTGGTAACCCTTAAAAAGGCATTAAGGCCCCTCAAATCTAGAATGGGGCGTAAACCCCCATCCTTTTTGGGGACCAGGAAGAACCTAGAGAAGAAACCCTTACAGATTCCTCATAGGCCATTTCTTCCACAGCACCTTTGGCAAAGAGCAACATGATCTCCGCATCCAGCTCGGCCATAGTATTATTTACAGCTGACTGGGGTGAACTGCACCCAGGCCGCTCAACAAACTCCAGCCCGTATCCCTTATCAACGATAGTTAAGACCCATGAGTCAGATGTTATTGACTCCCACTCGAAGAGAAAAGGCCTCAGTCTGTCCGAAAAATTCAGGGGTACGGCTGGGTTGACCCGTCAGTACTGCCTCCCAAGACCCTGCTGATCCTTTTGCTGGGGGCGAGGCTTGAAGGGTCTACGCCTCCTAGGTTGTTGTGAGGGGTTGTAGTGCCGTTGCGGATAGGCAGGATACTGCTGGTAACCAGGCCGCTGCTGCTGAAACCTGCCCTGGTAATGGTACGGAGCGTACCGCGAAGCGTACCGTGGTCTGGAGGTGGGCTTGTCCGCCGGGGCCAGCCCCAAGGACCGCGCCGTCTGCCTGTCCTCTTTCTTCTTCTTGAGGGCGTCGTCTGTAGATGTCGAGAACAGAGAGTCCCCTTCGAAGGGCAGGCCCTCGACCCTCGACCTCACCTCCTGCGAGAGGGCCGTTGACCGTAGCCAGGAGTGACGCCTGAGGACTATGGCCGAAGCCATCCCACGCGCAGCAGTGTCGGCAGCATGGCTTCCTGCGTTCATCTGCTGCTTGGACAGCCGCACAGCCTCGGTCTGGAGCAGGGAGACCACAGCTTTCTTATCAGGAGGCAAGTCCCCTACGTAGGACGCCAGCTTCTCCCACAAATATAGTTGGTAACCTGCCATGATCGTCTGATAGTTGGCGATCCTGAGGCCCAGGTTGGAGATGGAGTACTGGCGCCTACCCATCGCGTCTATCTTCCTGCCCTCTTTATCCGGTGGTGCAGAAGGTGGGCCCGACCGACGAGGCTGGATTTCCTCGGTGACCAACGAGGAGGGTGGAGGATGTCTTGCCAATGACTGCCAGGTGCCCTGCTTGATTTTATACAGCTGCTCTATCCTCTTCGAAGTTGCAGGCTGGTCGCAGGGCACCTTCCAGACCTTCTCCACGATCTCCTCAATCCCCTCTAACATGGGGAAGCCAACGGTAGCCGGGTTGTCGCCATAAATTCTCTTCAGGAGCTTGTCCTTAGTCTGGGGAGTCGCTGAAGAGATGTCCATCTCGAGCGCTTGAGCCATACGGGCCATTTGATCTGAATAAATTCTCAGGTCCTCGTAAGGGGAGCTGGTGCTTGGCGCCACATTATCATCTGGGGACGGTTCCGACCAGGACTCAGATCGGTAGTCCCCGACGCTCTCAGCCTCTCCTTCCTCGGAACCTTGCAGTGACTCCTCTCCTCGGAACGGCGGAGGGAACCACCCTTGCTTCGATGTGGACGGCCTCGGATCCGAGTACCCAAAGCCGACAGGCGCCCCTTCCCATTGGCAGTGGTAGGCCGGAGGGATGTAGGAGGCCTGGCGATGGCGCGACTTCACCGAGTGCCCGGAACCAACGCTCCCCTCAGAATGGCGCCGATCACAGCTGGGAGGTGCTGGAGACCGATGAGCTGGTGATGGTCGGTGCCAATGGCTTGTCGACGGGCTCGAATCCGTGGCCACGGAGTGCTCGCCCGGTACCTCCTCGAAGGCCACCGGAACCAGCACCTCCTCCTCTGGAACCGGCGAATCCAGATGGGGAGAAGGCGTGTGGGGAATCTCGATCACATCCTCCGTCGGAACCGAGCGCGGCGACCGGTGACGGTGTTTCCCCTTCTTAGGCTTCTTGGCCGGTGGCTCCGATGAGGCCCTCGGAACCGCAGGGCTCTTAGACGATGATCTCGAAGTGGAGCTCGGCTTCGATCCTGTCACCTTGCTCGGAGTCGCCTTCTTCGGAACCGTGACAGTCGTCGGTTCCGACCGTGGACTCAGCACCACAAGCCTCAGTTCCGAGTCGGACGCTCTCGGATCCGACCGGGACGACGAAGCGCTTCGGGGCGGTCTCACCGAACCCCGCGCCGGAGAGGCTGCTCTCGACGCCGCAGCACTCGTCGGCTGAGATCTCGACGCCGACTTCACCAAAGCCACTGAGCCCGCTCGGGAACGCTTTCCAGCAGAGGGGCTAGGGCCAGCCGTGGGGGAAGGCAGCGGAGTACCCTCGGACATGACCTTCTGCCACAGGGAGGAGTTCAGACGGGCCTTGAGCTCCTGCCGGGCCTTGTTGGTAAAGCCTTGGCATATTTTACAGGCCGGGACATTGTGGGTCTCCCCCAGACAAAACAAGCACAGCTCATGGCCATCCGTCTGGGCCATCTTTGTGTGGCACTGAATGCAATGCTTGAAGAGCACCCTTGAGGCCATCTTCAGGGGCAGGCAAAAGAATGGTCAGACAGTCCGATTTATAATTACGGAGTCCACAAACGATCCAAATCAGCAAACGTAAGAAGAGTCAAAGTCCAAAGTCTGAAGTCAAAGCCAAAGATATCCAGTCAAGAAGCACAAAGCACAAAAAGAGCACAGAGCAATAAAGCACACGTTCTCTCCAAGCGGCGGCAAGAAGAGAACTGAGGGAAGGGGCCATTGGTTGCTGGAGGAGCATGTGACCGTTTGGGCGGGAAAACGGTCGCTGAGGCGCGCGACAAACGGCCCCTTCGGAGCTATAGAAGTGATAAAAAATTCTCCGGCAGCTGGCCTGCGCCTGCGCAGTCCCCATGTGTGGAGGCACAGAAGAACGAAGATGAACTCTTGTTATACCTTTCTAAGTCTATTTAGAGGGATTAACTATTTAGGGTTGTATTGTAAACCTCCATTTTGGTGTTATGGCCAGGGGTGGGGGGCACATTTGAAGACAATGCACCCAAAGGTCACTAACCACAGTTCCTGCCTTTAGACGACATATTGACAATACTTAATTCCAAATTCTGGTAAGTGACGGCTCACACTCAACTAGAATCCTGTTCTCTGCTTCCAACTTCACTAGTAGCATGCCTGTTTGAGGAGACCAATAAGCCAGGGCTTGCTTGCTTGCTTTTTTTAGCAGTATTTTTCTGTGTACCTCGCAACAGCCTTGGGACACCATTCAGTCCTAGATCTTTCTCTATTTTAAATACCCCAAATGTCTAACAAAGACTTTATAAATAGGGGATTGATACACACACAAAATATATATTCAATCTAACAACAGATAGTAATCGTACTCCAGTGCAAGTCTCTTGTTATATTTTTGGAAATTCAGTACAGTAGGAAATTCAGTAAATGAGGCTGGAACATTATCTTCAAGGCTATATGATATGTTGTCCTTCTATACATTTAATACTGCTTTGAACCACAAATATTGCAAATTCTCATAATGAAATAAACAAACAGTTTTCGTCTTAATCTGATTCTTTAGTGTAATAGCACCACCTAACTGTAGAATCATCAAGGCATTGCAGTTTTTAAGGACAATCTGGGACTAAATTTAAAAGTGTCATTGGGTGGCCAATAGGTCAATTTCCTTTATCTTTTGTATTTTTACACTTCAATATTTGAAACTAAATAAAATGCATCTTTAAAATAAAAAACAAAATATCCCATAATTGATTCAAGTTTAACTTTTATTAACCAGAAGTCACCAAAACAACTGGACCCTATCAAAAGTGGGGAGCCCCATGTCTTTCAAGGGATCACCCTTCCCAATCAACATTACATCTGTCCTGTCAGGATTCAGTTCAGCTTGTTTGCTCTTAACCATTCAACTATAGCAGTCAGGCATTCGTTTAGAGACACTATAGCATCACAATTTGGTTTGGATAAATAAATGTAGAGCTATCATCAGCATATCGATGACACCACATACCACAAATGATTTTTCCAAAGAACTTTACGTATAGAGTATCTGATGTAGCTGCCAAAGCTAATTAAATACTTTGCATACTACAGATATGATTTGAATATGCACCAGCAAAAATGGGTACAGCAGCAACCACAAGCTGTGAACCTGTTCCTTGAAAAAGAGTACAACCCTACCAGGAACAGATTTGATCCTAATTCTTGGTTGGCCCCATAATGACACTCATTGACAGTTAAAAGCCTAGGGATTATACTAGATCCAGCACTACTGATGGAGAAGCAAGTCAATGCAGCAACAGGGAAAAAATGCCTCCATCTTCATTTAGCCCAGAAGACAGCCTTGACTTGGCTATCTGACCACATGGATCTATGCTATGGTTACTTCATACTTAACCTACTATAATGGTCTGCCTTACTCAGTAATTTCAGTTTATTTATTTATAATATTTCTATGCTGCCTTTTCAATGTCCTGCTCAAGGTTTATAATTAAGGAACATAGTATAAAAAACTCCCAAGCCATTAAAAAATAAACCATTGGACATAACCAGCATAAAAATATCTGTAAAACAGAAGCAGACATGGAAAAGCCAGTAAGATACAAAAAACCTTAATTAAAAGCTTAGGTTAAAAGACGCGTTTTTAGCCTTTTACCTATAAGAAAGTAAAGTAGGTGCTAGGCAAGCCTCAAGGGGGAAGGTTTTCTAAAGGTAAGGTGACAATCCCTGTAATCAACATCTGACAGAAGCCTGATGTCACATTTTGGGCCAACCGAAGTTTCTGAACCGTTTTCAAAGGCAGCCCCATATAGAGCACATAACAGTAATCTAAACATCCGTGATCAGAACATCACTGTGTCCCCTGTATGGCATTTTATCGTTTTTTGAGGAATGGCCATAGCTGGCAAACCAGTCATAGCTGATAAAAGGTGCTACATGCCACAGAAGAGATCTGAGCCAGAATCTGTAGCAGCACCTTCAGGACAGGCTGGCTCTGCAGGGTCTCAGTAGCTTCTCCACAGACCAACCGCACCTGAGTCTTGTCTTGCCTGAACATAAGTTTATTAGCCCTTATCCATCCCATTATCTTCTCCAGGTACCTATTCAAAACTTCCACAGACCCACCTGGCTTAGCTGTTAAGTAGAGCTGGATGTCATTTGTATATTGGTGACCCTTACTCCAAACCCCCAGATGACCTCTCCCAGCAGTTTCATGTAGATATTAAATAGTATGTGGGATAAGACTTATTTATGTCATTTATAATCCACCTTTCTCACTAAGACTCAAGGAGGATTACACAATGTGAGATTAGTACAGTCAGTTTCATGGACATTTCCATAAGCAATGCCATAGAGTAAATAAACACAATTTTATAAAGACATAGCATTAGTAAGAATCCAATACTGAGGTGAAGAAATGCTAAAACAGAACATAAGCAATTCTAGGGCTGACATTAGGCCACATGAAGCACAAGTAGCTCATAGGAGCACATATTTAAGACAACAAGTAGTACATAAGGCAACATAGTGGTCAAGTCTATGGTCCTTAACTCATTAGCGAAGCATCTGAGAGCCCCTCCCAACAATACAAAAGCCTTTTTGAATAATTTAGAATTGCATCATTTGCAGAAAGCTAGGAGAGTGGGGGCTCTCCTGACCTCCTCAGGCAGGCTGTTCCACAGGGTTGGGGTCACCTCAGAGAAAGCCCGTGTATGGCTTTCACCCATGTGCAGGGTAGCACCTGCAAGAAACCCTGTACAGCATACCAATGGGACATAGGGAGGGAGGCAGTCCCGTAGGTATTCTGGGCCAAGGCCGTGAAGAGCTTTGTATGTGATAATGAACACCTTGAACTGAGCACAGTAGCTGATAGGTAGTGACTGCAGAATGGGGGTGATGTTCATGCTCCTGCTCGCTCCTGATAGCGGCTGTGTTGCAATGTTTTGCACCAACTGGAGTCTCCCAGTTAATTTCGATGGGAGACCTATGTATAGTGCATTACAATACTCAAGTCTTGATGTTACCATAGCATGGATCCAGGTGGCCAGGTTGACCATGTCGAGGTAAGAAGCCATCTTCCAGGCTAGAGTGAGGTTGTAAAAGGTTTTTTTAGCAGCTGCTTTAACTTGTTGTTGTAGTTAAGGCACAGATGAAACCCTGTGGGAGGGACTCAATGGCATAAATGCCACGAGGACGAGCAGTGGTCCTCCACCATCACCTTGTAGAATTAATTGCTGCAATAACAGTGGAACCAGTTAACCTCTTGAGAAGGATACTGTGTGTAATGGTAGCCAGTAGAGGACCAGGAGAATGAACAGGGACAACACTCCCCCTGTCACTCTCCCAGAAGAGGTCATCTTTCAGGCCACGTCTGAGTCCAGATTGAAATGGGTTCAGATAATCTGTCTGCTCCAAGAACACTTAAAACTGTGTAGCCACCACCTGCTTGAACACCTTGTCTAAGACTGGAATATTAGCCTCTGGAGATAGTTATTTAGGTCCAGGGATACCTTCTTTAGGAGGGGGTCTCACAATCATCTCTTTCACAGTGGTCAGAACTACACCCTTTGGGCAGGGAGCCATTTATTACCTCCTGGACCCAGTCAACCAAACCAGGCCAGCATGATATTATTAGCCACATGGAGCAAAGGGTCCAGACTGGATGTAGTACAGCAGCCCAGTTACTATCAGGCACTAGGCAGAACAAGCAGTCATACACATTCTGCAATCGTTCCATTGGTTACTGGGTTCAATTCAAGGTATGGTTTTCAGCTACAAAGCTTTAATGGCCTTGGACCCATATACCTGCAGACCATCTTTCCTACTATACCCCACTGTGATAGCTTCACTCGTCAAAGCCCTCCGAAAGTGCCATCTTGCAAAGGAGTAAGATTGACAACTGACCCTTCACACACCCCATTCTCAGTGATAGCTCACACCTTATGGAATGGCCTACCTGAAGAAGTTAGGAAGGCTCCGATACTTCTATCATTCTGCAGAATGTGCAAAACAGAAATGTTCTGGAGGGTATTTCTTTTAAAGGCATTAAATTGTAATAGAATAGAACCGTCCAGGAGGGATACTTTATAATGGAATAGGACTGTGCTGTACTGCAACAATTATTGCACATACCACATTGCTTTTGCGGCATTATCTTCCAACTTTGTAATTCCACTTCCTTGCATTACTTATCCTAAACCTTTAGACTGTTTATTGTTTATGATGTTTTTTAGTTCTGTAATCCAATCCTAGTACATTGTTCACTGAATGTCTAATGGTGTTTGACTGCAATATTTTATATTCTATAACCCATTTTGAGTATCAGCAAGAAAGGAAAGCTATAAATATAGTAATTTGTTTCAGGGTTCTGCTTAAACTATTGGTTCTTACCTTCAAAGCCCTAGAGGATAGACTGTTCTAATATGAGCTTGCCTAACAACTCAAAACTGCAACCCCCCTGTAAACACAGAAAAGGTGATGCAAAAGACTACTAAGGAAAGGACAATGAGTTGGGAACCATGGGCTCCACCGTTATGTTGCTTTACATATTAACTGTTGCTTTGAATATGTACTCGTATATACTGCTTGTGCTTCATGTTGTCTAATGTCAATCCTAATGTCAATGTTCTGTTTCAGCAATCCTTCAACCCTGTACTGGATCCTTGCTAATGCTATGTCTCTGTAAACTTATATTCATCTACCCTATGACTTTGTTTATGGAAATGTCCTTGACACTGTATGGAAGTGCCTACCCTTGTCCTTGCTACTGATTGTACTGATCTCACACTAGTAATCCGCCTTGAGTCTCAGTGAGAAAAAGGGACTATAAATGACATAAATAAAAATAAATAAATAAATTTCCCTGTTGTGGTGCCTCACGTATTATTTAATATTGCACTTCTTGCTTTTAGTTTCATCCTGTTACAAAACAGAATGGGTTTTATTGTATTTCATTTGCCAGCTGTTTTTAATTATTTTAATTTGTACATTGCCAATTCTGTAACAAGTATTTAAATGTTACCTAGAGACATTATAATTATATCTTGTGCAATGAAAAATGTACTATAATTAATTATCCAGAAACATAATAACGGACAGGTTTATATGACCACTCTCAACAAATATCCTTGTATGTCCAGAGGAGTTAGTTGTGTTAGTTTGTAGTTGCAAAATAGTAAAGAGTCCAGTAGCACCTTAAAATGCAGCTGTAGTTTTTGAAAGCTTATGCTACAATAAAGCTGGTTAGTCTTAAAAGTGCTACTGGACTTTTTACTATCTTTGTAAGAGGACCCCTTCCCCCCATTTTAGTTTGATTTCTGGTTTTCCATTTCTTTAACTTTTATTTTCTTTCTAAATGTAATAAATTATTTTATTTCATATATCCACTTCAAATAATTTTACTATCTTATAAAATAAGTACAGAAATTCATTGAGCTAAAAACTGATTTCCTAACACTTATGAACTGCAGATAAATATATAGTTAATTTTGGAGTTAGGAAAATGAATGAAAACTTTCTTTTAAAGTTCTACTTAATGTAAAATAGTTACTCAGTTACAACAGAGGATGGCAGTCTAATCTTGTCATATCAAGGACTTTTAAAGAAAAAACGTATTTACTTTTTTGCAAACAATCTGATATTATTACAAATTGGGCACTGAAAAGGGCACTGTCCCACATGCAGCCATTCCCACTGGCATATTTTTATTTGTGTATCCTAACAGACTCCTGTTTATATTACTCTATAGCAGTGGTTCACAGCCTTTACAGACACAGGATTCACTGACTGTGATATCAGAGCCGTATGACAGAGAGAGGGAACCAGAATTACGGCCTCCCTGGTGTCAAGGTCAGAACGGGGGCAGCAGGCCAAGAGACCTGGGAACAGGAAATACAAATGAGCTAGGTACACCACAGTGAGGAACAAACAAACAAGCACAGCTATGGAGGAAATCCCTCCACTGGTGAGCAACCTGACCTTTCTCTCCTGCTGTTCCTTTTAGCATCTGTAGAAGGAAGAGTGACACCCTTGTTTTCCACACGTGCACTATATCAGCAGGTCCTTTAAAAGGTAACTCTAAAGGATTTTGTGTCCCAGCAGGAGGGGCTCTGCAGTCTACCTAAGGGTCCTGACCCATATGTTGAAGAGCACTTCCCCATATTGTTGGTCATTTGGGAGTGGAATTCCAGTGATCTGAACAGAAACTTGCCTTACACTTATATATATAAATATACAAGTTATTTTTAATACATATATGTGTTATTACAGCATCTAATAAACAATGATCATCAGAGTGCTTCAAAAGCTGCCATCGCAATCTAGTGGCAGCTAGCAGAACCACCAGAGCTTCACTGAAGCAATCATGAGAAGTTGAGGAAGTCTAATATTACAGTTACAATAAGAACCAAAATAAACCAGACAAGGGAAATCCATGATCAGACCTCCTTTCTCTTTAAACTCCTTTAAAAAGCAGCCACAGTGATTCTGAACTCAATCGGGATGGTGGTGTTGGATGTGAAGCGGTTACTATTTATTTCCCTTTATGCCATTTTCCAAGTTAAATCAAACACACACTCATTGGCTATGTGCCCTGATGACTAAAAACACAGGTACTGCAATAGAGATCTAATCCTCCAAAACAAAAAAGTTAAGAGATCTTCAAATCCTCTCCTAGTTTGGCCTACCATAAATATGAGAAACCACACAAACACAAAATAGTTTGTAAGGACTCCGAAGTATACCTTAAAACCAAGAGCAGGTTCTGTATGGGAAATCTATGCCCAAAATGCATAGTGGGAACACTTGCTTTTAAATGAACACAGGGTGCTTATTTCTCACAGATCATTATCAAATTATAGCAAATAGGGAGTAATATATAGACAATCCTGAAGTTATGCTGGATTGAGACCATTTAGAACTTTAAAGGTTAACATCAGTACTTTGAATTACAACAAGAAACATGGGAGTCAGTACAAGAATTTTAGCATAGATGGAATGTGCTCTCATAAGCTCACACGTGCTATTAAATTGGAAGTTCCCATCTGAACTAACTGAACTTTCCCAACAGTCATCAAAGGCAGCCTACATTAGATCTTGCTGGTTCCAATTTCAGTTAGCTGAGAACTATTTAATGGTATTTGGGAAAGGCATGAAAGTCCAGTGCATACCTCCTGTGATGGTCTCCAAGCAGTTTATTGGGTATGTGTACACTGCACTGTGACCCAGAAGAGTGACTTCTCGGTTGTGGCACCAAAAACTCTGGAACTCTCTCCCAAGAGAGATTCAACTGTCCCCTTCTCCTGCCATTTTCTGCTAGTGGGTAAGGACTTTGTTTCATTTGGCATTCCCTCAGTGACCCTCCCTTCATTCTCTATGCTTTTGTTTTAAAATATTTTTTTGTCTTTCCATCTTTTTAGTTCTGGTTTAGCTGTTTTAATAATGTGGTGGTGTTGCTGTTATTGTTGGGCTTCTGGTGAGAGGATGGTGATTGTTAGTTTGTTCTTGGCATATTTTTCCTTTTGGGGAGTTTTTCCTTGGCTTTTAACAGGATTACGTTGCACTGGAGAGCTTAATTATGCAGTTTTATTTAGATGTTTATTATCTTTGGCAGGTTCCAGAATTTATCTCGGCTTTTAAAAAATATTTTAATTTGGTGACCGTTCTGGCCTTGAAGCCTGAAGGCGTGAGTGGAAAACACCCTCCATAGCTCTGGTGGTTCTGCTAGCTGCCACTAGATTGCGATGGCAGCTTTTGAAGCACAAAGTTAGCAAGATTAAGCACTCGGTAGGGATTTACAAAAAGTGCAGAGAAAAGGATTAGATAAGATCCTTGGAAGTATGTTTTATGGGTGGAAGTCATTTTCTGTTTTAAATTTTGAATTCCTACTTACTGGGCTTCACCTGTGTGAGTCACAGTTTGATATGTTCTCCTTCCTCTGCATGGAGCTTATTAGAATCCTGGACATTGTTTGCCTGAGCTTTGTCTGCTCAAGAAGTGAAAAAAAGAGATATGAAAAAAGGAATAAGGAAGAGAAGTAATATATGATCTAGATTCTGGTGGTTTGGGACAGAGAGGAGCCAAAGAACTGGGATCTCAGTCTAAATGGGTCCTAAAAGTACTAAAGTCGGCCAGCCTGGGGAGTGCCTCAGTTCAAAGAAGACCAGGGTGGACTCTTTTCTTTCTTCTAAATCTCCAGTTACCTTCACAAGTAGCTTTGCTTCTTTGGCTCCTGAGACTCCAATCATTCCAGAAACAGACTCTATAACTAGGCTGCCCCCTGTGGAATTCATGTGGAGTTTTGAGCCTTCAATACCTTCACATTCTAGCAGACCAAATGTACTTAATTGTTAGATCCTTGGGCACAATTTATCAACAGCTTGGGTCTATTGGAGGACATATGACTAAGGAGAACTGCTGCTCTTGTAATTTAACAGAGTTGAAATCTACCTTTTCCTCTGTTGTTATCCCCCAATCATCTGCTGATATAACTCAGTCTTGAAATCCTCATCTTTTAAGGGTTTTACTTCTTTTAAAAAGTCTTCTATTTTAACTAGGGTCTTTTCTGCACAGAGCTTTTTCATTTGTCCTGGTCTCATAGTGCATCGATTCTCTCCAAATATCTGCACACTTGGTCAAAACACCCCAATTCAGTCTCCAAACTGCCTTCCAGATTGTTTTGCATTCTGCATGGAGAAAGGCTGCAACCGCCACAGAATCGATCTTTCTCCAACTTTTTTGCAGCTTTTCTCCCTGCACATATATCCCAATGGTTTTTTCCAGCAAACTCAAACCAGGGCTTTTTTTGAAGTGCAGAATGCTTTCTTTGGTGTGAGGCCTAGCCCTGGCCCTGTCTTTCACTCTCCCTTTATTCCCCTGCATCCCGATTGGTTGAAAAGCCAATCAAGTTTTTTTCCTGATGAAAATAAATAAATAAATAAATAAATAAATAAATAGCAAATCTGCAACCTTGATGCCATTAAAAAAGGGGGGAAAACCTTGCAAGTTTCCGCATCAACTGTGGAAACTGATTATTCAATGCCTGCAGCAGAATCGGGGCATTTTTCTAGTGCAGAAATAAAAAAACAGACACTAGTTCAGTTCAACTCCCTCAAAGTATAGCATTAAAGAATAGAAGCAGTTTGGAGCCAGAACAAATAAGACAGATCCTGTCCTCATGGGTTGAATACGCAGAAAGCTCAATGTAAAGTTCACCACACGAAAGAGGCTTAGGTTGGTCTTGGACCTTGTAGTGGTGGCACTGAAAATCCAACCTTAAGAGGAGCTATACCTTTCTGAGGTTCCAGGAGAGCTGGGGCTTTCTATTTAAGTCAACTACTAGGCATTCCAGCTAACAATGAAGGTTCTACTCAGCTCCCATTTTATCAAACCGTTTGTCTATATTTCCCATCTATAAGAATTCCAAGTACAATGTTCCAGCAATCTCATAACTTGAGGAATTATCAGATAACAGTGGCATGGGTGTGTAGGAACACAATATCCCCCTCCCATTAGGATCCCTGCAGGGTCAGTGCAAATTTAAAAGTGAGTATTTATGAGCACTTTCACCTGCAACAACTGTTTCCAGGAGGCAACTGGTTCTGGCATTATGCCACCCTCTATAATAAACTTGAATGAGCCAGTAAAAACTGACCCACTTACTTCATTTGGGAGGCTGACCTCTGTGGTGCAAAATTCTTTGGTGAATAAGGCCTTACATTCCAAGCTGCAGGCTATCAAGGAGACAGGGGCTTTGGGGTCTAGCCAAGATTTGATCTTGGGGGTGGGCATGTTGACCTGAGTATGATGGTGGATCGACTTGTTGATCCTAAACTGTCTGGTCCCTCTAATCAAGCAGGGCTTTTGCCACCATGCCATGCCACCTCCAATATCTTTACTACTACGTAATACAAGATAATCACTGAGACTTATTCTGATAAGTTACAGGTACTGGAGCTGCAACCTCTGTTGGTGCTTTCTCTGCTCACTCCTCCCCGGTCCAGCCTAGGAACTTTTCCTGATTTAATTTTGTATAGCTTCTACAACTTCTCTTATTGTTATAGGTCCATTCCTAATTTCTCTGTAATCTTAGATACATTTTGTTTTCTGAGATATTCATCTATTTTTTTCAACGACATCTGATCCTTTATACAAACTAGAATACTAAAATGCTTTTTGTGTGGCCGCATTCTCCATTTTTACAGCTTCTCCTTCTTGTAATTTCATTATTTTCTTTTCTCTTTCTTTTCTCAGTTTATATGCCAATCATTCTGGTTTATTTGCAAATTCAAAACTTCTTTGTTTTACATAATTTAATTTTATTTCCATTTCTCTTATTGTTAACATAGACAATTGTAAAATTCTTATTTGATGAGAGATATTTGTATTTCCCAAGGATTTTTAAAATTTGTCCTCTTTTCTTTTGTTCTCATCCAAAATATTTTGTAATTTCTCTTCTCTCTTCTTTAGTTCAGAATTATGTTGCATCAAATGACTTGTAATAAAGGCTTTACTTGCATCCCAAACCATTCTCAAATCAGTCCCTTTGTTTGATTTGAAAAAGATAATTTTAGTTTTTTTCTTATAGTTTTCAACAATTACTTTTTTGGGGCAACAATGATTAATTTAATCTCCATCTAAAAGTACTAGATTTTCTTTTAACAACCAAACAACCAAACTTACAGAAGTACCCTCAAAGGGCATACCCTCAATCTTACTGCTTGTTTCAAATGGAAGACCAGTGGATCTCCACAATGCATGATGACACAGCACCACTGATGAAGCAAGTCCCCTTGTATATACATCCAGAACATTTTGACTAGCGTTGATTTGTTGTTTAGACAATGCTATGGTCTCATTCTGTATGATTTTTGCTAGTCCTTTTTTGTCCTCAGGTAGAAGATCCATACAAGATGACATTTTCTGCCAAAGGAAGATCTGGTAGCCACTCATAATTGCCAGATAATTAGTAATTTTAATATTAAGAGCAGCTGTTGAGTAGATCTTGCGTCCCACAACATTCAACTTTCTCCCCTCTATGTCAGCGGGAGAAGATAAACTTCCTTGTCTTTGTCTGCTCTGCAACGTCTGTGATTAAAGATGATACAGGTGGGTGAGAGAAAAGGAAGGGGCATCTGTCCTGATTAACCTTATACAGAGTTTTGATCTTTTTTTGTAGTAGACGGACGGAGGCAGGCTTCAGGCACAAATGTTCCATCAACTCTACTAACCCCTCAAACATTGGGAACACAATTGAATCAGAATAAATGTGTGTTAGGATACTATACTTAGGCTTCTGAACAGACGATGAGATGTCAATATTCAGTGAAACTGCCATACATAAAGGATAAGGTCTGTAAATTTCCCCGCAGTCAGGCACATACGATTGTGGAGCATAAAAGGACAGGGCTCATTTCGAGGAGGAACGCACCGGAACACCGTTCCAGTAGTTCCCCCAAGTCAGGAGGCACCGCCCAACTGACTTTAAAAGGTTTTGGGCCCTTTTGGCCTCGATTGGGGCCAAAATGGACACAATCAGGGCCAAAACAGCCCTGATCGGGTCGGTGCCGGGTGTGGGAAGCATCCCCCACCTGGCACCGACCCAGTCCCAGCGGTTTTGGCCCCAATCCAGGCCGCAATGGGCCTAAAATGGCCGTTTTTGGCCATTTTAGACTCGTTTTGGCCTGGATCGGGGCCGAATTGGGCCGTATCAGGGCTGAAACGGCCGGGATTCAGTTGGTGCCGGGCGGGGGAAGCCTTCCCCGCCCAGCACCAACCCAGTCACAGCTGTTTCGGCCCCGATATGGGCTGAAACGGGCCCAAAATGCCCATTGTTGGCCATTTGGTTCCGTTTCAGCCTGGATTGGGCCCGTTTCAGCCAGATAGGGGCCAAAACAGCCTGGACTGGGTCGGTGCAAGCCAGAGGAAGCCTTCCCCACGCAACATCGACCAGGTCCTGGCCGTTTCAGCCCCGATCCGGGCCGACACAGGCCCAAAATGGCCATTGTCGGGCATTTGGTGCAGTTTCAGCCTGGATTGGGCCCGTTTCGGCCTGGATTGGGGCTGAAAAGGCCCAGATTCGGACAGTGCCAGGCGGGGAACCTGGTCTCAGTTGTTTCGGCCCTGTCTGCCATTTGGGGCAGTTTTGGCTTGGATTGGGTCCATTTCGCCTCGGATCAGGGCTGAAACAGCCCGGATCGGGTTGGTGCCAGGCAGGATGAAGCCTCCCCTGCCCAGCACCAACCAGGTGTCAGCCATTTTGGCCCCAATTCGGGCCGCAACGGGCCTAAAATGGCAATTTTCGGCCGTTTTGGACGGGATCGGGGCCAAAACGGCCCGAATCGGGGCCGAAACAGCCAGGATCGGGTCGGTGTCAGACGGTGGAAGCCTCCCCCCACCGGCACCAAAATGGGATTTTTGGCCCATTTCGGCTCGTATCCAGGCCGAAACGGCCTGGATTTCGTCTGTGCCAGGCGACGGGAGCCCTAATCCGGGCCAAAACGGGCCCAAATGGCCATTGTCGGCCATTTGGGGCAGTTTTGGCCTGGATTGGGGCCAAAACATCCTAGATTGGGGCTGAAACAGCCCGGATTGGGTCATTACGAGGTGGGGGAAGCTTCCTACACCCGGCACAGACATGGTTCTGGCCGTTTTGGCTCCAGTCCTGGCCAAAACGGGCCCAAAATGGCCATTTTGGGCTGTTTTGGGCTCGTTTCGGCCCCGGGTTGGGGCCAAAGGGGCCCGGACTGGGTCAGTGCTGGGCAGGGGAGGGTTCCCCCGCTTGGCTCTGACCAGATTCGGTCCTTTTCGGGCCTGATCCTGATCCAAAAGGCCCAAAATGGCCACTTTCGGCCATTTGGATTATTTTCTTCCGGTATCGGGGCCAGAACTGCCGGGATCTCGTCAGTGCCAGCTGGGGGAACCTTCTACTGCCCGGCACTGATCTGGGCCAGGCTGTTTTGGCCTTGATCCTGGTCTAAAAGGCCCAAAACGGCCACTTTTGGCCATTTGGGCTATTTTCTTCCAGGGTCAAGATCAAAACTGCCAGGACTGGGTTGGTGCCTGGTGGGGGACCCCTCCGCTGCCCAGCACCAACCCAATCCGGGCTGTTTTGGGCCTGATCCTGGCCAAAACGTGCCCCAAATGGCCATTTTGGGCTTGTTTTGCCCTGGATTGTGGGCAAAACGGCCCTGATCGGGCCACTGCCTGGTGGGGGAACACTCCTCCATCTGGCAGCAGCCGAATCCTGGCCATTTTGGCCCGGTCAAGGGGTGTGGCATATGTTAATGAGTTATGCTAATGAGTTCCTGCAGTTCTTTTTCTACGAAATGACCCGATAAAAGGGTACTATGGAACCAAGTGTCAAGAGTGTTTGTCAAACCCGAGCAAGGAATCATGCAAATGCACATTTTCTGGTGCAAGGATTACCTCAACTCCCAATTCCAAAAAATGAGAATGCACTGGCTGAGGCGTGACGATGTCTCTCCTTGGCTGATTGCCGTGCCCCCGCCGGTTCACCCTGAAAGGGACCGCTTCACCTGTACTATCTGCATTTAGTTTTGATACATCCTCTTATGTGAGATGGATTGCTTTTAATGTATTTTATTACTGGTTTTCATGTGTTTTATTGTGGTTCCAAACGTATATTTTAAATTTTGTATTTAATTGTTGTGAGCCACCCTGAGCCTGAGGGCGGGATATAAATGTAATAAGCTCATCTCAGCAACAGGTGTAGGAGGAGCATCTAAGACCACAATCGGATCCAGAGGTTGAGACAGATCTGGCAAAGTGGGCAGCTTAGGAGATGTAGAACAAATCTCTTTTGATTGCTTGGTCTTACGCTTATGCTTCCTCTGGGGAGGATCTGAGGAACTCTTCCTCGCAGCACTTGTAATCAGTGAAGCTGAACTCCTGCTCCTTGACAACTATGGGGCTTTTCTAGCCGATATCAGGTCCAAAGAGGCTTGGATTGGAACCAAAGACCCCTGAGACTGGGAACAGTGCCATGGACGGTTCCGTGGGTAGGTTGACGGTTATAAAGACTGGGTGTCAGATCTGATTTTGATGGATCCAAAGACAGTCAGGCTGCTGGGGCTGAGTGCTCCACCAGGACAGATATCGTTACTGTTGAGCTTGTGGTGCTAGACATAGCCTTTCCCCACAACATTGCCTTAAGACAAGTAGCTCAGTCTTCTCTCACTTTGAGAGTAAACACTTGACAATGTTGATGTTACGACCCTTTCTTTCTCTTGGGTAGATTTGGTCTTTAAGCCTTTTATTCTTGCCCCCTCTTGGTAGATTGCTGCCACCAAGAATTAAATTCCAGAATAACTTAAATTTCTCCTTTTAGGAACGTGTCCAAGGGTCAGGCTTTTCGTGGTACTATGCGACCCTGAGGAAAGGAATGGGATATAGGAATGACAGATACTCTGGGATATAAAAAAAACAAAGTAAACTTTTATTTTTATAAGAAGTGTATCGGTTTCATATTATTTCTTAAACTTGATGGTTTCAAAAGAGTAGTTTTCAATTCTTCAAGTTACTTTACTTAAACCCAGTCACACAGATCTCTCAGGCTTCACACACAGTTTGCCTGCTTTTCATATTAATTTCTCTCTCAATTACAAGTAAGACCTTTTCTCAGGTGCACACACAGGTTGCCTGCTTTCTTCTGAGTGTTCTTTCACAAACACCAGTTCAGGTTTCCACATAGGTTATATTTCAGACAACATAAACAAGCTCAGGCTGCACACAGCTTGCCTGCTTTCCGCTGACTCAATATTTCTCTCAGAACGGCTTAAAAATACTCAGGCTGCATACAACTTGCCTGCTAACACCAGACTCCACATTTTTCACAGAAATGCTTAAACATGCTAAGGCTACACACAGCTTGCCTCTCTTGCCCTGACTGAATCTTTTTTCTCCACAGTTTAAAACTGCATTCACTCCGCCCACACTCTCAGTCATCAACCAATCATATCACTCACTCACCCCTCTCTTTCACCCCCCCCACTCTTCTTCAATACCACACCAAGCATTTAAAGACACATACACACATTACTTAAAATCATTACAGTTTACATTTCTCAACATGTCCTTCTCCAAGACACAGAAGATACAAAGAGTGGCCTTCAGTATTTGTCCTTGTGCCACAGTCCTCCCATGTCTTAAATAAGACATTATCAGCCATCTGCCAACAGTATATGAAAACAAAGTCCTCAGAAAAAGAAGAAACTAAAAAAACCCAAAAATCCTTTTAGGTAAAAGATTTGCCTCAGGAAAAATAGAGAAACGCTACAGAGATGCCTGCTCTTTACAGCAGCAAAAAATGAACTGAGGGGAAGGGGGGGTGACTCCTCTTGATCATGTGACCGTTATGGCAGGAAAGTGAGCCAGCCTGTGATCTGAAGGGGGAGGGGTCCTCCCTCAGAAGCCTTACATCTACAGAATCTTCTTCCAAGCAGCCAGCCTGAGCAAGCGCAGTCCCAATGTGTGCCTGCACTAAAGACTGCAGATGAATATTACTGATTATGCTCTGGTCTCACAATCCATTCTGAGTTGGGTGGAAAGTATTAAGGTGGGACAATTTTATAGCAGTGATCATCTCCCCCTTCAACTGTTGCTGGATCTCCCCCAGGCTGATTGTCCCATTAGGCCTTTGGGTCCTTTAGTGAAACTGAGTAGAAGGAAGATTAAGCCCATCAAAAAGATTCAAGTGAGTTCTGATTAAGCTAATCTCCTTTCATCCCAGTCTTGCTACCAGCTGAACACTGATGTTATTACAGCTTCTACATTGGAACTGGGATTGTAGAATTTTGCAGTGATTTTCAATGTTTTGCAACCTTTGAGGCCTTCCTTTCTCAGTGCTTTTAAATGTGGGATAAGGGATGGTTTGATGATGAATGCAGGTAAGCATTATTAATTCTGCCATTATATTGCATAGATTATTCTCGGGCAAAAGGACCTACAAGGCCCTTATTTCCTCCAATAAAAGGCAGCATCATAACGACAAGCAGCGGCAGCTTATTATAACATCCTGTAATAATGACTCTAGGATTTTCTTGACCATGGCTTCTGATTCTCTTGGCCTTGTTTGGATGTCATACTCTTGTACTCCAGGAAAGGCTTGGAAGGATCACCTTTTTGTCCTGTTTAATATTACCAAGTTGAACGGGACTCATCACCCTTGATCTCTCTTACTTATTCCCTGCCGACTTGGCCTTCAGTGTCAGAGCAGAAGAGGCTTGATATAGCACCTGGGCGACACATTCTGCCAGCAGACCTACTAAAGTCCTTTTCAGTTTGGTGGGTACCATTATTTGCTGCTCTGTTCACCACAATAAACAATTCTGGAAAAAATCCAGAATCTTAACTCCAGATTATCATTGTACCAGTTTATAAGAAGGGCTGTAGATCAGATCCATCTAACTACCATCCTATTAGCATGCTTTGTTCTGTTGGGAAGCTTTATGCTTCTTATTTATATCAAAAGTTGGTTTTGCAGTTGCAGACAGAACGAATTTTGGGGACAGAGCAGGCTGGCTTCCGAAGAGAACATTCCACATTAGATTACTGCCTGATCTTTTCCCATCCAGCAAAGACGTATTCAGTCCCCTCAAAAGGAGTACTTTGTATAGCCTTTATGAATTTAAAGGCTGCATTTGACTATTCCTAGGGAGCACCTGTGGCATCTTCCATTGATCACAGACTTTTATATTTAATACAACTATATAACAATTCTACTGCTCATGTTTGTTGTGGTCTCAAGGGGCAACTAACAAAGAGCATCCCTTTATTGAGGAGAGTGAAGCAGGGCTGCCTACTGCCCCCCCCCCATTCAATATTCATATTAATGACCTTGCTGGGACACTATCACTGGTGAACTATTATGCCCCTGTCCCAGCTACTCACCAGATCCCAATAGTACTTTATGCAGATGATGCCATACTTTTATCCAGGATCCCAGTATGTCTGTGTAGGTTCTTGAAGGTGTTTCAGAATTATTATACTACCGAGGGGCTGGAAATTAACTATGAAAAACCTAAAGTCATGGTTTTTTCAAGATACCCTCAGACTAAGCAGATCCCCTTGGATAAAAATGATGGACAGTTAGATTTTGGCTCTCTTGTTACAGCTAAAAGATTAGGTTTAGAAACCTAAATATATGACACGTGATAATGAAACAAATCATAGAAAGTAGAGCCTTCAGAAGATACAACCTTGACCTTTCCAAACAGATATGAGATGTACTCTTTAGGAGAAGGATCACTGGTAGGGCCTGTTATAGAAAATTTAGTACTCATAATCATAAAGAGTGAGGAAAAGAGCCTTTTACCCATGCAGACAAAAAACAGAAGGCATACAGAACTGCTTTAGATTAGCTTGTAAGAGACCACAGTGAAAATGAGAGGTGTGCACACCCCCAAAAAATCATTGAATCCAGATCCAGGTTTCAGGGATACCCTCCCTCTGAAATCCAGATAAGATTACCTAATCCTGTTAGAAAATCCTAAATTTATCCAACCATTATTTTCTATGGGGGGTGGGGGGAGAGGCATTTTTCAAGCAAACTCCACCAAATTTGCTGGGAACCTACTCCTCACTGTCTGCTAAAGACTACCCAAATTTCAGGAAAATTGGACCCAAGGTCCAATTCTGTGGGCCCTTGAACAAGGTGCCCCTACCCACTCTCCATTGTTTACTAAGGGGGAAACATTTCCAAGGCTTTCCAGGCAAAGGGAAACCTTAAGCAAAGGCATCCCCTGACTAAAACCAGCCCCAGGTGCAAATCTCACTCCAAAAGCAAGCTGAACAACAAACCCCAAAAGAATCAAACTACAGCTATGGAACCACAGAATCCCAATGTCAAACCAAATAATCCCAAATGAAGTGGGAGGGGGGGTGGCTGAGGCTTGTTGAAGCCACAGAGTTTAAAAGGTAGCCAGTGGCAGCTTGAAGTGATGTTTTGGGACTTGGGTGGCGGTGGAGGGGGGATGGGAATCCATCTGCCTGCTGCCTCCTGTCACCCTCCACCCTTGCACTGCTCTCCTGGAAAGTGCTGAGCTTGCCTCCACTTCACGCTGCTGCACTGCTACAGCTGCCTATAGCCAAATAATCCGGCCCATCAGAGGCCAGTTTCCCAGATCTGATCTTCTAGGATCTGATTTTCAAATGTGATCTGGCTATTTAGCTGGTTCATGAATCCTGGATTGCGCACTAAGTTAAAAATTTCTTGAAATAAAGCTATTTCAGTAAAGGACCAGAGGAGTTAGCCGTGTTAGTCTGTAGTAGCAAAATTAAAGAGTCCAGTAGCACCTTTAAGACTAACCAACTTTACTGAAGCATAAGGTTTCGAAAACCACCGTTCTTATTTCTGCGAACACCCCATTGCGATTTTGGGAACAGTATTATTCTTAAATCATTGAAGCACTTTTAAGATCTTACTATGCTGTTTATAGATTTAATGCTTTCTATTTTTACACAAAAAAATTACTTTTGCAGTTTACTATAACAACATGCAAGCATGTACTGCATGTCAGAATTTTAGGGGCATTGCTACAGCTAACAGATATGATTTACTATACCATTTCAGACGAACAGCCTGAGCACTAAATTCATCAGGATGCACTGCGATATAGTGTTTTACAAAAAGAATCCAGGCAAGAGAAAAAATGATGTAGCCTTCCAAATGTCAGCTGGCTGGCCAGCGGAACATAGCGGGAGCTCCATTCTGCAGGGCACACAATATGGGAGGGATCAGGTGAATATAGATGTATAATTATAAATAGAATATAAATATAAATAAGAGCAAAATAATCCAAGTACCAGCAAAGGGGAATATTTCCTACGTGCCCACCCCCCAGAAACTGCCTGTGAGTCTCAAAAAGGTAATGGGGAGCATTAGAGTTCATCATGGGTAAAAAGTCACCCAATATGGAGAGCTGCAGTGAGGAGGGAAAAATGAGAAAAATCACCCTTCTTCTCTCATTGGAGCTTCACCAACTCTTGGAATCAGTTTTGTGAGGGTCACAGGTGGTTGCTGGAGGAAAGGGGGAAAAAATCTGCCTACATTAGTGCTTTCATTGGTGTGACTGAGAATCTAGCCCAAGGTAAGGGAACATATATTCAAGAGTAATTTGTATAGGTCTTTTTGTTTTTCTAAAATATTATATATTATCAAAAATATTACTCAACGGAAACAGACTAAGAATACTTTCTTTACACTCGGTTATCATCAGTCAAGTTGGAGAATCTGTTTTCTATTTGTTTTTGGAACAACTCTATGTTTGAGAACAAAGCTGTTAACAAGAAACATATGGAACTGTTCTACAATAAGTGAAGAACTGGCTTCAGCTCTAAATGCCACGTATTACATTCCAGTGTCTCAAACAATCTGGGAAGAAGTTTGCAACATTTACCTTACATGTTCAAATCACCCAATACAGCACATTCCATGTGAATATGAAAAGGTTAGCAAGCAGAAATCCTGAGGGGGAGGGATTAATTGATTTCTAGAGTAGAAAAAGTAGTAAAATTATTCATAAATTTAACATTCAATAACTAGTTGGCCAGCATAAGCTTTGAAAAGTATTCCATAAGAATTAGGTCAACAATGTAAGTTTCCAAAAAATTAGAGTCACTGTAATTTGTTTATAAAATGTGGACAGATAGTACAAATGCTTGCACAAATAGTTTTTAACTATTTTTCTGCTGGGAAAGATAGGTCAAAAGGTAGCTACTTTCCCTTGGATTTTACTTGATACCACATTATTACAGAAAATACTATGAACTATTCTAGGAGAAAAGTTTTTATTTCAGCTATAGTACACAAGGCTGGCCCCAATGAAACATGACAACATCTGCTTTAGTAGTTTCTAGAACTGAATACATCAAATGAATATGGAACATATCCATGGAAAAACCAGACTAATCCAAGAAATATTTGTGCCCATCACAGTGTACAAAACCACACTATTCAATTTTTTTTAATTCAACATTTAGTTTATTGTACCAACATGTCAAGTGATTTTTAGTGTTTTACAAAAAAAAGAATTATTTCCTTACTTTTTTGTTGTTAAAGTGTATGCATTATTTCTCTTGGACCTGTACAAAATTGTAACACATCCCCTCTCATCTATCCTGATGCTATCCAATACTTAAAATCTCATGAACTATGAAAGTAAATACTTCGTTCTCAAAAAAACAAAAATTGGCCAGACATAACAATGTACTTCCAGCCTAGATCACACACATACCCACCACTCTGCTAAACTGTACCCTTTCATCCCCATGCTTAAGCCTTCCACCTCTACTGTATATTCCTCTGAAACCAACTGTTATTGTGGCATCAAACATCAGCCTTCCTCCAGGCAAGACAGAACCAGGAACGTGTCCCTGTGGGGTCTTCTAGGCATTTGGAGAGTAGAGACTTGCAGTGAGGCTCTGTGGAACAATGAGGAGAGACCATATTGGCTCTCCATATTGGGTGACTTTTTATCCATGATGAACTCTAATGCTCCCCATTACCTTTTTGAGACTCACAGGCAGTTTCTGGGGGGTCTCCTTTCTCCAGGGTCAGGGACAGAGGGTGGCGCTCGGGGGAGATCTATCACCCGGTCACCCCTTGGTGTGCGGGGTTCCGCAAGGGGTGATACTCTCCCCAATGTTATTTAACATCTACATGCGCCCCCTCACCCAGTTGATGTGGAGGTTTGGGCTGGGTTGTCATCAATACGCGGATGACATCCAGCTTTTTCTGTTGATGGCCGGCCAGACAGACATGGCCCCGGACAATCTGGCCAGAGCTCTGGAGGCTGTGATGGCATGGTTGAAACAGAGCAGGCTGAAACTGAACCCGGTGAAGACGGAGGTCCTACAGCTGGGACGGGGGCTGCCAGATGTTGGGATCCAGCTCCCTGCTCTGGATGGGACACCACTGGCAACTTCGCCAGTGGTGAAAAGTCTGGGTGTGCTCCTGGATGCCTCCCTGTTGATGGAGGCCCAGGTCACGGCGGTTGCCAAGTCTGCATTTTTCCATCTCCGTCAGATTAGGCAACTTGCCCCTTACCAGACGCCCCAGGACCTGGCTACAGTGACCCATGCAACAGTCACCTCCAGGCTAGATTACTGTAACTCACTCTACGCTGGGCTACCCCTGGGCCTGATCCGGAAACTACAACTGGTCCAGAATGCGGCGGCACGGGTCCTGACCGGTATATCCTACCAGTCACATATCACACCTGTCCTGCGCCAGCTGCATTGGCTTGCGGTTGAATTCCGAATCAGTTTCAAGGTGTTGGTTCTTACCTTTAAAGTCCTGAGTGGGTTGGGACCGGCATATCTTCGGGATCGCCTCTCCCTGTATGTTCCCCGGAGACCGCTTCGATCAGCGGATAAATGTTTACTGGTGGTCCCTGGCCCTAAGGAAGCCCGGCTCACTTCAACCAGGGCCAGGGCCTTTTCAGTCCTGGCCCCAGCCTGATGGAATGCTCTATCAATGGAGACCCGGGCCCGGCGGGACATATTATCATTCTGCCGGGCCTGTAAGACAGCTGTTCCGCCAGGCGTTCGGTGGTTGAAGGGGGCGGTGCCATGTCGGCCTCCCACCTTTGGGGTGGGGGGTTCTCCCCACCATTGCAACTTAATGTATTTGGTTAATTTATTTTATTATTGTGTATTGTATATTGATTTTAGAATTTTTGTTTTTTGTTTTTATTGATTTTAACTGATGTTCACCGCCCAGAGCCCCTGAGGATGGGTGGTTTATAAATAGAAGTAATAAATAAATAAATAAAATATGGCTCCATCTGTGGATACTTAAATCCAGAGATTGGAGCCCTGGGTTTGCAGAAAAATCAGAAGTTTTTTTTAAAAAATCCTTAACATAATAGAAGCAGAGCCTGTAGCTTGAAGATGCCCTCCATGGGCCACAACAGTGTGGCCAAAGCCTTCCAGCCTTGGCCCCTGTCTTTAGGCAGGGGAGGAAAGAAAGCCCTTTACAGGGCTGTTTTTGCTTTTGAGGGCAGACTTATCAGGACCAGTCCTAGCAAAAACCACTGGTAATTTGCTGCCTCCTGACTTGCGTGACTCACCCTGGCCCTGCTCCTTGCTATTGTTTAACTGCAGCCACCCCACAAAAACCAGTTTGGTGTAGTGGTTCTCACATACATTCCTGCCCAGGAGTTACGGTCAAAGGAAGAGGCCCTTCTGACTTTCCCATCAACCAAAGAAGCTTGGTTGGTGGGTACACAGGACAGCGTCTTTCCTGTAGCAGCCCCACACTTACGGAAAAATCATCACAGGGCAGTGCACTTGGCCCCCTCACTCTTTGTCTTGAGGAAGCAGCTGAAGACTGTTTAGCCACTTTTTAAGGTACCGGTAGTTTTTGTTGGCAGATATAAATAATCCAATAATCCAAATAACCCAATCCATGATTTGGAATTTGCTTTCAATTAATTTACTTTTGCAGAAGACAGTTAACTGACTGAAGGCCTTTAATGCAACGGTGAGGCCTTCAGAGTACAAGCACCAGCACATAGCAGAGAGCAGGGTGGGGTGGGGGGAAGTGGTAGGTTGAACTGCAAGAGAAAGTATTCAATAAACCCTAAACACTCCTGAATGTTCCACGGCTCCCCCTAGAGTACAAGTGGACTAAACTATTTTTTTCAGCAGTATTTATGGTAACTAGACTCTTAGCAGGCTGTTACTTCTCCAACACCTCTTCTTCTCAACAGCATGTGTGCTATTCTACCATGTTTAATTTTGCTAGAAGGGCCCAATGGCAGCCTCCAGGCAATGGTTTCATGAAAGTATCAGCAGTCATTTCTTCGGTTGGTAAATACTGCATTGTGAATGAGGTCTTGATTCTGTATAACCTTCAGAAGATATAGTTAACATTAATGTGTTTATACAGAGATTGTTGTTGGTTCAGGTCTATTCAGTCCTAAGATTAACTGGCAAATCCAGATAGCTTCTTGGCATGCTTGTGCAGCTGCAACATATTCTGCTTCTGTTGGAAAAAGTGCTATGATTGTTTGTTTTCCACTTGCCCAGCTAATGGTCCCTTTCCCATACTGAAATAGATATCCACTGGTGGGCTTCGAATTAGTGGTGTCCCCAGCTTGTGCCAGGATAAAATGTGAGTTGACAGGGGCACACCTCTGAGACGCTGCTGAACTGGTGAGGTGATGAAGCGTAGGGGAGCTCCCGCTGTACTCAACGGTGGCTGCAGAGCCAAGCTGTGCCTTCCCACCAGCTCCGTGGCCCCTGAGAGGCCTGCCTGTGGAGGCAGCAGGGAGACAAAGCACAGGGGAGCCCCCCAGGCAGCCTTCCCGCCGCCTCCACAGCAGGTACAGGTACAGGTGCAGGGAGGTGCAGTGCGGGAGGGCTCCCTGCCTGCACAGCCTTCCCACCATCTCCGGCAGCTGCAGGGCCTTGGGAGAGCTCCACTGGCTTGGCCCTCTCAAGACCCCACTACTAGAGCCCGCTGTATTTATTTTTACAATGGGCTCCGTTGCTAGTTGATTATTATTTGACAATGCTTCTTGACTACTGTCATTTTTCAGGTATCCTACTTCCATAGGTGTTTTCACCTTTTGCCTCTTTCATTCCAAAATGCTCCAGCATCTCAGTTGGGTTTTTTTTGTTGGTATCTGAATACCAAGGTAATATCTAAATGTCTTCCAGTTGTTTTACTTCAAAATTTTGATTCAACTGGTGTATTATCCTATCACAACCCCTTTCTTGTTCAAAAACAAAGTATTATGTCATCCACGTAAATGGGGATGTATGACCATTGGTTATCTTGTTTTCTAGTACAAATATGGATCTGCTATGCTTCTCATGAATCTTCCTCTGGTGACTACTTCATTTAATTTCTCATTCCACACTCTGGCTGCTTGCTTTAAGCCATAAATACTCTTTTGGAGCTTACATATAAGGGTTAGGTCTTCTGATTCCTCAAAACCAGGTGGCCGGTTCATATTAATATCTTCTGTAATATCATCGTACAAAAAGATGTTTTTAATGTCTAAATGTTTGACATGCATTCCCTTTCTGGCAGCTATGCTCAGTAAGGTTCTTATAGTATGGTACTTTACTACAGAGCAAATGTCTGCATACTATGGAGCAAATATTCCCATGTTTTGGGGAATATCCTTTTGCAACAAGTCTTGCCTTATAACTTTCAATTTCCCCTTCTCCATTGTATTTAATTTTGAACAACAATCTGCATCCTATAGTTTTGCACCCAGGTGGCAATTTGGCAAGTATCCAACTCTTAGTCTTGTGAAGTGATTGTATCTCTTCTGCTACTGCCCTTTTCCATTTTTTAACTTCATTTTCAGGCAACTTGGACATATCTTCCCAAGACAAGGGCTCAGCTGTTTTCTCAGCTTTGGCTAGATAGGATAGTCTGCAGCGTGGTATGCCTTTAGTTTCTTGAGATGAGGGTCTGACGGTTATAACTGCTTGGTCCTGTTTCCTCTTGAAACTCGAAGAAATCTGTGCTTAATTCCATTTCTATTTCGCTTGTAGTTCTTTTCTGCGATTATTGTCAGCCATTAATTTGTCCTTAACATATCCAAGTGTTAGATCTGCTTCTGGTCTAGTCTCAAGGGCATTGATGAGTGGACCATAGGACTCTGGAAGACTGCACAGTAATAGTGCTACTATCTGACTGTCTTTCATTTCTTCTCCAAGCCCATGCAGTCGTTCCACAATTTCTAGCATGGCATTTACATGCATACCTTGCTCTCTGTCTTGTCTCATTTTATACAGTTTACACAGCTTGCTGTTTAGATTTGAATGCTCACGCACTTTCTGGAGTGCATTCAACATACCGTTAGCTGTTTCTTCTTATGTGGATCAGCTGGTCATCTTCCACTAATAGGCTTATACTTGCCTTGGCTTGCATCTTTTTCTTGTCCCTTTCTGCAGGATCCTTGGCTGGTCTGTCCCAGACATCATCTTTGCACAGCAGTATTTCAGGTCTGAACTTCCACAACTGATAATTGCTATTATTCAGTTTGGCCACTGCAAACTTAATATCTGCACTGCTTGCCATCTTCCTCTGGATTGTGCGTACCCCTGCTTTCTCTTCTAACTCACAGCTATAGCTTTCTTTCAATTTATCCTGGGATCTGGGTCCATAACCTGTTGCGAGTGTTCAAGAAATAATCTAATCTATGCTTTGGAATTTCTTTTCAATTAATTTACTGCAACAGGATTTTTGCAAAAGACAGTAACTGACTTCAGGTCTTTAATGCAATAGGGAGGCCTTCAGACTACAAGCACTAACACATAGTAACACACAGCAGAGAGAGAGAGAAAAAGAGGTAGGTTGAACTGCAAGAACAACATTCAATAAACTCTAAGCACTAGAGAATGCTCCACTGCTCCCCGTGGACTAAACTACTTTTCCAGCAATATTTATAGTAACTAGACTCTTGGCAGGCTGTCACTTCTCCAATAGTTTTAAATAACGCATACAGAATTTCTCTTAGCCCTGTACAAAATTGGTTGTGAGGTAAAAAGGATTATATCTATTGCACATCCTACAAAGAGGTAAAATTTTGTCCCCCTCCCTAAATCATACATATTGTAAAACCACATGATCACGAGAAAACCACTTTAAATTATTTTTATTTCATAGCAGAAAAATTTATATACTACACAGTAAATTTTTAAAAAACAGTATCAACTTTCTGTTCCATAAATATAAAATCAAAGCAGAGTCACAATTCAGTACTATATCTGCCAATAATATATTTCACCATCATTAACCAGTATCTTATTCATCTAAATTTCTAATCATTCAATCAAAAAGTGCATATGGTTATATTTGAGTTTGAAGCTAACTACCTTTACCTACTCTAGTGCATTATAAATAAGGCTTCTCTGGGGTCTGAGTCCCAGCCCCCAGACTTGCCAGGAGGGAGCAGTGGGAGGCAACTGGGAGGCAGTGGCCCTACCACCCCAGCCAGCAACCAGGTCCAGAACCTGCCCACTCCAGGGGGAAGGGGCGAAAGGCCAAAGCCTCAGAGGGCTGGAGGGAGCAGGGAGAGACCAGCCAGTCCCACCCTCCAGGGGGAAGAGAGGGGGCTAAGCAGGACAGAGGAAAAGGGCCAAGGCAGGGGGAATAGAGCTCCAGCAGCAGCCCAAACAGAGCCCTTACCAGCCAAGGAGGAGAAGCAGCCACTACAGCCCAGAGCCACTACTGTCCTGGCTAGAGGACAGTAGCCTGGCTCAGGAGTTGCTACGAGCCAAGCCCCTCCAGGTGGAGCTGCCACAGGCATTCTGGGGGAGGAGATGGGTAGCCCCGCCCAGCATCAATGAGCAGGCAGCCCAGAAGCAGGCCAGGGCAATTCCTCGCGAGCAAGGCCAGGCAAGTTCAGCAGTTCAAAGGCCTACTGGGGCAGCTCCTCATGAGCAAGGCCAAGGAGACCTCAGCTGGGGATGGCTCGCATTCAACCCCACCCTGCCAGCAAGGCAAGGAAGCCAAGAAGGGATTAGTGGTAGGAGGGTGTCAGGGTTGAACTGTATGTATGTAACCGAAGAGACTCCATATTAATTCTGTCAGTATTCTAAGTGCTTTGTTCCCAGGTGCCAAGATGTTCCCAGCAGCTATCTCACGGAAAAGGGTTGTTTTGGCTATCGCATCTCCAGCCTTGGGAAACTTTCGCTTTCTCAGCTTCAAAGGGATTGTTTTGAGAACTATGGGGGGAGGTTGGGCCTGCTGGGTTCTGATACTTTGTAACTCATGCTTTGCCTATCATTCGTAACAATACACGTGTACCAGCCTGGATATTGTATCCAGGCCCGTGGACTATAATGAATTCTTTCTTCAGTAAACTTTTGAAAACAACGGGCTTTTGTCTGATTGCAGAAGGTAGTCTGGAGTAAGGACATTATCTAGCCATAGTTCTGACATTTTGTTACGAATCACCCTTTTCCAATGCCTAAGCCGGAGAAGACGGATACCAAAGTCGTTCCCAACAGGGACCCTTTGTTTGATCCATATGCCTCCCCCGGTTCTCAAGGACTGGGACCTACAAGACCTCTTCCCAGGGGAAGAGGATCCGTTCTTACTACGATCTATACAGTCGCTCCCAGCAGGACGGATACCCGGCCCATCGCCGCAGCAGATCCGTTGATATCCTTGCCGACTCCGATGCAGTGGGGCGCGAGGCCGCGGGACGTGAGAGAAAGAAGGGCAAGCACCATCTTCACGCAAGCCCCGATGGACGGCCGGCGGAGTTTAGAAGCAATTGCCGAACATCCTAGTAGTCAACCTTGGTACTACTGGAACCGAGAAGCCGACCAGGCGGAGTGGGACTATGCAGACGTTACCCCGTAGACGGGGCAACAAGATTTCAGTGAACACTCGTGGATACAGTTACAAAGTAGGACTGTAGCAATTGACGCGGGAATCTCAGCAGTTATGGGACTAGCGAAAGGGATCCTGGCAGGGATGTCCCAGGAGGAACAGAGCGCAGGGACCCAAGGTATGGGAGAGGTAAAGCCTTGGCCCGGGGCCGCCTGTGCGGAATCGTACACTGAATATGTGGATACCTCACAAGGCACCGAGGAACCACCCCAGTACCTCGATACTGAAAGAAATATGAATCGTATGCAAGTTTTAGAGGAAAGGCTGACGGGCATGGAAGAGAGTCTGGCCCATGCAGTTCACCTACTGTCCGTACTCGTGGTTGGAAGTCCGGAAGAAAATCGGGAACTGCCAGTGAGCCCTCAGCAGAGCCTGTCTAACCTACAAAAGTATATTCCTAGGACTGAGGTGAGGGGTCCAATTCAACCGCTTCCGGCAGACGTTGTTCATCCGCAACAACTGGATGAGCCGACAGGTCCGAACGTAAGTGAGGATCCGTGTCCAGAAAATCCCTGCCTTGAACCGGAGGATCCCTGCCTTGAGCCTGACTCAGAGGAAGACGTGGAAGAGAACGGAGACGGTGGGGGAGTTCCTAGAGAAGTGCAAGAGAACGGAGACGGTGGGGGAGTACCTAGAGAGGAACCTCCGACAACCCCGAGAGGTACCCCGGAACGTCCTCCGGGAGGAGTTCCCGACACCACACCGCCATACATTCCATCAACAACTTCCCAGGGAGGCGGGCAACCTTTTCTGCCGAGACTTTTGGCGCCGTTACCAAGAGGTGCCACCCCGCGTTTCTCTCCGATACCGGGATCAATTGGAAGAGGGACCACTCCTTGACCGCTACTGACGCCTGGGCCGAGAGGGACTCCAGCCCCAAGACAACCGATCCCCAGAGACACTCCTCAACCGGTACAACCCGTACCGCTTCAGCCAACGCCAGTGCAACCAGCACCGCTTTTACCCACGCCTAGAGGGGTATCCCCAGCCCCGCTGCAGCCCGTTCCGCTCTTGCCTGCGCCACGAGGTACGCCCCCCGTTCAACCACTACCGGGGCAGCCGGCACCGTTACAACCAGCGCCGATGTTGCCTGCACCAAGGGGACCCCCCCGCCACATCCAATTCCGGGGGGCCCTCCTCCACGGCTACCTCAGCCGAGGCCCCAACAGCCTCCGTTTCAACCTCAGCCGCAACCCATACCACTTGATTACTACCCGGCACCAGCTCCCGCAGCCAGGCAGCAAGAATTACCCATGGGTTGGGTGAAGTTAGAAGCCACATTTGATGGGGATCCTTCCAAATTAGGCTTTTTCCTAGTCCAAGCCCTGCAATTTTTCAACCGATGGGGACATCTATTCGGAGATGAAGCCAGTCAAATTGAACACTTGGGATCTCGTCTCCAAGGAAAAGCTGCAGACTGGTATGTAGGCCTGTATGATATAGGGGCCCCTGAGTTAAATACACTTCAAGGGCTAGTGGATGCACTCCGAGCTCAATATGAAGACCCTTTAGAGGAGACAAGAGCTCGAACAGAACTGCAGTCCATTAGGCAAGGCAACATGTCGGCCAGAGACTATGTTACAAAATTCCGACAGCTTGCCGCCAAATGCCCAAGGTGTGAGGAATCGACCAAAATAATTTTGTTCAAACAAGGCATGAATCCCAAGTTGTTGGATAGAGCCCTCATGCAAGATAACCCTCCCACCTTATTGAGGTGGATTCAATTAACTTGCGAAGTAGAAAACCGCATGCTAGAAGTCCGTTTAGTGGAACAACAACAACATGTGGGTCAAAGGCGCTCCTCAGTTCTCGTTAGGGGAGGCAGAGGTGCTGGATATGCTACCCGAGGAGCGAGAGATGCTAGATGGCAACAAGGTTTGTGTCTGCAGTGTGGCCAAAGCGGTCACTTTGCGGCGCAATGTCCGTACCGGCCTGTGCAACGAACTCCGCTCCAATTAAGACGTCCAGCCCCCGCAGCCTACCCAGCGCCACAGCGTCCGACACCAGCTCCTAGAACAACAAGAGGCAGGGGAGCTTCTCGTAGGAATCCTCCCGAAAGAGGGTTAGAGCTAGAGGAAATTATGGACTATGATTCAACAGCTCTAACCGGGGAGGAAAATCCAGAGAGCCCTACCTCGGGAAACGAAATGGATCTGTCGTAAAAGGACCCAAACGGCAGATCAAACCTCAGTCAGTTCCCACTTTGAACAGACCGCAAGGGTCCATACTCTTCATTCCAGTAACATTAGTGAATCCAGATAGAAAAATGCACATCTGTGTTCAAGCTCTTATAGACTCGGGCTGCTCTAGAGACATTATTGCACCAGCCCTAGTGAATGGATTAGTACTTCCCATTAAAGAATTGGAAACTCCAGTTATTTTCGAACAAATGGATGGCACTAACATGAATCCGGTCACTACTGAAACTGCGCCAGTCATAACAGGCATGGGGCAACATTGGGAAGTGAGATCGTTTGTAATTAGTGCCACAGCCAAATATCCATTGATTCTGGGAAGCAGATGGTTGTGGGATCACAACCCCTACATAGACTGGGCAGCTGGGAGTATCATGTTCACCCATGATACTTGTAAAAATCACCATTGGAATCAAAACTGGGGTACCAATCCTACCCTCACTGAACTCGCTCTTCTCACTCAAGAAGAAATCAACCAAATACACAAACAATACAGAGCTTACACTCAAGCGTTCACTGAAGAAGAAGCCAATTCCCTACCTCCCCATAGAAGGACGGACTGTGCAGTGGAGATATTGCCAGGCGCCTCTTTGCCCAAGGGCAGACTATATCCCATGAGCCCTAACGAGAGGGAAGAACTTCGTAAATTCATTGACACCAATCTTCAACGAGGATTTATTAGACCTGCTAACAGTCCACATGCGGCTCCAGTACTTTTTGTTAAAAAGAAGGATGGGGGATTAAGACTTTGTACGGATTTTTGGGGACTTAACGCAGTATCCTCCAGCAACTCCTACCCCATCCCACTCATCAGAGATTTACTCAACGTCATGGCTCAAGGTAAGATCTTTACAAAATTGGATTTAAAAGATGCTTACTTCCACGTTCGTATCAAAGCAGGTGATGAATGGAAAACCGCTTTTAACACGCCCCTCGGTCAGTTTGAGTATTTAGTTATGCCTTTTGGCCTGGCTAGGGCCCCTTCGGTTTTCATGTCCATGATCAATGAAGTACTGCATGAATTCTTATACCAAGGAGTAGTAGTATACTTGGATGACGTATTAATTTATTCAGAATCGGAAGAAGAACATGTAGAACTTGTGAAAAAGGTTCTGACCACTCTAATGTGTAACAAATTGCCCATCAAATTATCTAAATGTGAGTTTCATAAAACAGAACTCACTTACCTAGGCTATTGCATCTCCAAAGATGGTTTGAAAATGGACCCGGGCAAAGTACAAGCAGTCCAAAACTGGCAAACACCCTCTACCCGCAAGGAATTACAATCCTTTTTGGGCTTTGCCAACTTTTACAGAGAATTCATAGCGAACTTTGCCCAAATCTCGCTTCCCCTAACAGAACTATTGAAAACCAAAGACAAGGGAGAGCAAGCCAAAAAACCTGGGGCCAAGTTACGCTGGACGCCAGAGTGCCAGACGGCGTTCAACCACCTAAAAACGCAGTTTGTTTCTGAACCCGTCCTACAACACCCCAATGAGAATCGCCCCTTCGTAGTACAGGTCGATGCCAGCGACACCGCAATTGGAGGCGTACTTTTGCAGAGGGGGGAGGATGGACAACTCAAGCCATGTGCCTTCCTGTCCCGAAAATTTTCTGAAGCAGAAAGAAATTGGAATGTGTGGGAGAAGGAAGCTTTCGCTGTAAAAGCAGCACTTGCTGCCTGGAGACACTGGTTAGAGGGAGCCCGTCATCCCTTTGAGGTATGGACGGACCACAAGAATTTAGAAGCCCTACGCAGCCCCCAGAGACTAAATGCTAAACAGCTGCGGTGGGCGGAATACTTTTCTAAATTCAATTTCACTTTAAACTTTTTACCAGGCAAAACTAACTTTCTCGCTGATGCTCTATCACGCATGCCCCAGCACAAAAGCAAAAGGGAGGAGACAATAGACACCGTCTTTTCGCCTACGGAATTAGGGGGTGTGGTGACCACGCGCAGCCGCACAACCCAACCCCCTCAACCCGACCAGGGGTGGAGACTAAAATTGAAAGCTGAAGTGGAAAAGGAGGGGGGAAACGTGCCCAAAGACAAACTGCAACAATCTGAACAAGGAGAATGGCTTTGGGGAGACCGCTTCTATGTACCCAAAAGTCTAAGAAAGGAAGTTTTACAACGCTGTCACGATGCCCCTACGGCAGGACACTATGGGTACTTAAAAACACTCCATTTAGTACAACGCCAATTTTGGTGGCCGGGCATGCGCAAAGACATTTCCCAATACGTGGCGTCCTGCCCCATTTGCCTCAGCGCCAAATCCCGCAAAGACAAACCACCAGGACTATTGCAACCTCTAGAAACTCCAAGCAGACCATGGGAAACAATATCCATGGACTTTATCACTGATTTACCCCCCTCCAAAGGTCACAACTGTATTTTGGTTGTAGTGGATTTATTTTCCAAACAAGCTCATTTTATACCTTGCATCACTATACCTTCAGCTAGAAAATTAGCAGATATCTTTCTAAAACACATTGTAAAACTACATTCTTTTCCATCGAAGGTGATTTCGGATCGCAGCGGACAATTCGTTGCCAACTTCTGGCGGGAGCTTTTACAAATTCTGGGCATTGAACAAGGTTTAAGTTCAAGCCATCACCCTCAAACCGACGGGCAGTCGGAAAAAACTAACCAAATACTCGAACAATTCCTCCGCTGTTATATTAACTTTCAACAAGACAACTGGATCAATTTGCTCCCCCTCGCAGAATTTTCCTATTACAACAGTGTACATGCATCTACTGGAGAGACTCCCTTTAAGGTCGTGTATGGTTTTCACTTCAAACCCTTCCTGTTTGAAGCGCTCCCCCCTCCTACTTCCACAGCCAAAGACGTCTCGGATTGGTGAGGGGAAGCTGCTCAACAATGGACTCTAATCAAACAGCATCTAGACAAAGCCAAACAGGATTACAAAAAATACGCAGACCGCCATCGTGCGGCCGACTGGGACTTGCAACCAGGAGACCTGGTTTACCTATCCACAAAGAACTTGAAAGTAACGCAAACCAGCCGTAAGCTAGCTTTGAAATTTTTGGGACCCTTTCCTGTTAGAAAAGTAATAAACAAAGTAACTGTTGCCTTAGATTTGCCAAAGAATTTGCGCCACGTTCATGATACCTTCCACGTCAGTCTTTTGAAAAAAGCACCAGTAGCAGACCACTGGCATGCTCGGGCCCCTCCCATACCAACCTTAATTGATGATCAAACCCATTACGAAGTACAGCAAATTTTGGACTCTAAACTTAAACAGAACCAATTATTTTACCTTATCAGATGGAAGGACTTTGACTCTGGGTTTGATGAATGGGTGCACTCTTCACATGTACATGCACCCAGACTTGTCAGAACTTTTCACACTCGATATCCGCTCAAACCTGGGGGAGGGGTATCTTAGGGGAGGCAGAATGTCAGGATTGAACTGTATGTATGTAACCGAAGAGACTCCATATTAATTCTGTCAGTATTCTAAGTGCTTTGTTCCCAGGTGCCAAGATGTTCCCAGCAGCTATCTCACGGAAAAGGATTGTTTTGGCTATCGCATCTCCAGCCTTGGGAAACGTTCACTTTCTCAGCTTCAAAGGGATTGTTTTGAGAACTATGGGGGGAGGTTGGGCCTGCTGGGTTCTGATACTTCGTAACTCATGCTTTGCCTATCATTCGTAACAATACACGTGTACCAGCCTGGATATTGTATCCAGGCCCGTGGACTATAATGAATTCTTTCTTCAGTAAACTTTTGAAAACAACGGGCTTTTGTCTGATTGCAGAAGGTAGTCTGGAGTAAGGACATTATCTAGCCATAGTTCTGACAGGAGGGAAACACCTGAGGGAAGGCACAGCTGGGCCAAGTCAGGAGAGGGAACAAGCCTAGAAGGAGGGTGGGGCGGGGAAAGGAAACCCTATATAAGGTGGCTAGGAAGAGCTCTGAGGTGGTGGGTGTGAGTAAGGAGTGATGGCGTGGAGTGAGAGCAGAGTAGTGCAAGAATGGAGGCTTGGAGGAGAGTTCAGGGAGGAGGAGATGATGGAGGACGCAGGGGGTAAGCAGGCCAGGTTGAGCAGGCCAGCAAGTGGATTGAGAGGGAGTCAGGGTGATGTATACCACACCTCCTTCCACAGAGCAGGGTCCTGCAGCATCCCTGGTGCCCCTCTGACATCAGGGGTGGCCCAGCCGGCGCCCCGCCCAGCAGCGGCAGCAACAAGCCCTGACAAGGCTCACTTCTCAATAAACTTATTATGATCAAGGTTCAGTCCAGTCTCGGTAAAAGGCTCTCAGGTCCGCAGTTTCTCTCTCCACTGGTGCTCCACAGTTTCTCACCGTGGTTGCCCTGCTTGCTGCTGGAGATGGAGCAATTTCACCACCTTCTTGGGATTTTCAATTTCCCAAGCCAGCTGAATCCACCCCAGCAAGGTTCGCGGGTTATCTTGGATCATCGCCTTGGCCACAAGATCTGGGTTCAACCCAGCCCGGAAAAGTTATTCCTATCAAATGGTCAGAGACTGCAAGCTTAGATCTCAAATAACTTCGCTGCATGGGTCCAAAGATGCATGAGTTAAAGCTTTTAAGAACCTAAGAGTTCAGTACAGAAAAATTCTTGATAGGAATAACTTTTCCCTCCCCCTACTAGGCATATTAAACTCTTCAAACACCCCCTACTCTCCTCTACCCCCCCTTTTTTTGCTAGGTTCCCATCTATGTAGAGAAAGAAAGTACAGTGAGAGAAAGTAGAATTGTTATGATTAAAAATCCTTGGCAATGCTGATAACTGCATTCCTTCTTAGCATCTCATAGCTTCTCAAGCTGCATCTCCAGCAGTCCCAAAGTATGTCAAAGATCCTAATAACACTCCCAAAGAAGGACAAAAGTTCAGGCCTGCAGCACACCACACTGCAAACCCCCAGAATATGGCAGGGGCCATGACCCTGACAACAGGGCAAGTTCTGTTAGCAGCTGGGTGCAAGCAGGAACAAGCCCCAGTACTTCTGCCAGCACTGCAGGAGCCATTAGGCTCAGAACTGGCCAGCAATGCCCCTGATGGGTGTTGACTCACTTGTTGCTTCCTATTCCACTACTGCCAGTTGAACAGGCAGCCATGAGCTAACAATCATCACTCACCATAGAGACCAATCATCCTGGCTTGCTCATGTACCATTTTAACTTCCCATGCCACCCCTGACCTTTGCAGTTGTTGAGAAGACATCAGAGGAAAACAGCTATGATACAATTTTTAAGAAGTTTAATCTGACAAAAAAAGACACAGAGACCATTTGAAGACAACTATAAATGTTGCAGAAAGCTTTCTTTCAACACCACTATTTGTTCAGCTCAATGTAATTTGGAAGAGCCTTTCCAGGTGGTTAGCAGCTATTTAATCCTGAAAATGCTGGATTGTCTATCTAGAGACAAAACTGCCAAGAGCCTGCTGTGATATGTTCAGATAAAATTGTCTGCATCCTTTCCATTACTTAAACAGTAATGAATACAGAGTGTAAGCCAGAAGGGTCATTAGCTGCCTCTTGTTGGGATTGTCTGGATCTATTTCTGTCTGTTTTTCTCCAGTGCTAGCAGATTACTAGGTGAGGTCTGACCAAGCCCCATGTTAATCACGGTTCATGAAGACCAGTTGAGAAATGCTGACACATTTTTGAAGAAGTAGTCACGTGTCAATGGTACTTAGCTTGTTAAGTGATATAATAATTAATCCTGATAACCTTTACTGATTGCTAACCAGTGTGGTGTAGTGGTTAGACTGCAGGACTAGGATCAGGGAGACTCAGATTTGAATCACCACTCTACCATGGAAGCTCATTGGATGCCCTTAGGCCAGTCACACTCTCTCAGTCTCACCTACTTCACAGGGTTACTGTGCGGATAAAATGGAGAATCATGTAAGCCACTTTGGGTCCCACTGGGAAGAAAGGTGGGGTATAAATAAAATAAATAAACAAATAATGAACTGTCTATAAGCTCCCCTTTTGAGGAAAATGACTGAGACCTGGATGCAAAGTAATGTCAGAGTTTTCTGGATAATGCTTACTTTTTCCATTCATTGCTAATTTGCCTTCCAGCTTGGTCAGGATACTAGGACCATTTTGTTAGCTCATGGATTTTCTGTAATTGGAGACTCCCAGGGGAAATACAACCCTAATGATCTTTTTCGCTATTGCAGAATTATTTGATGTAGATGACCACCTGACAGAGAGATGAATACTGTAGACAGGTTTCATTTGTACCTAACTTTGCATCTTAAGATTTCTGAAGTTTCATATCATGTCCTCCTAGTCCACCCCAGTCTCCTGCATGCCCTCACCTACCAGGGAACTACAGAATGGGCTACATCAAGAAGTGGCAAAAATTATTCCTCTGCTTTGTGAGGGACCAGTCACAGAAGAGCAGGGAACAAACAGGGAAATGGCAATTTCTGCCAATTTCCCTTCAAGCTGTACTTCAGCACACAAAGTTGCATTATACTGTGTCTATCAATACCACTATTATCTACCCTTCAGGGTCTCAAGTAGATATCTTTCATATCACCTGTTACCTGATCCTTTTAAGTGGAGATGCCAGGGACTGAACCTGGGACAATTGTTCCTTGCAGTTCACCCCACCTGCAGCCTCCCCTGCCCCCCCCCAAATTATACCATATTGTGTTTCTGAAGGTCTACAACCACAAAGTACAGCATTACAAAGGTTCAGGATGCAGAAGATTGCAAAAGGAAGAGAGATAGGGTAGGGATCCATTCCAAGAAATCCTTCCATTTATTGTTCATATAATCCAATAGCTACAATCCAGAAAAAAACTAAGCACTGAAACCAGCTTAAGTGTTTTTAGTTCCATGTGGCATTAGGTTGTTTGCGGTCAGCAGTTTACAGTAGAACCAGTTCCCATATGAACGGCTGAGTAATCATAAGTGAGAAGAAGGCAAGTGATCTACATGTTTGTTTACCAGCTCTATCATTCAGTTTACAATCAAAATGTAAAATACTTAAAAATTTATAGTGTACAGACTCAGCTAGAATACATTACGTTATCAAGTCCTTGTAAAGGACTTGATGATAATCTGGTTTCACTGGACTTTCAGACAGTAAACAAATTGAATGAACATAAGATTTGGCAAGACAGTAAAACAAACAGAGCTTGATGCATGATGTTAAAAATAATCTTCAGGAAATTCCTACCACACCTCAAACCAAAAATTAGAGAAAGAGAGCTAAGCCACAATTTCAGCAGAGTCAAAGTATACCCTTATTTAAATAAATCATTCTTTGCAGCAAGGAACACATATTAAACTTCTCCACAGCCTATTACAGCAAATTGTACTACATCAAGTGCTTCAAATCCATTTCCTAGGGCAGATACTTCTTCTAGTGTTACAATGGATTTTAACAGCATCTCCATCTGACTCTTTCTAGAGTTTCTGGCACGCACATTGTCAGGTAGGAATTATTTCAGATTATTTTATTTTCTCAGTGGTAATGGGCAACAGGTGATTATAGAGCTTTAACTATAAATTTATGGCATATAGTCAAACCCATCCAATTACATTCATTACATAATTTTATTTTTTAACAACAATATATTGAGCACTCTTATATGCACGGATTCTAACTCAAAGAATGAAAAAGGAGTCTTGTTATATTTTCCAAATTAAACAAATGATTAGTGAATGCTGAACATTAAATGTAGTTATTTCTTAAGATGTTCTTGATTATTTAGTAGCACATGGTTATTTTGTGTAGGTATAACTTTTATTCAAAGAAACAGATGCCAAATACCAGCAAATTATATAATACAGCACAGCTCCTAGTCAAGCATTTGAAGCCTGATCCTACATTCCAAGGCACAGCAACAGCGGAATATAAATACTGTTGCCAGTTTCTCATCCTTTTAACCCCTTTTCTAAGGCACGCTCCCTGCTTCGCGGAAATATTATTCTGCATGCCAGTATTCTGAAGAAACCCTGTGTAGTTAAGGTGCACCCCCAAAGTACTTTAGGGACCCAAAGAGGGGCTGATGTCAAGTGGTTCCATTGCACTGTATCCTTGCCAGAGCATCCCAATTGCGCCAACACTAGCACTACATTGTGCTAATATAGTAATGTAGCAGGATGGTTTACAAAAGCAAGCGTGCTGCTTGGCTTTCCTGCATTTGCTTAGTATAGGATGCTGTGCTTGGTCCAATAAAATAAGCAGCATGCACTGCTACCACTTAAATTGGGTGAGATCAAGCTATTTATCTATGTATTAGTCATTTAATTTGCTTGTCATGTTGCTTCAATCATTTCTAACATGTTTAATATATAAAGTACTTATTTTAAAAATGAGTTTGAGTTGCAAACATGGAAGTGTGAAAACTTTGAAATATATACTTTGAAAAGATTCTAATTCATACAAAGCTAACAACTTAAGGCCAGACTTAAATAAGAAAAACATGATGAGTAAGGTTATCTGGACGAAATGCAGGATGTAGCTGAATGTTGTCTCCAGTAACACTTTGGAAGAAGGAAGAGTCTTGAGCCTTCTGTTCTAAATAAAGCCATACCAAAAAGTAAACATTCAAAATAATTTTCTTAGCAATTTTAGGAAAGATGGGGGATTAACGTGAAGAAGCGAAGTCATTGTAAAGACAGAGTAGTCAGGAAGATTAACTTGGATTAGTACATCACTTTCTCTACAACTGGATTATAAAAACCATTTTAATCATTGTATAAGACTTTGCATTGTATAAGACTTTTGTTTACTCCTTTATTATTTGAGCTCATAAAATGAATGTGTACTTTGAAAACTGGGTAAAGAAGATAGCTAGAATTTACAGCTGTAATAAGACTCCAGCTTCCCCCTCTGCTTGCTTATTTTAATTTATTATCTTAGTTTTTAACACTGGGAAGGGACTACAACAAGTCTTGGAACAATCCTCAGATTTTATAGAAAAACATGTTTTGTGATACTTGGCAATCAAAAGAGATGACTACACAACATTTTATTTATATTTCCAGTTCATAAGCAATATTCTCATCTTGACTTTTTAAATATATTCTGAAATGAAGCACCGAACCATCTCCTGCAATACTAGCCATGAAGTCATGCCAGATCATGATTCTACTTTTTGGTGTATTTTATTTTCAAAATAACATATATTTATTATAAAGTGTACACAGCAAGAACAATTAAAATTTTTAAAAGATAAAAGTCTGGATATCAGACAGCATGGTAAAAATATACATAGTTATAATATTACATATACAAGGATGGATCAAATGACCAAAAACAATTGTATCCAAATAATAAGTATCAAATAGACAACTGATGGACTATCTAAAACAAATGGACCATACGCGTTTTGGCCGCTGAAAGGCCTTCCTCAGTGGTCAATAAAATATATTGGTAAGCCACACACATCCAGGAGTAATTAAAACCAGTAATATAATTAAATGTCTGCCCCATCAATTAACTGGATATTGAATACACGGGACCTTAACATCGGAATTTAGAACTTAAAGTAACAAGTTATGAAATTTCTAGAATCATGAGAATGAATTTTATTTTAAAATTGCTTAATAGAACATTTTAATCTTTGTAGCATCTTTGTGTTTGAGAAACACAAGCCAAAAGCTTCCATCCAAACTTCAACAATCCATGCTACATGGCAAATTCCATTTGTAATTTAGTGGACTTTAAAAGTAGTCCGTTCAAGCATGTCCAAAGAAAAAAATTTCCAACTGTATATTGCCTTTGAACATGCTTAAAGTTGCTTATCCAGCCAAGGAAAGTATATTTTACCTTGTCAGTAAGAACACTCCCTTCATATAATTCCTTTCAAACCCGTATAGATTTGTTTAAATTGGTAAGGTTGCTGAAACTTAGGGATTTCTTTGGAACGACTCCAATAACACAGCATGTTCCTGCAAATCTGCGCCCACATTCAACTTTCGTCCCTGCTTGTACAAACCACAAGATACAGACTTTTGAAGCAATGATACTTAGAGACATTGAGGCATTATAAAAAGATTTTCGCTCAAGAAAACATAATCTTCAACGAGATGAATATGGTGCCCTCTGCAGGCTTATGTTGGACACTTCCATAGTCATCAAGGAGGCGGATAAAGGGAGTGCCATTGTTATTCTAAATAAGACAGATTATGTGACGTCAATTGTCTGATGAGAATAATTATAAGTTCATTACTACTGATCCTACAAAGCATATCACTGGCATTATTAAAAATTCTTTGGATGAGGCTCTGGCTCTGGGAGTTATTAATGAGCAAATACATAGGGCACTACTTAACCCTTTCCCCAGAGTACCAGTGTTCTACACGTTGCCCAAGATACACAAACCAGGTTTCCCTCCACGGGGCCGCCCGATAATTTCAGGGTCAAGCTCTATTTTGGAACCGATAGCTAGGTATTTAGATTCTTTCTTACAGCCCTTCGTTAAACAGGTTGATTCCTACATCCAGGACACACGAGCGTTCATCAATGTGGTGGAAGGGATGGTGATCCCTCAACAAGCCGTTTTTGTTACTTTAGATGTTGTCTCTCTTTACACCAATACACCTCACGAGGAAGCCACTGATACCATCAGGCTGGTTCTGGAACAACGTAATACTTTAGTACCTCCCACTTATTTTCTTTTAGAACTTTTGGATATAGTGCTCAGTCATAATTATTTTAGATTTCAGGATCAGTTTTTTCTACAGACACATAGGGTAGCCATGGGCTGCTCCGCAGCTCCGAGCGTGGCAAATCTGTTCATGGCCCGTTTAGAGAAGGATTTTTTTCAAAATAGAGAACAGAATCCGTTTTCTTCTGGTATATTGATTTACAGGAGATTTATTGATGATTTATTTTTAATTTTGGATAATAGCTCCCTAGTTCAGGAATTTTGCGACTGGATGAACTTCATAAATAGTAATATTCGATTCACTTGGATGGCTGACAGTAATTCTATTAACTATCTTGATGTTACTATTTTTCGAACCCAGGACAACGTGGTGGGGGTTCGTCCCTTTAGGAAAATGACGGACAGAAATGCTTTCTTACATTTCCAGTCATTTCATCCACCGCATCTACGTTGCAACTTACCTTTCAGCCAGTTTTTACAGCTTAAACAAAATTCTGCATTGTCACAAGACTTCAATATTAGCAGAGAACGCTTGGGAAAACAGTTTTCCTCTAAGGGCTACCCGGAACATATTATCAGCAACTGTAGGGACCAGGCTTCCCAACACAATAGACAGGATTTATTTTAAAAAAGTATAAAAAGACAGAGGAGAGGTTCACCTTTGCATTAAATTATACTCCTCTGGCAAAACACATCCGACAGGTAGTGCTAAAATACTTGTCATAATATGCCAAGGGTAGCATTTCGTAGAACCAGAAGCTTTAGGGACCATCTAATACACTTGGATCTAGCTGACAGTAGACCAAGCAGGGAGTTGCCGAGGGGCCACTTTAAGTGCGGATGATGCTCCACATATGATTTAGTGATGTCTCCACAACAAGTTAAAGACCTGGGATTACGTTGTGAGTTTTTTTCAAATTGTAATACTCAAAATGTGGTGTATGTCATTGCTTGCCCCTGTAAAAAAATATATGTGGAAAACACCAGTCGAGTTATCAAGGTTCGGATTCAGGAACACCGTTCCAGACTACATCGTAAAGTGGAGGAAGCCCGTCTGGTGTTGCATTTTCTGAAGAAAGGACACAGAGATAATGATTTTTTGTACTCAATTCTACATGTGAGCAAATTTAAGGACGATTCTTTTGCACGAAGGGATTTGTTGAGAAGCATAGTGGATACACAGATTGCAATCAGTGGAACCTAATGGACCTAACATTAACTGTGACTTATCAGCATATTGTGAGGACTTTTGACAGGGGTTCTGGCCCTTTAACATTTCTCCGATGCATGATGATTTAAGAAACGCCTTGTGTTATGCTGTGCACACGCCACTGAGTGAGCGGCCATTGTGTCTAGAAACTTTGTGTGACTTTCCGTGATTGGTTTTTGTAAGTATACCTTGTATCTTTAGGATTTGATTACTTTTTTGACCACATTGTTAATAAAACGTACATTATTTTCCACAGTTGTAACTGACAGGAAGAAGGGGCTATCAGAAACGGGATTCCTCGCATGCAAACCTGTTGCGGTTACTACCTATTGGAATGTGGGATAATTAAATCCTTGCAAGCTTATAGCTGCTATGAATACAATTTGGTCTGTCACCTATTAAGTCTAATGTTTTTTGCAAGCTTGTAGCTGATGTTGATATAATTTTCGGATTCTTTATATAGTATTCTGTGGTATAAGAGGGTACAGCTGTTTGTTGCGAGCATTTGCACTTCAAATTGTATATTGTGTAGCACGTTTGCACTTTGTAATTTTTGTATATTGTATGATGCTCCTACTTGCGACTGCACTGTACTTCCTATGAACTGTTTGTAGCCAGCTTTATAACCACTTAGAGTTTTGGTTGAAATTGCTATTAACTTGATGATAAAAATTTATTTTGTATATAGTGGATATAACATATCTTTAAATTGCTTTAGTCAGTAGGTCATGGTCTGATATTCGTTTATTGGTGACGTTGTTCCGTGACTCTCTCTATTTTGGGTGCTTTACTGTTTATTTACAGCATGCATGTGAATTTTAAGAGTTTTATAAACTACTGTGGACAGGATCCCACCCTCAATATCTCATAACCTAAAATCAAAATTAAAGAAAAGTAACAGAGGTAAGGAAAACTGCTGTGAGGAATAGATGTAAGCAATAGAAGTGAAGGAAACATTGAAGAAGTGATCCAAGAGAAAGGATCCTACTCTGGGATATCCAAAAGGTAAAATAGCATTTCCATTTAGAGATGTGGAGCTAATGTAATGCAGTGGTTACAGGGTTAGATTAAGACTGGGAGTTCTGAGTTCTAATCTCCACAATCTTGATCCCATCACACTTTCTCAACCTAATCATAGTCACACTTTTTCACAGGGCTGGAAGAAAAAGCATACATAGGGTCCTGAGTTAAATGGAGGAAGACTAGGATAAAAATGTGTTAGATGGGATGGTGATTAGAAGTTTTTCTGGAATTCAGAAGGTCGTATTCAATTTATGGACGAGTTCCCAGGCAGGAGAAATTATCTGCCAAGCTTGTTAGTTTCAGAGAGCAAATGTCTGGATGAAGTATATGTCAAAATGGAGGAATCTTTACAGATTAAGAACTAAGATGCTGCAGAAGAGGGGCTTCTCCACACTGATTTAATGAGATTAGGTTTGTGAATGTGGGTTTCATTTGAGAACCACTGTAAAACAGTACCATATCTAGAGAACATATATGTTTGATCATATATGGTTTATTTATACTTGTGTATTTCTCTCAGGTATTTATCTGACACTATGCCACATTCAATCCTTAATAGAGCAGGAGTTTGCCACTCAATCTGTTGAGTAACAAACATGGCATCTGTTCAGAAGATCCATCATAGGGTTTGATCATATCAACTGTATTGTGGCTGCCAACATGGCACAAAGCTTCCTTTCTGGCAAGTGTGCCTCTACTTTCCTTTCCCTTTATTACCGCAAAATGTAGTGTACAGTAATACTTTTTCCTATTTGTACTTTAGCCTACTCTTCATATTAAACCATCTACTTACATTTTAAATAAAAAGTTTAAATGACTTCCATGTACAATATCCAGTTACACTTAGAAATATAAAACATATACCAGTCTCTTTGAAAATGATGAGAACATCTGATCATTGCTGTTCTTACAAGATGTTTTTCAGTTGAAAAGTAACAACCTCTTATGTTAGCACATTGTCTGCTCACATTTCATGGGGATGATAGCTGAAGGGAAGAGTCAGAACAGTGCAGTGATGTGATGTGTAAACATACCTACCTAAAATGTTGAACAAATCCAATTCAAAATTATACCAAACTGCTGGTGGGCCTTGCTCTCTCACCAGAGGCAGGACTAGACCCCCCTCCCCCCAGGTCTTAAAAATCTACGAACCCCTCCTCCAGAAAGCAGATGGAAGGAACAACCCAATCTGAACATCCTCCATTACTGAGACAGAGAGGAGATTCTGCCTCAATTAATGCAGAATAATCTACTAAGAAGTTGATATTCAAGCTGTATACATGTAAGATTTTTTTGCCTCCAAATCTTCCAAAGTAACTTTTAAAGTCTCAGAACAGTTTGATTATATTATTTCATAATTAAAACATTTTTGTCTCTTGCCAATTACATAAATATTGGTGTTTCCTGTACCACAATTTTATTATGCACAAACTTCATCTTATTTTCTTCTTCCCACAGGATACCACATCAGTTACTAACATGGGACTCTTAAATCTACTATTAAGTCTCTCTCTTGTGTTTGGAGCCACAGTGTTCTGTCAATATGAAGGCGAAGAATTTGAGGATGAATTTGAGGATGAACTGGATAATGAATATCCAGCTGTTTTTCGCCTTATTCCTAGTGTAGACTATACTATTCCTTACCCTGCCATATCTGCTAAGTGTGCCAAAGAATGCTTTTGCCCACCTGCTTTCCCGGCATCAATGTACTGTGATCATCGTAAACTCCAGACAATACCAAGCATCCCTTCTCACATCCAACAACTCTATCTACAGTATAATGAAATTGAAGCTGTCCCCCCAGAATCCTTTGTGAATGCCACTGCTCTGAGAGAAATTAACCTTGACCACAACAAGATTAAGTCTGATAAAATTGAAAATGGTGTCTTTGCCAAACTTTCAAACTTAGTACAACTTCATCTAGAACACAATCTGTTAGAGGAAATTCCATTCCCTCTGCCCAGAGGCATAGAACGACTGATCCTAGGTTTCAATAAAATTTCCAGGATATCTGCAAAAGCCCTGAAAGGTTTAGAAAATGTAACAATGCTTGACCTTTGTAACAACCATCTCAGTGATTCTGAAATAAAAGGAAAAGACTTTTCAAATATGCAAAGCCTAATGCAGATCAACCTTTGTGGCAACAAGCTACAAACCATGCCTCCTGAGTTACCATTTTCACTTATGTATATTTCCCTTGAAAATAACTCAATTTCCTTCATTCCAGATAATTATTTCCAGAAGTTTCCAAAAATTATTGCTCTAAGAATGTCATACAACAATCTGCATGAAGTTCCATATAGTGCTTTTAACCTACCTAATCTTGTGGAACTCAACCTTGGCCACAATAAACTGCAGCAAGTATTCTATATTCCAAGAAGCCTGCAGCATTTATACTTGGAAGATAATGACATAGAAGGTTGGTTACTTACTTTAAAGTGTTCATTGCCCTCTTATCCTTAAAAAACTAGTTACTGGAATATTTATACTAGTTGCAATACTTCATAAATACCTTAAGGTTATGAATTACATCTGATAACAAAGGGGAATAAGGGTGAGAATGGTAGAGTATCTTCATAATTCTCTTGATTCACTCAGTGACTACTTTGATTTTTGTATTAACTTTTTTATAGTTTATATTGCATTTTAAATTGTTCGTAAGTCACTTCATGAACAATCTAATTTGGTAGACAAGGAAGACATTTTAAAATACATGCATGTTCTTCCAAGATACTTCCTCATCCAGTAACTTATACATAAAAAAGTATATACTGATACTAGAAACTTGATGCAGCTTCCAGAATACAAATAAAACAAAACCAGATAAAATGATCAAATATAGTAAGACAAAGTATTATTAATAAGAACCTGTAAAAACAAGGTGATAAATTAATATTTGTCAGAACAATGACTGAAAACTTTAAACAAAATACAGAATACGTTTTAAGGGCTAGTGTAAATTCTTCCAACTTCTTCTAGACTTTCAACAAAGTTGTTCAAAGCGGGAAAACTGGAAGTTCAGTCTGGTAGAAACAAATAGACTAGAAAACATTGCAGCTTAAAATTCAGGAATCAAAATCCAAAGCTTATTTTTTACAAGGTACAAGAGTCTAGAACAGTTAAGTCAGCAGGATGGTCTTTGCTCTGCTCCTGTGAGTTTTATAAGGGCTTAATAAGAGAACTAGCATAGTACAGTAGTTAGGGTAGGTGTCCCCAACCCTGCTGAGTTTGTGGACACTTCTGGAATTTTGAGAAATATTAGTGGGCACTACCATAAAGTGGAGGAGAGCCATGTATGTGATCCTGAGAAACCTGAGTTACAGTACAAGATACAGACCTAGGAGGCACATATTCAAATCCCTACTGGGTCAGGAAGCACACTGGGTGACCTTGGTCCAATCCCACACTCCTTCTCTCAATCCATCCTGCCTCACAAGAATGTTATAGAGAGAATATGGAAAAGGGCACCCAGCTCTGTATTTCTTTAACTAAGCAACAGGAGCTATAGTTTCAAAGTGAATAAAGACTAACAGTGTGAAGTGAAATCCAGCTGGAAGAGATGTTAGCAAGAGGTCAGAACTGTTGGAGGAGTAAATTTGCCATTTATTAATGGGTGTCAATTTCCATTCCCATATGCAGTCTGGTATTTAGCTCTTCTACTTGGAAAACAAGCTTCTTTTATTACCTTCAACTAATATACTGGGCTGCACCCTCCTAGAGGGAAAAGATATGGCCATGATCATCCCAACTGACTACTGACAATTGCTCTGTGCTGCAATGTCTTTGAAAATAGTTCAGAAACAACAGCTACACTACAACATCTCCTCACGAGTATAGGAAAACATCAATTGCACTAGGTGCCAGGGAACTTCTAGACTAGTGTGTATTTTTAAAGCTTCTCCTAACTTTGGATAAGTATGCACCTCCCTCTGCCTGAGTTCTCCCACATTTCACAGAAAGTCACAGGAGAGCTCTAAACACACCTTTCAATTTAGTAAGAACTGCTGTAGGAAGAAATTGGTATTTCTCATAGATGCCTTGAGAATCTGGATCAACAATCAAGAGGAAGTTCCTCAGTCCTCTTCATAGATCATGCAAGAGAAATGCAAATCTATTATTTGTTTAGGTCAGAGCACAAATAACTTGCATGATGCAAAAACAGGGGTCTGGGTGTGGATATAAGCAATAATGTGCATAGAAACTGTGGATCTAACATTTCTGATAAAGGCATCTCATGATGCTAATTGGCCATCCAGGAATGCTTCATGTGTGGGCACTACACACACAGTCAGATTGAACAGAACCCTTTTAGCTATTTTTAAACAGGTTTAAATCAATTGATTTTATTTTTTTGTGGCTGTTTTCTAGGCTATTCAGCACTTTGAGCAAAAGAGGTGTAGTGTAATTGTTTTAATTATTTTAAATGTAGAATATTCAGTATATGTACAAAACATGAAAATATAAAACATGCTTTGAAAACAAAAAACAAGATAAACCAAAATTACTTCAGTTTCTCCTAGTTACAGCTTTGGGAAAGTTATGTTGTTGTACTTATATAAGCATCCAATCCTATTTTGAATACTGAGTACAAAACACACACATAGAAATGCACTATTTTATGGTTGCTGATGTGTGTAACCCAGACACAATTTGATTTATTTTATTTGAAACTCAGAGGTTAATTGTGTATATGATTAAATGCATAATGTATGCAGCATTAGCAAAATAAAAAGGTGAATATACCACACTCCCATCACCCACATGCCATGTTATAAAGACCAATTTGTCTTGTCAAACTCTCTTGAAAAAGACTGACATGTTACATGTTACAGATCCTACATGGCAGTGGCTAGAAATTGCCATTGCATGGCTGTAACAACGATTAAAGCACCTTTACCATGTGGATTTCCATCATGGCATGCAAAATGTTCACAACAATAAATGGGTATCAGCTAGTATAGCATCAAAACTGGAAGGCAGCAATTCATATAATAACCTAATCTATGGGTTTCAGTCACCTTCTTACAGTAGCCAGAGACTTCTACCTAAGGGTCATGACACACAGGTCACACCTTACTTCCAGTTTTCAAATATCCCTCTATTTGTTCAATTCAGACATCACGGCATTAACTACAGCTGAGAACCTAAAAGTGCCATCCTAAGCAGTTACACTTGTCTAAGTCGATTGAAATCGGTAGGCTTAGAAGGGTTTAATTCTGCATCTGATGGCATTGCAAATCACTGTTTGAACTTCCAGAAACTCAAACAGGGAGAGTATGGTTTACAGATCCATCTTAGTTTTGAAAGTTTATAAATGTACTACCTAAGATGGCCTTAGTTATGATTTGTCAATTCATTCATCACATTAAACTACAGTTCACAAAAGCAATGGTCTTAAACCCAATTTTAACCATGGTTTAAGACTGCAGCTTGCCAGGCAATCCAAAATGATGGTCTGTCATCAGATGTCATTAAGCTTCATTAATCATGGCTTAACAATGATGCTGTATTATGATGCCATATGATGCCAGGGACAGAGCCTTTTCTGTAGTGTACCCAGGAAAGCTACCTGGTACCTTCTCTGTTGCGTTTTATGCACAAGGCAAAGTCAACTGTTTGCCTGAGCTTTTGGAATAGAATTTCTCCCCCACTTTCCTACTGTTACCCAATTCATGGTAATCTAGCTATTGTGCTGCTTTTGCTGATCTCATTTTGGTCCCCTCTTCAGTTTTATTTGGTGTTTTAAGTTGTTAATTATTTCAATGTATTTTAAATGTTTTGTTAGTATTTTTTAAGTTGCCTTGTGGCCTGTGTTTGGAGAAAGGTAGCATTGGATTTTTTAAAAATAAATGGGCCATATAGAGAATATTTCATATGTTGTTTAGAAACAGGTTTAATTCCATTCACTACCACAAACTTAGCTAAGCACAGTTATTTCCTGATTAAGTAGTATCTTAAGACAGCAAGCATGAATTCTTGTTATATAGCTTATAGACTGTTGATGGAAGGCAGGTAAGATCAACTTTCATAAACTCCATCCGCAGGATACAATCCTATATTTATTTTTCACAATGGCAAATATTACTTCATTAAAAACTAGTATGTTCAGATTTTGACTAAATTATTTTTGGTTTTTTTTACAGTTATAAATATTACTTTACTGTGTCCTTCTATTGATCCACTGAACCTCAACCACTTGACCTATATTCGTGTGGACCAAAATAAGCTCACAGCCCCAATAAGCACGTATGCCTTCTTCTGCTTTCCTCACATACGCAGCATTTATTATGGTGAACAAAAAATTAGTGCCGATCAACAAACACAACTGAGGACTCCAGTGTTCCAAAGATATTTGACTGCAGAAGAATATGATGAAGCAGAAGAAAACCATGAAGCAGAAGAAAACCTGGAGGAACAAGATCAAGATCACAGAGGAAGGGATGAAGACTACTTTGACGCTTACTTATATTAAGTGATTATAATGTGAAGCATATGATAAATAATGCCCATTTTAAAAGCAAACTGAAACCTTCATGAGACCCATTCCAGAGAGTACAAATGTTGGAAGGGAGAGGCAAGAAAGTTCAGTTCTGTGAACAGTGCTTCACTTATGGCTACTTAAACCAACTAAATCACAATTTTTCAACTATATAAAATGTAAGAACAGCTTTGTTTGCATTCATTTTGTTTAATCTAAACTGAATACAAAGGAAAAATTACACTTCTATATTCTGGGTCAGATTCAGAGAACTTCAAGAGGAGCCAACCTGCATTTTTTACTGCCTTCTCTTATCTCCTGGAGCCTTCCACATATGAGGAGCAACTTTCAGCATCAGGCTGAAAGAAGCATCAAAGGAAGCTGTAGCTTGATTGGGAAACCAGCTGAAACCTTAGAACTTCCTTACATAAAGGCACCCTTGGATCCAATCTGCTGATTCAATGGAAATTTGTACCTGCAATATGTAACTACAACCCACTGTTAAGTATGCATAGCGATACACTTTTATATTTCATGCTAAATGCAAAATCAGCTCCTAATAAATCAAGCGACAAAGTAATCATTGCCTTAATGGATCTGGCCTGCTCTTGGCATTTCATTATTAGCATGTGTTTGACCACTTTATAATATATAAATATATATATGTATCTATGACAACTAGACGTTAAAAGTAATTTAAAATGCACTATAGCAATAGCTTTTGCCAGAATTCACATTTTGCCATGCCATACATAGCATGATATTGAAATATCTGCTCAAGAGTTCAGAGTAATAAACTGCAATATTAGCCACTGGCTAAAAGAAAAATTAAACTATCCATGTGATCTGCATGACAGTGCCTTCCAACCTATTAACAGTCATCACCACTCCAATAAGTTTTGTATTTCAGTCAGAACATAGGTAACGCATTTCTTTTGACATTGTTAGTGACAATGCAAGTCTGTCAATAACATAAATTTACTGTTTTGAAAAACCAATTAGTAATTCTATTTTACTCAGTCAACTTCCAAGCCTTTTCATAAATATGTGCAATATGGATCCAGACTCAGTGTGTGCGCACTGAGCTAAGATTTACATGGCTAGATAATATTTGAGACAATGATGCATTATTCAGAAATTATATCACATGTAAACATTAACCATTAATGTATAAAATAATTAAAAAATGTATTATTTTTTCATAGCAGATTTTGCCTCTGTACTATGGATATAATCTTTGTATGAATATAAGCTTTGATGAACTGTAAAAGAGAAATTATATTTTCTTTAACCATTGAATAGATCTTATGTGCTTTGCTGTGCCTTTCTAAAAATTAAAGTTTCTGTTTTTGTGAAACGGTCTTGAAATGCAGCTTTCGAGTACTACAGGCTTAGGAAAATAAATTTTTCCTATCTAACATATTCTGCATTATTACTAAGCATTTTAATTTATTAACATTCTAAAATATGTTGCTGAACTAATTTCCATTTTTAACTGTTTTCTAAAACAGAATGACAAAGGCAACTTCAAATGATATACTTAAGAGCCAATAAGCCGCCTTGATCTACAAGTAAAGGGAGCATAAAAATGTTTTAATAAATAAAATAAATATATGTTAAAATGAACTGTAAGAATAGCATGAGAAGAGCGTGTCAAGAATTACCATATTTGCTGGACCAGCTCACGGGGCGCAGGGGGCAGGCAAGATGGCAGAGACTCACAGACACCAAAGTAGTATTTAAAAGGCCACAATGTTACTGAGTACAGCTCGCAAGGAGCCTTGGCACCATATGGGGCACAAATCCCAGCATCGGCTGACCTGCCTGCTAGCCAATGACTCCTCACCCTCACAGCCATGGGGTGACAGTATTTGGGATGCCCCATGGGTATAAACCTCTGCATGAATCACCCACCACTTGGAAGTGAGCATGCTCCGACAGCCCCCAAGCTAGGCTTCTTCCTGGCAAGCATCTCTCCCAAGGGCCCCTTAAGGGGACTCCCAGCTATGGCAGGAAAGTGCATGCAGGCCACATTTCCCCCAAAAGGATCCATGCCCAATGCCTTTTTCTTTTTTCTTTTCTTTCAAGCTCCTTTTATCCAATGATCTTGAGCAGCAGATAAGGAGTCTTTATTTCTTTAAGGAAAATATGGTGGAGAGATACTGTCGTGGGCTCTGAGTCCTCAGAGGATGAAGACCTCAGGGAGGATGACAGGAGTGGGGATATTCCAAGCCCCTCCAGAGTCAGCCGCTTGGAAGACCAGCATAGAATGGAACAGCAGGAACCCTTGCCGGAGCAGGCTGAGGAATCCAGGGCAGACTCAGAGACAGAGGCTGTTCCCTTACCTGCACCAGCACTGGAGACCAGGGCACCATCTCCACCCAGCTCCCCTGAGCCTGATAGGCAGTGCAGAGTGCGGCAGCGTCTTGCTGCACAGGAAAGGAGGTGAAGTGCAAGGCTTCAGGCACTCAAACAGCGGCGTAATGACCTTGAGTCTTAACAGGATGCAGCGCTGCCCTGAAGGTGAGAGCTCTTAAGCCAGGATGCCCTTTCCTTCGTTGCAGAAGCACCTGCGCACAGACCCACCTGGCTCTACTGCAACCCAGCTCTGCTCTGACTGCTTTCTTTCTGCTTTGAATTCGGCTCCCTGGACTACGCTCCCTGCTTGCTCTCCGGTCGGCTTGGTTGAACTCTGGACTTTTAGAGAAGCTCATGGCAGACTCCCTGCCTGCATTCCAGCACAGATACTTGACCACAGTCAATGTAGTCCTTGGGTCTCTATCCACCAACATATATGGGACTATATTATCTTTTGATACAGAGATAATTTAGTTAAAATAGGGCAATTCATAATTCACGATAAAATGTATACTCCTTCAGAATGTATACTCCAATATCATATGGATTAGGGAATCAACTTTTTTCAATACGCACTGGCAGAGTCTCCGAGTAAGGCAAATTATGGTATCTCCCATATAGTACGGCTTAGGGGGCAGCGTTCAGGCATGCAAGTATAAATGCTCTACAGTAGTGAGGAACTGTTAGAAGTTTAGTGTAGGCTGGAATAGTTGGAGGTGGAAGGATACCAAAGAACTGAATGGAGCATACTCTCCAAGTTCATATAACTGAGCTAGAATAATCTAGATCTTTTATGCATTTCTTGATAATTAGCAAAGATTCGCTTTCCCCAAATCTCAGTATATCATCCCTTGGTAGACTGAGACTAGATAGTTTCTCATCTATTTCTTGCATCCAGCAAGAGTAGAATTGGTCTTGATTTAGCTTGTAAAGCAGACTTTCCTTCTTAGTGGAAAACCAAAATCAAAACCACCACAAGAGCCACAAAACGGCTCTCACCAAAGCTCCTAAAGGTGTAATCAACCCTGCAGCCTTTCTGCACAACCTGGAGCAGTATGTCCTTTCCCCAGCTGGACAGGTGCACACCATCAGGATGGAACAGTGCCTCCATTTTGAAGGGGGAATAACGTGGCCCCCACCACCACCTCCACAAAATGGACCACAATCTTGGCAACTCTCCATCTGGCTGAGTTGATCTTGCCCAGGCAAACAGCTTCATGCCAGTAGTGCCTCTCAAGGAAAACCAATCAAAAGAGGCACAAGCCTGGAAACCATCCCAATAAGGTCCCTAAGTCCGCCTCTATTGCCTGCAACACATCAAAGCCAGGCCTAGAGCCCAAGTCATTCTATCCCTGTTGAACAACCAAGACACCCTTAGACCCTGTTCTGGCCGCATGCTGAAGAACCAGTGGAATTAAGGAATTCTGCAGGATCCCTCTCATGCTGATCTACTTCAAAGAAACTGTAGCCTGAAGGCCAAGGTGCCATTCCCAGCCAGATTCTGCCACACAGAATTCTGTCCAGTACACAATGCTGTGGCAATAGATCCAGACTACTTTGCGCCTCCCTGTAGGAACTACAAACAGATAGAATTAATAGAGTCCAGGATGAATATGTACCTTATACATGTCCAATCTCCACCTGCCCACAGCTCAGATACATGAAGGGGAAAGGTCTATTCCGAGGCCATCATGGCCACCCCGATTCTGAAAGAGTAAGCTCCAAAGTTGCTGGCAAGCAGACTCAAGCAGAGGATGTTGATGAGCTGGAAATGCATGAGGGGGAAACCGTTGGCATGGTCTACAAGGGGGACCCTGGCCACTCAGGCAGGCTGCCAGGTATGCCAACAGGGCCAGAACCAGGCATGGAGGGGTCCCAGCCATCTCCAAGGATATCCCTGTCCCCTGTCCAGCCTCAGAAGATTTTGGACCTTCTGATGGCAAGGTGGATCCTGAGACCAAGTAGGGACACATCACAGAGCTCGAGTGCCCACCCAGAAACATCATGACAAGAGCCAGTCACCAGATCCCAGACCCTGAACATTTCAAAGAAAACAAAGGCAGCCTCAAACAACAAAGCCAAGCCTCACTCCCTGAGAGAGGCCAGATAGCGCAGGACCATGGTTTCCAAGGCAGGCAGGGAACCGAGCCCCCCAGCTTTGGCAGAGAAAGCCAGGAAGCTCGCCAGAGCAGTCCAATATGGCCGCAAGGTAGAGGGGGCAATCAATGCCAGTACTCCCTGCATTATTGTGTGTTCCCAAGCCCCACAGGTCCTCTGAGAATGGATCCAGCATCCGGCATGCATCTGGGGCAAGAGCAAATAACTACTCCATCTGGAAGTGAGATAATGCATCCACGATACTGTTATCAATGCCTGCTGCATAATGGGCTGAGAATGAGATGTTAGCAGACAAGCAAGCCACAAGGTGCATGACCCGCTCAGAGCACAAGGACTTCCTATTAAGGACCTGAACCACCACTTGTCCCTGAGCTGTTTCCACTAGATCACAGCCACTAGGATAGGAAAGAGCTCTAGGAAAGTAAGGACCCACCAGATGTCAGAGCCAAATCAGTGGTCCAGCCACCTCTGGGCACACCAACTCTCCCTCAGGTACACATTGAAGTCCATGCTGCCTGCAGCATCGAAGTACACCTGCAATTCCAATCTCATGTTCTATCTGTCCTGTCATACAGATAGGTATATCAGTCGCCCGCCAGGGGTGGGGGATCCCCCAAGACAGGGGAAACTATGTGGTAAATGTCAGGCCTCCAATCTCCTGCCAGGGGAACGTCGGGGGACCTGGCAACCCTATACAGAGCCCTCCATCTTCTCTTAGGTGAGCAGGATACCCATCTTGGCCATGAGGGACTGAAAGATGTCGAGGCAGTCTGAACATGTGGTGTCACTCACTGAGGCCACAATGAGAAAATTATCCAACTAATACGTGTGCATTCACCCGATATGCTCCTTCACTAACCATTCCAATAATGTGCTAAAGGCCTCAAAGGCATCACATGCCACAGAACAACCCATGGGCACGGCCTTGTCAATGTACCAACAACCACTTAATTTGAAACCAAGCAAAGAGAAATCACTGGGGTGTACTGGCAGCAGCTGGAAAGCTGACTGGACATCACATATGGCCATAAGGGTCCCAGTGCCACACAACCTGGTGAGATCGACAGCTTGGTCAAAGGACGCGTATTTGACCAAGCAGTGTTCTGGGGGTATTGCCTCATTAATGGAAGAGCCCCAGGAGTAAGAAAGGTGAGGAATTAGGCAGTACTTGCTCAGGGGCTTCTTTGGAAGCACCCCCAAATGGGATATCCACAAGTCTGGAGGACTGGGACAGGGTCCTGCAATACCCCCTTGGCAAGCTTCTTGGCCACAATCTCAGGTAATTCCTGGTGAACTTAGGGATGCCTGAGGATGTGGCCACCCAGAGGCCAGGTACAAGATACAGAGCCCATGGCTGAAACCCTCCCAAAGGTAGTTTGCTGCAGCCTTGTTTGGGTAACAGTCTAGAAAAGGGCTGAAAGCCTCCATTAGAACAGAGGTGGCCAGTAGCCCCAGTTACCTAGCAGGACAGTGCCGCAGTGCTCGTGGACCCTCCCTCCCTGTGGGTGCCATCGGAGAAGGACTTAGCAGCCCTGAAGAGCTGCTTGCCCCACAAGAGCCAGGAACAGGAAGGCCAAGGGTGGGAGTCAGGAACAACTGTCACCGTTGTGGTTGAATTTAAATCTGGGCCACTGGCACCTCCTCTAGTTGTACTCCCAGCAGACCCTGTGAGATCACTCCCACCAGCTGCTCCACCTCCCTGTCTTATGAGGATTGGTCCTGCCCCTGATATGAAGGTTCACTAGTCTCAACCACAGATATGTGTCCCACAATATCTGAAAGGTGTGAGAAGCATGCTTGTAGAAGACCTCATTGTAATCAATAGCTGCACTGTCCCTTGAGAGAGCCCAGGCCCAATTTGCAAGAAGGCTGGACAGGTGCCACCCCCTTTCGTGGTATACCGCCTGTACCATGCACATGAAGATGGTATAGCCTTCCAACCAATCACTAAATGTGTGATCCCACCTCCACTCCTGTGGCCCTTTTCCTATCCTTCTTTTTGTGTGTGCGTGTGTGTGTGGTGGTGGGGGGTGCTCTTCCCATCCTCAGCCTCAGGATGCAAGAGGGTGACAACATTAACATAATAGCTACTCAAGTTTCTGTTCCAGAACTTGCAGACCAGGTAGAAGCACCGGAGGTCCTCGTTGTCCCCATATGTGGCAAGGGTAGAAAGAGTGTCCTCCTGTCCACCTGCAGCTCAAATCACTCCAGGGCTGGAGGCCCCCAGCCCCTCACTGTACCTTCTGTGTGCAGGCTAGGCTGGGAGGACAGGAACATGGGCTGTCTCCCTCCAGTACTCCTCTGTCAAGTCCCCATCTTTCCCCCTCTGGTGAGGACTCACCATAAGATCCTGAGCTGTCTGAGTCCTCCTCACAGTGAGAGGATCCTCAAGATCTGTGGGTTCTGTGGCTCCTTTTCTTTGCAGGCCTCTTAAACCAATTTGGGCTACTGGAGCAGCTGCTGGAGAAGGAGCAGGCCTGCCTGGACCACCTGGAAAGCCTTGCATCAAATGTATGTTGGAAATGTGCTAAACAAGAAGAGAGATTTTTTCATATGTGGTGGACATGTAAGAAAGCAAAGAGTTTTTGGTTGCAGATACAATCATCAATTCAGAAGATTTTGAAGATTAAACTCCATCTGAAACCAGAGACTTTTCTGTTGGGAATAATGGACAGCCAGTTGGAAAAAAGTTTTAGAACACTGTTTTTATACTTTATTACAGCAGCAAGTGTACTTTATGCACAAAAGTGGAAAACTACATTGCCTACAGTGAAGGAATGGTTGACAAAAGTTTTGGAGTTTGTGTTAATGGCAAAACTTACTGCATTAATTAGAGAAAGGACATTAGTTAACTTCTTGTCTGAATGAAAACCACTAATAGACTTTTTGCATGAAATGGATAACAAGGATTTGATGACATCTGGATTTATGGATTAAGAAACATGAACAATAGAAAAAAGAGGGGTTTGTGACTAATAGAATAAATGGGATTCTAGAAATGATATATACTGTGGCGGAGAAAATTGGAACTCAACTTGTAGTGTAATCTAGGTGTTTTTTTATTTTCTTTTTTATTTTCTTCTTAATTTTATAGATATATGTATTGTTAGTGTGTTATGTTTAGAAATGTGTGTTTTTTCTTGTTCTCTATGTTTGTTGTTTATTGTCTTGTGGTGTGTAGTTTATAGTTTAAATAAAGAAAAATTTTAGCCAAAAAAAAGAAAAGAAACCCTTGCATCCTTGGCAGCCTTAATAACCATCTGGGAGGGGGCCTCGATAGGCACCAGGGCTGTGACCTCAGGCACTGCTCCAGGCCCATAGGCGCCTAGCTGCGCCACCCTCTCTATAAGCCATTCAAGGGCCCTTGAGAACCCTTGCAAGGTACAGCTGACTTTGGCTCCAGATGAGCACCCACTAGCACACACAGTTGATCATGATCATCCTCTTGGCTTGACCCTGGTAGATGTCCCTTTGGGTTGGCCTCTGGTGCCCTCCTTCAGGGAGCAATCCATGCCCAAGCAATCCATGTTTGCTTGAGCCCCCAGGCAGGAGCCAGCCCCAAATGATATCTTGAGTGGTATGATCCTAGTAGCCCTTGCTTTGTATCTCCCCCCTGTTAAGGGAGAAAGCAGCACCCATGTTTTTTGTACCTCTGTCCTACTGTATTTGTTATTATTATTACTTTGATCCTCTTGACTTTTGGACCTCAAGTCAAATTAGTATGATGAGAACTCCCACCTGCCTGCCTCCAAACCTGGCTCTTGCTACCGTCAAGCCACCCATCCAGGGCCAAGGTTGCAACAGCAACTGCCCAATTGCTGCTCAGAAAAAGGGGGCTTAGGCATAAAAAGCTGCTCACAGCTGCCCCAGCTTCTGCCGCCCTCCTGTGCAGAAGACTCGGAAAGCGAGGCTAGAGGGAAGAAAAAAGGAAAAACAAAAAAACAGCCCCCCCCAGCCGCTTTATTGCCCCACATTTCTGGGGCAACCTTGCCAGTGCCGCCCCCTGCCACTGCTGTGGAGCCCCACCTGCCATCAAAGCTGTGCCATTGCTACGTCCCTGCTGCACACTCACTCCACTCCGTTGCCCAAGTGCCACTCGCAACAACTGTGCAAGGGCCCAAGTAGCCAGCCAATTCATGCTTGCTCAGCATCCCTGACCGGAGCCTGTACTCCCCAGGTCTGCCAGTGGACCCTCCCATACACACACCCAGCACTCTGCCAGCCCACTGCTGATTGGCCAGTCAGGCACTTTGAATTTAGCTGGCTTCCGCACAGCCCACAAGCCTGAGCCCAAGTGAAATGCTGCCACCTTTCGCTACGCTCTGGCAAACTGGATCCATAGGAGACTCTGTGGCTCTGGCTTATTATAACATATACAATGACAGTAACATTTGTCCCCAGAAAATTTTCATTCATTAATATACAAGAACAAATGATGAGAAAAATGGACCACAGACCTGATATTTTACTGATTTCTTATGGACCAATTCCAGGTTTTATTTACTACAGTTATTCCCAGTCTGTACAGGGAAATAGTTATGTTCAAAGAGATCACATTTCAAACAAAGCACTATGATCATAGATTGTAAATCAGCAGATGTACAAGCATCCATCTCCATCTGCAATGGTGTTCCAAAGCAAACAGCTAGTTCCTGATTTCTGGCTTTTGTGGGGAAATAAATATTCATCAACAGCACCGCTTTGTGCTTTTCTTTTAACCTTCCAACTTAAAATACTAAGCTGATACATTTTAGTGTCCTACCTAAAAGTAACGTAATATTGGCAAACCATGAACTGTTCTAACAGTGATACATTTCAATATTAAAAATGATGTTTGTACAGCTGGGTCTTGTTTGTCTTCATTGCCTGGATAAACCAACAAAGAAGTGTTTTGTTTTGTTTTTTAAAGAGGCATGCAATGGTGAGAACATTTCTCATAAGGACATAATGACACTCCTAATGAAATGCTTTACTATGCATTGTATTTCTATCATAAACTGTATTTTAAATGAAAGCACTCCAGTATTTTCTATAATGAGCTACCATTTTGGAGTGCTGGACAGACTTCCAAATACTACTTTTTAAAAATTAATTCTAACATTGTTAAGGGAAGAAGTGTTTGTTGAAGAATACATTGTACTAAAAACAAAAAGTTTGAGCTTCTTTTGCATGCATTTGAATTGCAATGCAGAATTTTATTGCAGCAAGAAGTGACTAAAATGGAATGTGAATGTTTCAGCTCTACAGACAGCTGAAGCGGAAGTCAGCTTCTTTGTCTCCCATTAAAACACTAAACTTAATGAAAAGCACATGCCTTTGCTTGTCTTTACTGCATGAAGCTGAAGTTGATCCATTATTTTTTATAACAATAAGAGCAGCTAGGTTAACATATTAACATGCTTCAATATGTTACTTGAGCAAGACTGATTTACTTTTAAACACAATTTTTTTTGTAGAAGACAGCATTGCTCATGGAAAGAATGCTGGCACGGCTCCTCTCTACCCCACAGCAAGTATTTTAAAGCCTGTCAATCTCTACCGTCGTATTTCAGCCTGCTGAAAATAATCCATTATTTATCTAATCATTTGGAATTAATGAATTAAAAGAAGTGATTGTATTTAGAATACTGTAAAGGAGATCTCAATCAGCTAAAAAGGTAGGTGTTCTCCAAGAATTTATTTTCATAGTAAATAATTTTTTCATACTGTTATAAAACAATTGTACATATATTGTGTATATGGTATCTAGATTACATATTACCCAACTGTAGTATTTTTCTGTAGCAGATAGTTTTCACTTTTAAATGAATTTAATTTCTCTCTTAGTTTTACACAGAACCAACATAGACAATAGATTAGTTTTAGAGCATTGTGATTTTCCTATACAATGATCGCTCTTAATAAAACATTAAAAATATTCTTTTCACTTCAAAGATGGGCTCAGCTTAACCCTGCTTCTTCTTTTTAACTATTTATTTACCATAAAAACCAAATCTCAAATTATGTTTTACAAACTCACCTATCATCAGCACTCACATTTATAAACATATGCTGCAATTTTATCAACTTTTAACAGAAAAATTTGTGCCAAAAATGGTTATACTACACATTATTTTAAGATTAGAAGTATTTACATCTAGACTACTAAGAGTTAATACTCTTTCCCTGTTCCTTTTGCATTAGAAACTGCTGCCAACTAGTCTACTAGCCTTTAAATATTGTTTTGACAGATTGCTTTTTATTTCCAGTCACAAAGAATTCATTCTCCATAGTCCTTCCAGCTCAATACAAGCCTGATCTTTTGAAATGAAGACTTTGCAGCAGTTTGCTCTCTTTCTCTATTTTTTTATGCCTATGGTGAAACTAGCACCACCTAATAAGCAGTCCATTTCATTTTATGACTATGGATTGGCCACTCCGGAAGACACAGTGTTTAACCAAGAGTATGAAGACACAATATTTAAGGAAGATGAAGACAAACCACAGGATGCAGTAAAAAATAAGGTATTTTCTAAGTTATGTTTTACTTTTCCCATTATGCAAACAAATCCATCTAGGCATGTGTACATATTCCATAGGTAAATATTAAAACAAGCAGAATAGTAAAGCAATACAAGATGACCCAAAACAAGTCATTATAAAGTTAAATTTAAACATTTCTTTAAAGCATCAGAAGGAAGCAGGCTCTAAGAAAACATGATTGCTCTCATATGAACACGTAACATGAAAACCATGTGGACCGCAAATAGTATGAGTCAAAGTCAGCCAAAGTTTTATTGCAAAGCTGGAGGGTTTTTTGCTTTGGTTCCTACAGTACAATTTCTCCATTATTATCACTGTCATAAAGAGTGTTTTTTGTACACTGATAGATACAAAAGTCAGTGCAAAACTAGCTATGCATATTTTGGACATATTTGGGAAACCTGCTGTCGTGGAGTTATTTTATGGCCTTTGATAAGTGACTGTCTCTCAGTCTCAGACCCCATTTATAAAATAGGAATACTAGAGGTCTATTTCTTGATCAAATATGGTAAAAATTCTAAAGCACGGTGCACATTAAATGTGCAATATAAATGATGATCTTCAGTATTCTGACATATAATTTTCACTTTTATGAACAAAAACAGAATCCTGCACCATTATCAAATATTACTAAATGTCTACTATATTTAGTTTTAGAATGAACTGCACACACACTCACTGATTACTACATCACACAGTGGCATCTCCTAATTTCCAGTATTTTAAACTCACTACTAGAATGACATTGTCTTTCTCTATCACACTTATGCATACAGATACTACGCACATGAAAATGCAGCATGGCTTACAACCTTATACTGCTGTATTGAACTTAATACTGAATGGAAATAATAGATTTACAGAGCAATAAATCAACAATTGTCTTAGAATGTTTAGGACTGCACTGTTAGTGTTTGTGTGGCTGAATGCTGAAGACAGTGAAATACCGGTGGCATTTTAATGATTACCCATATCCCTACATTATGAAACAGTTTAATTCCTTACTTAACTTTCCCAAAAAGTATCTATTTGCTATTAAAAAGGTTACTTAAAAGTGCAACATTAACAATGACGCATAAATCTCTATTGTCAGTAGATGGCACTCCTGTTAGTTGTTTTTATTTAAACTTATGGATTTACATTTTAATCATGGAGATTCTGTAGGAAATCCGGTCCAATACAACTTAAGAATGTTTAGAGAAAAACAGTGGACCAAGAACCAGGATTCATTAATTTAAACAGGATATGATGAAGTGAATTAAATAAAGTTAAAAAGGACCAATTGCTTATCTTTTCATAATAACAGAAGAAAATAAACCTTACATAACTAACCCATTGTATGCTTTGCACATAATGCATAATATAGGTCAATGTAATTCTTTCCAGATGTTATTGATAGTGCTGCACCTACCTAACCTTATGAACTCATTTATGCAACATGTATGCCTATACTATGACAATTATCTCACTCTTCACTATTTAAATGGATAGCATTTAGGGGTTTTTTCCTATTCATAAACTGAAGCAATACAGTTTTGGCACAAACAGTATGCCAGGGCAACTTTAATTTTTTTTAAAAACGCATGTAGAAAAGGTTTGGAAAACACTACGATATTGTGTACTTTAGCTGTTAAAGGAGGTATCAAAGCATATGGAAACAGCCAGGACTACAGTCAGGTAATGGCAACAGAAAGATTTTTTTCTTATTAAAGGTTTAAGTGTATTGATGAAAAGAGCAGGTGTGCAGATCAATGATCACAGAAGTGGAAGGGATCCCAAGGGCCATCTAATCCCCCTGTACAATGCAGGAAATTCACAGCTACCCCCCCCCCCCCCCGCCACTCCTCCAGTGACCCTTGCTCAAAATCCAGAGGAAGACAAAAAACCTCCAGGATCCCTGGCCAATCTGGTTTGGAGAATTCCTTCCTGCCTTCCCTCTCCCAATCTGCCTAAAATTTTACTGAGTCATACAATCAGCATCGCTGACAGATGGCTTCTGCTTTAAAACCTCCAAAAAAAGGAGGGCCTATGACATCCTAAGGAGGCCTGTTCCACTGAAGAATCATTCTAATTGTAAGAAAGCTCTTCCTAATGTTTAGCCAAAAGCTGTTTTGTTTGAATTTTAACCCATTCATTCTGGTCCAACCCTCTGGAGCAACAGAAAAAAACCTCCGTTTCATCCTCTATGTGACAGCTCTTCAAATATTTGAAGAGAGCTATCATGTCACCTCTTAGTCATCTCCTTCCCAGGTTAAACATCCCCAGTTCCTTCAACCTTTTCTCATAGAACTTGGCCTCTAGACCTCTCAACATCTTCATAGCCTTCTTTTGGACACATTCCAGCTTGTCACAACATCCTTCTTAAACTGCAGTACCCCAAACTGAAGACAATACTCCAAATGAAGTCTAACTAAAGTAGAGTAAAATTATTTAATGTGATCTGGACACTATACATCTGTTGATGTAGCCCAAAATCATGTTTGTGTTTTTAGCAGCCACATCACACCGTTTGATTCATGGTCAGTGTATGGTCTACTAAGACACCAAGATCCTTTTCATATATATTACTGCCAAGACAATTTAGTATCATCTGTAAATTTAATGAGCATCTCCTCATATCTTTCATCCAAGTCATGTATAAAGATGTTGAACAACACAGGGCCAAAGACAGATCCCTGAGGTACACCATTTTTCACTCCTCTCCAAGAGGATGAGAAACTGTTTACAAGCACTCTTTCAGTACGATCTATCAACCAATTACAAATCCAGCTAACAGTAACAGCATCCAAGCCACATTTTACCAGCTCATCAGCAAGAATATCATGTAGGGCCTTATTGAAATCCTTACTGAAATCAAGAAAAACAACATTCACAGCAGTTCCCTGATCCACCAAAGCAATAACTCTATCAAAAAAAGGGGAGATAAGGTTAGTCTGACATGACTTTGTTCTTGAGGAACCCACGCTGAACCAAACCATTATTTACTAAAAGTATTTGTATATCATTTTCTTATATAATTTACATATTATGATTTGCATATCATAAAATGCATCAAACCAATTCACAGTAAAAAAATAGGTAAGAGAACAAAAACATTTCCACAAGCTAGCAGCCTAAAATATGACAGCAACATGACAATGTGTAAAAATCTGCCAGGTAACTCTCAAAAAGACTTCACTGCATGAGACAAAGAACTTTATTGATAAGCTACCAGTTTCAGCTCTTTGACAGTAATGACGTTTCTCTACAAGCACAGGACATATATAGGATTCTAAGCACGGGTGAATTCCCAAATCCCACCCACCCCCCAGGTAACAGTCAGCTAAGTTCAAAAGGAAGCATCTAGGCCGGAAAAATCAGAGTTACTGTTTGCAAAGTCTCAAGGTCGTGAGCGTCCATGCAAGCATCTCTTCCTAGGCTAAGGAGAAAGGCGTATAAGAGGCATACAAATAACCAGGGCTCATTTTGAGGGGGAACGCACAGGAACGCAGTCCCGGCAGTTCTCCAAAGAGGTCACATGTCAGGTGGCCCTGCCCACCTGACATTTGGCCATTTTGGGCCCATTTCGTCCTGTATTGGGGGCCGAACAGCCTGGATTGGTGCCGAAACAGCCCGAATCAGGTCGGTGCTGGGTGAGGGAGCCCTCCCCTGCCCGGCACCAACCCGACCTGGGTCATTTTGGTCCTGATCCGGGCCCAAAAGGGCCCAAAATTGCCACTTTCAGTCATTTTGGGCCCCTTTTTGCCATTTTGGGCCCAATTTTGGCCCTGAATGGCCAGGGTTGGGTCCATAACAGCCAGGATAGGTGATGTCAAGGGGTGTGGCATATGCCAATGTCATGCTAATGACACACTTCTGGTGATGTCAAGGTGCTAATGCTCATATGTTAATGAGTTATGCTAATGAGTTATGCTAATGAGTTCCTCCAGTTCTTTTTCTACGAAATGACCCCTGCAAATAACAGTAGAGACAGCCCCTCCTCTTGCATACTTTCACATCACAGACAGGAAATAGCTTCGGCCTTTAGTTATACCCAGGGCTTTTTTTCAGGGGGAATGCGGGAGAATGGAGTTCCAGCACCTCTTGAAAATACTCAGCAATAGTGCTTGAAAATAATATGATTTCAAAGAATCCCGTGTGTTTCTTCCTCATTTCCCTCTTGAGAGTTCCACCACCTCTTTTCCCAGAAAAAAAAACCCAGGTTATACCCATACTATTAGAGCACAAACATTACACAGGATCTTGTTGGGTATGACAGGTTATGCACCCAACACAATGGAAGCAAAGGGCCTCTAAGAAATACCTTAGTGCAAATCCATGTTCATGAAGAACCTTGTTCATATGTCATAGGTCCCAGACCACTAAGGGCTTTACAGGTCATGGCCATGGCAAACCTGTGGCCCTGACTTGTAAAACCCTTGGTTGTCTGGGTCAGTAAAGCCCTTAGTGGTCAGTTCAGATGCCAGAAAAGAAGTGGAAGCCAATAGGGATCTTTTAATACTGGAGCAATACAGATTTGTTTCATCTTGCTTCTGCATAACACAGACACTATATTTCAGACACCTTTCAAGTTCTTTTTAGTAAGACACTCAAATTCCGGACAAAAGGTTCTTATAAGTTGTGATCCCCTTGGATATCATACCACCTGTTTGGGAATATGCCTTTTCATTCATTGCTTTGTATCATTACATCATGCCATCATGCATATCAAAGTGACCTGTAAAGGCAGCCTATCCGTCTACTGCCAAAGTAGTGGAATCAGTGAAGGAAAAGATCACCTACAGATCCCTCATCCCACTAGATGTCTCAGCTTTAATGATAATATTATATGAAACAGTATATACACTTACAGGGTATACATGAAAAAACACAAGAAAAGCAACCTGTTTTGGTAATAAGATGGAGGGAGTGTTTGAAAATACATTTCAATCACCAAGCAATCTTCCTTTAAATAGTAAGATTACATTTTTAAAAGAATATTTTATTTATTTGCTATAATTTACTATAATTTTTGTTATTAAACATTCCTAATTTTGCCCTATAAATATCTGATACTTGCTATTAGAACCACACTTGTCCAATAGCAGTTTAGCAAATGTTGTGGTATCCATTCAGTGTCTATATTCATTGTGAAATATCACTCAAAGAGATACTTTGTCTAGTTAGTACTGCTGAATATTAAAAAGAATTTTGTATACTTTCCTCAACAGACATCAAAAAGTCCTATAAAGCATGCTTAAATTGAATGATAAAGGCTTGAACATTATTAATTTTGAACAATACATTAATACCTGTATGTATTTTTTTAATCTCCAATGCAAAAGGAAAATAATGGTACAATCATTTTCCATGAAAATGAGCTACAAATCCAGAGAGATGAAGAGGTACCTAAAGCCTCACCAACAAAAGATACAGGTAAGTTTTCACCATATGACAATACCATGCTTAAATAAAGAGAACAGTTCTTAAAAACAAAGTATGGCATACAAACAGACATAAAGCACCGTAAAATTTGTCATGTTTTTAGGAACTGGCAGCTTCTGTAGGTGAGCAGCAAACTGCAGTGATTTACTAGTTAATGTCCTCTCCACGATCTTTTTATCTCTCTCTGAAACTTTTTATAGGAAAAAAAAAGCTCAACCATGCACTCTCACTCTCACAAATATATATCCTAGGCTCTAACAGTGCTCTTTGCAGCTTGCCCAGCAAACACATGTTCATAGACACAAGACAATTGTATTTTTACAAGAAATTGTACCAGTGCAAAAGGAAACAAGGAGTGGTGGCAACATGAGGCAACAATCAGCTACAGATCACTCCTTCTACCAGTTGTCTCCATTATAGTGCCAATGATACAAAGTTGCATGCAATCAGTATTTTATTTTTGCTTCACCATCAAATGCAACATTACCGAGTAGAGAGGCTGAATCAAATTTTCTCATATTTCCCCTCTAGCTCCAACTCTTCTCTACATCATAACACCTGGCCCTCAAAACAGCTTTTCAAAGATGCAGAGGAAAAGAGGAAGAGCTCCTTTCCCTGAACAAAGCTCCACTCACAGTTCTAAGATTCCTACTCATTATTATGGCATTTTAGAATCAGCTAAAAGAAAAAGTATCAGTGAAGTGAGTGCAAGCTTATCTTGATAGTCTGGGCTGGGAATTCCTGAAGTAATATGTGCAAGGTGCATGGTCTGTAAAACTGGAAATGCTTCAGGATTCAAATAAAATGGGAACCTTAATAATATCACATAACAGATATGTAGTATCATCTAAGTTGTTTGAATTTCAGTTGAGCAAAGCACTACAAAGAAGTGATTTTTGTTGTTGCCTGATTCTTAAGTCAGAGTTTATCAAATTATTTTTAACTCCATTCCATCTATCAAACAATTATGCCATACTCTCCAAAGACTTCCAATTGCCATCATACTGGCTTAGTCACAGAGATGGGTCACAGGGACAACAGAAACTTGCCTCAGATCCCACTCTACACCATGGAAGAAAGATTGAAACATAAAGTGCAAAGTAGGAATTGTTAGCTTTTCCTTCCAGAAAAACAGATTATGTGGAAAAGAAACTCAGACAATGGCATTATTTATTTTACATTATTTATAGTCTCACTGAGACTCAAGGTGGATTACACAATGTACAGCAATACAATCAACAGCTAGGGTGTTCAACAAACAATACAATGTGGTATAGGTTGCAGAAATTTGAAAATAAGCAGAAATTCGATAGAGCTGAAACCATTCTAAAACAAAACAATCAGACTGATAATGAGGAGCTATCCTGTAGAAGCATAGTTAACAGCAACAGACAACACACAGTAGCACAGTTTACAGTCACTACTATGCGTCTCTCTGAACCATTTCCTTACAGCCCTATTACCTGTGTAAGAAAGCCCTCCTGAATAATTCAGTTTTGCACACTGCAAAAAGCTAGAATAGGAGCTTTCCTGACCTCTTCAAACAGGCAATTCCATAAGGTAGGGTCCAGTATGGAGAATGTGTATGGGTAGCTGTTGATTTTGCCCATTACATTATTATTAGCAATTTTTTGATCTAAGAGATCAGCGGGACTGGGTCAGACAAGGGGGAGAAACAACATGGGAAAAATTGCGAGCTGGCCTTTTCCCAGTATACGTATATTGAGGACATGGAAAGCTAGTGTGCATGCTTCTTAGGCACTGCATGAAACAATAGATGTATCTTAGGTGACTGAGCAAACAAAAAAGGGTCCATCCCATGGTCCTCCTCTTCCTTCCCAATAATGCTAGTCAAAACCCTTCCATTGTCATCTTAGCGGCAGTTCCCTGAAGCATATTACCAGTAGTTTCTTAGGTTCCTGAATACTACAGGATATACAAATCTGCCAACAGCAAATTATTCTCTCAGAGATAAGAACAAAGAGATCTTTGTTTTTAATGGGGTATTTTTCTATTAAAAATACATCTAAAAGGTTAGAGCATGAAATGGCTCATTTTCCCAAGGTTACTAAATTAACACAGTCAATACTTATTTTACTTTCTATTCACTGAATAAAACTAGACAAAGCAACTGAAAAACAAACTAAAATCTAAAGAAAGGAGTACATCTTGTCAAAGATTAATAAGAATCATAAAATGTTATTTTTGCTTCTGCTAAGAGCATCATGAAGAGAATCTTAATAGTAAAACAGGGAATCCTTCTCTATTGCCTGAGGAATATTTTAATGTTTAAAAAAAACCCAGGGGTTTAATCAAAGCAGGATTTGAAAAACAGCCACTCATCTGATTTCAAGGCAAGAAAGTGTCCATAGATATGTGTGTGAAGGAAGACTAATTAAAAAATGGGGTGGCTACTTCATGAACATCCACTCTGTTTACTAAAATACACAACTACTCCTGATTAAATATCTTCTAGATTTCTATTTATTCTTTTTTTATATATCAGGTTTTATTGGGTTTTTAGTAGACAGGGAAGGGTTACAACAAGACACAAACATTTAGCAGATTCATATACAAGACACATATCGATCGATCCAAATATAAAAAGCCACTAAATAAGTAATTAACACCCCATATACCTTCAAGTTTCCCTTTTATTTTCTGTAGTCATTATTTAATTTCTATGTTTTTTAATCCACTTACTCAATTCCTTATGTCATTTCTAATAATCTTTTCTTTTGTGTATATTACAGATAGATCACCTTTCCCATCTTTTGCATTTTAGCCAGAGATATTAATCCCTTAGTCATTCCAGGAGTAGGAGATGGAAATAGTAGAACAAAAGATATCAGCAAAACAATGGTATACATCAATATATAAAGGGAGCATTTTTGTGCTAATTTTCCCTCTTCCTTACATCTGTTCTGGCCAAGCCTTCCAAACTTGTGTACTTGGGTTTTCATAGTAATAAGGGTGGGGAGGGCCAAATCAATATTTGGTTTAAAGACAATTTTATATTCTATAGGAAATATCTCTTTCCTCTATTTTGTTCCAACCAAACTTATTTACTTGTGTTTTCACATTAATAAGGCTGGAATGGCCACATAACTATATGGGTAAAGCACAATTTTACATTTTAGAAAGATTAGCTCCTTCATCTGTTTTGTCTTAACCATCTGCACTTGTTTACTTGGGTTTTCATAATCGTGAGGTTGAGAAGAGCAGATAGTCGTTTAGTTTAACCACTCATTTATATTCTGGAGAGAAGGGCTATAATTTAAGAATAGTTAAAGCTCCAAGGGCCCAGTTATCACATTATCACTATCTCTTTGACAGTCGATATTCAAAATCTATTATAATATAGAGCCTCTAAAACTTTCATTAAGTCTGTATTGCGTATCATTAAACATATAGAGGAAATCTAGGTCATAATCCGTGTTTCTCCTTGTATCTTTCAAATTAAGAAGGAAAAAAGAGGACAGTAATGAAAACAAAAAACTCTAACTCCATCAGTGCCCCCCTCTCTTGTCTCTTCAGAACACATACAGAATATATGGTGTTATAAAAGAAAAAAAAAGGAAGGAGCCATAGAGATAAGGGGTTAGGTCTGCATTATTAAATCCTATTTATTATTAGGTCTGCATTATTAAATCTATTTGGATTGTAAAAAATAATTAAAAAAGAAAAAGAAAAAAAAGAAAAGAAAAAAAGGGAAAAAATCCTAATCTGAGTCTTATCCTTGTTTTTTCTTCTTTTTTCCTGTAAAATGGTATATCCAGTCCATATTCCATCTGCACCGCTGAAGGTGGATTTCCTTATCTTCCACGCAATTCTGACAAGAGTCGATAAAAATGTTGTTACTTCTCTGTTTATTTTCCTGCTTTAAAATCCGCTGCAGTCTTTTTTCCGCTTTCAGTAGTAGAATGCTAGGTTCTCTCTTTGCAGGTCTGCTTCGTGGCTCCTCCCCTTTCTTGCTACTGCCTTTTATCTTCAAGGAGACGTACTGGTACAATCATCCATTTTGTAGATTATATTTTTTCTCATTTAGCTCTATTTTTCTTTCAGTTAGATCTGTCTCTTTAGAGATTTCTTCTGTATCGTCATTTTTTGTCTTACTTTTATCCACTTCTACTCCAAATGTCTCGTCTGCTTTAATTAATAGTTCAGTCGTTAATTTAGAAATTTCTTGCAATTTAGAAAATATATCTTCTTCCTAGGAAGCCATGTCAAATTACTTATTGGTGTAATGTCCAAACTCATCAAAGTGGTAAAAAGCTTTGTTTTGTTAATTATGTTCAAAGATTTATTGCTTTCCAGCCGTCTGCTGAGAGAGTCTCCTTACAATCTCTCTCCATCTCTCCCTCCTCCCAGCTTTGCCCGGGCAGCCGCCTCGCAATCAGGCTGGTTAGCCCTCATAAAACCATAAAACAATCTCCTTACTTGATGGAAAGCGTTGTGGAATCTCTTGAGCTGTCTTCGGTTGTTTTTATCTGTCTTGTTAGGAATCTGCTTTATTCGCTGTAGTTCATTTTGGCTTGTCAGACTTTCGGTTTTGGCAGCTTCGTAGCCATATTCGCTCCTTCGTTGGTCCTTGCTTTCAGAACCGGTGTCGGGGCTTCCCAGGGGTTGCCAGACCCCTTGAGCTCTTTCACTTTGTTCCAGCCTGCCTCCCTGCTCCAGGGGGGGGGACTTGGGGACCCGAATTCTCGAGTCCCAAGGAACCAGGAAGGTCACGGCAGAGAGCTCGTAAGACTCAGCTGCCGTAAATTCACTGCTTCATCCCAAGTCCCATTTCTATTTATTTTTAAAATGTATTAAAATACAAAAAGAATAGCAGTTTAACAAAGACACTGATTTTAGAACTATGATGGTCCATTAGAAAACTATCCAAAACAACAGCAGTACAATACTTTTATATTTAGAGCAAATACATTGCCACAAAATAGTGAGCAATCTTTCAAGTTTGGCAGCACTCTTAATCCTCCTGCATGTTCAGTAAAAAGGGGAGAATGATGTTTCAGAGCACAATGGAAAGGCCTAAAGTCTTACAGTTGGTAGTCTTTCTGAAATGGAGATCAGGAAGTTCGATGATGCTGGATATAAAACATATTGTGAGCAGACCATAGCCTACTGGGGATAGAAGCCAAAAATGGCTGCTCAGCTTCTGAAAATATAAAAGCCAGCGATTAAAGCCATAGCAATCTGTTGCATCACAAAGAGTACAAGAAATAATAATACAAGGCTGATGTGACATTAACAAAGCTGGCCATTAATTTTAGGTAATGTGCTAAGAGACAGTAGAAGCTGAATTGGGTTGCATTACCGCTAGGGAACACGTAACCTCCCATTAGCAAGGTCCTATCAGAAGATATCTTTCCTTAGATACGACTACAATTTTTTTTGCTTTTATCAGTTTTCCTCATTATTATCTTTAAGTCCACGTGAACAGATGATGGTGAACTGAATATTAAATCCAATATATTGGTATTTCATAAATGTGTTCAATCAAATGGAGCAGACAAAAGACTTGCATGATGATAAAAAAGAGAGTGACAGAATGTCCGCATATTCCTATACTAGTAACAAAGCCCGTTGGGGGAGGGGGGAAATATAACGGGATCTAGAAAAGGCAGGGCAGGCGGGGCAGGCATTGCTGCCTCGGCCACACCCCGATTTGGTCAGGGGCACCAGGATAAAATCTGCTCCCAGCGCAGGAGCACCAGGATAAAATGCGTTGTCTGGAACACATTTTCTCAATTATATAGATAGATAAAATGCATCATTTGAATATACTAGTTTCACTTCCTAAAAGTTTGTCCTAGACTCTCAGCCATTTTTTTCAGTCTTCTGCTTTATACAGAAAATGAATTATATGCTTTCAGATTTGCCTACTTGTCTGCAGTGTGCTTGTTTAAGTGGTTCAGTTTACTGTGAAGAAACAGATATTGAAAGTGTTCCAGTTCTGCCAAAGGAAACAGGTTACCTTTATGCACGATTCAACAAAATCAAGAAAGTTAAAACTTCCGATTTTGCTGAAATTCGTAAGTACATCTTTAGAATTTACCTTATTTAAAATTAATTGTATAATACTGGAAATTTGGAGTAATATAATTTGGTTGTTCTGTATAAAGTAAACTGCATGTAACTGCATATAATTCTAAACATTTTACTTGTAGTTACTCTAATTTTAAACAATCCCCTTGCAAGCTCCCTGGATACTTATAAAATATTAGAATGAGCAATGTTAATGTCACAGGTCTGGGGTTACCAGGCCTGGCCCGGCCACCAGCGGGAGACTGGGAAGATGGGTAGGTGGGCGTTGGTGTTATCTCACTTCTGGGGAAAACTCAGAAGTGATGTCATGCCTCTTTAGAAAGTGTCCAAAATTACATTGCTAGAAATAACTGGCATCACTTATAGGGAAAATCCAGAAGTGATGTCAGTCCTTTGTAGGAATTGCCAAGACACTATCATTTTACCATATGGTTTAACCAAATTATATCATGCTGTGACGTAGCCATTTTTTAAGTTTTATTTTTCTCCCACCACAGCAGCAGGAAATGCCAGCTGGGGGTGGGGATTTCCTGCTCACACCAGCGGGCTGGTCACTCTACACAGGTCCATTATAGAGAACTTTTTGTTACAAAAAAATTATTTCTGCAATGTGAACTAAAGAAATTATGGAGGTAGGGGTGCAAAATGTAACTGATGAACTGATTTTAAAACTTTTCATTTATTAAAAGGTGCTCTTGTTTAATTGTAAGTATTAAATTGTAAGTATTAAAAACATTTGAACAATTAAAGTGTGGCTAAAACATACAAATGTCATCTAAAAACAAATGCCATTTTTCTTCAGAACTGTTTTATTCATATGCAAATTCAAGCAGATTTATTCTAGTAAATTAAAGGTCATATGATTAATCATATCAATAGGGATATTGTCTGAAATATTCACACAGTAAAATTTAGGCCACTTGCTGAGGAAGCCTGTTTACCATGAGGTCCTCCTACCATGTGGCACCACGACAGCTTGTGGGAAGATTGGGAGAGGGGAGGGACAGATGTGACGATCTTCCTTACTACCAGGTTGTGTTCATAGGGGGTAACTGTCCTATGTCAAGGACATAGGGGTTTTAACTGTCATCACACAGAGACTGGTCCTTTTCAGTGTTGGGTAATCTGGGGACAGCATTTGTGTGCATGGCTGGTGTAATTGGTGAAGAAAATTCCAGGAAGGCAGTCGTTGTGCTGTTGATATGCAGTTGCAACTGGCAAACTTATTTCATGGGATCAGTTTTTCTATTATTCTACACCAGTTCGGTGTAGCGGTTAAGAGCTGCAGGACTCTAATCTGGAGAACTGGGTTTGATTCCCCACTCCTCTGCTTGAAGCCAGCTGGGTGACTTTGTGTCAGTTATAGCTCTTCCAGAACTCTCTTATCCCCATCCACCTCACAGGGTGATCATTGTGGGGATAATAATAACATACTTTGTAAACCACTCTGTGGGCATTAACAGCACAATCCTAAGAAGACTTCCCTGGGAGTAAGTCCTATTGAACAGACCTGAGTCGGATTCTGAGTAGACCTGCTTAGGAAGGTACAATTTGTTGTCCTGAAGGGTGGTATATAAATTGAATATTATATTATTGTTGTTGTTGTTGATGGTGATGACAACTAAATTTAAGATTAAGTCAATTCAATAAAGGAACCAATCAACAAGCCACATCACAGCAAGCTACAGGTATCATACACCATGGAAAGGAATAGAAAAATGAATCTGAGAAGGGAGAGATAAGAGAGTATGACTCCATGAGGGTGCACCTCATGCCAAACCTCACTTTGGTGACTGGCTCTGTGATGTCTGAACTGAGCCAGTATGAGAGGTTTGGGCCACACTGGACTACTACAGGAAGGATGATAGATAAGTGGCTTGGTGCAACATGAGGTACTGGAGCAGTGAGGTACTGGAGCAGAGAAGGAAAGAGCTGAGCTCAGCAGCTAGAGCTTCCTCCTGTTTCCCAACTGGAGATGGAATCTGGGCCTCCAGGTCCCTCAGGCCTCAGATGTGGAGGGGTTATGCTCACTCAGGTCCCCCCTCCCATCAGGGTGCTCCCCACTTGTCCCTTCTGGCCATCTCTCTGTGCTGGCTCTAAGAAAGGAGCAGCCCCAACTACCTCCTCTTTGGCCTGAGGCTGAAAGGGTTAATAACCACTCATAGCCTTTACATGTTCCAGCCCCTACTGCTTGGACCAATCAACCTTTGGGGGCTTCCTCCATCTCCACCAGTGAGCCCACTTGCCCCCTCCTGGCCTATCAGTTCCCTGGCTGGCTCTCTGCTCCATGGCTGGTTTTGGCCCTCATTGTCTCCCATCTGTGCATTCCTGCTGGCCAGCTGAGCTGCAAGGACACAGCCCTGCCTTCCAGCCAAACCCCTGCAGTCCACCTGTGCCCCAGGAACAGTGCTGGCCTCCAGCTCTGAGATGGTCTGTTGGACTCTCTGAGCAGACAATTGCAGGGGCCTCACTGCAGGGGCATCGACTGGGACAGGACAGGGCACCCTGCCTGTTCCTGGACATCTAGTCAAGAACTTGAGCTACAAATAAGGTTGAAATCTTGCTATGAATTTCCTAGATACATTGAGGCAAACCAATCTCAGCCTCGCTTGCTGCAATAGGAGGACAAAAACAACTTAAGTTAATGGGTTATAGTAAGAATTACAAGAAGATAACCTGAGAAGAACTTAGAGCACTTAAATGTACTATATTAATGCTATATATTTTATACAGATTTTGTACAGGATTCTTATATAATGCCTGTCTTGAGTGGCCTACTTAGAGTGAAATTTACTTCCAGGCCCAATTCAAGATGCTTATTTTGAGCTTTAAATTCCTAAATACACTAAGCTCTGATTCTTTCAGTGAACATTCCTGCCTCCATATATATGAAAGCTAGGTTACTTTAAAAAATGAACAGCTCTGGTACAGGTCTTGTATGGTTACCTTCTAATCTTTCTACAGTCAAGCCAACACTTTCTCCTCCAAATATGCCTTCTAATAGTTCTTGTTCAGTTTTAATGTTGTTCATTGTATTTATTTTAAAACATACACACCTTTATAAATGTGAGTGAAATGCAGTATATTATATATAAATATAAATTTTAAAAATTATATTGTTTTAACCACCATCTATTTAACAATATTATTTTGCATGTTTCTTTTCAAGCCACCCTAAGAAGAATTGACTTTACTGGAAATAGAATAGAAGAAATTGAAGATGGGGCTTTTGCAAAGCTAACATTATTAGAAGAACTTTCACTTGCTGAAAATAGGCTTCTCAAGCTTCCAATTTTGCCTCCAAAGCTAACTACATTTAATGCAAACCAAAACAGAATTAAAAGCAGAGGAATTAAAGCAAATGCTTTCAAGGTAACAGAAGTATGGTTAATTTTCCGAGATAGCAATTTTCCCCTCAGTACTAAACAATATTAATTGGTGTATGTTTTATCTTGCAGTCCTTACATTGTTTTCTACCTAAATCATTCCACTTTTTGGCACTGTTAATGTAATATGTCCGATACTTAAACTTTTTTTCAGATTTCTGTACTCCTAGTCCTATTACTTCGTTTATCATCTTATTTTAGTTATTGATTGCAATGACTAACATTGTGTAATCTGCCTTGAATCTCAATGAGAAAGGTGAGAAAGATGGACAATAAATAATGTAAATAAATAATAAATACACTTATTTTCATAACACGGACTACATTTACTTTGTCATTCCGCAGACTACAGCTCACAAGATTCAAAAGATAACTGAATGTGATTAACAAAAGTATTATTTTTGCTCATAGACTGCAACTTCTATACAAAATGTAGATCTCTTGGTTAAATTACTTATAAAATGATCCATAAATAGACTCCATAATTTTCTTCCCTCTGTCTCTCATTTTTTTCTTTTACAGAAGCTGACCAATTTATCATATCTCTACCTAGCACAAAACGCACTGGAATCTGTCCCCCTTAACTTGCCAGAGAGCCTGCGTATTCTGCATCTTCAGGTCTCAGAATTCTTTTCTTTCGTTGCTGTTGCACAACAAAAACCAATACCGTTATAAACTGTGGTTTTAAAAACATCCCCCATCTTTCTAACATTTTGCTTATTATTCACTAACTTGCTATTATACAAGAACCTGCACATGAAAAGCAACAGGGTGCATAGTGACCATAATAACAGCATGTTTCTATGGGTACAAGGATTTCCACCTATGTAATATGATTTAGACTATGGTAAGCCCCAAATTTTCCCCCAGTCCTGTTCCTAGCAGTCCACTCTTCCCCAAGAATAGGCTTCCAGGGGGTATTTCAGGCTGCCACATTAGAGAGGAGGCAGGAAATTTATGCATTCTGTGGGCATAAATCCTTGGGCCGATGGAAATGACTAGTCTAGACCCAGACTCATGAAAATGCCCTATTGGCAGCATTACACGACTACACTCTGTTGTTAAACTGATACGAAGTACCTATGAAGAACATTTTACTTCACTGTAGCAAAGGACAGGATCCCAAAGTCCTAGGTAAGTGCACTCATAACCTTCCATTCACCAGAGGCTTTCTGCAGATGGAAAGGAGTGAGCAGTTTGTGCTGCAGCAGGAGGAAAGCAAGGAAGTCACATTCCACAGACAGTCAACCCAGAGATCCAAGTCACAACAACAAACCAGATGTGCTTTTGACTTTAGAATCACAGCCAGTGTATGTGTTTGGCTTGCTAAAGGGAACATTGAGCAAACCACTCAACAAGAAACATTACTCACTCTTGAACTACCGACACTATTAAAGGCCATGTTTTGGTAAAAACTCCCACCTGTAGTCTGTAACAATTTGCAACTGTACAAGAAAGAAACTTACTAATCTGTATGTAAATCACCTAATTCTTAATGTAGGATACTACACTGGAACAATCTAGTATGGCAAGAGCTACTGCAGAACCCTACATTTGCAAAAAGAGCATGGAAACAAATCATATCCTATATTGCTCATAGTATAAGTTTGCATAGTTTTTTTACAAAAATAGTAATTTATGTTAATCAAAACGTAACTTTGGATGTTCGAAATTATTAAATTCACTCTTTTGGTTTACAGTATAACAACATAACCAGCATCTCAGACGACACTTTCTGCAAAAACAACAATACCCGTTATGTTCGTAATCGCATGGATGAGATACGAATGGAAGGGAACCCAGTCATCTTGGGAAAGTACCCCAACGCTTTTATCTGCTTGAAAACGCTGCCTATAGGTTCATGGTTTTAAATTGCTAATGAAACTGAAAGTGGTTAAAAGAACATAAAGATAGCCATTATATCATTGTTTTAATGTCTTTCCATGTTAATAACTTCCCACACGTATTCATGAAGTTTAGCAGTTATAATGTATTTAGTTCTACCATAAGTAACTGGGCGAAGTTACACCTTTTGATTTATTAAGCCTGAACCTTTTTTATTTCTAAAATATAGAAAACATAAACCAGTAAAAATATTCTTTGTACATTGGAGCTAACCCTTTTCATGTGAAAAAAATCAACAAGAATTCTTTTAAAATTAATATTGCAGATCTGTTGTATTAAAACTACCAGTGCAACTTGCATGATATAGAAAGCAAATAGTGCTAATATAGGAAAATATAAAGAGCTGAACTTGCTGGACCAAAGCAAGCCTCTGTTATTTTCTTGCCAAGGCAAAGAATCTGTACTCTGTATACTATTGTGTAATAGTCCACAAGCGGTAGCATGGGACACCAGGAAGGCAATGTGCATACATGGGCACGCATCTTCTTCTGTGTAATTAGAAACAGACCTGTAAATCAGCATATCGCCCCCCGCCCCCGCCCCAAATTGTTGGTTGTAATATCACTGAGATTGTTGAAAAGGAGGAAGAAGATTGTGAGCCCATAACTATTGAAGGTTCAGGTATCTCAGGCTAAACATGGAGCAGCAGCGGGAAAGGGGAGCAGGGATAAGAACTAGGAGAACACAGAAATAACATAGACTATATAGGAGTTAATGTGAAAGGTGCAGGATGAGGAGGGAAGCAGCAGCAGACGATTATGAACTAGAAAGGTATATCTGATTAATTTTCTAGTGGTAGATGCATGGGGACAGAAGATCCAACATTTAAAAGAGAACAATCTCACAATATTTGAGAGTGATCCTGATCCTACTAAAAGTTGAAAGCTATTTATTGAAATCAGAATCACTGAGAAACTATATGGCATTATTTAGATTCATCTTTCTGTTTAATACCAATCAAATTATTTAGATTCATCTTTCTGTTTAATACGAATCAAATTAACTACTGAAATAAAACTAATCAGCCGATTATAGACACACACAAAATGCTCAGCTTCAAAGGCATCCTTTTTTGTTATAAGGATATGAGAAAGGCAATAAATACAAAATATTTATCTTAGAAATGTATTACAAAACAACTGGATTATGCTATACTACAACAGGGACATTTCAAGAAGTTCCTCAAATCCATTTAGAATGGACAGATCTCCTTGAAGGGAGAGCTAGCCATTTAAGAAACACTGAGTACATTCCTTAGAATTTTACATAGCATTTATACTAGCTGCAATCTTATGCACTTACTTGAAAATCATGCTGTCTATAAAGCAATATTTGTGAAACTTTTATTGCATATATGATATACCATTCCTTTTCTCAAAAAACCACTGTTTTGATCTCGGTTATGACCAGACTGAATTGAACCACTTTCAGATGGGCTGTTCATCTGGTCTCTTGAGGAATTACTCAACAAATCAAGTTCAAGCCTTCTTCAGAAGCACCTTATTGGTCAATAAATACTGATCTGCACTCTCTCCCTTTCTATACTTTGATTAAGCATTGGAGACTATTTTACAAGCTATCACATTATGATGTAACTATGTTATTTTAACAACATTATGTATTAGACCTCAGTTACATGATAATTTTATACAATGTGAAACCTTAAAATATTACTGTCTGATTTTCATTTGCTAGCTTTTTTATTGTCTAGAACTCTAAATGGCTGATAAAACAAGTTGTTGGGGGCGGGGGGAGGAATGGTCAGACTTTCCTATCTCCTTTGTAAGTGTCTCGTCTTATGTGGCTGGCCATGACGACAGTCTGGTTTCACATGATTCCCCATTTTATCAACTCTATCATGATACAAGAGCTAAAAATATACACCTAAAAACAACAATTAAAACATGGGCATGAAGGAGGGATCACAGAAGGAATACCAAACAAAATGAAAAAGTCGTCAACCACTGACAGAAGATGGCAACAGAATGGGACAGATAAGTCTCCCTGTGGGGATAGAGTTCCAGAGTTTGGGTGCAACAGCTGAGAAGGCCCTCTTCTGCCACCCGCCTGCTCCCAGAAGGCAGGGGACACTCAAAGCAGGGCCTCTGAAGATGACTGCAGTGGTCAGGCAAGTTCATAAGGGAGTAGATGATACTTCGGGTATGTTGGTCCCAAACCATAAAAGGCTTTAAATGTCACCACCAACATCTTGAATTGTGCCAGAAAAACTGGGAGCCAAAACTGGAGAGATATGGTACCTACAATCCACTCCAGTCAATGCTGAAACATTCTGCACCAACTGAAGTTTCTGAAAACTTCTCAAGGTTAGACTAAATAAACTAAAAGTATCCCAAACTGGACAAAACAGGATCCTGGCACCATCTGACACTGTCACTTCTAATAACAGTCCAAGTTGGAACAATAGTGAGAAATTTTATCTGCAAAGTACTTAGCAAAATAGCCACAGTGGAACTCGGAGCAATCCACCTCCTCCTGCAGACCAGATCTCAACAGGCCTCTGACCACCCAGAAGAGCTCCGCGGGCCTACACTGTGCAGACAAAATGGTAGCAGAAAGTGTTTCTTTGCCATCACCACCACAGAGTAAGCTTTATAATGAGCTCCCACCCATGTCTTATCAGAGTCATTCTGAATAGTCCTTCACTGTCATTGTAGCTTTCTCCTTTATCTTTTCTTCAGCCACAGCCCCTCATTAAAACCTGGGCTTTAACACTTAGGAGAAGGAGCCTAAGAGCAGTCGTACCACTCCAGGTCATTTCTTCATTCCAATGGTTAACGAGAGTGTTGACAGGAACACCAACTACATCAACAGGAAAATCTCTTACAGCCATCAAAAAGTCATTCGGAGGCAGATCATTCCCCACGCCAGCAGATTCTTGGTATTCTTGTACGTTTGAACCCAAGCAAATAGTGATCGGTCCGTGACAAAGGAACCATCATCAATTCCTCCACCCTTAGATCACATTCCTCCTGCCCAGAACAAAATACCAGATCAAGAGTGCAACTTGCACAATGTGTAGAACCAGCCGTTACCTGAGACAGGCCCATGGTTGACATAGTGGCTTTGAAATCAAGAGCCACTCTTGACAAGGCAACTTCAGCATGAATGCTGAAGTTCTCAAGAACCAACTAGCCTCGGAGTCCTCAGCATCACTTCCAAGACCACCTCTGTCAGCTCAGGGAGGAAAATAGAAAAGAGTCCAGTAGCACCTTTAAGGCTAACCAACTTTACTGTAGCATAAGCTTTCGAGAATCACAGTTCTCTTGGTCAGATGCATCTGACAAGAACTGTGATTCTCAAAAGCTTATGCTACAGTAGAGTTGGTTCATCTTAAAGGTGCTACTGGACTCTTTTCTGTTTTGCTACTACAGACTAACACGGCTAACTCCTCTGGAGCTCAGGGAGGAAGACTGTTGGGCAGCAGGATGGGCAGTACAACATAATCCCAATCTTATATCTCAGTCCCAACTTTAGGCATACAGTCTCAAAACTGGTAGTATCCTGGATGGGCCTGCATGCTAAGGAGACAGAGTCCTTACAGACTACAGCGACATCACCTCCCTGCCCACCAGGCCTATTCTTTATCACTGAGTATCCTAGGGGATTCCCTGATGTGGATAGCTCAGGCAAGCCTGATCTTATCACATCTCAGAAGATAAGCAGGGTCGGCCTTGGTTACTAATTGGATGAAGACCCCCAATGAAAATCAGGGTTGCAGAGAAAATCCCACCAGGGGTTGGCTTGATGGTAATCACCACCTCAGGGAACAGAACTGGGAGAGGTTAACCATTCCCCCCTTACCATTTCAAGTCTCAGTGATACATGCCAGGTCAGCCTTCTCACCCAGGATGGCTGTTGTTTCACCTGGTATTTAGCATTAGGATTTTGTAGCCTGACGGGTTGTTGATATGGTTATCAGTTTTGAGTTTTAACTAAAAAAACATACCCTTTTTCATTATCCAGGTTACTATGTATTGGGCCAAACTGAAGGGACACTCATAACATTATCACAACAAATTGCTGGAATTAAGCTATTTTACTCCTCCTTCACTTCTGCCACATAATAATTTTTTTTTAAAGACACCCAGAAGTTAATATTTTATATACATTTCTACTTAATTGTAGATGGTGAGAAGATCCAACTCCTAGCCAGCGTTTTGTTTTGAAGCACTATGACATTCTACAAGCAGCACAGAAGCTAGAGAACATAAATTTGTTACTATTTTATCCAAAACTCCACACACAAATTATGCAATCAGCATTACAAAAACTATGGCATCACAGTTCATTCAACTTGCTTATTATATAATTCAGCTGATAACAGGAAGATTTAGAGAATGTAAAATTTTAAAACACTACCTTGAAATGGGCTAAAGTGTATTTCCGATGTTCACACCACTCAGAAAAACAGGAGAGGCTTTTGAAAAACAGCAAAAGATTTCCACTCTCTTCAGCTCTAAAAAACAGCACAAGAGATTTTCAGGTAAAATAATGGTCTTTCTTTGGTAAATAATTCTTTTTAGATTAGTTTTACAGAATTTCTGTTGTAAAGAACTTTCCACATCATTACATTACATTACACTAAATTAGCATTTCTTTCTCAGAAGCAGTAACTATCATTGTGTGACTATTTGGTTTAGGGCTGGATTTTTGTGGAGGGTTTAACTGTGGAGGGTAAAAACACCATCAACAACAAATAATAAAATCATAGATATAAATACAATATCATATAATATCTATGTAATATTATATAAATATAACATAAACATATAATTTAATTGCAGGTTAAAAACACAAGCAGTTAACCAAAAGCAAAAAGCAAAGCCAGCAAAAAAGGGGTAGGGGCAGGATGACTAATCACTAAATGCCTGGAAGAACACAAGTGTTTCCATCTGACATCTAAACTCACTTATCAAACTCACTTATCAAAAAAGGGAAATTGAGAGACAGGGACATCAACAGGATGAAGCAGAGAAGGTCCTGTCCCTTGTAGCCATCTCCAGTCAACAGGTCTCTCACACAGATCTTAGAATGTAGGCAGATTTATATGGGAGAAGGTATCCTTCAAGTAGTTAAGTCTCAGCTTCCCAAGGTTAGTGTGAGCACTCTGAATTGTGCTTGACAACTAAGCCACAGCTAGGACAGCTTTTTCAAAAAATGCTGAGGCGCATCAACCTTGCAGCCGCATTCTGTTGTAATGGAAGTCTCTGAACAGTCTTTAATGTAGACAGATGTACAGCAGGTTCCAGAAATCAATTCTAAATGTTATGAATGTAGTAGAAAAACCCTTCATTCCCCATGTTACCGTAATGAAATTATGTATCACTGCAGTAATATCCTGTTTTCCAAGAAGTAATGCAGGCAATGAACAAACCAAAGTTCTTTAAAGAGACATATTCATCTGCTGAACGCAGTATTCTCATTCAGAAAGTTATTACTGATTTTGTACCCAAGCAGATAAACACACATGCATAGAAATTCATTCAGTTGTAGTAGGAACTGCTATTACCATCCCCCACCCCACTCTAGCCCTCAATTGAATCCAGATGGGGACACTACTGATAGACTTAAGTTTCAGCTGACCACTAAACAAATGCCAAGCTGAAACACTTCACAGTGTCAAAAAGCAACTTTAGGAAGAATTATATAATACTGCAATCACGAAAAACAAGCAAATCTAACATGAACTCCCCAACAGCAACTTCTGAAAATGTTTGTTCCTTTTACACTTTACTTTAGATGTAGTAAAGTCACTGTGAAATAAATTTGTCACATGAATTTCATTAGGTAAGAGCTGCTATTTTACAGGCAGAGTAATACAAATGTTTCAGTCTTAGTGGGAACCACATACAAAAGAAAACACTCCGTTTGCATTAAGAAAATGTCAAGGCGCTTGCATTTCCTTTACAAGCTGTGATTTTTGCGGTTTCTCACCACCCATCCACTGCAGACAGCCAATATGTTGTTCTTGAGGACCCACTGAGCTCCAGAAACAAAACTGGGCAGAGAGATGGCCAGTGTGCTGCAGAGGGAGGGAGAATCAACAAAAACTGAAGCCCTCTCTTAAGAAAATTCAAAAGCATTTGTTTTCTTAAATGAATGGTTGAATACCGGTCTTATCACCTAAAACTGACATTTTGCATAAACCAGTCATCTAATATGGTAATATTAATACTGGCTGCCACTTGTTTGAAAGTACTTCTTAAATGTGACAGCTATTGCAATGCAATAAAAAATGTCCAGGTTTTTTTTTTTACAGGGGAGGGGGAAAGACCAGTCAATCTTCACAGCTACTGGCAGAAAAAACATCAGTTTGGCTGTGGGAAATATGTGTTGAAAGAGAACTAAAGGAGACAATAGTCATTTAAAAAAAAATAAAGGAGCCAATAGTTAGACAGGAAGAGTGTGGGAGCAGATCTGGCACTGTGTCATCTTTATACTGTAATGATGTTGGATATATTCATTTTGTTTACAGTGTCTAAACACTATCTCTGTTTTTAGCCTGTTTGTATAACTGAAGAGTACACTCTGGATTTCTATTCAATTTTATCTGAAAGGAAAGAAAGAATTGTTTCAGGAAAAGAGTATCTGATGAAGGGAACTTTGACTATCAAAAGTTTACACTCTGAAGATCTTGTTGGTCTTTAAGCTACTATTGGACTCCAAGTACAGCTTATATATATGGGGATCCTACCCAAATTCACCTAACATGGAAGGGCAGATGTTAATTCATCTCCAGTTTGTATCTTTTTTTTTATGAAGTCATAGATATTTCTCTCAGATACTTCTTGACATAAATTTCAGATACTTCCTGTCCCTAACAACATCAAAGCAGGGGAGGAACCTCTCATAGAGTTTTCAGCCTAACCAGGAGAGCCAACTAAGGTCTCTTTAACTCTTTACAATTCACTCAGGCAATTATCTAGAATTTCACCAGATCTCTTTTAGTCTAAATGTAGCTCTCCTCATGTCTCCACACCCTATATGTGTTGAACTCTCCCTGAAAGAGCTCTATTTGATAATGATCCCACTAACAGCACACAGCCCCTTCTCATGTTAAGGACCCTAACATCTCCTGTAAACATTTATAACACTGTACTCCAGTTAATTTTTGGAAGAGAAAGCTCCACTTTCCACCTTTTATCATCCTTCACAAGTTATCAGTTCTCACAGCACCTTTCATTCACCCATCCCTTCCATAGTTCTGTCTGTTGCATACTGCAACCACTACAGTTTCTCAGCCCTTTAGTTGCAGATCTCTAGTTAATAATACAAATACCCACAAAAATCAATTATTAATTTGCTGTATCATTAACTGTATATTCTATATATTAAATAGCATATCTAGCTTTCTTTCGCCACCTGCCACAAAATGTCTGTTAATCTACTATTTATTTCCTTTCAGAGTTCTCCAGTTATTAAAAGTGAGCTGTTTCATCAAGATGAGCTGTATCCATAAACTGTCCAACTAAGAGTTAAAATAGGAGACTGTGACTGTGACCATGGCTGTGTGGAGATATTTTCCTTTACTTAAAACAGCTATGTGGGGCTTTCATTCTGATTGGGAAAGGAACAGTCAGAGAAGAGTAATGTAGGGATAAAGGATTACAGATGGGAGAAATTAAATGAGCAGAAGGCAACCAGTCTGCAATACTGGTATCTAGGAGACCCAGGGGGAACAAGACGGATGGGGATAGAGAGAGAACTTTTTCTCTCTCCTCCAAAATACAAGAACTCCCAATGAAGTTGATGGGAAGTAGATTCAGGGCAGACAAAAGGAAATCCTTCTTTACTCAACAAGTGATTAAAATGTGAAAATTGCGGGCCATAAGATGGTCATAGGAATATATGCTTTTAAAAGAGAATTACTCACGCTCTGATTGAATCTCGGTTGGACTGCTGCAACAAGTAAGTTGCCTTTGATAACTGTTCAGAATCTTCAATCGATTCAAAATATAATGGCTAGGCTGCTATCTAGCACAAGATACAGGGATTACATCCAACCGGTTTAAAAAGCTCTACATTCGCTGTCAGCTTCCAGAATTCCACATTTCTAAGCACTATTACTTATAAAGCTCTACACAGTTTGGGATCAGGGTACCTAAAAATTATTCTTATCCCACATGAACCTGCATGCTAGCTAAACAGAGAAAAGGCATTTTACTGGTGCCTAGGCTGTAGAATTCACTTCCCAAAGAGGTTCACCTGGTGCAAAGTATACAGTCTTGTATGTACCAACTAAAGACTTCATTAAGCTTCTTCTTTCTTCTCTGTCCTTTTTTCTTACAAGATTTATAGCTGTTCTCTTGTTATGTGTGTATGTGCCATCAAGTCACTTCTGCTTTATGGGGACCCTATTAATCAATGACTTCCAAATGTTCTGTCATTGACAGCCATGCTCAGGTCTTGCAAGCTGAAGGCCTACTGTTGTTATGCCATCAGTATTTTTAGAAGATTTTATGTTGCATGGTTTTTAGGATGTTAAAAGAGCATTAATTATTATCTGATGTTTTCATTGCTTTTAGGGTTATACAGTATAAACATTTTGAATAAGCTAACTGCCCTCTCTCCAACTCACCGCTACTATTGTCCCTTCCCTTAACAGAAAAGCACAATTAATATCTGGTTTTGCACTGTGATTTGGAAGAAGTCAAAATGCTTCCAAATCACAGAAGACAAAAGCCAGTCAAAATCGGGCTTCTGTCATTATCATCATCAGCTATGCATACAGCATCATAATGTACTATTCATACAGCGCTATTGACTAAAGATAACCAACACTTCTGTTGGTATACAAGACATTATAAAAGAAGTGACTCGGGGAAAATACTTTTTAGCAAAACCAGTGCTGAAAATTTCTAAATATATATGTATGTTGGCAAGACACAATATCTTAGACATGAACTAGCAATATATATTTTAACATCAAAAGGCATGGTTATGTAATTTAATATTCTCAATCACAAAGGCTATAACATTTTGTATACATTTCTGTCAACAACCAGCAAGTACACCAATTACATGTATTGTCCACGTTTTATTCCTTTATATTATTAAGAAAGCCTTACCTGGATACAAACTTGCTTAAATCAGAAGACTCCTCAGATTCTATTATAATGTTAAGGTCAGTAACCACAGCATAACCATTTTTGTCACTCTGATTTGAAAAAAATAAATTTCATTATTAGACAAAATGATATCTCATAAGAACGTATCAGAAAATATTAATATATGCCAATTAATCATCACTATCTTGATTTATATGAAATATGTATACAAATACTATGTAATAAATATGATCCAAAAGGCTAAACATTGAGAAATCTAGGTATTTGAATGCCTAGAAAATATTGTTCACTATTTATTATTTATGGTATTTATATTCTACCTTTCTCACTGAGACTCAAGGTGGATTACAGAAATACAATCAACAGGATGGGACATCCAATAAACATTATTATTATTATCACTATTATTATTTATGGTATTTATTGTCCACCTTTCTCACTGAGACTCAAGGTGGATTACAGCAATATAATCAACAGGATGGGATTTTCAGTAAAGAATGTAATAGGGTTGAGATAGCAGAAATCTGAAAACAAGCAATAATAATCTGAAACAGAACTGAAACAAACCTTACACATTAAATGCAGAAATTCCATAGTATTACAGCAACAGACAGTACACAGTAGTATAGTCCACAGTCACCCCTTTACCAAAACATCTTTCTGAACCACTGCATTATAATATAGCCTTATTACCTTTATAAAAATTCCCTTCTGAACAATTCTGTTTTAGATAGCAGGATGTCAGGAGTGTGGCATTCCTGATATTCTCAGGCAGTCTATTCCATAAGGTGGAGGCCACAACAGAGAATGTGCATGTACAGGCAGTTGTTAATCTTTCCCATTTGCAGGGTAGTACCTACAGAAGACCCTGCTCAGATGAACAAAGCTGTTGTGGCAGAGCATAGGGGGATAAGCAGTTTCGCAGATATGAAGGGCCAAGGCCATGAAGAGTTCAATATTTTGAAGTAAGCTCACTAACTGAAGGGCAGCCAATTGACAAAATACGACCAAATGAGTTAAATTATTATAGCATAGCAACAAAAGGTTTATAGCAATCCAAAGGCTGAACCCTACAAAGGTGCATGAGTTTCAGGCCTTCCCCCTTCTGCTGCAACCTAAAATGTCCCCAAGATGTTACTTGAAATGCTTCTCTCAGTGTTTTCAGAGCTGAGTCTTCATCCTTTTATCTTAGTCTTTTCTAGGGCAAAGACCTAGTGAAATGTGGGAACAGGACAGGGAATGACTACAATAAATGAAAAATTCGTAATTTTGCAAATGAAAGATACATAAATCCCTGGTCATTTATGCAATATGTGCCAACTGCAAAACTGCAAAATTCAAGCAGCACTGAATACTGTAATCAACAGGGCATTAGTATGTTATGGAATACTTTTGATATGTTGCATGTCCCAAAAGGGAAGAGTGAATAAACGTTTTAAAAAATAGAATAACTAAAGTTACATGTTCTTAAATGCAAGAAGACTATATTGTAAATGCAAGCATTTGAATCCATTATATATACCAAACTCCCACCCCAACAGTCCTGATCGCCATGTAAGACTCCAGTGCTCTAGTGTTTGAGCAATACATTTCTATGTTAGCAAAAAATTCCATGCATACCAAAATCGCCTGAAGGCAAATGGACACAGATGTGCCTGGCTAAGCAGACCAAAATAACTAATAACAAATAACTGGGGTGCCATAGCGACAGTTTACTGCTGGTTAACTTTTTTTGTACTTCCTCCACTGAAAGGTCTGGCACTTGGCCATTCCTAGTTCACTGATTATTCCTAGTAGATTCAGCACCAGCAGTAAATTACTGCTGTTCCCACAGAGAGGATTGGAAGAAACAATGCTATCTCAGGAATACAATATAATTCTGTCCTCCTGAGAAAAACAGTTGGGTAGAATTTTCTATCCACCCTTAATTCTCTAAAGTAGTATAGGATACTCCTTCCTTTCCCTTGCACCCAGGAAAAATTTCCATGAAACAGCTGGTTTTAGATTTTGAATTTAAAGAAACTGACATTACATACATGTATGTATCCAAATGCCATCTTGTGGTTGAAAAAAAGAAACACCATTTATTTGTTTTAGGTGTTTGTATCCATATTTTGACAGGAAACTCTCCTCCCTAGGCAGTTACAATATTCATAAAAAAAATAGTTCCATTATAAAAACACAAAATTAAAGGTTTTAAAATACTGAACAAAAATACATGCATATACACACACTGTAGAGCAGAGAGGTGGTGCTACCACTTGGCTTTTTAACCTCTCCATGTCCTTGCTTGGACTTGGTTTATGTTAAGTATTCTAAAACTTCTTAACAAAGCAGTCTGTAAGAAGGGAAATGCAGCAGAAAGCCCTTCTGATTTTTGCTTTAAAAGTTTTGCATGTTCTGGTCTTTGTTGGGTACAGCCAAGCTGCAAAGGTAACTTATTCCCTTTAGAATCACTCGCAGCAGCAAGTCTCACTTTTTTAGTTTTTGTACAAAGTCCTGGATAAGGTATTTCAGGGACCAAATCCCTCCCCCTCTCCCCGCCCGCCGCCGCCGCCTCGTTTGAGAAAAGTAATGAGATTCTCTCTTCAGGGAATGGCCTTCATAAAAAAAGTCAATCATAAAAAAAGTCTGACTTAAAGTAGGGTGGTCTGGTTGTTCTCCTGTCTCCTGGGTTTTGGCATGCAACTGTTTTTTTTTTATTTTGTTGTTGTTCAATATGATACCTTCTTTAAGCTCTGAACACTAACTGTAATACTTATGTGCTCCAGCATTTTCTCAATCACTGGGTCTCATCATCATGTTCATTCCGTAAAGCTCCAATTTCTTGTATTTTCGTTTCAGGTTTACCATCTTGTTGTAGACATTTTCTTCTTCAGCTTCATCATCATCTCACCATGATGGTTACCCATATAATGGTGAGGCATGGCAGATCTGTAGATTTATCTTCAGATTTTAGTACCTCTATAGTTTTGTGGTGCACTTCAGCAACAGCATCTTGTACCTTTAGCTAAGCCACTTTGGCACTGGTTGGCTTTGAACCTTCTGCCTCTGAGGATTCTTGGGATAACTGAAGTTGACTAGTAAACTTCTCTTGCTTAATTGCTTCTTCGGGGACTCTCCTCTCTCCTCTGATTAAATTAAAAAGATTCATATCATATTCAAGTCTCAGTTCATCATCAAGTTTTTAGGTTATGTAGATTTTTTCAGGAATCCTCAGATCATTCACATCAAGTGCTCATCAGCTGAGAATAGTTGACTACACCACGCTGATTGTCCATGCTATGTGACTGCAGCATCAGTTCACAGCATTTCTTCCAACAGCCTGAAAGGAGATGCCTCCATCACTCACCAAAAACCAGGATGTCAGGTGCATTTTCCGCTTAGCTCATAAACCCTTGGCAAGACATCATCCTGGAAGATGCCACATCACAAGTGGTGCCTTTGTGGTGCAGCCTCCTGTGTGTTCAGCAAAAACTGTGTACGCTCCCAGGGCATTCACACGAGAGCCTTGATGAAGGTGAGTTATGACCCAGTCCACCACAAGGAGGGATGCTTTAACTCTCGGTCTTTCTCAGTTGCTCTGAAGGTAGCAATTGCTCTAATATTGTTCTCAGTATATAATGGATAGCAGGGTGGAAAGGTGGTATATAAATATTTTAAACAGACAAACCAACATGGATATTCTAAGGCAACTTTCTGCTTCAAATTTTTAAAGTGGTGGGAGGCATTAAAATATTTTAAGTATAGAGTACTTCGAACACATACATATGGTGAATTCAGTATTATGATAATCTTCTCATAGTACCTGATTTTCCTCTGTGAGCTGGAACTCCAGCTGAAAGGGCACTGACTGGCAATTTCCTGATAGCCTATATTTGTATACAGTTTTTATTCCACCTACAGAGTTAAGGGAAATACAAGTTGATACCTTAATTATGGTTATTTGTTCCTTTGTGCTCCAAGCGTTTAAAAATTAGTAATTACATTAATATTTATTATCTACTTTATTTTCAAAATTGATGCCCCAATTCTGCTACATATGGAGCAGCTTCAAAATTTATAAAGTACAACATGAATTCAACATGGATTCAAAATGATTGCCATAAATAAAAATAAATTATAACCCAAAATTTTAAAAATCCCACACATCTCAACAAACATATAATATAAGGTCAATAAGAATAAACTGATTAGCCCTACAAAAAACTGAAACAACTGACGCCCAACAATGAAACTATTTCAGAAAAATACCAGCAGTAGTTATGGTTTATTTCCAAGGCACGTTTGAATACAACAGCCTTATAAAGAAAGAGAACCTGTGCACCTCTTATGGCTGGTGGTTGCATATAGAGATGTTTTGTGTACAAAGAAAAAGAGAAGATCCTGCAGGGGCAGCAACCTCTAGTTAGACAGGACTGTAGGGGGAGTACCTTCTTTCTAACAAAGGATTTTCTCCTTGTCTATCTGCAAAATGCTTCTCTCAAGGTAATCTCCTTTTCTCAGAATTCTGGAGAACTCTTTCATTTAGCAAGGCAGCTAGTTTATTTTCTTCTCTTTCCTATCCAGTTTCTTAACTCTAATAAATCTTTGGATACTGCTGCATAGGCACTCTGCCAACAGATGGGCTTTTCACAAGGTGGATGCTGCCACCAAGGCGCAGACTGTGTAAAGGACAAATGCAACTCCCCAAAAGAGGAGGAGGCTGATCTAAGCTGGTGAGCAGGTTTATATGGGGAAAAAGTAGTCCTTCGGATATGTGGGTTCCAGGTTTTAAAGGTTAAAACTAGCTACTTGAAGTAAATAAGTAGTCAATACAGCTGTTGTAAAAGTAAAGTAACATGACAAAGCATTCTACCCCAATCAAGAAGATGACGAATTTTTCACAAGGTGAAGTTTCTAAGTTACCTTCAGTGGCAGCCACACATGAAGTTTACATAAAATATTTCAATATGGCAGAGTCCTGGCACAGTAGCATAAGCGTAAATTACATAAAAAATACCTTGCCTTCAAAATAATAATTGTCACAGTTGCCTCTCTGTGCTGTCCTAAGCAGTTACTCCCTTCTAGGTACATCAAAGTCAATTGTCTTAGAAGGGCGAATCTCTGCTTAGATTGCACTTCAAATCAAGTATCTAAACAATATTATTTAAGGTTTTGGTTAGTCTATATTTCAGCACTCTGTACAATTCTGATAAACCCATTTTGAAGAACGCTGCAGGTTAGAAATGTACAAGAAACCAGGGAGCAGGGGACAAAGTAACATCTTTCCTATAAAAAAAGCTTAAGAGGCTGGGCTATTAAAAAGATAACAGGGATTACAATGGCTTATTAAAATTGAAAACAGCATTGTGGACAAAGTGAAGAATCAAATACTCTCTCACTCATAATGCTAAAACTTAAGCGATATACAATAAAATGCTTTAACTTAAGGTTTAAGGCAAACAATTTTTAATACAACCCATAATGCTTTGCTAACTTGTGGGATTTGTTTTCTTAAATAATGGACTAGCAAAGCCATCTGCAGGCCAATTTTTAAGATGACATAATGCCTGAGATGGAACAGTGGTATCATCCAGCAGTACAATCCTTAAGTTCTCTGACAGGCATACACTAAAGATCATTTGGATTTTCCATTATAGCCATGAAATACTTGAGGAAATACAATTATTGCCTTGATCCATCACAACTTTAATAAATCCCACTGATAGAACTATAATGATTTTATGTTGTACTGTTTCAGCTTAGATTGCTCAGTTTTCATCTTTTATCTATATACATCACTAATACAATTACACAAATGGTGGATTCACAAGGACTTGTGGAGGGAATCTCATTTTCCCCTCTACCATCATGTCCTCTTTTTCTTCCCTGTCCCCCATAGCCTAACCCCCCTTTTCCTGCTTCCTTCTCTCTTTCCCAGCCCATTTCAGCTCCCCCCACCCCCTTTCTGCCCCTTTCAGCTTCCTCCACCCCTCCAGCAGCCTTTCCTCTATGACGCAGTTGCATGGCACTGTCTAAGCTAGGCTCAATTGCATGATGGATAATCTGCAAGGACTTGTAGGGGGTACTTCACTTTTCTCTGAATCCCCTTCTCCAGACTATTTCCTCTTTCCTTTCTCCTGGCAGCCTCCATTTGCTCACCTTTCCCTACGTTCTTCTCTCCTTCACACCCACTAAACAACTTATCTTATACCTGTCCCCCTTCTTTATCTATATTTATTAATTTGCTTCATTTACATATTGCCCTTCCCCACAACGAGGACCCAAAACAGTTTACATCATACTCCTTGCCTCCATATTATCCTCACAACAACCCTGAGAGTTAGGTTAGGCTGAGATTGTGTGACTGGATCAAAGTCGCCCAGTGAACTTCCACAGCAGAGCAGTGACTCCAACCTGGGTCTCCTACATCCTACTCTGAAACTCTAACCACTCCAGGATGCTGCTGAAAGGTAGCAAGCAGCAGGGCCTGAGTGAGTCATGCAAGTCATGTGGTGTCAAGTCGTCTGGTGGTTGCTTCTGGGCCTGACCCCAATGAGTCCTCCCTCAAAGGCCCAAATAGCCCTGGAAAGGGTCCCCTCCCCCTGCCTTTTACTGACTGAAACCAAACCCATTCTGTTATGGTTGCCTAGCAATGGCCATTAAGGGCATCTGATTTTTAAAGCTACAGGGGCTCCTTTAATCACTTGAGGGTTTTTTAGATTTCAGAATTTTCTGCAAACCTGGGGCATTTTTCAGGTGTATAGGAAGATCTGTCTTGACCAGTCATAGCTCCAGTCTCCAAATTTAAGCATCTACAGATCAGGTCCACTTGGCTATTGGTATATAAGATTAGTGTATCACTGTAATTATGAAATTGCTAACGCCACATTTTTAATGTAATAAACACAATACTAATACAGAAACTTCCAAATACTGTGAAAATTATGTTTTTCATGAAATATTACTGCATTGGGAAAAATACTTACTTTTCTCCAGTTGTTTCCTAGAATAATTTTTGAACCAGACACCTGTAAATTTCATCAGGAACGAGAAGTCAGACTCTAGTAATGCAAGCTGAGTTTTCAGGTTGGGAGAAGAATAATATTGCTTGGGGTCTTCTTGGAATTTTTTTTTAATTGATTTCCTGCAATAAAACATCGGCTAGCATTGAGAAAATAAGACAACTCTTTTAAATTCTGCTTCAGCAGCAAATTGGCACAAAAGCTAGGTTTCTGTAAATAAACGTTTGATACCTTAAACATCAACAGATTTACTGAAACATAAACTTCTGTGGGCTAGAACCCTTTTGACCAGATGCTCAAGTCTAACAGTGCAATCCTAAGAAGAGTTGCTCCAATCTAAGCCCATAGAAAGCAATGGGTTTAGACTGGAGTAACTCTTCTTAGGATTGTATTGTAAGCCTTCAGCTTTTTCAGGCCTCAAAACCACTAAGCGTGGGACCCACTGAGATACAAGCATGCAAAAAGAGGCAAGAAGCTTGGCACCCTTGCTTTCTAAGCATATATACCAGGGGTCCCAAAATTGGGTGAGCCTGAGGACTCTTTTAAAATTTTAAGAACTGGGAGTAGGCACATCACAAAACGGCTGCTGATTCCAAACATAAAATGTTGGGAGGTTGTGAGATGGAGACAACTGTTTCTGAATGAGTGCTCATGCAGATGCAAAGATAATACTTCCTGGGTTTTTCTAAAGCATCTCCTCGCCAGCAAGGTAGAGGAAAACCAAGACTGGTTATTTGCTTTGGGGAAAAGATGTATGAACGTTTGTTTGTTTAAGCATTTATATGCCTTCCCACATAGTTCAAAGTGGCTTTTAAAGTTATTTTAAAATTTCCAAATTAAAACCAAGATAAAATCTCCTCCCCCTTTAAAAGATGCCTACCCTTCAAATCCCTTCAAACACCCTGGCAAACATTCAGGTCTTGCAGCACCTCCTGAATATCTCCAAGGAGGGGCCTCCTCTCATCTCCTCAGTCAGCCCAATCTACAGAGCAGGGGCCACAATGGAAAAGGACCAGGCTGTGGTCAATGCCAGATGGACCTCCTTAAATGATGACACAGCCAACAAATGGCTGCCTGAGGATTGTAGCTGGCGTACCAGAAAACATGGAAAGAGACGATGTTTCAAATATGTGGGTGCCAGATCATGACGGTCATGACCAACACCTTGAATTGAACTCAGAAGCAAACTGGCAACCAATGTAGCTGTTTCAAAATGGATAACATATGACAACAATGGGGCTGCTGCATTCTGGACCAGTTGTAATTTCCAGATTTTCTTCAGGGGCAGCCCTCACAGAGAGTGCATTGCACTCATCCAACTGTGAGGTTACAGAAGCATGGATGATTAGGGAAGAAGCAAATGGGTACCAGCAAACCCACTGCAGGTACCAAATGGGGAACCACTGATGTACACTGCAGGTGAGGCTTGTGATTAAAAGGTGAGCCTGCACAACTCATTTAAGGATCCCAACCCATGGACTGAAGACCATTGAGTCTATGTCAAAAAAACCTTGTATTTAAACAAGTCTGTTGAGTCTTATGGCATCTTAAGCTATCCCCACTAGAATTCACTGTTTCAGAACAGGGACCTCTAAGTTTTCCACAAAACAATTTGACTAATATGGTCATTTTTAGCTCCAAATAATTAGCATTTTAAAACTTTCGAAGAAAAATAGGCAGACTGAAGTATACTCATTTCTTCTCTTTTCCCAATAGATACCAGTTGCAAGCACATCTCACTGCAGAGACCCCCAAGGCATTTTCAATTCCAAAGCACCCACTTCCTAACAATTGCATTTATTGGCTGCCAGTAATGAATCAAATAACCTTTACCTTTAACACTCCATTTCACATTACCTGTATTTAGGATAAAAACAGTGCTCTGCATTAGACATCAATCTCAGGCCTTTCCCAAGCATCCCAATACCCACTGTCCTCAATAGGGTCTTATTTCTAAATAACAGTACATTTGATTGGGCTCCACATATGTAAACTGACAAATACTAAATCTCCACATACAATGATGTGTATACTTAGCAAATTGTTTCAGTAAGTCCAACCAGAAAAAAGACCAACACAACAGAAAAATCCCTGAAGGATAAAGACAAAACAAATATTTTTAAAATGCATACATGGCCTTCGTTGTCTTCCCATTAGAATAAGCCATAGACCCATGCTGATTGCATTCATACTCTTCTGTTAACATTTTAATTTCATTTTCCAAAGACTGGATTTCATCTTCATAAACCTGAAGAATGTTGTTATTCATTTCTCTGATACCAGTTTCACTAAAATAAAAAGCATGAAACAGAAATTGGGCAAGGAATATTATTGCTGCAATAATGAGCTTTTAACTTCTATTTAAGTTTATGATTTTCATACTCAACCAGCCATTGTTCCAGAGTGTCAACTGAAAACTAAGTAGCACCTACAATAAACAGGGTTTTGACAAGTCTGTCATATGAATATAATAAAGATGTACATATGGAATAAATAAATGTGCACCTCTGGAACCAGGATATGCACCCTGACTTATATTTTCAGAAACTATACTGAAACAAGATTTCTCCCTTCCCATGCCAATAAATATTTCAGGTTTATATATGCAAAAAAATAAGACATTATAGAAACATTCTAGATGGTAAAATATTATAATATTAGTCAGGGCCGGCTCCAGCATCGCCAGCACCTGGGGCAGCTTAATGCTGCCTCTGTGCGTGCGCGTGCACCGGACTGCATAATGACGTCACTTTCCTTTTCAAGGAAAGTGGAACTTTCAGTGGAACTTTCTTCAGAATAAAAATACTATGTTTCTTCTTCTGCTAAACTGAAAACTTATGCTAAAATAAAAAAATTGTTACAATGCAAGGCAGCACAGTCTCATTTATTTTTGTTGCAACAAATATGACTATCTCAAAAGAAAAATGTTTGTAAATTAAAAAGTGGGAGAAAGCCAAAATCACAACCAACACTAATCAGCACATTGCTGTCCAAGAGCCAGGGAACACTAAGACTCAGACTACATTTTATGGACTGAACAAGACACGTGATCTTGATCTCCTCTTTTTGACCACTACCTTCTCATTTCTGTGCATACCCAGCAGTATGAGGCAGTTGGCACTGTTTATGATCAGCTTTGAAGATGGCATCAATCATTTTCTTTCAGCCAGAGAATAGACCAGGAAATGAAGATTCCCCTGGAGCAACCCTCCCTTCAGCCACTCAGGGACCCCTCAGGTACCAACAGTGGACACCAGCTTACCCACTGCCTCATCCTGCAAAATGGCAGCAGTGCAGGTGGATAGAGGTGAGCTGATGCCTATTACTATTACCAATGAAAGGTCTAAGCTACGTGGCCCTTGAGGCGTTAGCAGTCACCAGGGCTTGGTGGTTCTACTTGTTCCCGGCCACTAGCGGCCCTGTATGGCAGTAGCCCACCGGGAAATTTCCCTGTAAATGAAATGGCCGGCCAGCCCCTGAGCCTAAAACCCCGTGTAGGGTTGTCATGGATATCTTCAGAGGGAGGATAGGATAAAAAGTGTGATTAATAGACTGGACTATGTTAAATAGGAAGCACTCCCTCCCCTTGAAAAGTTAGCGCTCAAAACAAGCTAGAAATTAAAGACTTATTTTCCCCATTTACGGCTGCTGTTTTCGTCCAACATTTTTCCCCCTGAGACATGCTGCTTTTGCTTCTCTGTGACTACGCAGTAATTTGGACAACAGTAATTAGCAGATGCTCAGAAGGACCCTTTCCAAAATCATTTCAGGAATTCTACCCTTTCTCCGCCGAGCCGCGTAACCGCAGCCGCGTACGACACTAACCTGCTCTCCAGCCGAAGCTGAACTCGCCCTCGCCTCTACACGGATTTCTTCCGTCTGCGGGTTTCCCTCTCTAAACTAAGCGCCAAAAACAAAGCGTACTCCAGGCGCTACCATTAAGTATAATACAGGGGGACGAGAAAGAGAGAGATAGAAAGTCCTCGTGATAAAAATGGGTTTAGCGTCTCTCTCCATCCCCTTTGACGGCGTGGGTGTAGTTCTCAGACTCCTTGCTACAAGAGCGGAGAGTTCATCGCAGCACAGGGGCCCTTCGCGTATTTCCCCTTTCCCCTTCTCTCCCTCTCATCAGCTCCAGATAGCTCATTCCGCAAGTGTCCTTCGTTTACCGGACCGTCTATGAAACAGAGACCCACGGGAGGGTTATAGAGATGGGGGGCCTGAAATAAAACCTAAACAGCCGGAAAATAATGGGAAACCGCCATAAGTCCCTACGGGCAACTAATTTAATTCTCTTTGAGTACCTCAGGGTACCAACCCAGGTTTGGAGTGGAAACGTTAGCAAGGGCCGCAATAACAAGAGGCTCCCGTCCGCTTCTGTGTTGAGGGACTGGCAGGTTATTATGTGATGCGGAACTAGATGTTTCGGATTGCAAAGCGGAAACGGGGGGAAGGGTACGAGAGGAGCACTTTGTCACAGCCATGCAGTGAGTGGAAGCTTTGACGGGAGAGAGAGTTGAGAGGGAACTGTGCAGACGGGAGGTAGGTTTTGTTTTGCGAATCAGGTTTGCTAATCAGAGTGAACTCTTCCTTTTCTAATTTTTTTCTGCCTTGAGTCTTGCTCAGTGCCTGAGAGAGAAATAGCGCCGGAGACGGTGCCAACCGTAGCTCAAATCTAAACATTGACTCCTCTTGACTTCAGCAAGGCTTACTTTCAACGAAGTATTTGGGGGCCGCATTCCTGTTCTGATCGTATTTACTCTAAACGAGCAGCGTTAAACTGGTTTGTTTCTTAAACTATCAGAAACAGTTGCGATTGCATTTCAGGCCCAGAAATGCATAAGTGGAGTTTGGTTTGAGGAAAATAAAGATTTTTATGAGAGTACCAAGGGGTATTGATAAGTTTCTGTTCAGTCTGGTCTACTTTATCAGATATTCTCTAATTTTGTATTTGTTCTTTTACATGCTTAAAAGACACATGATAGATCAGGACATTTGAATTTTGAATATGGAGCAAAACTTAGCTGTTAAGCGATTATATGTTGGAGGACTCGACCATACAATTTCTGAAGCTGAACTGAAGAAAAGATTCTGCAACTTTGGAAATGTTACAGACACAGAAATAGTTACCCGGAAAGATGAAAAAGGTAATAACTTACTTTCTTTAAAAAATAATATTACATCTTGTAAATTTAATTTCATAATCAGCGCATTTTCTTGGAAGTGTGTCATTGGAGTAATGAGTCTCCTTTTTAAACAGGGAAGCCTATGAGAACATTTGCATATATCAGCATCAATATTTCAGAAAAAGAACTTAAAAAATGTAAGTACATCCAATATGTGTTTTTTGTTGGCTCTTTATCTCCACTATCATAACATATCTGTGCCAAAGCTCACGATTGCACTAGCAGTGGCAGTGCTAAGCAGAGTTGTGCCCTTCTAAGCCCATTGACTTCAGTGGACTTAGAAAGATATGGCCCTGCTTTGGATTGTACTGTGATTCCTGTAGAGAGGAGAACTGTTGAGGTACAGAACTATAGTAATTTTAGTGCAGCTTTATTTCTGTCTTACTTTTTAATTCACTTTTAATCTGTATGTTTAGCTTAAGTTTAAAACAACCAGTCTGTACAATTAAAAAATTTTTAGTTCTCGTCAATATTTTGTTGCATTTGTATCTGCAATAAGGATAAAATAATGTGATATTCTCACTGATATCACTAATAGACTATTAAGGACCTAAGAGTATAGTCTTTAGTAAATATAACATTTCAACATTCTCTACTCCACCACAACATTCATAGATATATTCACCCTGTGTTCATATAGCTTCCTACATACCTCTTTTGTCACGTTCTTATTGACCATCTTCTCTATCAGAGTTGATCTTCAAACATTCCATTTTTCCCATGCCTTCAAAAAACCCTCTATTGAATCTTTTAAAGTTATCCTTCTTTTCACAGTTACTTATAGGACAGAAATGTACTCAGTGGTGTTTCAGGCTCTGAAATCATATTTCTAAGGCCCAAAACTCAGCTTCTCTATTCACTAGACTATACTGGCTTTCACCTACATCAACAATACTTTAACCTAACCTTATAAATAATTGAATAGAATGACTATATGGTATCTATGTTCACAAAACTGTTTGCTTGCTATTTGTAGGTATATCTGTTTTAAATAAGACAACATGGAAAGGCGGAACGCTGCAAATAGAATTGGCCAAAGAATGTTTTTTGCACAGGTAATATTGTTTTGCAAGCAGAAATTTTAGTCAAAACCACCTGATGGTGCTTCAGATTATTTTTGAATTGCAGTCTTAATTTGTAACTGAATCATCTTCACAAAAAGAACGTAATTTTGAATATGTCTATTTTTTAAAATTTGTATTGTATTCTGTTAGGGTTGATTAAATAGCCTTTGCGGTTTACTATATTTAATATGGATCGTAGTGAGTCATTTGTGTGGAAGGAAGGTGCTTGATATTGGTAGAAATTTAGGGTATCTGTAGGAACAACTAGTATGACTCTGCAGGTATATGATCACTATGTGTGTGTTCTAGAAACTGAAGTTGTGTGCTGTGATGCAGATTGGCACGGGAGCGTCAAGAAGCAAGTGTGATGAAGGAAAAAACAAACTGTAATGGCATGACAAGCATTCTAGAATCTATGAAGAAATCTGGAGTTGTAGATTTTCATGTGAAAGCAGTACCGGGAACAGAAATACCAGATCATAAGGTATGGTGAACTTAATGAATAGGAAGAAAGGGATCTGATTGATTGGATCACATCATTGTGCCCCTTAATTCTAGATTTAACAATTCAGTCCTATGCATATCCAATCTAACTCTATTTAAATCAATACGTAAACTGAATTAATGTGACATGGGATTGATTACACTGTAAATGTCTAATCAAAAATAGATGTACTTAAAATCTGCCAAATGAGTCAGATACGAATTTCTTAAAGTTGTTGCATTAATTTTCAAAAATGATTGCATATTTTCTCTTTCTCTAATAGGACTGGGTTGTTGGCAAGTTTGGAAGAGTGTTGCCTATTCTCCACATGAAAGGTCAACGTACAAACAAGATATCCTTTTCTTTATACTAAGCATACGTTAAATAGACAGAAGTTACACTATTAACAAGAAGCAAGGCATTCCTGTGGAATTTTTACTGTTGATAGTGATGTTACGCTGTCATTGTACCATATTGCTGATTGCCCTTTTTGGCACATTTACTACTGGATAATCAATTGAAATTTTTACTAATGAAAAGCTTTAAAAACATGGCAGACACTTTATCTTATTCATAAAGTTCTTTTCTTATACCTTTTTAAAACTTTGCAGCATGTAGCACATAAGTATCATATCTAATTCTGAATGGCCTCAGATTGTGAATCAAAACATTTGCACAACAGAGCCATGTACAGATAGAAGTATTTTTCTTCTAATGTGAAGAAAGACACAGGTTTGCAGAAAAATAGGAATTCTAAAAAAAATACATTGTAGAGTTAAAACCGCCTGAAATCATAGAAGCATTGTCCGCTTCTTTAAGAAAATAATGCCACTGAGATCTTGTCAGATTATGTTGGGGAGTTCTGTGGCCAGTTTGGAGTTACTGACATTACCAAGGATTCCAGGCCTAGGTAAATGTCAGGATGGAGAGGAAAAGACACGCTTTAAAAGATGAGAAAGATAAGGTAAAGCTGGAGGTGGGAGGAATAGCTTAAGATGGGGGGAGGGGAAGAGCTGAGTGAGTGAGAGTGGGCAAAGGCTGTCTAGAGGAGGAACTGAAAAAAGGAGGGAAGCTTTGCAGTAGTGGGTTTTAGGGTTGCCAGGCCCCCTCAATCTTCCGGCGGGGGATGGGCCTGGCACTTACCTTTGGGGAGGGGGAGGTGCGTGCACACGCACCCTCACAGGCGCGGTGACGTCACTTTGAGGTTGCTGTCATTGCGCGGCCGGGCGTTTCAGAATGCACCCTAAACGGGCCGTTCTGCCATGGATTGGGCCCGGATTTGAGGCACTACAGAGTGCAGGAGCGTTCCTGCGCTCTGCAGCGCCTCAAAATGGGCCCAATCCATGGCAGAACAGGCCCGTTTTGGAATGCAGGAGCGCTCGCTCCGCTGCTGCTGAAAACGGGCCCAGTTTGCCATGGATCAGGCCTGTTTTGAGCACTGTGGAGTGCTCTCACGCTCCGCAGCAGCCCTGATCCAGGCCAGAACGGGCCCGATCCCGGCGGCTGCAGCGCACAGGAGCGTGCCGCCCCGTGGGGGAGAATGCAAGGAAGGTGCGCCTCCCCCCCCCGCTGCTCAGGTAAGTGGGGGCAGGGTGTGGGTAGCGGGAGCGGGAGATCCCCCGTCCCCACCGGGGGTCTGGGATGCCTAGTGGGTTTGGTTTGATTGCTTTGAGGGTAGTGGTGATGGAGGGTTTTTTAACTGTAAAAGCAATGTTCAACAAGATACCAAATCAGTGCTAAAAGAAGATTTTGCTGAGCTAAATTCCTCTGTTAATAACACAAAGATGATTTGGCCGTGCAAATCTGAGTCAAAAGTCACTACTTCTGTTTTATTTTATGAAGATCAGTGGTACCTTAATGATTAATAATGTTTATTCCAGCATGAGCTTTCATGAGGTAGCACTCACTTCTTAAGATACATAAAAACTTGTGCCAGAATAAATGTTGTCTTTTAGGTGGCACTGGACTTCTGTTTTATTTTGCTAAAATAGACTTCCAAAGTAACCCCTCTGTGTTACTTTATAAAACAAATTTTCTCTATATTTTCTAAGCTTTTTCAGAATAAAAGAAGCTTATTTTTCCTTAATTAAGGCCATAACATTGTGAAATATGACCCTTCCAAATATTGCCACAATCTTAAAAAACTTGATTCTGACCTTAGTGAGACAGTTCCAGTTTCCCAACTCACTTGGCATTTGGAAGAAGTCGATAATATCAGGATCAAAAAACAGCAAGGACAATTTCCTGTTTCTAAGAAGCCACATAAAAAGAAAATGAGAGTACAGGAATGTGATAGGTTGAATAGAACAGAATTGAAATTGTGTTGCCAGTCTTCATCAAAAACAAATGTACGCAAGACAGAACTAGTTCAAGATCACACTTGTACTGCAAAGCAATACAAAAAACACTCTGTGGATCAGAAGTTTGTAGCTGGATCTTGCAGGCATATAAACAGCCTATCTGAGAGTGATATTGATACTGATGAAGAAATTAGAGCCATAATAGCTAACGAGCAAAAAGTGCAGAAAGTTGACCCTAATACTGAGCCTGAAGATGATAGTATGGAAGTTGTTGGAGAAAATTTTGAACTGAAATATAGTACTCACTGGTCTTTAAAGAAAGCACAGAGTATGAAGAAAGTAAGCAATAGAGAGCGAAGGAGTATTGAAAACAAATCTGATTATGATTCAACTGACACTGATGAAATTATAGCTGTGACTCAAATGTCAAATCGAAAGAAAAGAGAGAAGGAAACGCTAAATGGATTGAAAGCCACAGAAGAGAAGGATGGCAGCTTTAAGAAAGGCACATTGTCACACACTGCACATTTTGATTCTTCAGACTTGAATGGTTCAACATCTGACAAACTGAAAGGAAGGGGAATGGCAACATCTGAAAAAACAAATTCTCAAGTTGTACCTAAACAAAGCAGCGGTGCCAGTGAATGCAAGTCAGAGAGTGATGACTTGTATCTTGCCCCAAGCGAATCTGAAGGAGATGAAGATTATGGAACCATGATGAAGAACTGTTACCGAGTAGATCTTACATTAGAAGATTTAGAACGATTAGCAGGTGGAGATGCCGAATCTACAGATGATGATGCAGAAAGTAATCATACTGACACACAATCTAAAACTAATGAATTTCCTGTTAGTAATACCAAGAATACTCGAAGGTCACCCACAGGTTCCCCTACTCCTAAAAAATGTATTTGTCCAGAAGAAATTCTATCTGCTATTTTAAAAGAAGAAAGTGCTGATGAAGAAAATCCAAAGGAAAACAACTCATGTTTGAAAATTCAGCCTTTTAGAGGAATACGGTCATTAAGTGTAAATGAAACCATAAACAAGCAGACTAAGAGTGAGTTGGATGCACATAAAACTAAAGCTAGCTTTGATTCTTCTTACATTAGTGGTATGGACTCTCTGACGAGTATATCAGATCCCCAGTGCTTGGACTTTGCAATTAAAAATCCTAAATGTAAATTACTCTCATTAAAAACAGTCAACTCTGACTCTCATGAAGGAAACTGCATATTAAAACCAGATGAAAACTTTCACAAAGAAGATAGCGAGGTTGAAACCAGCAATGGAAGTGTTTCAACTGAAACAACAGTCTCAACAAACTTGAAATCTTTTCCCAAAAGAGCACCGAGAGAAATAAGTTGTAAAGATTCAGATTTAGGAGAGAGCTTAAAGAATACTCTGAAAAGAAGAGAGACCTTTCTGGGTTTTGCCAAAGCTACATCGGAAAAACAACAGCAGGATAACGAGAAAAGGCTGGCAGCTCTGCGGGAGAAGCAAAAAGAGAGAAAACTGCAGAAAAGTCTTATTCAGGGAGCTCTTGCCCATCTAGTAAGTTTATTTTAACTTAGAAATGACTGTGATAGCAAAAACATCATTGTGTAAAAAAATTGTTGGGTTATTTCTGGTGTAACACCTGTGGTTGGTCTGAAAAGCCTGAATTTCAAGGATATTGTGCCTTAGGTAAATCATAACAGGAAGACAAAATTTTAGGGTTTTTTAATGTTGTAAATATGCCCACATAATGTTTCTCCAGCATATCCCTAGTTTATATTGCCCTATCCAAGATACAGGCAAATCTGCGTGCTTTGAAATTGTTACACAAAATGCATCTCTTATGTTAAATCACTTCTTTCCGTAATTGATAATATACTTGTCCTTGTTCCCCCAAGGAAATCCAATCAACAAATAAACAAAAGCACATAATATTTGATTCAGATGGTGAAAGTGAAGCTGAAGTTCCAGTGAGCTCTAAAGAAGGGTCACCAGGAAAGCTGCTGAAAAAAGTGAGTAGATTACTGAAGGAGCTGCTCAAGAATCTCAGACAAATTTGTTTCATGTCATTCAGTATGAAGGGGAAAACACTGCAATCTGCATATGTATGTGTGTTTTGGTAATGGCTGCCAAAATAAATATCCCTTTCAATGTCAGCCTTCCTAAGCAGCTGTATTTGGAAGAAAGGTATATTCATTTCAAGGTTTTCCTTCTAAGTGATTACTTGGGTTTATACATGCCTCGAAATTCTTTCCTTTCTCAGAAGGTTTCAACAAGTTTTTCCCCTACAGAAGTTCTTCAAGTGAACGGAAAAAACTTTTAAAATTCAGACCTTCTTAAATGAGCAAAGGTTTATTGTGTCTTTGAGGATGCAGCCAAAACATGTATGAAGCTTTGCAATTGTTTTTATAATTAACTTGTTAAAATTATGTGTATTACTGTGTCCAAGGATTTCACCACTAAAACCTCTGGAAAGCTGTTTGAAAGCAGTGAGGATGAGTCAGATATTGCAGAGGAAGACAGTGACAGATTCAAAATCAAACCTCAGTTTGAGGGTAAAGCTGGTGAGAAGGTTGGTAAAATCATTTTCTGACTTTCACTTGAATTCTTGTAGCAGAATTCTCTTTCTAAGCATGCTCAAAGAATGCTGAATACATGTTTTGATGTTTAGGGCCAACATATGAATTATGATCACTTCATCCATTTTTGCCCAACTCCTAGCCAAAGTTTCCTGTGAATCAATATGCCTTTTACATTTACTATTATTACTGTCCTTTGATTTCTCTTCATCTACCTTGTATACCACAAGAACAATCCAATTTGTTTTAAAATTGATCTGCAAAAACGTGTAATCTTATTGCCATAGCCTTTTCTGCTGCTTCTGCTATCAGTTAATTCACCCTTACTCTGCCCTCACTATTCCAGTTGTGTTATGCCCATTCAGCTTTAGCTGTATGCACTCTGCTCCTTTTCAGTGTTCTCCAACATTTCTTCATTTATTTGTGCCAGGGGTGAGTTGGCAATTAAGGCCACTGGGGAAAAGTCCTGCAGGGAGCGTGGCTTACACTGGGACAGCACAACACTAACTGGATGGGAGCCACTGCTGCTGCAAACTGGGGTGGGGAATGAGAAGATGGGAGCTGCTGCCACCACAAACTGGTGGCTCCCTCCTTATAGGAATCAGTGGGCCCCACCCTACTCAAAGCAGACAAGTGCAGAGCACACGGGAACCACCAACACTATGAATTGGCCCCCCCACAAGTGGGATAGGAGCTGCTACTGCTGCTGCAGACCAGTGGCCCCTGTGTGTCATCAACCCTGTCCCTCCTTGTACAAGACAGACAGTTACAAAGTGGGAGGGAGCCACTGCTTCTGGTAGCCCCTACCCCATACTTTGCAAGTGGGACCGAGCCAGGTTGGACTTGCGGTGAGCCTGCTCCTTCCATCCCACGTTCCGATGCGATACAGCAGGCCAGGCCCTCCTTTCCTTCCTCCTTCTGTTGAGGGGAGGTGCTCCTTCCAAGGCTGTTTTTGCCTCTTGATTTAGACACATTGTAAGTCCAAGATCTTACATTGTGCATATGTAATGTTACAATTATCACATAGTAATTAGGGCTGTGCTATTCGGGTTTTGCTTCAGGTAAAGATACCCGAAGCAGACCCAATTTGGCAAGCTTCAGTATTCCTGAAGCGGGGCCAGCATGCTGGCCCCGCTTCGGAATACCGAAGCAAAGCTTTCCAAAGAATCCCGAAATGCTTCAGAAAGCTTCAGGGCTTGTTTAAAGTCCCCCCTCCCCCCCTCACCTACCTTGTGGTGGCTCCGGGCTGGGTCCTCTGCTGCCACGGCGCCGCCCGAGCTTGCAGGGTGGTGGGGAAGGCCGGAGCCGCCTCCTCTGGCCCTTCCTGCCCCTCAAATGGCTGCGGCATGGCAGCGGCCGGAGGAGGCGGAGAAAGCCCTTCCTGCCCCTCAAATGGCCGCCGCGCCGTGGCCATTTGAGGGGCAGGAAGGGCCGGAGGAGGCGGATCTGGCCTTCCCCACCACCCCGCAGGCTCGGGCAGCGGTGTGGCGGCGGCAGAGGAGCCGGCTGGCTCCAGGCTGCACTGCCTTATGCTGCTGCTGCTACAGCGGCGGCAGCCCACTGCCCAGCTGATGACCCTCCCACCGCCAGGTAAGTGGGTGGGAGTTGGAGGGGTCTCCGCAGGGTTGGGTGGGGGGTGGAGGGGTTGCCCCAGGGAGGGTGGGTGGTGGTGGTAGGGAGTTCCCCCCCCTCGCTTCAGTATGCTCCGAATCTTCACGGAACATACCGAAGCGATTTCTGAACCCCGAATCATTAATTTGGGGGTATTCTGAATCGGTTTACCGAATACCAAATCTCCCCACCTGTGCACAGCCCTAATAGTAATGATTAAAGTTGAGCTAACATGCAACATAAACTACTGAAGGATAAGTACTAAGTTTTTGTTGTTGCAGCTCATGCAGTTACAGTCACGATTTGGCACAGATGAAAGATTTCGTATGGATGCTCGCTTCCTTGAAAGTGACAGTGAACCAGAAGGTTAGATACTGCCTTATTTATTCTGGCGAGTATTCTGTAGAATTTTATTAGAACAGAACTTAGATTGCTTTAAAGTTGTTAAATAAACTCCAGGAATTGTTGTTCATTGGTTCACTTGTCTGGATCAGTATTAAGGTTTGTGCCCATGGCCACTGTGGTGTAGAAGATGGGGGCGAGGGGAGTGGGACAGTTGAAAAGGAATAGTTGTTTCTTGTGCACTTGCCATTATTATTGGGATGTTACCAACACATGCACACATTACACATTAAGAGGCAGGGTCATTTTTGTGTGTGTGTTTTAAATAATTTTTGCATGCTTTTGCATTCCACAAATCCATTTTGACAGACTTGCTAAAAATCTTCATAAAAATTACATTTTGTAAAAGATTACAAATTTTCTTGAAACACGTCCACCGCTGTAACTAAGAATCAGAAATATATTCGTGGAAGTACATTGCTGAAAATACATTTAAAATTATATGGATTGTGCAAACATTGAACAAAGATAAATTAAGTCTTCAGTGTTAGTCCTACAACTTGATATTCAAAAGCTGGCCAACTATAGCAGAAAGATACCTGTCAATCCGATGCATGAAATGAGAGTCAAAAGCTGTCCAAAACTATGGCAAAACACCTGCCAGTCCCATACATGGAAAGAGAATAATTCTTTTGTGCTATTAATTAAAACTACTTATTTTATTTTATTTAATGTTTCATTTATACCCCACCTTTCTTCCCAATGGATATGAAAAACAACTCACATCATTCTCCTCTCCTCCATTTTATCCTGTGAAGTCTGTTAAGCTGAGAGTATGTGTGTGACTGGCCCAAGGTTACTCAGCAAGCTTCCATGGCAGAGTGGGGATTTGAACCTAGATCCTAGTCTCCCAGATCCTAGTCTGAGAGTCTCTCTACACAAGACATCTTACACAGGGATGCTCAAGTGAAAGATCTTACACTTGTTCTCCCATTGCGGATACACATGCACTGCTAGGGAGACAGAGTATACTTGAATATAAGACCACCCAGAAAGTAAGTCACTTGAGCATCCCCAAGTAAGATGTCTAGTGTAGAGAGACTCTGACTCTCTAACCACTACGTCAGATTTTTTTACTGAGTGTGGCAGGTGTGTAAAAGTACTTCTTGAGAGTATTTGGAGGTGGGTGAACTGTTTTGGCAGATTTGGTAGCATTCATTTTAGCGTGTGTGTATGTTCTGTGTGTTTTTAATTGTGCAGTGTTTGCCACCTCATATCTTAGGTGATATCACAGGATATGAATGCTTTAAATATATAAACTGTTAATTTTGCTCCTCTTAGGGGAATTAAAGAAACCAGAAATAGATGAAGAAGAAGAGCTTGCATTAGAGAAAAAGAAGAATCTTGAGATCTTGAAAAATCTTCTGCATATTAATGTAGAACATCCCATGCCTAAAAAACAGGCTGCAAGTGCCAGGAAATTCAAGTATGAGCTTCTGTTTAACAGACAAAAATAGATACATTGATGTCTTAGAAAACAGGACATGTGATTCACATACTTACACATGTTTTAACTCTCCTAAGTTGCTGGGTGATTCACTGAGGCCTGAAAAGATGGCTTCTCAATTTGGTCACTTGTTCAAGTGTGCAAGAGAGAAGCTAGAAGCTACATGCTGTTTTGTCATCCTCAGCATGTCCTTATCCTGAATCGACCAAGTATATGGATGAGTGAGAGAGATGCAACAATGAAAACCGCTTAGAGATGCTGCTACTTACATTTTAGATAGGCAGTTTTAATATGTAACAACAGTAAGGATTTCTTGTTTTATGCCTGTTGCCTGAGTAAAAGTGCTTTATGCTTTTGGAGATAATCCTTAGTTAATAAACTTACTTTTTACTAATCTGAGTCTGGAGTTCATGTCTTGTGCATGGGTACACCCCAGAAGCGAACCTGAGATTAGAAAGCCTATCTTTTGAGAAAGGAAGAGCTTTCAGTCTCATAAATAAAAAGAACATGTCCTACCTGCCTTGTTGCTGGAGTGGCTGTGGTCAGCACCCAGAACTAAGAGGTGAGGTAATGGGTCCCTCCACCGTGACATACCTTGTTAAAAGTATTGCCCTAACTGTGAGGCTAGATTTCTGGGTTACAGCTCTCAAAGTTACAGATCCATATCCAGTTTATATTCAGGCTAGCCTGTAGGCTACACAATTGTAAATAGTTGCTTGATCCTTTGTATGGGAGAAATCAAATGCAGTTGTGTAAATTGAAGTTCAAGTTATCTCTTTTACCATTCTCTTAGAGAATGGATATGTGAAGGGTTTCCAAGGCAACAGGTACCAGACTCTTTAAGTATTGGACCCTCTGTATCTTCACCCCATCTTACTATGCTAGATTTGAGCAGTGCAGTATTATGAAGTAGAGCATCATCTGATGAAATTATTATTTTTTGGGAAAAACTGTTGATAGAAATGCAGAGATTGAATATTAAATTAAGAAAAGTGACATCTGGAAATACTAAATAATGCCTACGTTTCATTTTTTTCTGCAGGGATATTAACACCCTACGCTATGATCCTACAAGGCTGGACCATGCTGTGTTTGAAAGAAAGCCAGAAAACACTGAAAAAGAAAGGTAATGATTTCATTAGTAGCTTATTAATCGCCAGTTGAACTGTTTCCTGTTACCTTGCTCCTGATGCCCACCCACTTTTTGCAGAAGTAATCGCATGAATAGATTTAACCTGTTCCTGTAAGTAACTGGAAGAGTAACCCAAAAACGCACTTGTGTTTTTAGGAAGAATGGGATGATTTCATGGTTATCTCCTCATATCAAACCAGACTTTACAGAGCTATGGACTCCTTTCTAAGATCTTGTATTAGGTGAAGTAGAGTAAATGTAAAAAGGGGGGGGGGAATCTTGCCCAGTTCTAGAGTTTACTCCACCAACCAAATTATTACTTTTTGCTATGAGGAGTTGCCCCTAGCCCCATCAGTGACTTTTTGGTGGACCCAAAGGGGCTGCTGGGGAAAGTGATGAAAAATCTGCTTCCAACACTTTCACAAGCAATAAGCTGCAGCACATCTCTGTTTTGTTTCTGTAGTTAAGAACTCATGAAAAACAGCTGTGTGAGATATTTTTTACAGATTAACTGTATCGCATGAAGATTCATTTGTATTTAACTCCTGCAGTAAAGCTAAGAAAAAGAAGAAGAGGGAGGAGGCTCAGAAGCTGCCTGAGGTGTCTAAAGAAATATTTTATAATGTTGCGGAGAATTTGAAAGAAGTACTTGAATCTACTAAATGTGATGAAAAACCAGAAATAATACCCTGGGATAAACACAATGATGTGGAAGAAGCAATTCCAGCTGATGCAGGGCCATTAAACTTTAAAGATAGAAGTAACAAGCAAGAAGAAACCAGTGGCTTCACATTTTCCTTTTTTGGTCCTGAAAAGGAGACATCGCCTATGAAAGAAGGTACCAGAGCATATTCTAAGGCAGAACGTCAGAACTGTTTTCTTACGTATAGCTTGGTCGTTTGGGATCCAAGTTTAACAAGGGCTCCCACTCTGGTTGTTTGAAAATGTTAAACAAAATTTAAAAATAAACATGCAATGGGAGTAAATTATCTCATTGCATAGTACTAAGCGAATAGGTCTTCAGTGTCTATTCAGCCAGGTCAACACAATGCTGAAGAATAGTTTTAGCTACAGTGGTGTGAGCATTAGGATGTGCTTTTCATATCGATAGGATAGCTCCCTACCTTCTTGCCAGTAAGGCCCGAAATGAAATCATGTTTGTCAGAGTGTAATAACCTCTGGCTTCTGTGAACCACAAATACCTTCATAGCATTGTACAAGGCAACACCTGCAGGATATATTAACCAACTGTCACAGCTGCTGGTGCCCAGGGTAGCTGTCTGTAGGCCGCCACCACTCTGGTACATGTTTCCGAAAGAAGGGCCCAGAGCACCCCACTAACACCTTTTGTTGATTCTTTCCCAGTAGGTTTGATTTAGTACATGACCAAATGAGGCATGAGGACCCAGGCAGAATAATAAAGAACTTTATTTAAAAGGTTTATTAATAACCGTTCTTAAACTTGGTAGATTAAAGAAAATAGTAAAGGTTGGTGAACAAACAAAAATAAAATACCTTAACGCATCTAACTAGACTGCTCTTAACTGTCCTCTGGTTACTGGCTTCCAACTGTCTCACCCCTTCTGGATGAGGGAACACTCCGTCTGCAGCAGCCTCTCCTCAGCTGTGCTCCCTAGAAGTGAACACCCTCCCCCTGTGATGAGGCCTTTTATCTCTTCTCTCAGGCACCATCTCCCTCCGTTCCTATTGGTGCAATTTTCCCCTCAGAATCCCCTCTTACCCAATCACAGGGGCCAAAGGGAACCTGGGAAATGTAGGCCTTGCAGTAACTTGAGTGCAGGCTTCCCCAGAGCCTCTAGGCCTCACTAGGCCGAGGCTCATAACACCAACATAAGCTGCAGGATATATTAACCAACATAAGCTCTTACATGTCATGGCATTGTAGAAAATGAGCAAGGTAGATGTGAGGGTGGCTGATTCTGATGCTACAGAATTGTGCCTGAGATTATTGTAATATGTTAGTTTTCCGGTATTTATAAGAATTTTTCAGTTATAGTCCTGGAAATGACTTATTTGTGATGCTCTATTTACCACAAAGGAAACAACCATTTCCGGTGTTTCTGAAATGTTTATGTTAAGCATTTGTGGTTCATTTTTAGAGCATCAGGATTGTCAAGGGTGTTAAATCTGTAAAACAAACTTTCTTTTTAAAAAAAGCAGATGTATACCACCCCTGTTATAGCTGATACTGTGTGGGGAGAACCTACACTTTCTCAGTCCCTCCTGAGTGGGTACATTCCATCCTTAGCTTCTCAGAGGTAGATAGTGTAAAAGGATCGAAGTCTACCTGGGAATGTAACTTTGGGCCATCACTTAATTGGTAGGGGAAAGTTTGCTGCCTTAGACATGATAGATTGTCTTCCCAGGCGTCATCTCTATGAGGAATATTTCAACCCTGGATAATGCTTGGTCCTGACATCCTCCTCATGCTGGAAGGTACCTCTGTACTCAGTTCCTTAAAAAGAAAAAAAGGCAAGTGACCTAAGTGCCTTGTCTTGTGTCTTGTCCAAGTGTGTCAAACAAAAAAGGCACATCTCAAAATTAAGGTCAGAATTTTAAGGAGGAGCTACTTCTCTATATGCTGTCCTGTGCCATGAAGTCCAGAAGTGGGGCTCTTTAGCAGGTGCCCTCGCTTTCAGCTGTTTGTTTGCTACAAGTAGTAGGGCTTTTTCAGAAGTTGCTCTTCTCTTGTGGAATTGTCTCGCTCCTTCGTCATTCTACTAGATCTCTTTGGATTATTCCTTTTGAGAAAGCCAGCAAGTGGAGAAAGATTATTTTGCTAGTGCTGCTTTCCTGTTTGACAACAAATGCCTTTTTCCTCTACAAACTTCTTTACAGAAAGTAAAGCATAAGTCACTCTTTCTAGTCTTTTTCATTTTGCAGAACCCTATCTGATTGAGACAATAAAGCCTTCAAGAGTTGCATGGCAAGAAGATCCACGTTTCCAGGATAGTAGTTCAGAAGGCGATGAGCCAGAAGTGGTTGAAAGAGAAGATGTTAAAGAAACGTAAATAACATATATTTACTACATTCATATGTTCATAGAATGTGAGGCTAAATGGACCTCAAATATATAGCGACTGTCATTTTCCCCCTTTCAATTTAACCCCGTTGTCCAGATTATAGATGTCGTAAGTAGAAACCAAACACTATGCCAGTGGCGCTCACCCAGAGGAAGAATCAGTTTTATAAGCAAATTGGATTATGTTAATAAACAAAGCAATCAATAGAATCTTGATTGCTAGAATCAATAGAAAAGGCTACTACCTAGCCTTTTCTGGGAGACACTCCTTCCCTGACCCAAGTAGGATGATTAGTTAGATCCTACCTACAAAAACAGTTACATGGAATTTCTTAATAGCTGTTTAAATTTTTCTGTTGAATGACACATTTAAATGCGGATGAAATTTCCATCTTGTTACTGCTTCAGAATAGGAGCTTTTTTTTTTTTTTTACCTTTCCTAGTTTTCCTTAATCTTGGGAGGGCAGGAAGGACCGTGGCTTGCTTTCTAAACATTTCTGAAGTGGGTGTTGCTGATGATACTTTCAGGCATCCAGTTCAGGTGACCATGGCTCTTTTTGTGGCAGTACTCAGTGCTACTGAATATTGGCACCTTTGTCGGGGGGGGGGGGGCTCTCCCAAGAACTGAGGGGGCGGGATTGGTGGACAACAGTGCAACCATATATATGAGTACAGTACCTTTTTGTTAACAAAAAAGCACTGCAACTAACACACTGATTTATCAGTTCAGTTTGACATTACTGGTTTAAAATTTTTTACTTTTGTTCCTAAAATGCTAATAAACCATTCTTTTTACCTTTTAGGCAAAAATTTTCTTTGTTTTTTTGTTTTGTTTTTTAGGTCTCCAGCTACACCACACTCAAACATTAGATTCTTCTTCTTCTCTCAGGATGATGATAGATTAAAAGGTACAGATAAAAGCCAATTAACCCTACTAAATGGCAGAACTCATCAACAGCAAATATATGTTTATCAGATTTGTTCTTTGGCTCTCAGAAGAGCAGTTCAAAAGCTCAGAGAAGACTGGATGCTTAAATGACAAAAAAATGCTGCTGACAAGCAGACACATTTTCTGTGGGTCATGATGCTTATTTAAAAACAAAGCTGTGTCTAGCAGTTCATTTGATGCAAATACTCCTAGTTTCCTTCAGAAACAGCCTTTTCAGTTGTTGCAGCAGCATTTTATAAAATGTGCTCCTTTGGGGTGAGGGTTACCTGTTTTCTCCACTAACTTTATTCAGAAGACAGGTATGGGTGAAGACTTTATCTGCTACACCTTCATTGAATGTTTCATCTGATAAGGAATTCTATTTTGAGTATAGTTGTGGTTGTTAAATGTTATGGCTTGATTTCTAAGTTATTCGAGCACAGCAGTGATTATGAAAAGAAACATGGCAGTGGAATCAAGTGAAAAGAGACCACTACTCCACGAGATCACCATATCTTGAGCTAAGAACATAAGACCAACCATGCTGGATCAAACCAATTTGTCCAGTATTCTGTTGCATATGCAGGTCAAGGTTTCCTGCTATTGCCTCTCCTTCCCTGTACTGTATTCAGATTGATGTTCAGAGGTAGTAACTATCTGAACATCAATGTTCCATTTAGTCACCACAACTAATAGCCATTGATGGGATAATATTTCATAAATGTGCTTAATTCCCTTTTAAAGCTAACTAAACTAATGACTATCACTACATCCTATGACAATGAATTCAAGAAGTAAATCATTCCTCGAGTTAAGAAGTTCTTCATATTTTCTCTCCTGAATGTACTGCCCAGCAATTTCATTGGGTGCCCATGAGTTCTAATATTTGTGGGGAGAGTAAAAGTTCTGTTTCCACCCTATGCGTAGCTTTATAAATCTCTATCATGTTACCCCATTAGTCGTCTTTTCCTCTAAACAAAAAAGCCCTATGCTTCTTAGCTGAGCTTTGTAGGGAAGTGTTCTCAACCCCTTCGTTTTCATTGCCCTTTTCCAGAGCAGCTATATCCAAAAGGGCATAGTTGTTTTTTCCCAACCACTTTCATAATAATTCTTTGAAAAATATTTACCTTCAGGGGTTTTTTTCTGGGAAAAGAGGTAGTGGAACTCAGTGGGTTGCCCTAGGAGAAAATCATCACATGGCTGGTGGCCCCGCCCCCTGATCTCCAGACAGAGGGGAGTGTAGCTTGCCCTCCACGCCTCTGAGCGACGCGGAGGGCCATCTAAGCTCCCCTCTGTCTGGAGATCAGGGGGCGGGGCCACCAGCCATGTGACCATTTTCAAGAGGTTCTGGAACTCCGTTCCACCGCGTTCCTGCTGAAAAAAGCCCTGTTTAACTTTATCACAGCTGCCACATAGTAAGTTGTCATTGTCATTGAGATACCTACCCAACATGATTCCCAAATTGTTTTCCTAGTCAATCACTACTGCTACAAACCTTAAGAGCATATGTTTAAAGAATACTCAGTCCCAATGTGCATCATTGTATGCTTACCTTCAGCCTCATCTGCTGTGTTGTCACCTGGGCTGGTTTCACGCACATTAGATAATGCATTCTCAATGCACTTCAGCAATCATTTGCAACTAGATTTTCCTACATGAAACAGGAAAGTCCACTTGCAAACAATCACTAAAATGCATTGAAAGTGCTTTGAAAGCTCATTCTGCAACATGTGTGAAAACAGCCCTGCTGTCCCAGCAATTAGCGTAACAAGCACTTCATTAAGAGCAAGTGTTAGTTTCCTTAACTTACAGTAATAACTTGCTTGTTCATACTAAGAGCTATTGCAATATTAAAAAAGTAAGCTTTTTTCTTTTTTAAAATCTCATGTCCAGAGGGCCCCAAACTCTTCTACCGATCGTCAAACCTTGATGAAGACAGAGATGACTGGGAAAGCAGGCGTGAAATGTTACTTGAGGTATGTGTGATTTTTTTTTTTTTTTTTTTTGTAAAATTTTTATTGGGTTAGAACATTAATATTTTTACATTACATTGCATTCAATTATCCCCTAATTTTTCGTTTCTAACCCCCTCCCTTTCCCCCCCTTTTGTTGACTTCCAACAGCTTTCCCACCCTCTGTCCCTTTTCCCTTACTTCTATTAATTTCCTCTATCTAAAACAAATATATATTCTCCATTATATTAAGCAGTACATCTTTAACTCTTTTACTTACTAAACATCCAAACTATACTTCTTTAGATAAACAATTTATCCCATTTTCCAGTTTTGAATATTTCTGTATGTCATAAACCATAAAAATTTCCCACATTTAAATCAAACAATTTGATTTGTTCTCTCTATATTAATCATTTCTTCTTTTTATAGTATTTCTATATAACTCATCACATAGTCAGTCATTTTAACTCTTCTATACATTCAGTTTGGTGCATATAAGTCTTATCAAGTAAAAAAAAAAAAATATTGTTAATTACTCAATCCTCATGTTTAAACCGTTAATTATTCTCTATCAATATTCTATCAATTAACCTTTACATATCTATATATATCTCAATCAATTAATTAATCTAACTGCTTATAAATTCACATTTCTCTTCCTCCCCCGGTAAAGTCACCCCTCTCTTTTATACTTTTATTGTACTTCAGTAGTTCTCAAACTGCCACAGTTTTCCTCCCACCTCCCACTTCCTCTCCAGATATTGTTTCAGCTTCTCCCAGTCTGTGTTAAACTGCCCTGAGTCCAAATCTCTCAGTTTTCTTGTCATCTTGTCCATTTCAGCCATATACAGCAATTTGTAGATCCAATCATCAATAGTTGGCACTTCTTGTACTTTCCATTTCTGCGCATACAAAAGTCTAGCTGCTGCAGTCATATAAAATATCAACGTCCTATGGTGGGCTGGGATTCCCTCCATTCCCAAGTTTAGCAGCAGGAGTTCTGGGTTCTTATTTATTTGAAACTGTAAAATTTCACTCATTTCTCTTATTATTTCCCCCCAGAACTGCCTAGCTACCTCACACGACCACCACATATGATAGAGGGAGCCCTCATGCTTTCTACATTTCCAGCATTTATTAGAAGTGTTCAAGTTTCCTAGCGCAATCTTCTTTGGTGTCATGTACCAACGATAGATCATTTTGAAAATGTTCTCTTTAATATTAATACATGTCGTTGTCTTCATTGTAGTTTTCCACAAGTATTCCCATGCCTCCATTGTTATTTCTTTATTAAAATTTATAGCCCATTTCACCATTTGTGTTTTAACTGTCTCATCCTCGGTATACCATTTCAACAGTACTTGGTATACCTTGGATATTCTTTTCTTGTCCTCTTTAAAAAGGGTCTGCTCTAGTTCCGAATTCTCTGTTCGTATACCTCCCTTTACAGAGTCCGAGTTATACAAATCTCTGATCTGTCTATACTGGAACCAATCGTAGTTCGGTGATAGTTCCTCTTGCGTCTTTATTCTAAGTTTAGACACTTCAGTTTTAGTTATTTCTTTGTACGTTAAACATTGTTGTTCATTATCAACAGCTCTCGGATCTATCACCTCGTATGGAACCACCCACAAAGGGGTTCCTTCTTGTAGGTAAATTCTGTACTTCTTCCAGATTGTATATAAACTTCTCCTTACAAAATGATGCAGGAACATCGAGTTGACCTTTACTTTGTCATGCCATAGGTATGCGTGCCATCCAAAAATTTTTTTATATCCCTCTAGGGCTAATAGTTTCTTATTCTTTAATGTCATCCACTCTTTTAACCAAACTAGGCAGATTGCATCATGGTAAAGTCTCAGGTTGGGCAGTTGCATTCCGCCTCTTTCCTTTGCATCTTGTAGAACTTTTACTTTCACTCGAGGCTTCTTGCCTGCCCAAACAAAATCTGATATTTTCCTCTGCCATTTTTCAAATTGTTTAGAGTCTCTGATGATTGGTATTGTCTGTAGCAAAAACATTACTCTTGGTAACACATTCATCTTAACTGCTGCAATCCTGCCCAACCATGACAAATTCAGTCTATTCCATTTGATCAAGTCTCTCTCTATCTGAGTCCATAATTTTTCATAATTATTCTTGAACAAATCTATATTTTTTGCAGTCAGCTCAACTCCCAAATATTTCACCTTACTAGTTACTTCACAGTCCGTTGTTTCCATTAACAATTGTTGTTTCTGCTTAGTCATGTTTTTACATAATATCTTTGACTTCTTTTTGTTAATGAAGAAACCTGCCAAGTCACCAAACTCCTTGATCTTGTCTATCACTTTTGGCATGTTCTCCAATGGATCTTCTACAATTAACATTATGTCATCTGCAAATGCTCTAACCTTGTATGAATAGTCCTTTATTTTTATTCCTCGTATTTCCTCGTCTTGTCGTATTTGTATCATCAGAATCTCCAATACTAAAATGAACAACAATGGAAATAACGGGCAACCTTGTCTTGTTCCTTTACTAATCGTCAATTTCTTGGTCAGTTCATCATTCACTACAATTGCTGCAGTCTGGTCTCTATAAATTTCTTTAATTGCTCTGATGAATCTTTCTCCCAATTGTAGCTTTTCCATAGTGGCAAACAAAAAATCCCAGTTTAAATTGTCAAACGCTTTTTCAGCGTCTACAAAGAAGAAACCAACCTCTTTGTCACAACGCTTATCATAATATTCAATAGCATTGATCACTGTCCTTAAATTGTCTCTTATTTGTCTGTCTGGCAAAAAGCCTGCTTGTTCCTCCTCTATGACTTCCGAGAGCCACCCCTTCAGTCTCTCCGCCAATATCTTCGTAAAAATTTTATAATCATTGTTAAGTAGTGATATAGGTCTGTAATTTTTCACGTTAGTCAAATCTTGGCCCTCTTTTGGGATCAATGATATATTCGCTTCGCTCCAAGTGTCTGGAATTCTTTGATCCCTAAAAACTCCGTTCATCACCTCTTTTAGGAATGGTGCCAGTTCGTTGGCCATTGTCTTATAAAATTTAGCCGTAAGTCCATCTGGCCCTGGCGCCTTTCCTAGATTTGCAGATTGTATTGCCTTACTTATTTCCTCATCAGTTACTTCACTATTCAACTTATTTCTCCAAGCTTCCGAGATCTCTGGAAGTTTGGTTTTCTCCAAATATGATGCTATTGATTCTTTGGTTACTTCTTTTTTATTATACAGCTTAGCATAAAATTTATAAAAGGCTCTACTAATGGTAGTCTGCTCCAGGTACGTTTTATTTTCTTCACAGATTTTATTTATTATTTTCTTTTCCCTTTTCTTCTTCAGTTGCCATGCCAAATATTTCCCAGGTTTATTAGCACCCTCAAAAGCTTTTTGATTCAGTCTTTTAAGGTTCCACTCCAATTCTTTATTACTCATTGCTGTTAACTGTTCTTGAAGAATTTTAATTTCCTGATGTATTTTCTTTTTCCCTGGTCTCTTTTTTAACTGTATTTCTTTGGCCTTTATTTTCTCCTCAATCTCTTGTCTTTTCTCCTCTTTCTTTTTCCTTGCTCTGCCATTTAAGTCCATTAGTATGCCCCTTACAACCGCCTTGTACGCGTCCCAAACTTTACTGGTTGGTACTTCTTTATTCACGTTATATTGTATAAAAAACTTTGTCTCTCTTCTCAATATTTCCATATTTTCACTTTCCTGTAGCAAGTCCTCATTTATTCTCCAGGCTTTCCTTTTTCTCCTTTTTCCAAATTTCCACATAATTGGATTGTGATCTGAGCCTACCATCGGCATTATTTCTACCTCCTTAGTCCATAACGCTAAGTCCTTTGAGGCCCAGATCATATCAATTCTTGATAATGTGAGATGCCTTGCAGAATAAAAAGTAAACTGTTTGGTTTTAGGATATTCTCTCCTCCATACATCTTCAAGAGTCTCTTGTTGAATCAACTCAAAAAAAAGCTTTGGCAATAGTCCTCTTTTCTTTTGTGCTGTTGTAGTCTTTTTATCTAGTTCCAAATCTGTCACTCCATTAAAATCTCCAGCAAGAATTATCTGGTCATATACAAGATCGTCTAAATGCTTCCTTAAATCCTCAAAGAAGCTTTCCTTTGCACCGTTAGGTGCATAAAGTCCGACTACCAACACTCTCTTTAAATTCCAATTACATTCCACCGCTACAAATCTAGCTTCCACATCTCTCATAACAAATTTTGGCTGCAGCTCCTCTTTTATGTACAACACCACTCCTCTTTTTTTCTTGTTAGAGGCCGCTACAAATTCTTTGCCCAATTTTCCAGATTTTAAATATTTTACATCCTGTTTTCTAATATGGGTCTCCTGCAAACAAACAATATCACATTTTTGTTTTAGTAGCCAATGAAAAATATTTTTCCTCTTATTCGGTGAGTTTAGTCCATTTACATTCCAAGATAATACATTACACTCCATATTCATGGTTTTGTTGGTAAGTCTTTTTCATTGTCCTTGATAAATCTCTCCATCTCCCGCTCAGATCTGATGCGTTTTTTTGCCCCTCCAAACTCAAAGGACACTCCTTCCGGTAACTCCCATCTGTATCTGATATTCATGTCCTTCAAAGTTTGAATTAGCACTCTATATTTTTTCCTGTCCAGTAACACTGATCTGGGCAGTTCCTTCATTATGATAATCGTCTTGCCATCAATCTCCAATGGATCTTGAAATTGTTTTGTCACAATCCTCTCTTTCATGTTTCTAGTTGTAAACTGCACAATCACATCCCTTGGTAGTTTCCTCTGGGTTGCAATTCTCGAGTTCACACGGTACGCCACATCTAGGATAGCCACAATTTCCTCCTCCTCCTTCCCCAGGTAATCAGCCAACACCTCAGTCATCTGTTCTTGCGCTGACTTCCCTTCCACTTCTGGCAGACCACGAAAACGAAGCTGCTTCTCCATGTGTTTAGTTTCTGCAACTGACATCCTCCCCTTCACCAGTCTCATCTCTGTTTGTTGCGTTTCTATTAAATTCTCCATCGCGTCTTCTACTGTTTTAACTCTCTGCTGCGTTCCTTGTAATTCACTACTAATCGTTTCCACGCCTTTTTTCACTTCTGACAGCTCCGACTTTACTGTCTGTGTAACTTCTTTGACCTCTTTAATAAGCTCCAATTTCGTGTCCTTAAGTTCTTTCATCATGTCTATAAGCTTTTTGTCCAAATTTTCTATTGCCGATTGCCACTCTTTTTTCGACATCGTGGGGCTTGCTTTAGCTCGCTCCCACGAATCTGCTCTCTTCCTTAGCTCCGTGGCGTATGTTTAAACATTTTCCTTTTTTTCAAATGTCCCAATCTTTGCCAAAATTAATTTTTTGTATCCAAAATGTCGGGCGTCTTTTCTCTATGGTTTCTCTATGTTATTGTAATCCAAGATGGCCTACTTCCTCTTCCTCTGAAGCCGCGACCCTTCCCTTTTCAAAAATGGCGATTCCCTACTTCCTGTCCGTCGGCAAGGGCCGCTTCCCTCCAGCCACTCTATTGTTGTTACGCACTTCCTGTCTCCCGTCTTCCCACAGCAGGTCTCGCGATGGTGTCTTTTTCCCACAGCTCCAAAACCACAGGTATTCAAAACAATAGTCCGATTTTTGCAATAACTTCTTTAAATTTAGTCTCTTTTAAAATACAACTCCTGCCGAGTCTTCACCTCCTTTTCACTAGTCTGTTGCAGTTTAAAAATCTACTTTCTTTCCTCTCTGTTTTTATCAATCTGTCCCGTTTCAAGAGATAGCGATCTTTACCTTCTCTTCAACTTTCTCGGGTTGTAATCGCTGTTTCGATCTTAAATTCTCCTCTCGACTTCCCTCCCCGATCGAAGCTTGGGTATGTAGGTCTTATGCCAGCCGAATTGGCCCCAGAACTGCCGCAGAGATTATAGCCGACCCGTCGCAAGGTGGGACCTCAAGGATTGGGGGGGAGACTCCTTGAGTAGAGCCCCCCCTCATCCGAGATCTAGCTCACCCTAGGGTCTTGAGCGTTCTTTGCCTGCTCCCCGCCTGAGAGCAGTCGGCCGCGGGTTATTTTCACCCCTCCGGCCGGTTAAAACGGCAGTCCGGTCAGCTCCGCAAATGGAGCTGCGTTAGACCTCCATGAATCCCAAACCGGAAGTCCCTGAGGTATGTGTGATTGAAGGAATAAGCTGGTCCATCCCAGAGTATATATTTGTGAAACACAGGTTGTTGTTACAATTGATCCCCCCCCCACACCCCCATTTTTAAACAGAATACAAAGCTTGGAGCTTATTGTTTTGGCAACTATACAAGCTGTGTTAATGGCATATAAGTAAAAAAGTCCGTTTTACTGAGGCTCTCAAATTTGTTGTGTATATATAATATGCTTATTTATTAATGTATATATCATGCTTTTTTAAAGAAAAAACAAAGCAAAATGCCTCACATATTGCACACATTATAAAACTATTCCATTAAATCATATATTAGAATAAAATGAAGTGAAGGTGTGTAGGGAAGGAAAACTTCAGACAACTAAACTGTTAAAATGCTTGTCATTTTTTTAAATTAATGGTCTTCTGAAAACTGGAAGCATTGGGCTTCAGCAGGACTCCTTTAGGAAGGAATTCCACAACTGTAGAATCACTGTTTTTTATGTAGATTTTTACATCTGAATGGGGATGGCATGCAGTCATGTAAGCGAAGGCGCCCCTATGATTCACTAGGTCCCAGCTATATAGAACTTTTTATAGATTGTTAGCACAGATAATTGTGCCCCAGAGTTAAGCTACTAGGTAAACAGCTGCTAGGTAAACAGCATGTTAGTAGTTTCAGATGTTCTGACATCCTATCCCTCACAGAACATAACTTAAGCTAACAAGCATTTCAGGAGCAAATTACAGCAATCAATCCTCCTGCCTGCCATGGTCCATGTTCTTTTGTTTGTTTTTAAAGCACTGCAGTCAGTTTTTAATCAAAGCTGTCATGACTGTCCTTTGACATTCTAGGAAAACTCCTGAACAATATTTATCTGGGATATTTACATCCTATCTTTCTAGTTTTCGTTATAGATAATATTGCATTCTTTTTTAGTCATGTCAGTCCCAAAATATGACTCTTACTTTTGTCACAGAAGCTTCAGCCTAACCTACCTTAGAGGGTTGTTGTGAGAATAAAACTGGAGACAGTCTAGTGTAGAGGTTAGGTTGTCAAACTGGGTTGAATCCCACTTCTGCCACAGAAGCTCCTGGGTGACCTTGGGCTAGTCACACATTCTCAGCCTAAGCTATCTTCTAGGGTTCTTGTGATAACATTAACTTGTTCACCACTCTGGGTGAGGCACTAATCTGTTTAGAAGAGTGGTATATAAGCATTGTTGTTATTGTTATTGTTGTTACTAACAACAACAACATTCAATTTATATACCGCCCTTCAGGACAACTTAATGCCCACTCAGAGTGGTTTACAAAGTATGCCATTATTATCCCCACAACAAAACACCCTGTGAGGTGGGAGCGGCTGAGAGAGCTCTGAAAAGCTGTGACTAGCCCAAGGTCACCCAGCTGGCTTCAAGTGGAGGAGTGGGGAATTAAACCTGGCTCTCCAGATTAGAGTCCCACACTCTTAACCACTACACCAAACTGGCTCTCTACTACTACTACTACTACTACTACCACTACTACTACTACTACAACTATTACTATTATTAGTTTCATGGGCAGTTTGAAGCCTTTTTCAAGCCCAAGGAGCTGCTTAATCTCGATGAAGCCTCCTTGGATTTGAGGAAGGTTACAAATTTTGTTGAGCGTAATGGAAGGATACAGACCAGCAGTTGCTTAAGACAGTACAACTGATGACAGTAACTTGTATTTTGTCACTTTATAATTGTCAGAAAAATATAACCCTAAAACCACAGTTTGAAACCAAGCCAAAAAAGACCTTCTGAAATAAAAATATTTTTACCTATCATTAGAAGGCCTGCAATGAAATGGTCACAAATAATTCATGGGGAAGGAAGTTCCAAAGATGAGTGATGGCATTCTAGGAGGGCTTCCTATGTGGCTCCCTATAAAACCTAGCTCCAGTTAGGGTGATCTTGGTTGACAGCAGAGTGCCAGCAGTAGGCCTTTATTTCAGGGAGACTGCAATATTATCTATAATGAAGACTGCCTTGATATGCTGGATCCCAGTGACTCCAACCAAGGCTACTGCTCCTGAGTAAGATGAGTTAAAATATGTATGACCCTCATCATAAATCTCTTGAGGATCTTTCCAGTGTATTCACACAGTGTTGAACAGTGATGGTGATGAAGTGGAGCCATTTGATAGTATACAAGATAATTTTCAGTAAGTACATACAGAGTCACTGAACACTGGTCCTGTAAGAAAAGTTTGGAGACAGCATAAGGAAATAGCATATTCCCAGCATGTCCCTGAAGTTGTTCACAAGTGCATCAAAATGCCCTTAGAGGTCCAGGGTCTCACTCTCTAAATCAACTTCTAATTAATATTAATTTATCAAGGCAAGCAATATGGTTTCAGACACAAAACCATCCTGAATGTCCACCATAATGGATTTTTAAAGCTGTTCATTGCTGATTAACTTATCTTTGTCTTAATTTGGTTAAGGTGTAGAGGTACCCTATGTAATTTTCATTCGTACTTTTGAAACTGCTACCTGTCGCTATACAATATGGACTTCAGCTAATAGCTGAAGTCAAAATGTTCAAAATGCTAACCTAAAATTGACATCTGGTAACTATATTTAACATACAACTCTTCCAGGATTGTCGGAAGAAACATAAAGATGCAAGAAGGAAAGTCAAAGCAAAACACTGAATATGGACAGACCAGTGACATTTCAAACAACTGGCAAACTTTGAATGCAAACAATGGAGTCCACAGGAAATTTGCTAATGACTTGAAAATAAAAAGTGGGTCTGCAAATACAAAGTTTGTGTAAAACAAAATAGGTGTGAGATGGTAAAGCTTTTAATGTTTATATCTTTATATCTTTATTGTATGTTATACACATATATATTATAAGGTCCTGGAGATGCATCAAATATATGTAGCACAATTTCAATTGAGTTAGGATTACCAAGAGTTGAGGTTACACTAGAGGCAAGAGTGAGCAACGTTGGATGCAGCTTTAAGCTTCCTATACACCTTAGAACTGACTCACCCTGCAGTCTCCGTGGCTTACCAGATGGAGTTGCAGAGATCCCAAATTCCAGTCCAGCTACTCTACTTGAATATATTCAGTTTAATGCATTGTTTTAGTGTTTTGATTTCATAATTCTTAATGTAAAATTATTTTTGGATCTTGAATTCCAGCTCCCAGTTGCAAAGAACTGATCTAAGCCTACAATCTTAATATCCTTACCAAATCCATTAAAGTGTTCTGAAGCAGATAGGAGTGGATATAGGAGAGGGAAAGTCCTAGTGGCTTGATCAGTGCAAACATATTTAGAGAAAGAAATCCAGACCCACTGAAGTGGGAGTATCATCATTGACATCAGTGGAGTGGAAATAATACTTCTAGGCTGGGTTCAGTCTTATAGAATGGTTGATAGCACCCTAGAGGAGGCTAAATTCTTCAACATCTTGATTAGCTGATAATAGAAAAAGTTTCTTGCTTTTGAAATTCTGCTGTACACAAAACTGTATTATATTCTCACAGTACAAATTATGTAGAGAATTTCAAATCTGTAAATATTTATATATTTTTAAAAGAATCATTCATTTTTCTATTAAAAAATATCCGGAGTTTGTGTGTGTTATTGCTGAAATGTCATGCTGTACTGTTGTTCAACCATTTGTCATTGGCACACACTAGAAAGACAGCAGCTAATGTTGGAATTAGTAACAACCTTTCTTACAGTGTTCTATAATTTCATGTTTAGAATGCTGAGTCATCAGGGAACCAATTTTGAGCTAAATATTAGAGAGGTGTGACTTGGACTAGTAAAAAGGCTGTGATTTACAGTACAATAGTAATGAACTCCAGGGAAGCATAAGTTAACTCTGATGGTAAGGTCAGTGTAAATGCTAAATCCACAGAAAACAGCCTATTCCATGATTTGTGTGTGAAGAGTGCCCTCAAGTTATAGTTGACTTATGGAAAACCTCTGGTGGGGTTTTCATTGCAAGAGACTAACAGAGGTGGTTTGCCATTACCTACCTCTGCAACCCTGGTCTTTGTTGGAGGTCTCTCATCCAATTACTAACCAAGGCTGACCCTGCTTAGCTTCTGAGATCTGACAAGATCAGGCTCACCTGAGCTATCTGGGCTATTCTTCCATGATTTACCTATATATAATTATCACAATAGGAATGCATTGGACTCTTACTGCATTAGATTCTTGGTTAACATTTCAGAGTCAGATGGTTTTAAAAATGTAAGTCAACCAAAATTGAGTAAAATGCTTTGAAGTTGACAAGGATTAATACATTACAAAATATCAGTTTCAAAGATATCAGTAGTATCACTTTGCTTTTTAATGGTTATCTAACTTTCAAAGTATATAGCAATCCAAAGAAATGTTCAGATTTATTTTTATTAACTTGATTAACAACAGTAACTTCAGTATCATTATACAAGTTTCTCTTCTAAAAAAAATGCTGGTTTTAATTTAAGTTCTTGGAGGGGCCACGGCTCAGTTGTAGAGTATCTGCTTTGCACGCAAAAGGTCTCAGGTTCAATCCCCAAGCACCTCAAGGTGAAAGGATCAGGGAGTAGGTGATGTAAAAGATTTCTGCCTGAGACCCGTTGCTTGTCTGAACAGACAGTACTAACCTTGATAGATCAAAGGTCTGATTTAGTATAAGGCAACTACATGTGTTCATGTAATTTAAAAATTAAGAGTGCTTGTTTGAAATACAATGTAAAGTTCTCTCATTTCTCTTTGTATGGCAATAGCCCAGAGATCCTTTTTTCAGTCATAGATAGACAAAGCTATATATATATATATCAGTTTGTCTTTATTAAAAGACTGTGAAATATTGATAAACAGTTCCACTTGACGTAGACATCTCCACAGAGAGGAGCATATGGCTAATGGCTGCCAGATGACCATTAGGTGCAAAAGTTAAGATCTAAGACAGTAATTAATGTAGTAGGAATTGCTTTTCTGTTAGAAAGATAAACAGTTAATAATAATAACATTTGATTCAAGACAACTTAACACCCACTCCGAGCGGTTTACAAAGTATGCTATTATTATCCCCACAACAAAACACCCTGTGAAGTGAGGGGCTGAGAGAGCTCCTAGAAGCTGTGACTGATCCAAGGTCACCCAGCCAGCTTCAAGTGGAGGAGTGGGGAATCAAACCCAGTTCTCCAGTTTAGAGTCCCGCACTCTTAACCACTACACCAAATTTGCTAGTAACAAATTTTCATGTTTTCATATACAGCATTTTTCTAGAACTTACTGTCTTATAATTGTAAAGCTGTCTAAGAAATGGTCATAGCTCTGTTTTTCACCTGTGTGTGGAATTCAGCTGTGCTGATTTTTCTTTCTCTAGGGGGTGGTGTTGAGCACGTTTCAAGACAAGAATAAGTTCACTGCCAAAACAAAACAGCTGGCAAGGAAACAGCAACCAGACTGTAATAGCAGTTTTTTAAAAAGTACAGCCAGTGATCTTGGTATCACAGGCATTTTCACTGCCATAAACCTAATATTCAGGAGGCGGTTTATTTTTATTGACTTCGTAGATGTTTCAATTCCCTGCAGAGATTGCTCAAGCATGAAAAGCTATGGGCGGTTGAATATTTTTAAGGATGGAAGGTGTAAGCCACTTCCTTATTGGAGTTCCCTCTTGGAAACTTTACAACAGTCCACTTTTAATTCTTAGTATATAGGCTTTAGTCTCAAAAGCAACTTATGATCAAGGCTAAACTGGTTAACTGGAAACCACTTTACATTTTCACTTGAGATAGCAAGGTTAGTCTGTTTCAGCCAAAATAAGAGTTGTAGGGTAAACACTGAGCAATTTAATCTAATTCACAAAAGCTTATTCCAAAATGAATTATTCTTTTAGGTACAACCAGGGAATCAAAAAAAAGAATCAAAAGAAGTCTCATTTCCAGTTACATTTTAAGGTAGTGAACTGGTATGTGGGGAGAGCATTAAGAGCTAGGGAGAAATGAAAATCTCCTTTCTCTTTGTGTCCATTTATAGCTGGGGGGGCTGTGTAGGAGCTGGATATAAGATTTTAAAAATCCAGCTTTTTAATAGAAAAAACATACAGAATTTCATTTTATAGATTTCAAATAGAAGTGGGGGACCTGCAAGGACTTCTAGGGGGCATCTCATTTTCTCCTCTGCCACTATTTTCCCTTCCGTGACAGCCCCTATAGCCTCCCCTTTTCATGCATTCCATCCAGAAGCTAGCCTACCTTTATCTGCCCCCATTTCAGCTTTTGCTTCTTCCTTCCCCCTTGCAGCCACTATTTGGGAAAACTGCTATCAGACCAGGCCCAGTTGTACAGTGGGTAACCTTGGGGGGGGGGTAACCTTACTTTTCCATGTATCCCCCCACCCCACACTATTTCCCCTTTCCCTCCTAGCAATCCCTCAAATCAACTTTCCCTGCTTCTTTATCTCCTTCCCACCCACCAATCAATCTACCATTTGTACCCCACTTTTCTCCACAGACCCAAAGCAGCTTACATCATTCTCTTATCCATGATCTCCTCACAAGAATCCTGTGAAGTAGGATTAGGCTTACAGATCCCATCCCCCCACCCATGGGAGCAGGGGATACCATGGTCCCAGCCTTTGCCCCCACTACCACTCATTTGGTTGGTGGTGAAAAAGGCACGGGGAATGGGCCCAGGAGCCAGAACACTTCCTTGTGTGCCAGGAATGACATTTCCAGAGCAACAAGGAAGTGAAGGCCCTTGCGTGAAGCTGATTTGATAAAATCTAGTGTTGGGGGCTGATTTTTATTAAATCAGCCCCATGCAGGGACATTCACTTCCTTGTCATGCTGAGAATGACATCATTCCTGGCACAACAAGGAAGTACTTGGGAGCATATGCATGCGAAATGCATGCACGAAATAAGTACTTCCAAGGCACACACACCGTTCCCTGGTTTGGGCTCTGGGGACCTGGCAGCCTTCGTTAGGCTGAATGGATGATTGGGCCAAAGTCACCCAGTGAGCTTCCACAACGCAGCAGAGTTTCAAAACTGGGTTTCCCAGATCCTAGACTGAAACTAGCCACTACACAATACTGGTTGGGGGGGGGCAGGCCTGGATGAATCACGTACGCTACAAGATACGAAGTTCCCCAGTGGTTGCTGCAGGGGCTGGCCCTGAAGAGCCCTCCCTCAAAAGCTATAACAGCCCTGAAATGTCCTACTCTTCTCCCTGTGTTTTATTGATGTTAATCAAGACTTGAAGGGTGGCGATATTCTTGTGGTTGCCTAGTAATGACCACAGTGGCTCCTGAGAGAGCATTTATTTCTTAAACCTACAGGTACTGCTTCTGTAGCGGTGGGGGTGCAATGTGCTATTTTGAGATTTCATATTTTTCTGCAAGCCTAAGGCTTTTTTAAGGTTGGTAGAAAGATCTCTCTTATCAGTACAATGCCCCAAGCTCCATATTTAAGTATCCACAGGTGGGGTCATGTTAATAATTAGATGCATTGACAAATGGGGAACCCACAAGGACTTGCAGTAGAAATCTTATTTTTTCCTGTATTCCCCCATCCCACACTTTTTTCCTGTTTCCTTTCTGGCAACCCCGTATTCACACTTCCCTGCTATCTTTTCTCCTTCCACCTACCAATCTAGTATTTATCTGCCTCATCTCCAGCTATATTTATTATTATTTATTATCCTGCCTTTCTCCACAGTGGGGACCTAAAGCAGCTTACTATGCTGCTTATCATAACGCTTCTCCATTTTATCCTCACAACAGCCTTATGAGTTACATTAAGCTGAGTTTGTATAACTGGCCCAAGGTCATGCAGTGACCACTGTGCCAGAATGGACATTTGAACCTGGGTCTCTCAGATCCTAGACTGAAGCACAGGCTTTCATGGAGTGGCTGCTGTTGAACAGTAGCAAGAAGCCAGGCCTGGGTGAGTCATGCAAGTTGTGTGATGTAAAATTGTCCAGTAGTTGTTGCCAGGTCTGCCCCCAATGGGTTCTCCTTCAAAAGCCAAATCAACCCTAGAAAGAGCTGTGTTCTCTCTTCTGCTTTTTACTTACAGTTACCAAGGCTTTTTAAAGCTAGCAATACTGTGTGGTTGCCTAGCAACAACCACTGAGGACATTTGTTTTTTAAATTGATTCTATTTAAGGGGTTATCCTCCTTCCCTTTTTTTAAGATTTCAGATTTTTCTGCAAACCTAGGGCTTTTTTCAGGTTTGTAGAAAAATCTCTCTTGTCTGTTCAGGGCTTCAGTCTCTGGATTTAAGTATCCACAGATTTGGCCATGCTGAGAATTAGATATAGTGATTATAACTATTGCCCTTAATAGAAGGTTAAGAGAATGTTGGTCCTATTGGCTTAAGGATAAAATGGTAGCAAATTAGTATCTTTGGTCCTTATATAACACATGCATGATGGACAGGACTAGTCCCAGCTTCGCATCTTCTAAGAAACAGCTAGTAAGAGCAGGCGGAATGCTGGGCCAGTGACAGGTGGTATCCATTGAAAAAGAGTAGGAGGCTGGGGGGGAAAGGCAGCAGAGAGCTAGCTGGCAGTTAAAGCTGTTCTGTTACGTTGAAACATTCACTGTTTAACCCCAGTATATTTTTGAGTTTAAAACCATTCACTCTTATGTTCTTTTTTTTTTGTTCTGTTTTGTTTTAAAACAGAACAGCTGGCTTGCAATTGTTGACTGAGAGAAAATATCACACACAGAGACTTCAAACACTCCGGTCATGTTAAATGGGCCAAGTTTAACCTCTTTGGTGGCAGTGTATATAAGGAAAATAATCTCTAAATTCCCCATTAGCACTGGGCAATAGTTGGGTGAGGGGAGGTAAATACAGGGAACAGGCTACCTGTATGGTTGAGTGTCTGGAAGAGAGAGAGGGGACCCTGTGAGATTTGGGTCAGAGGCTCTGCCTGCTAAATTGCAGGTTAGACAAGGCTCTGCACTTGTCAGACAAGGGAGGCTGAGACTCTGGAACATGTTTTTCTCATGCCCGTGTTATAAGATGGCGTGCAATGAGTTTATGATTCCGCTGTTTTGAGAAAATCTGGACCTCTCTGAAAAAGCTAAACTGGAGTTTCTTTTATCTGATAAAGATGCAAAGATCACATATCAAGTAGCCAGCTTTTGTATGGCAATACTCAGGATAAGAAAATTTTATGATATCTTGATGCAAATCCAATTTTAAACTGTTTTTAAACTTTCAATCTAAAATATGTAATGTTTCAAATGTGTTTCTTTTTGTATGTTCGGTCTAAGGACCGTAATAATAATACAATACAATGCAGTGCAGGCTGGACAGGTGGCATGTGTTGACCAGCCTTTACCTGCCTGGGAAGCCCCAAACCTATGAAGAGAGGTTTAGGGTGGGTGGCAGGGTGTGTGAAAGGCTTGGGGGGGGGTCCACCATAACATGTTCACACGAAACTAGCAGCTGTTTATTGTATTCTGTAAGAAAATGAGACTAAAGAAAATACAAGACTAGATGTGTTCCCCTATGTGCAAAGTTTTCTAGTCAGGATTTTATTTGTAACCACACAGAATAGAAGCATGTACCCACACTACAAATGCAGACTACACATCACTGTGCGATATACACACTGTGCCACAGACTGTTACTCTCTCCAACATTATATAGCTCCACACGGTCTCTCATCCTTGGATTTATGTTTGCTAGAGCTGACTAAGAAATAGTCATAGCTTCCTTACTGAATATATCCAGAGGAGTTAGCCGTGTTAGTCTGTAGTAACAAAATCAAAAAGAGTCCAGTAGCACCTTTAAGACTAACCAATTTTATTGTAGCATAAGCTTTCGAGAATCACGTTCTCTTCGTCAGATGCATGATACAAACTGTATCATGCATCTGATGAAGAGAACTTGATTCTCGAAAGCTTATGCTACAATAAAATTGGTTAGTCTTAAAGGTGCTACTGGACTCTTTTTGATTTTACTGAATACATGTAACAGTCTTTCTGGCTCAGACCCACAGTTCGTTGAGTCCTAAATCCTGTTTTCAACAACAGCCAGATCAGTGTCTTCAGGAAGTCTATTTCTCAACAGGCTATTTCTCAACAACTGCCTCTCAACATGGAGGCTTTATTCAGTCATCTTAACTAATGTGAATAATATAAAAGGCACTCTTGACCAGAGTCTTCAGAAATCCAGAAGAAGATCCAGCAAGTATTCCATACTGCAAACGGGAATAGACTAATATCAACCATACAAAATGATAGGTTTTGTTGTAATAGCCAAGACTGTACACATGGATTACATTTTTAAAAGTGTAAGCATATTTTAATGGGTTTCAGCTAAACTTTTTCGTAAATTAATGAAGTTAAGTTTGTGAAGAATTAAAGAAGTTCTGCTAAAATATACCTGTGAAATAGTATGTGTGTTTCTTGTGCTTTTTAATTTAGGATTTAAGACCGTTTGCCAACCACAGCTGTAGCAAAGCCAAGTCTCTTTCTATGTTACATCCCCCTCCCCCATGTGAAAACCAACACCCTGTCCTCGGAGCTAAGTTTTCACGTACTAAAAGCAACATGATTCATTGGTCTCTAACATGAGAGGAAGGAGAGAGTGATCAAAGTACTGGGTGTATGCAGATGACAGTTTGGGCCCTTTCTTCTCATTGGCTCTGTGACTACACTCCTCCCTTCCCTCATCGAATGGGATTAGTGTTTGCATCTCAGTATTTGGAGTTGCGCCACCTGGAACATGTCCTTTTCCCACCACAGAACTATAGCCATATGCTGCTTCTAGCCAATCAGGGTGGAAACTAGGTGCTTGTGTCAGCATAGCCAGGACTTGACTTGCTGGCCTGCGGTGGAGAGGAAGGAGCAGCCAAAATCATTAACTGTTCTGTAAACAACAGTTGGGCTGTCTCCTCCCTTGTTTTTACTAAAGAAATTTCTAAGTGTTTTAAATGGTACTGTTTTTAAAATGTAACTAAATAACTCTTTACTGCAAATAACAAGAGAGAAATTATGTAAATATTATATCTTGATTGCATTTATGTATTAGAGAAGGTAGCAGGTTTTGTACTGCTAGCATAGAGGAAGAGCAGTTTTATGCCTCCTAAAAATGTTACTTGCTCCCCCCATAACTCGCTTCCACAACTCCCCACTGTTTCTCTAACAATAGTCTAACACATGAGACAAAGCTTGTCACTCTTAACTCCTTCTCTCCCTCCCTCTGCAAATATTGCAGCACTACCTGGCAGCTGTGCAGCCTCCTGTTCTCTGGTTTGAGACGTTGCATGCGTCTGTGCTCCTTCAACCTCTCCCCTCCTCTCCTGCTCTTCCTGTGAGGGTCATTAATTCCTAACTTGAGGAGCTTTGTGACCTAAAAACTCTGGTGTCTGTCTGATCCCCAGAACTGTGAAAACCTACTAATAATAAGCCTAATTTTCAAATGCTTATCTGTAACTTTCCAAGCATAAAATTAACAAATATGACAATTTTGCATAGCTCTGTTGGGACAAAGAAAATACCCCAAAATAATGCTAGGATAATAGCTTTTATTAGGATCCGTTAAAAATGTCACAAAATAGTGAGCATACATTTTGAGTTTCCCAGAACTTTACTTCATGTTAGATAACCAGTAAAAACAAAAATGAAAGTTGAATGTGGGGTGGTGTTCCAAAGTATAGTAAAAAAAAAAGCCCCTTTGAGATGAGTGACTGAAGGAAGTGAGAAGCCTTTCCACCATGGTCTGAAAACCTCCTTTTCTCTTCCTATTCTCTTTTGAATCTTTTTTTTACTGAACATTTACCCTGCGTAAAAGTTTTGGGCAATGTTGTATAGTGAATACAGTGTGGGAGAAGGCTCTGAGAGAACCAAGTTTGAATCCCTGCTCTGTCATGGAAGGTTGCTGGGTGACCTTGGATCAGTCACACACACTCAGCCTAATCTACCTCGCAGGGTTGTTGTGAGAAGAATTATGTAAGCCACCCTGAGTCACTGTTAGGGAGAAAGATGGGGAATGAATGGATAGATGGATGAATGAATGGATGGATGAACAAACGAACAAATTTAAAATTAAATGGGAGCATGAGATCCTGTATCATAAACAGCAGTCCACCACAACAAATGGCATTGGCAAACAACTTTTGTACTAGAACAAAAGCAGATTGTGATTTCCCAAAGCAATCTTCTGTACCAAACATTTTAAAAAATCACTCTGGTCATGCCCTTGACCATTCTGAGAACAGCTCTGAATCTAGCCTATGCTTTTTAAAGGTTCATATAAAGTACATAAAATGTATTTGCAATTCTGTGTATCTCATGGTCTCCATATGCTAGGCAGTTGTGATTAGTTGTGGCTTTCTAGTAGAAAATGTATGTTTGCTGCTGAGCAGGGGTCATTTCATAGAAAAAGAGCTGGAGGAACTCATTAGCATAACTCATTAGCATATGCCACACCCCCTGCCATCACTGGAAATGTTTCGTTAGCATAACTGATTTGCATATGCCACACTCCCTGGCACCACTTATCCTGCCTGTTTTGGACCCAATCCTGGCCATTCAGGGCCAAAATTGGGCCCAAAATGGCAAAAAGGGGCTGAAATGGCCGAAAAGGGGCCCGAAATGGTCAGGGTTGGGCTGCTGCTGAGCAGGAGAGTGATCCACCACCCGTCAGAGGCCTGATCCAGGCCATTTCAGCCCCAATCCAGGACGAAACGGGCCCAAAATGGCTGAGAGTCAGGTGGGTGGGGCCACCTGACATGTGACTTCTTTGGGGAACTGCCGGAACTGCGTTCCTGCACGTTCCCCCTCGAAATGAGCCCTGCTGCTGAGCAATGTATGAAGCAAATCTCATTTAGGGGAAAAAATTGGCTTCTGACATCTCACCTATTTAAACTAGTCTGCACATTTGTGGTTTTAATTTTAGCTGTCTTCTCCTTGAAACTTAAATTAGTTTATACTTTGTTCTAAATATTAGTTTATAAACCTTCAAAGATACATCTTTTCTTCCATCATCTTATTGGTGCCTCATTGAGTCTGTGGCAGTAACTATGGGGAATAGAACCCCTCAAGAAAGCTGCTAGGGATGTGCTCTGCAACTGAGTGTTGCCTGTTTCTCTGAGGGCAGGACTCCTCATGCAGGGTGATGTCCAACTGCCATTATTCCTGGCTCTACTTCTCAACAGAGCTCCTAACATTTGTTAGACACAAGTGAGGTGGGGGTGAGGATAGGCAGAGGTTCCATCAGGGATGATGCCATCTGGGATTTTGATTGTATATATATTGATGACTCTGGTTTTAATGTATTTAAATGTCTATTACTGTATTATATTGTTGTAACCCTCCCTGAGCCCACTTGTGGAGAGGGCGAGCTATAAATCAAATAAATAATAATAATTCCTCAGAATCCCCAGTTTCCAGTCCTACAGCAATTTTGGCCATTGCAGCTTCTGCTATTATTTCTAGATTCTAGCAGGGGAGAGTAGATATTGTATACCCTTGACTGAAGAATGGTACACTCCTTCTATCTGGGGTGATTATCCTCTTCCATGGAGCATGGAGCTTCAGGAGGGATGAACACGGAGCAGTGAGGAAGGGGACATCTGCCTAGCCTGCCACATCACTTGGATAAATCCTGGCAATCAATGGGGTGACAGGTGACAGGGATCGTTGCTATCATTTCTAACTAGAGAGGTGCATTTGAAAGTGATCAATCTCACCAGCCATGAAGATCAAAATGGTGTTTTCTGAGCAGCAGGCTATTATTGCATCATCAGCATATGTGGGTTTTTTTATAGAATAACATGGGTGGGAAAGAAAGGCCTCTTTGCAGAAGAGCGCACATCCAAGCAATAAGAACAGGAAGAAATAAAGCCATGTAGACAGATGAGGATGGGTAGCAAGGCAGCAAAGCTGTGTCTGTCTGGACCAAAGCTACAAAAACTGCCCATAATTTAGAAGTAAAATTTAAACAATGTATTTCCAAACCAAATATTGCCAGGCAGTAACCAAACGCTTTCGTTCTAGTAAAAAAATTGTTTGTATCTGCATCTGTCCATCATTTGAACAAAATGTTACCAGTAAAAGTGTATTTTCTAAAACAAAAACCAAAGTGTTTGGCTAAATAACACATTGATTTTTAAATTCTTCAAACATAACAGTTGACAGCATTGAGTTTGTACTAGAGGATGCTTTTATTTCTCTCACTAGGCCTTTTGGACTGAATTATACTTAGTTATGCAAAACCTGTTCCTACTTGCAACATAGATTTGGCTTTTTTGCAAGCTTCCTCACATTTATTTTTATACGAATGTGTTGCAGCACATCCTGTATTATACCAGTATATCCTGCATTAAATAACAGAAGAAAATGAAGCTGGAATCATTTAAAGCAATTTAGTTTTTTTTTTTAATAAAATTTTTATTGGAATTAGAATCATTTGATTTCACATTGCAATCAATTCCCGTTTCCCAATTTCTAACCCCCTCCCTTTCCCCCCTCTTTTGTAGACTTCCAACAGTTTTCCAACCCTTTGTCCCTTTTCCCTTACTCATTTTAAATTCATCTATCTAACAAACATATACTTTCCCTTTAATCTAAGCAATAATTCTTTAACTATTTTTAACACTCTGTACCCTATCTTTAAGTCCCTTCTTCCGTATTAGACAAACAATTTGTCCCTTTTTCCATAATTTCAAAATTTCCTGGTTTCAAATATTTCTATAAACCATATACCATATAAACCATATAATCCATGCGTTCATATAAGTCAACCAATTTAACTTATATTCTGTATATTACTTTTTCTACATATCTTGTCTTCATTCTACTTTAGTTATATTTAATTATATTATTAATTTCCTCTTTCTTTAATTATACATCTATATAACTATCATCAAAAGTTATCAATCAATTTGATCCATATGTTTCTTCAGGTAGACTTATTCAGTTTAACATGTTACACGTTTATACCAGAAACAGTATTAATTAGTCGGTCCTTATAGTTAGTTATTTTCTATCCATATTCTATATATTTTTCTATATATAACAATCTAACAAGATAACTGCTTAGACATTTTCATTTCTCTCTCTACCCTCCGGTAAAGTCACCCCCCTCTACATTTTGTCATGTTTCAATAGTTCTCAAACTGCCACAGTTTTCCTCCCACCTCCCATTTCTTCAACACATATTGCTTCAGCTTCTCCCAGTCTGTGTTGAACTGTCCTGGGTCCAGATTTCTCAATTTTCTTGTCATTTTGTCCATTTCGGCCATATACAGCAATTTATAAGTCCAGTCCTCCATAGTTGGCACTTCTTGTACTTTCCATTTTTGCGCATACAAAAGTCTGGCCGCTGCTGTCATGTAAAATAGCAATGTTCTATATTGGGCTGGAATGTTCTCCATTCCCAAGTTCAGTAGCAGGAGTTCTGGGTTCTTATTGATTTGAAATTGTAGAATCTCACTTATTACTTTTATTATTTCTCCCCAGTACTGCCTAGCTACCTCACACGTCCACCACATATGGTACAGAGAGCCCTCATATTTTTTACATTTCCAGCATTTATTAGAAGTGTTCGAATTCCCTAGCGCAATCTTCTTTGGTGTCATGTACCAACGATAGATCATTTTGTAAATGTTCTCTTTAATATTAGTACACGTTGTAGTCTTCATTGTGTTTTTCCACAAGTGTTCCCATGCCTCCATTGTTATTTCTTTGTTAAAATTTATGGCCCACTTCACCATTTGTACTTTAACTATTTCATCTTCAGTATACCATTTCAACAGTACTTGGTATACCTTGGAAATTTCCTTCTTATCCTCTTTTAAAAGTGTCTGCTCTAGTTCCGAATTCTCTGTTCTTATGCCTCCCTTTGCACAGTCCGAGTTATAGAGATCTCTGATCTGCCTATACTGAAACCAGTCATAGTTGGGTGATAACTCATCCTGTGTCTTTATTTTAAGTTTGGAAAATTCTATTCGGGTTATCTCCTTATATGTTAAACACTGTTGCTCAGTATCGACAGCTCTCGGATCTATTACTTCATATGGAACCACCCACATGGGGGTTCCTTCTTGTAGAAAGTCTCTGTACTTCTTCCAAGTTGCAAATAGGCTTTTCCGTATGTAATGATGTAAGAACATAGAGTTCACTTTCACTTTATCGTACCATAGGTATGCATGCCATCCGAATATTTTTTTATATCCCTCTAGGGCCAATAATTTCTTATTCTTCAGCGTCATCCAGTCTTTCAGCCACACTAGGCAGATTGCATCATAATAAAGTCTTAGATTGGGCAGTTGCATTCCGCCTCTTCCTTTGCATCTTGTAAAACTTTCATTTTCACTCGAGGCTTCTTGCCTGCCCAAACAAAGTCTGATATTTTCCTCTGCCATTTTTCAAACTGCTTAGAGTCTCGGATAATTGGTATTGTCTGTAACAAAAACATTACTCTTGGTAACACGTTCATCTTAACTGCTGCAATCCTTCCCAACCATGACAAAATTTAAAGCAATTTAGAAGGGCTACTATTGAAGTTTTATTTCGGAATTAATATTGTACTAGGCCTTGTACAGAAAGATGAAGGCCTTTTCTACACATCGTTAAAAGGACAACCCACTCACTGAACATTGGCTGCTTTTCTCCTTGACTCCAGATCTCTCTGTTTTCAAAATGGTTGCTGACTGTTTGGCTTCTGTTTTTTTGGCACCTTCTCTGGGAGTGTACTTCCCTGCAGTCCCAGAAAAAGCACCAAAAAAATGGAATCAAACAGTTTGCAACTGTTTTGAAAAGGAGATGTCTGGAGTCAAGAGGGAAAGCTGCCAGCGTTCGGTGCGTGGGCTGTCCTTTTGAGGACGTATAGAAAGGGCCTAAGTCTCTGTCTTTTCATGAGCTGGCATGTATGTGAGAGACTGGCGGGGATGGGACAGAGGAAAGTGGGATAGCCCAAAAGGCAACAGATAAGGTGAGGCAACAGTTTTTTAGTTCAGGAAAAGCTTTGTGAAAGAATCTTGAGGATAACTTCAAGACATAAATTTGCTTGACCTGAGAATGGTAAGTTGATTGTGAAGTGTAGGGAGCAGTATTGGGAAGGCATAGAACAAGGAAAGACAGAGAGTTGGATCCAGCCAGCTTTTTCTCTCAAGCGAAACTGAATAAGGAGCAACCCTGCTCAAGGAAGTAAGGCACAAAGAATTCAGAACAGTGTGGATCAAAAATTCTCACCAAAGTGTATTATTTCACCAATTTAGTCAATAAATACAATTAAACAACAAGACCCACGTTCCTTATAAGGCATGCTTAGTTGAGAAAATAAAGTCTCAATGGAGATCCGGTAGCGAGGACTGGAGAAAATCCAATGTCGGGGTGTGTGTGACAAGGCACGTCCCACTTTGGAAACTGCAGGCGTCGATGAGCAAGCTGCAGTGTTCCGAGTTAGAAAATCGTCAGGAGTACGAAGACAAAGTTGCTGTGGAGAGCAGAGCCGTAAAATGATCAAAGGCAAGGCAGAGCCATAAATAAATCCAAGGCAACGAGCCACGCCGGCCTCTTTTTTTCACTCGTTTCAGATATTTAAATCTTTCTTCAGGCCATAGCATAAACACTGTTCAAAACCAGCAAGTCAATATCCAGTTCCTTGCAACAGTAATTAGTAATCGACGCCTGCAGTTTCCAAAGCGGGACGTGCCTTGTCACACACCCCGACATTGGATTTTCTCCAGTCCTCGCTACCGGATCTGCATTGAGACTTTATTTTCTCAACTAAGCATGCCTTATAAGGAACGTGGGTCTTGTTGTTTAATTGTATTTATTGACTAAATTGGTGAAATAATACACTTTGGTGAGAATTTTTGACCCACACTGTTCTGAATTCTTTGTGCCTTACTTCCTTGAGCAGGGTTGCTCCTTATTCGGTTTCGTTTGTATGCAAGGAAGTTGTTTCTCTTTTGTTTGTAGCTTTTACTCTCAGTCTTGCTCAATTCCGTTTCTTGCTACAGTCATAGTCTCACATGGCTTTTGTCCATGCAGGTCCCATGATCTCCAACATGACCTTTTGGGTAGTCAAAGTATACTTGTCCCTCTCTTTTTCACTAGTGGAAAAGCAGGTTGGATCCAGTCTACAGGTTGGCAGTAGATGTGGTAGCAAAGCCAGTGTGGTGTAGTAGTTTGAATGCTGAACTTATGACTAGGGAGAACCTGATTTCCAATTCCCACTCTGTAAATGAAGCTCAGTAGGTAACCTTGGACCAGTCATTGTTTCACAGCCTAACATATCTCACTGGGTTGGTGTGAGGGAAAGAAATACGTATATAGCAAGCTGCATTCTTTGAAGGAAGGGTGGGATAAAAATGTTATAGATGAGATAGCACAGAACAGAAAGAATGACACTTGGAGCTGAAAATGCAAAACAGAAGACAAATTTTTCAAGCACGTATGTAAAAAAATTGAAAAAGCTTCTTCACAGTCTCATGGATAACGCCTAGAAAAATTCTACAGCATATTGTTCTTGATTGTTTGTTGATTACATACATTGGAACTATATTTTTAAAACATGTATGGTCATGACAATGAAGGACAGCCATTGTCATTCAGTTCGAAACAGGAGAACTCTGGTATATTTATTGAGATATGATATGAAATGCACTTTAAGCGCTTAGAAACAGTACTTTATAAGTAGCAAGTACTGCTTACTATTATGAAGTCTGAATAGATCACATTTGAGCTGACCATAAGAGCTACGTTCTGCCTTCAGAGGCTGAAGTTATAAACCAAAGAAGGCTTTATACATGCAGAAGTGTGATTTTGTTCTTCTGCAGACTATTTATATGGTTAATCAATGCTGCATTAAGTAAGGCTGCTGTAGCAAACAGATGTATTCGAAAACTTGTATGGTTTAAGTTTAATTTGGCATATGCAGGAAGTTCACTTCTTGAAATAGTTAACAATTAAGCATCCCATACAAACTGTAGTTCCCTGACCTGGATAGCCTAGGTAAGTCTGATCTCATCAGATCTCAGAAGCTAAGCAGGGTTGGCCTTGCTTAATAATCGGTTGGGAGACTTCCAACGAAGACCAGGATTGCAGAAGCAGGCAATGGCAAACCACCTCTGTTTAGTTTCTTGCCATGAAAATCCCGCCAGGGGTTGGCGTAAGTCAGCCATGACTTGAGGGCACTGTCCACCACCACAAGCTCTAGTATGCGACTAAACAAATGTGCTTGCTTTCAGAAGTGAATATATACATATTATTTTTAACTAAGTGCTTTTAGTTTTTTAATTTAACTATGAAGGTAGGACCAAGGAATAAATTATTAGAATGACTGTCATTTTTTTGCAACTTATTTTAGCCTGGAAGATGCGCCCCCTACCTTGACTCAGCTGATCTGGCCACCTGGATCCATGCCATGTTAAGATCAGGACTAGACTACTATAATACACTATATAGGTCTCCCCTCAAAATCAACTCAGAAACTCTAGTTAGTGCAGAATGCCCCAGCTCAGTTATTATCAGGAACTAGGCAGTTAATGCATATTACACCCATTCTGTGCCCATCAGTTACCAGGCTCACATACATAGCCCTTCAAGGCCTTGAATAGTCATATCTGCAGGAATGCCTCTCTCTTTATGTTCTGCCATGGCAGCTTTGCTCATCTGAGCAGGGTCTTCTGTGGGTGCCACCTCACAAATGAGCAACATCAACAATTGCCCATACGCACGCAATCTCTGTGGTGGCCCCCACCCTATGGAATGGCCTGCCTCAGGAGTTCAGGAAGTCTCCACACCAACTATGTATGACTTTCCACAAACTATGTAAAAGCTATGGATGGTTTAAAAAGATATGACTGTGCCACAATATTTGATTGTTTTGATGCAGAATCTCTACTCTGGACAAGAGGCTATTGTTAGCACCGAATATTGTTAGCACAGGTTTCCAATTGGCATCAGACAAGGATGATCCTTGTCTGTTCAACTTATATTCAGAACATATTTTTTAAAAAGCTGGATTCGATTTAGGTGAAGGTGGACTGAAAGTTGGTGGAACGAACATTAATAATGTGAGATATGCAGATGACACCACATTACTGGCAGAAAAAGTGAAGACTTGAAAAATGACCACAGATGAAGGTTAACAGAGAAAGTGCCAAAACAGGGTTACTGCTGATCATCAAGAAGACAAAAGTAATGACTACCAAGGAACTACACAATTTTAAGACTGACAATGTAGAAACTGAAATTGTTAAAAGATTTTCTTTCTTGGCTCAATCATCAATTAAAAGGGAGAATGCAACCAAGAAATCAGGAGATTGAAACTTGTAAGGACAGCCATAAAGGAACAAAAAAAGATCCTTAAGGAGAAGGAAGCATCACAGGGTATAATTTGGTATTCCCCATACTATGCATGGAGTGAAAGTTGGACAATGAAGAAAGCTGACAGGAAGAAAATTGATTTATTTGAAATGTGGTGCTGGAGGAAAGTTTTATGGATACTGTGGATGGCCAAAAAGACAAATAAGTGGATTCTAGATCAAATTAAGCTTGGATTCTTCCTAGAAGCTAAAATGAGGCTATTGTACTTTGGTCACATCATGAGAAGACAAGACTCATTGGAAAATATGGCGCAGAAGCCATGCACATCATCATTTTCATGTGTGTGTTGTATGCCATCAGGTAGCTTCTGACTCGTGGTGACCCTATGAATCAACAGCCACCAAAATGTCTTATCATTAGTAGTCTTGCAAACTGGAGGCTGTGGCTTCCTTTAGTCGAGTCATTTTGGGTCTTCCTCTTTTCCTGCCACCTTCAACTTCTCCTAACATTATTGTCTTTCTCATAGTTATGTCAGAAAGAATCCATGCAAGAAGCATCAATTTGATAAAGGGAGGGGTGATACTAAACACAAGGGGCATTATCATGCCAAAGCTGATTACTTTAAATGGAAAAGAAAGCCATATGCTTAACAAAGCAGTTCTAAGCAGCTCCGTTCAAGAGAAAATTCTGCCAAGTTCAACAGCATTTTCTCCCTTCATAAGTGTGCACAGGATTGTGGCCGAAGTCTTTCACTTTTGAACCAGCTAGTGCTTTAAAAGATTACACCATGGACTGCTGCTTCCATGGATCTAAGGACTTCTGATTTCAAAAGGATGTCCTGTCTTTAGGAGCCAAGTGTAAAGATATATAGCTTCTTATATCAAGACGAAGCAAAGAAACATAGACAGCTTGCCCTCCTCATCTCTGATGAGTCTGAACAACAGAGGCTGCCAGTGTTTTACTTCAAAAATTCTGATATCAAAGCAGTTCCTGGGTTATTTATTTATTTATTTATTTATTTATTTATTTATTTAATGCATTTCTATGCCACCTTTTTACCCAATTTTAGGTCCCTGAGGTGGTGAACATCAAAACATTCTAAACATTAAAATGCATTTAAAATATAAATACATATAAAATATTTAAAATAAATGAAACAAACACATAAAAACATACTAACAGAGAGTAGGGCTAATAAGAGTTAGTCAGGAAATACTAAACAAAAGAAAAAGTCTTCACCTGCTGGCAGAATCTACCTGGAGCATTCATCATATTGGCAAAATAGTGCCTGCCAGCTCCAGCCCTGATCAATAGTATCAAAAGCTGCTTAGAGGACTAGGAGAATTAATAGTGTCAAAGGCACCCTGTCCCTTTTTCAGCACAGGTCATCCACCAGGGTGACCAAGGTAGATTCAGTTCCATAACTAGGCCTGAATACAGATTGGAATGGATCCTTCATTCAGGAATTCAAAATGGTCACAGCAGGCTGCAGAGCAGTCCACTTCTCAACAACAACAACATTCAATTTATATACTGCCCTTTAGGATGACTTAACACCCACTCAGAGCGGTTTACAAAGTATGTTATTATTATCCCCACAACAAACACCCTGTGCGGTTGGTGGTGCTGAGAGAGCTAGAAGCTGTGACTGCCCCAGCGACTGCCAGTGCCAAGGTTTCTGGCGCCTGTGGCCAACCCCCGGTGCGCGCGGGCGCACACACAGGCTGCAAGATGACACCATCATGCAGCGCAAGCCAGGGGCATTGGCTGGTGGATGGCTGGGGTGGTGGGCGGAGGCTGCTCTGTGCTCCGCACGCCACCCTGGCAGCAGCTCGCGGCTGCTGCGCCCGGCTGGGGGCGTGTGGTGGTGACGGTGGCACAGGGCTGGCTGGCTGCAGCATCTGCAGCCCAGCCACACCAGCTCCGCGGCACGTGCCTCCGCCCCCGACACCCCCTCCGGCGCCCCTCCAGTGCCCTCATGCCCTGAGGTCACCGCCTACCTGGCCTCAATGGCCGTGCTGGCCCTGGACCCAAGGTCACCCAGCTGGCTTCTTGTAGACCAGAACTGAATAGGCCCCTGATCACCTGGAAGAGTTCTATTAATCTACACTGTGTGGATGCAATGTCTCTTTGTGGCAATCAGCCCCAGTTCTAGCCCATGCCTAGTTGTACACGTGAAGACACATAATTCCACATGCATACGAAATGAGAGCAATTCCCACAACTCCCTCTATCAACTTGCTTTGAACCTGTGTGTGTGTGTGTGTGCACACATTCAGGAGGTTATCAACTATGTACACGCACTCCGCAGTCTTATACCTAACAATACAATGTTACACTGGGGCTGAATTCAACAACCTTAGGACCAAAACACAGGGAGTAAACTCTCTCCCCTCATAGTTTTCCCGGTTTCAGGAGGCTAATATTTGTCCCATGGAGAATCTTCCTGTGTCCCTTCTGGGCTGTCCCCTAGTGTGGATGTGTTAGATACACAGCATACACTCTGAGAGAAAACAAGGCAGCTGATTTTTTTCTTTTAAAAAAATCCAGCTTCGCCCAAAAGATTCTGATAGGGCAAATTTCTGGCTTTGTCACAAAAATATCTGGCAACATTGGTTTTATATGTCAAAACATTAGCCAAATTATCTCTCTCTCCCCCCCCCCCCGGTTTGGTTAGTAACCTACTAAGTAAGGTAGTGATTGCCTCACCCACATTCCTAATATCTACACAGCATGGATGATAAATTCTAGAACTGGCTTTAAAAAACAATGGAATATTAGCCAAACATTTATTATCTGGCTCTTTCCTTCACAGAAAAATAGATGCTTTTAAAAAGGTATCCAGTATAGAAGCAGCAGCAGGAAAGCTGTCAAGTTCCCAAGATTCAATAGTCGTTATACCATGTATGTGCCATTCAGAAAAAGCAGTGTTGATTTTTTTAAAAAATTATCCCTCTGTTTCCCAGGGCACTGCTGAGCAACATGCAGCTTGTGTTATAGCCGCTTGCTGATTTTAGCTGAGTACACGCCTTGAAGCAATCTTTCCCTTCAGTTTCTTTTCTTGCACTTAAAAATAATAATTAGCAAGCATCCGTTTCTTTTCAAAAGGGGTTTGATATGATAAATACACGAACCCATTTTTCAGTTGCTGTAGAAACAAGAGGACATTCTGTGGCTTAACATAAAAGGTTAATAGCTCTGAGGGTTTCTCTCCCACCACTAGGGACAAAATATACATCTCTCCTTTTTCCCCACTAGCAAAATTTAGAAAATAAAATTGAAGGAAATTGCAACATGTAACTGGTTCAAAATCATGTGGAAAGCAGCATACTGCCTCACTGTGTTGTAAAAAGTAAACGTAAGCATTTGACCGTTACACCTTTTCAGACAAACCCTAAACTTGTCCTGTGCAGTAAAATCCCTCTGATCCCCACCCCAGCACTCTGGCAAGTAGAAATATCTGAGGCACTATTTTTCCCCTTCTTAGTCATCTGCGTTGTAAACACACACCCATTCAAGAAACAGCTAGGGTAATCTGAGCCACAGGCTTCTTTTCAGAACCACGAAAAAGGACATTTCCAAAAAAACAACAAAAACATAGCCTCTTGGGTAAACAGATATCTGGAGCAGTTTAGAAGTGGTGGTTTTTAACTGGAGAGTAACAGAAAGCTGGGAAGAGTTAAGTGTAGTCTTCTTCCTCTAACACACACCTTCCCCTCTCCCTTCCTGAAAAGTGCCCTTTCCTGAAGCTGCCGTGCTCTAGGAAAAGCAGCTGTGGGCCTTTTGTCACACACACACACACACACACACACACACACACACACACACACACACACACACACACACACACACACACACACACACACACGTATGTAACGTGCTGTTCCACTGTTTGAATGTCTATAACTGTAGTTCCTCAAATTCACACAGGACATTATTCCACCCCTTAAATTGCAGAAATAATTGTAATATGAGTTTCTTGTCGAGTTGCCAACTCCAAGTTGGGAAGTTCTTGATTTGGGGATGGTGCCTGGGGAGGGCAAGATTTGGGGAGGCAAGGGAGCTCAGCAGAGTATAATGCCAGAGAATCTACCCCCTATAGCAGCCACTTTATCCAGGGGAACTGTTTGCTGTAATTCCAAGAGGTCTCCAGACTCAACCTGGTGATTGACAAACTCAGGCCCTGTGGAGGAGAGCAAGGGCTTTCCTGAATATATGTTTGTGTATTACTTTTCCAGAAAGTCCCATATCATACAGGTGAAAGACTATCCAAGTACTTTCAACTTAGTATTAAACCAAATGAATCCTGCCCTCAAAGGGGTCGTTATATGTGAAGTAAAACTAAATTCCTAAATGTAGAGTTGGAAGTCAATATGGCAGGGTTCTGTCCATGGTGAAATGCTGTTCAGTACCTAAAATGTCCGTAAGCACTTAAATCATCATTTTATTAGATAATGTAGTGGTTAAAATGCTGTCTTAGGGTGGAACATTTGGGTGCAGATTCCTACTCAGCCATGAAGCTTGCTGGGTAACTTTAGGAGAGTTGCTCTTTCACCCAACCTACCTTTCAGTGTTGTTGTGAAGATAAAATGAAGAATGAGAAAATTGCATTTGCCATTTTAAAGTAGTTAGGAGAAAGGGGAGATAAAAATGTAATAGATTTTCCAACCAGTTAGATGAGAGTTGGGGCAGGCTGTCTGCAAGTGTTGTCTCGTGTTACTCTGAGAAATATCTCTGATAACTCTGCCCACATCCATTTGGTTAAAAAAACACAGCTACTCTTTACATTTTGATACCATGTTCCATCTGACACCTCCCAGGCTTGTCAGCCCTCTCTACTGCCCAGTTCCTAGTCATTGTACATATTATAACCACAGTGTGGAGACTATTTTACATCTCTCTGTATGGGCACTGTCAGCATACAGTGAGCCATTAGCGTGCATCAGTTTACCACTAGAATTTGGCAGTTATCCCACATCAGTGCATTCTCTTCAGAAATTGTGGCTATCTTTTAAAGAAGTTTTGTCATTTGCTCTACCAGCCACTGTTTTTGTCTAGTCAGCAGCTGTTGGAACAAATGAAGAACAGCTTCAATGAAAATAAAAGATAGCAGCAACTGTTGATGTGGCCCAGCAACAACATGGATTCCTCTTCCTCTTTTCTCTCTCAACAGCATAGAACAGTGAGACTGCCAGTTCCCAAAGCCTTTCCATTCAGATGAATATTCAAATGTTGTGTTGGTGGTCATAGGATTGCTAACTCTTGAAATAAAAATAAAAAGTGCTATATTTTGAGAAGGGGTTAAAGATTCAGTGGTGGAGCACATGATTGCAGTCTCATGTTCAACCCCCAGCCCCTCCAGTTAAAAGGATCTCTCTCAACAGCAGGTGTTGAGGGTAAGCCTTTCTCTGCCGATCCTAGAGATTCACTGCTAGTCAGTGTAAACATTATTGAGCTAGAGGGACCAATGGTAAGAATGCCACAGCTTCATATGCCTGGCAGGTGGGAAGGTGGTATTGATGTAGTCTATCGGATTCTATCCCCTTGGCTCAATGCCCATCCAGGACTTCTACTGGCTTTGAATGTGTGTACCAGTGCAGGGAGTGCAAGACAGGGTGTTGCAGTATTATCTGTCCAATAACCCCTTTATTTTTCTAATGGACCATGCCCCCTTGCAGTGGCTCCATCGGATGAAAGATCACAACCCCAGGGTCTTACAATGGTATCTCTCCCTTCTACAGGCTCTCTATCCAATATAGGGCCGGCCCCTGTCACCAAGACGCTGACTTTATGTCAAGGCTCTTTGAACTGGATGATCCCTCGGCGATGCCATTGCCAAGGGGAGGGGTGTGGCTGGGGCAGGTGCCCCCTCCTAGCCAAACAAACCTGGTAGGCCCGGCAGAAGGGCCAAAGAGCAGGATGCCGGGGGAGAGGCGCTGGCTGCCAACAGAAGGGAGGATACAGTGACCACAGGGTGGCAGGCTGGCTGGCGGCGGCTGGAACAGGGACCCGGAGGAGCTGGCGGAACAGGTGGGCAAAGCAGCGGCTGCGCCTCAACCAGAGCGGGCTTCTGGCAAGTGGACACCGATGGCAGGAGCCAGCTTGCAGCCACTCGCTCCTGGAAGGGTGGTGGCTCGGCCAGCCGGCCCGAAGTAAGGCACAGTGGCAGCGAGCCACAGGGCTAGGAGCTGCACAAGGATCAACGTGCCCCGTTCTCTCAGCGGCGGGTTTGCCACCACTGGGTGGGCCCCGCTAGCACCATGCTGCGAGCGGGCGGGGTGGTGCACAGGAGGAGCCCAGGAGGAGCCAGGAGGAAGGGGGATTCTCCCGCAGAGGCCTGGACGAGTGTCAATCATAAGGTGGAGGGAGGCGAAGGGAGCTATAGGGCAGAACTAGGGGGAGGTGGGGAAAGGTACCAGGGCAGCCTCATAAAAGCAGGCAGGACAGGAGGATCGGGGTCAAGTAGCTGGGAGACTTGGAGAGAAGAAAGCTGTGGAGTGTGAGCCAGAGAGAGAGAGAGAGAGAGAGAGAGAGAGAGAGAGAGAGAGAACAGATGCTGGAGGTCTCACCAGCGGGGAGATGGAGTAGGGAGCTGTATACCTCCCTCCTATCCCCAATTCTGAGGTCTTCCTAAGCCCGCTGGAGGGAGGGGCCAAACTAGCAACAGCACCCCCTCCTGGTTCTGACACCCGCAAAGGAGAAGCTCACAATGGTCATTATGCACAAATATTGATTGCTGTGCTTCAGTCCCTGTAGACCTTCCACATTATATTTTGTTCTGATGTCTGGACACAGAGCCCAGAAATAAATTTCTTGTGGAAATCTTAAAAGGCACCAATTCTTCTCCTGTGGTGGATAAACTAACCCTCCTTCTTTCTGATTTGGATCTCTACATCTTTATAGAGTAGCACAGTTTGCCCTAGTAGCTAAGAAAATCTGGGGTTGAGCTGTGCTTAATGGTTGAGACTCCTCAACCATTATAATTTATAATGAAGGTGCTAATATGTTTTAATGTACTTCTATGTGTTTTTATAATTTTGGTTTTATTATTTATTGTTCATGTTTTACTTATGTATTTTATTTGCTTAATTGTGATGGCCTTATTATTCTGTTCCATTCAAAATAAATAAATAAATATATGGTCAAAACCAAAAATATGTCCAAAGACAGAATCGAGAGTGGAGGCAAGAAGTTTCCGATGGGGCCAGAAGATTTTGCATATTCTGAGAAATAGCTCAGTAGTTTTTTGATAGACCACACATAAATCCCAGCAACTTTGGGGCAGGCCAGGTGTGGAGCCACTGCAAAAGCTGCCTATTCACCTGAAGTGTGACCCTGGAGCCCTCTTCCTACCATGCTTTGAAACTTTGAACTGGCAGAGGAAGACTCTAATTCATGCCTTGGAAACAGTACAGTGCAGAACAGAGTAAGTCATTCTTCATTAATACATTTGTTTAAAAATCCAAAACTCAGAGCATAATTTTCACTTTCATTAGCAGGCTTGTCACATCCCCCACTGTAGCAAGGGATCTGCTCCCCACCACCAGTCCCCTGGCTAGCAGGGGAGAAAGGCACCTCTGAGGCACATGAGCAAAGCATGTGCATGCTCTCCTACAGAGCCAGAAAATGATGTTATTTCCAGTGTGATGCAGAAGTGATTAGCTGTGCCAGGGGACAATTATCTAAAAACCGCCAGCAAATGCTAAATTTAGTGCTGATTTTCAGAAAATTGTCCTTTAGCGCAACCTGTCACTTCTATGTAGTGCTGGAAATGGCATCATTTGCCAGGTAGAAGTCCCCTATGCCATCTCTGCCCCCCCCCCCCCCCAGTTTGGCCTCCACTTGATTATACCTTGAAAGAAACAAGTTGTTATAAGAAGTAGCATAACTTGCTGGTTTTAGCAAGGGTTTGAATTTCAAGGTTGTGACCGTCTACCGCACTATTCTGTTTGCATTTGTTAAAGTAAGTCAGCTGACCTAGAAATTCAAATAACACATTTAAAAATCAGAATGCTCTGCTAACGTTTAAAAAAATTAATGAAAATCTTTCAATACACGCATCAAGCCATTTCTTGAACATTGCTTGTATCACATCTACAGAATTCTCTTCATCTAATTGAACAGAATAGTTTATGCAAGAAAGACAGAGTGTAAATGAAGTACAGAAGTAAATAGATTTTCAAGGGCAGCTGCTTTATTTTGGGGGAGCTTATTTTTTATGTTTCCTGTCTAGCACAGTAGCAAGTATAACTTGATTCTGTTCAAGTATTTTTGTAGTGTTTGCTTTTTTATTTATGTAACTTAGATCAGTAATATAGTTTTCATTCTCCCTGTCACTAGTATCTATTTTATTGCATGCTGTGTTGGTAAAGTTGCCAACTCTGGATCTGGAAATTCCTGGAGATTTGGAATGAAGCTTGGGGAGTGCAGTGTTGGGGGAAGGGAGGAACCTTGTCAGGAATTAATGCCGTACAGTCCATCCTCCAAAGCAGCCATTTTCTCTGGGAGAACAGATCTCTGTAGTGTGGAGGTCACTTCTAATTCTAGGAAATCTTCGGACCCAACATAGAGGCTGGAAACCTTACATGTTAGATTGCTGTTTGCCCCACCAGATGAAGACATCAGTATGTATTTTTCCCCTAACAGAGTAAATAGCAGTTCTTTTAGGTCATATCAAGTTGGGACAATGGTATGAGAGGACGGATCAACTCCCCCTTCCTCTATATCCTGACCCCAAACTAAATTGGGGCCCTGTATGGATGAGGAATATATGAAGAAAAGACGCTGGAAAGTTCTAGTCATGGCTCTTCCAGCATTTCATCTATTTATGCTCTGACTTACCTTTAACAAAGTTTACTGATGTAAGTTTTACTTTATTTCCAAATCAAATGTTCAGGATTACTGTGAAAAGCTTTTAACCAAACAAAGTATAATGTACCTTTGCCCTAGAGTTGGAGTGCTTTATCTGCTCCATTGTGTACACAGCCCTTCTTATGAGTTGGATTGTCAACAGTTTTAAACTTCTGGGAACAGCCCGATGAAGCAGATATTAATGAAAATCCTAGATGGGGTGGGGGAGATAAATTTTCAAACCACCAATTTAACAACGGACTAATTACTTAGGGTGACAAGTTTTAAAACCTCCTAAATTCCATGGGAGTGGTGGTGAGATACACAGTTCCTTATGTATGCTTCTTTCACAGTTCCTCCTCTCCTACCCTCCACCTCCCTTGGTTTACCTGGCAGGGGGAATGCACCTCCTGGCTTGGTGCTCTCCTGTGTGCAGCAGTGGCCCAATTCGGGCTAGATTTGGACGGAATTGGGCCTGATTCAGCCAGAATCAGGCCAGATTTGGGCGGATTCAGGCCAGATTTGGGCCAAAGTAGGTTGCTGCTGAGCATGAACCAGGCCTGAATCAGGCCGAATCAAGCCCAATTCGGCCCCCTGGGGAGCTCGGGAGCGCTCCCAGGGCAGCACATGACCCATGCGATGATGTGCCTTCCCAGAAGTGACATCATGCAGGCCAGGAGCATACATGCACTCTGCATGTGCAACATAGGGAAAAACATAAGGTAAGTACTGGGCCTCCAACCTCCTGCCCGGGGGGTTGGGAGACCTGGCAACCCTATGCTGGCAGTGCAGTTAAGGATTCCAGGCCTGGCCTATCAACCAGGAGGAAAGAAGCATGGGGGGCACTGCCAGCGCCAGAGTCTCTGGCACCTGTGGCAACCCCCCTCCTGTGCGCACGCCACGGACTGCACGATGACGTCATTGTGCGATGATGTCATCGTGCAGTGCAAGCCAGGGCATTCGCCAGCGGATGACTGGGGTGGCAGGCGGAGGCTGCTCCGCGCTCCGCACACCACCCCGGCAGCAGCTCGTAGCTGCTGCACCTGGCTGGGGGCGTGTGGCAGTGGCGGCGGCACGGGGCTGGCTGGCTGCAGCAGCTGCGGGCCAGCTACGCCAGCTCCACGGCGCGCGCCTCCGCCCCTGACACCCCCTCTGGCACCTCTCCAGGGCTCTTGCACCTGAGGCCACTGCCTACCTGGCCTCTATGGGCGCGCCAGCCCTGATGGGGGGCAGCCATCACCAACTGTGTGGTCTTAGTTCAAGGAGACCCCTGGAAGTGATGTCATGCCTCTGTAGAAATTGCTAAAAACTCTACTGTAAAACAATAGCGATTTCAGTGATCCCTAGAGAGGACCATATGTTAAGATAAAAATATACAGGTACCACTCTAGCAGTGACTTAGTTCACTATTAGACTCTTTTTACGGATCAATTGATTATGCTGGTATTAAATGTACAAAATATAAGTTCATGTAGCTGTTAGCAAACATTTCCAAATATGAATCCATATTAATTAAATGAATATTTTGAATCAAGTATTTAAGGTATTGGATTACAGAAAGCACATAACTATTGTTCTCCTGATTTCCTCCAAGAGATAGCTGGGTGTTTATTTAGGGATGCCATATGTACTACTTTGCATTGGACCTTATTTGACCACATTTTTCAGGCTGTCTGGAAAATAGACCACAAATAACCTAATCCCTCTATACCTTTCTTCACTTTAACATCTTATCGCTGAAGGAGATCCTAAACCAATGCTGTTGAAGTAGCTCTATAGCTGCTTTAAACAATTAGAAAAAGAATAACTTCTGTGAAAACTTGTTTTTAAACACACACGTACATTCTCACGCCTCATCTTACTGCTATTTTTGTTTATTACTTTTGTAGATTGTTTGTTAGTCATTTCTTGTGAAATTATGGCCAGAGCAGCTTATAAGAAAATCAATATAAGCAATAATCTTAATAAAACCGCAGGTTAAAAAAAAGCTTACAGAATACGAGAAGTAAATTGACCTGGGAATTTAAAATGCAAGGTAAAATAGCAGCTTCTTCACTAAAGAATCTCAACAAGCATTATCCACAACAAAAACCCCTGGCAAATACAATTATTTTTTCAGCTGGCACTAAGACTGAGTTCCAGTTAACTAGGTGTGGGCAAAACATTCCACAGACAAGGCATCAGCAGTGAAAAAAAAGTACCCTCTGATCACCACCCACCTCACTTGGGGGGGGGGTGCACCAAGCAGAGCTTGAGATGCCAATTGTAAGTGATGGGTTTGGGGAATGAGACTATTTCTGGGACACATATCATAACAGCTACAATGCAGGCATTTAAATACAATAGATGTATTTAAATGCCGTCTCTCAATTTGTTTTGGTATGTTGTAGATGTGTAGCCAGCACATCAACATATATTTATTGCAGGGGAGCATAATGACATGTACGAAGATGCCAGAACTTTTACTATTAGTAGGGAGCATGTCTTGCAAGGTTATATCATACGTATGTAACTTTGAGTAACTTCCGATATTTAAAAAATCAATATCCAAATGGGAACTACTCTGAGTGCCTTTGTTTAGATAAGCCACATTTTCAAACAGGACACAGAATGGCAAATATTTGTCTCTTAGAATCTAGTTGTCTTTGACTAGATTCGCTATGTTGAATGGATATCAAGCTTTGAAATTACACATGCACCCAAAATGTGAACAGTGGGATTAGAAGTCTATGAAAAACAACTGTGAGATTTTGATGTAAAGCGCAAAGGTATAAGATAAGCGTAACAGCCATTCACGACAGCTGCAAATTCCTTCAAGCTATTACTTAGGTAACCAGCACATGCACTTCCAGGGGCTTGGGAATCATTTCAGTGTGGAGTAATCCCATGCTGCAGGGTAGAAGTATGATGACATGTTCACTTGGGCAGAGTCAGTTGATTGTATTGACCTACACTGTGTAATCATCCTTGAGTCAGTGAGAAAGGCAGACTTACAGGACCACCACATATGAAAAAATGTCCCTGTATGTTTCCCACGTTTCCAACATTTATTTGATGTGTTTTTATACATTTTAGCCATTCTGTCTGGTGTTAGATACCATCTGTATGTGAGGTTTTCCGTCAGCAGGGGGCGTCGTGCCCGGCGGGTCCGTTGCGGCGGGAGCGCGGCTTCGTAGACAGCGGGTCCAGCGGGGTCCCGGTCCCTCCAAGGCCGGGCGAGCGGCCTGCAAGCTGGCTGCAGGGGTCTGAGCTTCCCTTTTTGATTGGCCTCAGATGGCCCAGGGCTGTTAAGCCGTGTAGGTAGCTGGCAAGCACAGCCTCTGGGCCCAGGGACGGTCCTTCCCTCAGGACCTGCCTCCCTGTTTCTCCTCCCTGGCCGGGAAGCTCCTGATCCCTTTTATCCCCTCCCACTCTAGGGGCGGCCCCGCCCCACTTCCCAATTGACAGCACCCCAGGTGAGCCCCATTACCTAGGCTAAGGCTGGCAGCAACACCTGGCCCCAGCCTTTCCTTGATGCTTCCTCCCCCCACCCCTGGGGCATCATTGGGCCCGAGCCTCTGGCCTCCCTGGCTGGCGGGCCGGCCTAACGCCTGCCACCGCCGGAACATGCTCCCGCCCCCTCCCCGTCCCTGGGCTTCGGGTGGGGACGTGCCTTGCGAGTGCAGGCCTCGCGGCTGTGCCGCTTCGCTGCTGCTGCGGCCGAGTCGGGGCCGTCTGAGTCGGGGCCGTCCGCCAGGGTAGTCTGCCCCTGGCGTCGCCAGGGAAGGGCCACCGGGAGCAGCTGCTAGCCCCGAGAGCGCGTGGGCGGCACCACGGGCAGCCTCGCAGCCCCCCGCGCTGCCTTTCACCTGCCCCACAGGACAGGGGGCAGACGGCTTGCCGCACGCCCCCTGTCCTGTGGGGCAGACAAAAAGCAGTGTGGGGGTGCCAGGCCGCCCGTGCTATTTGCCTGCCCTGCAGGACAGGGGGCAGCCGCCCACCCCCTGTCCTGCAGGGAGGCGAATGGCGCGGGCAGCTTCCCAGCCCCACATTCTGCCTCCGCTGGAGCACCGCGCGGGCGGTACGCTCCGCCTTGCGTGATGACATCACATAAGTGACGTCATCACGCAGCGCCAGGAGCACACATGTGCGCTGTGCGTGTGCGTGAGGGGTCGGGCTAGGGTTGCCCTGGGTGCTGGCAACCCTAGATCCAGCCCTGCTTGTTCCATTGTACTACGTCAATATTATATCCTAAGTTCTGAGACCATAAAGTTTTACATTTTCCCACCCCATTCATCTTCCTTTGCATTAAGAATAAGTACATTTTCTTAATCAATTTTTCATCTGAGTCACATAACAGTTTTTCAAAGTCTTTTTGTTCTAAATAAAAACCTCCCTTTTTAATCTTTATTATATCTAGATTCAATCTGTGCTCTTGACCACCAGTCTAAATTAATACCTTGATTCGTAGTTCCTCTTTTGTTTTTAACACTCCTCTATCATCCAAAAGTTCTTTGTATCTGATAATCTTATCTGTGGAAAATACATTTGGCTGTGTAAATGCTTCTAATGGGGAGACCCATTGTGGGATTTTCGAATATATTTGCGGTACGACTCCTTCCCATGTTGTTATAAGAGATTTTCTTATCAAGTGATTTTTAAAATATTTATGTCCAGTTGTTTTTCCGTACCACATAAACGCATGCCATCCTAGCTGTAGGTCATTTCCTTCAAGGGCTAAGAGTCTTGGATTTTCCAGTAGGATCCAGTCTCTCATCCAAACTAGACAACACGCTTGGTAATAAGTTTTCCAATCGGGTAAGGCAAGGCCTGCATTCTCTTTCAAACCTTGAAGCGTTTTCAATTTAATTCTTGGTTTCTTTCCTTGCCAAATAAATTTGGATATAGTTTTATTTAGTTCTGCTAAAAATAACTTGTTAATACTAATGGGACGGTTTGGTAAAAAAATATTATACGTGGCAATATATTCATTTTAATGGTTGCAATCATTCCCATCAGCAACATTTGTAATCCTTTCCATCTCTCCAAATCTCCTTTTATTTCTTGTAAGAGTTGTATAGTTGTATACAATATAGTTGTCTTTCATTAATGAGCTACATTTAGAGGTCAACTGTATTCCAAGATATGTTACTTTATTTTCTAATTAGAATCCTGTCAGTCTGATTAGCTCCATCTTTTGCTGTATAGTCATATTTTTAGTTATCACTTTTGTTTTTTGGTAATTCATCTTCATTCCTGCCATCCACCCATATTCCTTTGTATGTTTCATTAGTTGTTCTATTGATTCCAGTGGTTCCTCTAGTATAAATAGCAGGTCATCTGCAAATGCTTGTAATTTATATCTATGTCCTCTAACAGATGCTCCTTTTATTATGAGATCTTTTCTTATAGTTCTTGCAATACTTCCTGCATCAGAATAAATATTAGTGGTGAAAGTGGGCAGCCTTGTCTTGTTCCTTTTTCTATCGATAACGGCTCTGTCAGATCATCATTAAAGATTATTTTTGCTTTCTGTTTCTTATATATAGCTTCAATAGCTTTTATAAATTCTGTCCAAAGTCCATTTCTTTCATCTGCTCAATAAAAAATTGCCAATTAACATTATCAAAGGCTTTTTCAGCATCTAGGAATACCATCTGTTTTTTGGGATGAGCCTCATAATACTCCAATAGATTTAAAGCAATTCTAATATTGTTTCTCAATTGTCTTTGGGAAGGAAACCTGTCTGATCTGGATGTATTATATCAGGTAGTATTTTTTAAAATCTTGTAGCTAATATTGTAGCAAATATTTTATAGTCACAGTCAAACAGGGAGATGGGTCTATAATTCTTGATCTCTTTCACATCTGTTCCTTCTTTATGTATTAAAGAAATCGTTGCCTCTGTCCATGATTCAGGTAAGGATGTTTATTCTAGTACTATGGTAATCATCTTTTTGTATGGTACAATAATGACATCTTCTAAAGCTTTATAGTATTCCACTGGAAGTCCGTCTGGGCCAGGGGTTTTCCCATTGTTTTGTTTCTCTATTGCCTCTACTATTTCCATCACTGTAAATGGGTCATTCAACCATTTTCTTTTCTCTTCTGATATTTTAGGTAGGTCTTGATTTTGTAGATACCGCTTTTGAATTTCTACTGAAATCTCCTCTTTTCTATATAGTTGTTTGTAAAAAATCTCCACCACGTTTTTCATTTCGTCTTTCCGCATCTTTTCTCTCTTTGTCTCATCATACAAACAATGATTATATCTCTTTTCTTTTTCCTTTCTAAGCTTATAGGCTAACCATCTCCCTGATTTATTTGCATGTTCAAAATAATTTTGCTTGGCACACTTTATACTTTGTGCAATCTCTTCCGTCAATAGTAAATTAATTTGATTCTGTAAAGCTTTAATATTGCTTTTTAGATTTATATTTGAGGGATCCTTTTTTAAGTCTTTCCCCTTTTTTTCCAGGCTTCTCATCATCTCATATCATTGTTGCTTCTCCCTTCTTCGTTTTGCTGTATATCTTATGGCCAATCCTCTAAAATATGTTTTACTTGCATCTCAGACGATATTCATGTGTGTTTCAGGATTTATATTTTGCTGGAAATAATGTTTCATTTCCTCTTTAACATCATTTAAAAAAAATTATTCTTCAATAGTTGTGTATTCAGCTTCCATCTAAATTTCTTTGTTGTTTCTACTACTTTCAGTAGTAAGGGATTGTGGTCTGCATACATTCTGGGAAGTATATCCACATCTCTAATTTCTTGTACTAGACTTGTGGAGATCCAACACATGTCGATTCTGGACCGGACTTATGACAGTCTGAGTAAAATGTGTAATCTTTTCCTGGTGGATTCCTTGCTCTCCACATGTCAATCATTTTATATTCTTCCACCAGTCTAAGAAAGGATCTTGGAAGGAGCCCTTTAGAGTTCTTAGATTTCTTTGTTGTCTTCCTATCTAAGTCTTGGTCAAATACCGCATTAAAGTCCCCAATTAAGCATATATCCATATAATCAAACCTTGCCAAGATTTCATTCAAGTTATAATAAAAATTTTCCTGGTGGTCATTTGGTGCATATATCATTGCCGTCTTCTTCTCTCCAATAAAGATGTCAACCAGTAGTAGTCTGCCATCTTCCGCCGAATATATCAAAGTTGGTTTCAGTTCTTTTTAAATATATGCTACTATACCTCTTTTCTTGGTCAAATCTGTAGTACAAAAGGTATCTCCAAGTTTTTTACATTGTAAACAATGCTGGTCTTTCTAATATGGGTTTCTTGCAGGCAGGTAACATCTGCATCCAAAATTTTTAATTGTTTAAAATTTTCTTTCTTTTTTCTGGTGAGTTTAGTCCATTAATGTTGGTTGAATATAACAGAATATAAGGGCGAAGATTTGAGGACAGAATTCACAGAAGCTCCTGCTGAATTTTTGGAAGAGGAAGCAGTGGAGATGGCCAAAGAAATTGATTTAATATACAGAGTTAACTCACTGTATGTAAAGAAGAATAAGGTGCCAGGAGAAGTTCACATTAAATTTACAAGACACATAACTAGAGATCATAATTTGAGAATGCTTCGTGACAAACCACTCAAGATTCAAGATAAAGAGATAAAAGTTCTAAAAGAAACTCCACGGAAAATAAGAGAATAGAAAGGAGTATACACCTTTAATAACTCAATTAAAGGAAGATTCAATTGCATTCCAATAGTTAACCCCTGAAGGAGTTATTTTCCAGATTTAAGATTGATTCAATACACAAGATGGAGAACTTTATGGAAAGATATGGAAGGAAACAGAAGCAAAAAGACAGTAAGAAAAAGAGATCAAAAAAGGAAGAAGGTGCAGAGAAAGACGAAGGAACTTCAACGATGAACAACGAACAACAAACATCATGTTCATTTTTTTTTCTGTTTGTGCCCATAGTAGATGAGAAAGCATTGCTTATGAGTATAGTTGCCACTTGTCATTTTGTTCCAAATTGTTCCAGACATAGCAGTTCTGACATGGGAAAGAACTGATAAATGTAATCAGCTATACATATACGTATGCATTCTTGCCATTAATATACACCTATCTCCTCCTATTACAAAGGCAGCACTAGCATCACTGAAGTGGCCATATGGCCATGTGGTCTGGATCTAGTCAGCAAATATTGGGAAGATCCAAGCCAAGCACTATCCTGTGATGAAAATAGTTGCTTCTGTGTGGGTGTTCCCTGCTGACAGAAAAGTGATGCCTCCAGGACTCTTCTGAAGAATCTAATGTTTCAAAGAGATGGAGGAAAGCCAGGAGTAGCTCTTTGTTTTGGTAGAAATATGCTTTAGGGGAAAAGGACAAGGGCATCAGAAAACATACACAATGGCAGCACCATATTGGGGATCGCGGCATTAAAGCACAGGAAACAAAATCAGAGTAACAGACAGTTATCACAACTAAGACAGAACCAAAAGAAAAAATACAAAGTGTGTGTTTCTTGTTCTCAACAACCTTTTAATAGCACTGAGAATGTTCAGCTGTTTTTAAAAGTTCCCATTTGAATATCCTTTCTCTTTCCTCCAAGACAGACTGGTTTAGCTATGAGAAAATGGTAGAATCCTCCTCAGTTCCTTCACAGAAGCTAGTGCAAGCTTGTACAAAGCCACAGAAGTTGAGTTTCCAGTTCTGCACACACAGAATTGGAGATTCTGAATTAATAACTCTAAAGGCAGCCCAAGTGCTGCAATTTTACACTAGATGCTGCAGGGCCTGATTCTTGCTTTACAAACAGCATCTCTGAAACCAGAAGTAACATCAAAGACAACTTGAATTAAAATCACTGAAGGAAATGAAGTGTGACCAGCATGGCTAAAAAAGGATTTGAGGAATCCATAATGAGTGAACATATTGTGGTATAAAATAACTGTAAAACAAGAGTTAAGTTCATAACATTTCTTTCCTGCTTAATTGCCACTTAAACACATCTGCTACTGTAATGAGAAACTATTAAACTTAGTGGCTACAGTTAATGAAGATGAAGCAATTAGATAAATCAAAACTATCTCTTACCTTTATGGCAAGTACTAAAGTGCTACATAGATATTGCTTTCCACAGCAAAAGCTGTAATGTGCCTTGAGAGAGAATGGGCTACATAGAAGAAGGGTTAAATGGAAATACACAGTGCCAATTACAGTGCTAGTGACCTAGCTGTATGCTCTGTTGACACAGCTTGCTGGCTGGTAGAAAGATTTCTCAGAAAACAGGTGGCCAGTATGGTCACGGCTTGAATTTTGGTAGGTTGGGTGATTAACTCTGTTAAAATTTCATAAATACCAGGAGGGCGTAGACCTTCTTTATAGACTTGAATTTTGGCAAAGCTTTGATAAAATATCTGGACAAGAATTACTTTATTCTTTTTATATTTGTATGATTCAGCTAACCCATTTTATCAACTTAATTCTATAATATCTAAGTAATTCCTGTTCACATAACTGAAAGTTAGCATGGCATTTTTATGCAACACCCATGTGCTTATACATACAAACTGTGTGTATAATTAGTACAAAGGCAGGATTATAAATAAATAAAGCATTGTAGGGAAATGCAAATCAATCATTTGCTAACTTATAAATTGTTGGTAATTCTTTCTACACAATGTATTGTCCCGTTAAAGTAACTTTATTATTGGAGGTCATTTACTGTTGCCAGCCTCCAAGTGGGTCTTAGAATTACAACTCAGAATTACAACTCCTGGAATAATCTGTAGATTACAGAGATCAGTTGCCCCAGAGAAAATGGCTGCTTTGGAGGGTTGACTCTATGGCATTTATACCCACCTGAAGTTCCTCCTATCCCAAAACTCTGCCCTCCCCAGGATCCACCACCAAATCTCCCAGCCCAGAACTGGTAAACCCTAGAGTCAGTCGTTACCTGTTACATATCAAAAAGAAGGGAGGGTCCAGCATTTGCAATGCATACTTTATTGAATGTCCCACCTGTTGATCATATTGACTTACAGTGTATAACCTGCCCCAAGTCTCAGTGAGAAAAGTGGACTATAAATAACATGATGTGAAAGGAAGGGGTATTTTCTAAACGAAATGTTACAATAATATGGGCACATTTACAGTTATGTAGTGCTAGTTATTTGTGCGTTGTCTCAGCTTCTCCCGCAATCTTTCCATTCTTCTACCTTCAGTCCAGCACTTCCCCCCCCCCTGTAAAATATGACGCTCTTTAAGCAGGGACATTTATACCCATGAATCACATTTTTTAAAAATGCATTATTTTCAAATGCCAGCATTCTGAGGGGTAGTTTCAGTAAACATAAAGAGGTTCTTTGTTATTTTCAGAGAAATTATGTCTGCAGAGTGGCTTTTTTTTTTACAATGTAGCAGACAATTTTGCTTTCAAAGTATAAAAATGTTTTCTGGGGTTGTTGTAATATGTGACATGTGTGGACTAGGAGAGACAAATTGTGACAAGGTAGGGAGTGCAGTGGGAGTTTTAAAAAGATTTTTTAAAGTATGGTTTTTACTTGTGAAATGATCTGCATCAGAAAAAAATAGTATGGTTCATTGAGTTAAACTATCTGTTCACATAGTCCAGTAAGTCTTGCAAAGTCATGATGAGTCTCTAAAAATAGAAGAGTTAAGAGGTCTGTGGAGAGCTAGCCACCTGTCCCAGATGATGAAAGTGTTGTGCTATGTGTTAGGAAGTTGTGTCCAAAGCAAGTCACTACGTTTGGATCTATTTTACCATTGCTATTTCTGTTTCAGTACTATTAGGGCATTAGCATTGCCTTGCGTTAGTATTATATCAAAGTCAGTGAAACTGTGAAGAAGAACCAACCAATTAAAAGGTTCCAACATTTAATTGTAATGGTTTTCAATATGAAGTACTTCAACACATATTACAGCATTTAATTTATTTGTAGATATTATTTTGAATAACACTTCTAGCTTTTGTCAGAGGCTCTAGATTTTTCAGAGGCTGAAATATTGTCTCAGAACATATACTTAGAACCACTTCTCCCAATGCTGCATGACAGACCTATTACAAGTTGTGTTTAAAGCATGACAGACAGACATTTTATGAACAAGGGCTATTATTGGAAGCAGGGGTGTAGACTTTCCAGTTTCCTGGGGCGGGGGGGGGGGGAGCTGGGGCTGGGTCAGAGGCATTGCTATATCAGGTCCTTAAAAGAACTGGGACCCAGTGACATCATAGGGAGGAGTCAGTGACATCACAGGGAGGGGTTTCCATTGCCACCATTTATGGTGGGGCCATGGGGGATTTAGAAAGGGGGTCTCCACAAATTTAGGGGAAACTGGGCACACATGGGGACCCCCCTAACAATGCCCCTGGGTTGGGCCAAACCTAGGAAAAGGTGGGAGTTGGCCAGGGGTTAGAGTGCTATCTCAGTGATCTCCTCCTGTGCCCTGTTTCTGAAATTCACTTTTAGGATAGTCACTTTAAGAACTACAAATATATATACCATGTGTACAGGACAAACTAATGGTCACAAATTTGACACTAAGTAAGGGAACACAGAAAAGCCTGTAGGGGAACATTTTTCTGGACATTCATTTACAGGAGTCTTGATTCTGCCTTATTCATAAGGGTGACTTAGTACTGAAATTTACTAAATTGTGGCATTGCAGATGCCTTCATTTGGTAAATGCGTGGTTGAAGTCCAAACCAGGGCAGAATACAAAACAGTTGCCGTGCACTCGATTTCTGAGCCATGTACAAAGTTCAGAGTAGTAGTAATCTCCTTCTTCTCATTTATATACCTTTCTTTCTTAGCACACTGCTTAAAAATTCCACCTTACAAACACAGACATTCAGAACACATTATTAACAAAATCACATAATTAAGTGCACGTTCCTTGCAATGTTCTCTTTGGGCTGCACTCAGGGCAAAAGGAAATTTTAAAAAGGCCTCTGATCTGCACCCCTTCCCCCCAATTTTGTTCATGCAGATGGGCTTTCTCATCATTTCAGAGAGACAGCACTCAGACTGCCATTTTAGGAATTGTCCTTTTCTGCGATACCACCTCTCCATTTAAATATGTAATGGAAATTGAAAGAGGAGCTTAGAAGTGGCTGAAGCAGCCCCCCTACCACCACCATGAAAAAACTGTTCTCCCACACCTAGCCAACCCCACCCCACAAAAAAACAGCAAGCAAACAAACAAAGCTATGTCAACAAGGAAACATAGGACCTACCCTTTCCTAGTGTTCCATTTCCAAAATACAATGCAACGATAACAGAACTGAAAAGTAAAATAAAATAGAAACTCACTTTTTCCCTATTAAAAGGAACAGAAACTGGCCCTTAACAGAGTAGTATTGATTGCAGATAAAACATGATGATGAGTGGTTGGAGTGTGCTGGTTGGTGTGAGTATGAAAGAGAAAGAGAACAAACTTATACTTGCCTTAGTTTTAGAAAAGAAGTAAGAGTTCTTTATTATAACAACTCTATACTTTGATAGGAAAGTGGAGAGATAAGATTCCTATCTACCAATCTTTTCCTGAGGAGGAAGTCCTGAGATTAGCAATCTACACATCAAAAGATAGTTCAGGGCAGTAAAGGAGTAAACAGATGCCCTGACCTGTCTATCTTTCTAACTCTCTTGTTTCTCCCCCTCTGAAACCTGAGGAAAGAGACAGCATTAAAAGTGGAGTCTTGTTATTGTTGTTATGTGCCATCAAGTCACCTCCAACCTATGGTGACCCTATGAATGAAAGACCTCCAAATCCTATCATTAACAGACTTGCTCAGATCCTGCAAACTGGAGGACATGGCTTCTTTTATTGAGTCAAGCCATCTTGTTTTAGGTCTTCTTTTCCTACTGCCTTCCATTTTTCCTAGCATTATTGACAGGAGAATCTTGTCTTCTCCTGATGTGACCAAAGTTTGATAGCCTCAGTTTTGTCATTTTACCTTCTAGGGAGAATTCAAGCTTGATTTGATCTAGTACTCACTTATTTGTTTTTTTTGGCTGTCCATGGTATCTGCAAAACTTTCCTCCAGCACCACATTTCAAATGAATCAATTTTCTTCCTGCAGCTTTCTTCACTCTCCAACTTTCACATCCATACATAGTATGGGGAATACCACAGTTTGGATTATCTTGATCTTAGTTCCCAGAGATACATCTTTATCTTTAAGGATCTTCTCTAGCTCCCTCACAGCTGCTCTTCCAAGTCTCAGTCTTCTTCTGATTTCTTCACTGCAGTCTTCCTTTTAGTTGATAATTGAGCCAAGGAATAGAAAATCTTGTACAATTTCAATTTCCTCATTCTCAACTTTAAAATTGTGTAATACCTCAGTAGCCATTACTTTTGTCTTCTTGATGTTCAGTTGTAATCCTGCTTTGGCACGTTCCCCTTCAACCTTCATCAGTAGTTGTTTCAAGTCCACTATTTTCTGCTAGTAATGTGGTGTCATCTGCATATCTCAAATTGTTAATGTTCCTTCCACCAATTTTCACTCCACCTTCTTCTAGATCTAATCCAGCTTTCCTTATGATATACTCTGCCTGAACTCTGCTTTCCTTATGATATACTCTGCAGGGAGATAATATGAATCCTTTTCTGACACCTTTGCCAATTGGAAACCATTCTGTTTCCCCATATTCTGTCCTGACAGTAGCCCCTTGTCCAGAGTACAGGTTGCACATCAAAACAATCAGATATTATGGCACCCCCATTTCTTTTAACACTCTCCATAGTTTTTCATGATCCACACAGACTAAAGCTTTGCTGTAATCTAAAAAACCCAGGCTGATTTTCTTCTGAAATCCCCTAGTATATTCCATTAGCCATTGTAAATTTGCAATGTGATCTCTGGTGCCTCTTCCTTTTCTGAATCCAGCTTGAACATCTGGCATTTCTCGTTCCATATATGGTAAGAGTCTTTGCTTGAGAATTTTGAACAACACTTTGCTTGCATGGGAAATTAACGCAATTGTCTGATAGTTGCTTCACTCTTTGGCATCTCCTTTTTAAGGAATTGTAATGTAGCCTGAGTCCATGGGCTGTTTTTTTGTTTTCCAAATGTAAATTGGAGCCAAGCAATTATGTTGCAATTATGTCTGACAGAGGCCTTGCAATCTGACTGTTGCTACATTGTAAGTGGGTGGAGCCAGCCAGGTTTAAGCTAGTGTGTGCCATAGCCATAGGTATTTTAAGGCAGTGTATAATTCTTTTTACATAAAATTTATTTTATAAATATAAGCTGAACAGAGAAAATAAAATAAAAACAATAGCACAATTACAATTACATCAAAAGGAAAAGAAAAAAGAGTAAACATATAGTATAATAAACAATATAAATAACTCAGGTTTTTTATATCCAGCACATATCAATCTTTGAATGTGTTTGGTGTCTGTCAGAAAAGGAAGTATAGTCTCCAGTATTCAGAGTTTTAATCCTCCAAGCATCTTCCAATTGAACATTTCTATATTGAGAAATTACATTTGGAAATAACATTCCCCAAAACACATTTTTGGGAAGTTTACCTTCTTTGGGTTTTTTCACCTATCTTTTTTTTTTAGATCCATTACCCCATTCATGTCTCTGAAGATCATTATCTTCTTGAAAATCAAAAATGGATTGGAAAACATTTTCATAAAAATTTTCTCTTGCATTGTTTGGCATATATATTGTTGCTAGTGTGTAAATCTTGCCTTCCAGGAACTTGATTTTCAAAATCATATATCTTCCATCAGAGTCTCTTAATTCTTCTGTAACATTTATTTGTAAATTGTTTAAATTATAAATCTTAATAAACTCGCAAATACATATGAACAAAAAACAGGAACAAAGCTCCAAAGAATCATGGAAATTGTAATATGATACAACAGGAAAGGTGGACAGTCCTGTGCGTCATTTGCCATTGTAATTGTGTCCCTCATGTGAGTTTGTCACTACTTGCCCTCCCCCGGTCAAATCCAAGGGGACTTGAGCCCCTCAGCCCCCATGTAATTCACTGGTTGCCTGGGGGGGGGAGGGCTTGAGCCCCTTAGTTCCTCCCTGTAGTTTACATTTATGATTGGTAGTACAGAGAGTTGGTGAAAGAGCTGGTTTAGTTCACAAGGGAAAGATTTTTTGCATGGGCATGCAACTATTTGCTTCTTTCCTCCCTCAGTGCTGAAGTACGAGTGGAAGAGAAACAAGTTTAAAAGCACAATCAAAGGGAATGAAATCAGACCTGCAAGATAAGACGTAAACCACTAAAGGTACATTGTAGATCTGTCATAGTGCATCTTTTTTTCAGGTCAGAAGTGAAAGCTCTTTTTCAGTGCAGCTGTTTAAACGACATGACTCCTGTTTACCTGAGCATCTTGCCTCCTCTAACCAATAACCAATAGCTAGATCTAGCAATCCCTCAGTGGAGTACGCTGGATTTGACTGTGTTGACTGTAATAATACTGATGAGTATCCAGTGGCTAGCTCCTGAGGAGACATGAGCATGAACCACAAAAAAACAGGGCTGTTTAAATGGCTGCTCCCAGCAGCGAGGAAATGGTCATTTAAACAGCGGGGCTTGGCTGGCTGGCTGAGAACTTCCGGCCGGAGAGCCAAGCCAAACCTGCTCTTTAAATGGGGAAATGGCCATTTAAACAGCGGGTGAGGTTTGGCTGGCTGACCTGGAGTTCCCAGCTGGCCAGCCAAGCCCCACCCACTCTTTAAATGGCCATTTCCCCGCTGCTCCAAGTGGTGGGGAAATGGCCATTTAAACAGCAGATGCTTGGCTGACCAGCTAGGAACTCTCGGCTGGCCAACCAAGCCCCACCCACAGTTTAAATGGCCATTTCCCCACCACTCTGAGTGGCTGGGAAATGGCCATTTAAACAGTGGGGCTTGGCTGGCCCCTCTTGACAGTAGCCTGGCTGATGCATTTTGTACCAGGTGAAGTTTCTGAGCCATTTTTAAAGGCAGCCCCATGTAGAGCACAGTACAGTAAGCCATCCTGCATGTATTCAGAGCATGTATCAGTGTAGTCAGATCTGTAGTATTGGGACTGAGGAAGAGTGAATTTTTAGTTATTGTTATGAAAATTCTGTGTTCCACCTAGATGACTTCTGCATTCCCAACTGGTGGTGTGTGTCTTGCTGGATCAGAAGACATTTCAAATTTAAAGACCCTAGCAGTTTAACTTCTGCCACAATATTTATTATATTGATGTTCATACAAGGATTGTCTATGACACTGCAATCTTGAGATGTCCTCCTCTATTTTGGAATGACAGAAGTAATTTCAAATGGCACTACTTATTATGCAAGTAAGCCTGGTTGTGTAATGATTCTGTTAATTAGCCTTTTGAAAGTCTGATAGATTTACAAGTGGTGGATATGGTGTTAGGCAAATAAAGCATTTCTTCTGCAGATAATCCAGTTTCAGTACTGTGTTAAGAAGACAATCATGTCACCGTGTAATTACAGTATAAAATCAGAAAACTTGAAATTAAAGAGAACCCAAGCCAGCACATTTGTATTTCAATTTTATTCTGAGCAGCAGTAGAGAATAGTATTTTTAAAGTGGGATTAATGTGTTTGAATGCTACTCTACTTAAGCTGCTGTTTCAAAAGCAGCAAACATGGGAGCTTGCCAAAGCAGTTTTATTTAATTCAGGTTATTTAAATGATTGACTTTATGAATTTAGCTGTTTGCTCCCACAGCAGTGTTCCTTGGCACTCACATTTGCAATCAGCTCTTAAGAAATAATAAAAACAGTGACAGGCATGAGCAGGCATAAAGAAAGTTCCTACCCACGCAGTGCTTCTCAAGGTCTTAACTAAAATTAAAAGCGATATACCATGGAGCAAGCTTTTTGCCTTCCTGAGAGGTGGCAGAACATGGTCTTCCACAGAAAGATGGTTTCTTCAGTTTTTGTTCTGGCAGGAAACAGATAGTTACTAGCTGTTAAATACATAACTGAATTTTAGTTTGAGTTCCTGTATGGAGTGAAGAAATCATTTACCTCAAAAGCTGTAAAATGAGGCATAGAAATCTTGTACTGAATCTGTTAGGAATTTAAGCCAAACAGAAAACTTGCTTTTCTTGTTATCTCCTACAGCCAATGCTCATGATTTTTTCCTCACTATTGTAATCCTCCCCAGACATGCTGCAATTTCTGTTCCACAATAAGAGATGTACTTTTAGGTACACAGATGCATTACATAAGGTTAACATACTTCCTGTATGAGTATTTATAGTCTGCCTTTCCAAGACTCAATAACATATCAAAGTATCGTAACATTCTAACAAAATAAAGTACTACTACAAGAATTACAAAATAATTAACTTGTTCTTATTTCATCTATGCACAATTTACCATCAACATACCAGTACACACAATCTTCCCACCTTCAGACCTATACATAAAGTGCTAGTGCATTCAATACAATTGATCAAGTCATTTAACAACATTCAATATTGCTTTTTGTAAACAATTCTTGATATAAGGTGCATAAAGTCCATCAATGCCAATTGTAGGTCAAGGTGTGCAGGATGGAAAGGAAACCATCTAACGGGCTGACTGGTTCGCTATAGGTCCCGTTTCAGTTCTTTATCAAAGATTTCCAAAAATCTGACGTCAATTTCACCATTCTTGAAACCTTTTTTTATAAAGATTTATACACATTGAGTGACCTACCACAATCTTTCATTGATGAATACTTGACAAAATTAGACTCCTCTTTCAAAATAGACTCAGCATTTAGAGACCTGTTAGAACCACCTATAACTGCCTCAGAAATTAAGAATACAATTAAAGCCCTGAAAACCAACAAAACCCCAGGAAATGATGGCTTGCCATCCGAATTCTGTAAGAAGTATGCTCATATCTTGACCGATCATTTGGTGGACACATGCAACTGCATAATGGATTCAGGCTCATTAACTCACACATGGACAGAATCAAATTTAATAGTTTTACTAAAACAAGGCAAGGCCCATCCAACCCCTCTTCTTACAGATGCAAAGATTTACACCTCTGTATTAGCATCTAGACTAAATACTTTTATAACAAATCATATCCACTCTGATCAAACAGGTTTTATGCCCAAAAGACAACTCACAGACAACATTCACAAAACATTAAACATCATTAATCATTGCAAACTCAAGCATAAAAAAGCTCTCATTCTAGCACTGGATATTAAGAAAGCACTTGATAGTTTTGAAATCAAATATGTACACTCATTACTGGAATACATGGAGTTTGGACCACAATTTCTTACTTCTATTTGATCATTATATGCTAAACCAAAAACTCAATTAAAAATCAACAAACTGAAATCAATCATCATAGACTTACATCAAGGTACACGTCAGGGTTGCCCCTTATCTCTTCTACTCTTTGCCATGGCCATTGAACCATTAGCAATTAAAACTAGACAACAATTAGAAATCAAAGGCATAAATATTGAACATCAGGAGATAAACTGTCTTTATTTGCAGATTACATAGTTCAATTCCTTTCTGACCCTATATCCTCTTTGCTAGGTTTAGAAAAAACAGAGGAGAGGAGTTTGGCTGCATAGCAGGATTGGTAATAAACCACTCAAAATGTGAAGCTTATCCAATTAACTCCTTGCCAGGAGGAAATCATTAGGAAAACATACCCTTCCAAATGGGTCACAGAATATCTAAATTACTTGGGGGTAAAAATCCCCTTAAATCTTAGGGACCTGCTAAAAATTAACCACAATGTCTTAGCCCAATCTCTAACATGTTTATTCAACCAATAGAAAGACATTGACTCAACCTGTTGGAAAGACTAGACCTGGTGAAATCTATGATATTTCCAAAAATTTTAGTTTATTTTAGATCAATTCCAATCAGCATCCCAGACAAAGAGTTCAAAACTTGGCAGAACAAGATCTTAAAATTTATCTGGAACAACAAAAAACCCAGGATAGCATTCAACATCTTAATAAAACCACCTAAGCTGGGAGGTCTGAATCTCCCAGACCTGAAGCTTTATTATGAAGCAACACAACTAAATAATACTGTTAAATGCCACTCAAGGAGTAGACTGGAAGAATATTGAACACTCATACACAGCTTGCAACAATTACAATTTAAAAAGACACAAACGAGTACCACCTAATTCTAAATTTATAACCTTTCTAAACCAAACATGGTTTAAACTGGCTAATGCCAAAGAGTCATTTCAACTGTGGAACATAGGCAATTTAACCAGATTATATGATGTGTCAAGGAATAAACTACTTATGGATAAAGTAAATTTAGAAGTAAAGGCAAAGACCACTATTCCATGGTTTGAATACCTGCAACTAAAGCATCTTTTAGAAATGCCTAAATTTAGAGATGTTCTAAAACAACCAAACATGGCTTTTGAAGACCTAATAAAGCACTTGGGTGGGGGTGGGGAGGTACAATCACCAAAATTTATAGTATCTTGAATGCAAACAGCAATTCCTGTGTTCCCTCATATCAAAGCTCCTGGCAAAAAGATTGGTGCACAGCCTTTAATGATAGTGATTGGAAAGAAATCTGGTAATGATAGTGATGCTTTTCAATTTATCCGAACTCAGACCATGATTTTCTACTGATTTACACACCTTCAAGAATATGTTTTCTGCAGTTGTAGTGCCTTTCAAACTCTGCAGTAATTCTGAAGCTGGAATCTATCCCCCTGATAAATATTAGTAGTTGAGCAGTGTCATTGCTCTCATCTAATGCCAAAGGGGGAAAAAATCAAAACTTTTTGCCTTGGCAATCAGTGACATATGCAGCTCTTCTCTTAGTTCTTCAGCATGCCTGGTGATTGTAGATACTAATAAATTGACACAACTAACACAGGATACCTTATCAGGGCACATTTCCTCCATTACTTTAACCATGCACTTTTTAACAAATTCACCACCAGTGAATGGCCTACTTACTCTCAGCAATACATTTAGCAACATGGAAGCTGGCCCTCACAGTAGATAGGTAATCCTCAGTGTGCTTTCTAAAACTCTTTTGCTGCAAAAAGGTTGATTTTTTAAGAGAATTTATCTTGTTCACTCACACCTCTTCTTAATATATTGAGTAGCTCTTGTGACAGGATTCAAAGTGTCTTCTAATAGTGTACTTCTTTAATACTGAGAGTTTCAAGACGTATCAGGCAAACTGCTTTATCTTTGTTAAAAACAAAGACATACTCAGTAATCCATTTGTCATTAAAGACACAGTGCTCATCTGCAATCTTTCATTTCTTTGAAACAGCACTTTCTTTTGCAGACATTTTCTTACAGAATTTTTAGAAGAGCAGCAGTTGCAGAGTTTCAATATTATCCTTGAATAAATAAAAATATGAAAAGTATAGTTTTGGGGGCCTAACTCTTCCCTTTCCCATCAAACTCACCCCACTCTAGCTGCTATTAGCTGGGGGTTTTCATTTTGACCATGGTAAAGAAGAGACCCATGTCTCTACAGTTCTCAGGAACATTGGCTATATGCACAGGCCAGGAAGAATTTTTTAAAAATGGATTATGAATCTGGTCTACCAGATGGCGGAGTTGCAATCCTAAGTACACTGAATACTATGAGAGCTATTTCTTAATAAACACACAGTTTGAGGTTTAAATCTACACATGCTAGTACTTTGGGGGTCCTCCAAAAAAGGGCAGATAGAGTGAATTAAAGGGCAACCTCCCACCTGGAGCAGAAGACAAGCCATTAAATTCTGTACCCTTTCACACAGCTGCTTTATACACATATATAGCCTTCAACATAGTAAGGCATGGAGAGGGGGAGCAAAAGCTGAGCAGGATGGGTAGCCAACAAAACACCTCAAATGGCCAAAATGCTACAGAGAAGGGGCTGGCAGAAGGAACCATGGAGACCAGAAGAAACAATGTTGCTGTTGTGTTTTTGGCAAGAAAGGGACAGGAAGAATAGCAATAGGTGGTGCTTCTTGAAGCAGGAAGAATAGTGTCTGAGGGGAAAATGCCTTGGGGGTGATAGCAGCAAACAAGCAGGTTGGAGGGCCAGACAAAGAGAGTTTGGGGGCTGCATGTGGTCCACGGGCTGCAGGTTGAGGACCCCTACTCTAGACCAACAGCTTTTGACCTCAAGGTGGGTTGCAGTGTTCTGTTATACTGTAAGCTTCTCTACAGCTGCAATTTTTGTCCTTGTTTACACCCTTTTTTCCTCCTCAGTGGGGACAAAATGGCTTACATTCTCCTCCTCCATTTTATCCTCACAACTATCCTGTGAAGTAGGTTAGGGCTGAGTACATGTGACTGGCCGCCAAACACACAGCAAGTTTCTATGGCAGAGAAAGGGGCTGAATCCAAGACTCTCGGATCGGAATCCACCCTTTAACCACACTACACTGCATGCATTGTAAGCAAAGGAACCGGCTTTTATTTGCCTGCGTTCTGACTGGAGCAGCATGATAGCTAAATGAGGCCAGCAGTAGAGAATTTCCCTGCATGGCTTTGGCCTTGGCTTATTCCTTACTGTGTTACACCTCTGGTACTCAGCTTTGTTTCCTTTCTCCAGCCATCTTACAGTGCGATGCTGAACAGTTATACTCTTTTAAGTCCACTGAAGTTTATGAGAAGTATGTAACTCTGCTTGAGACTGATTGTATTGTTAGTCTGCTGCCTGTGATTCTAGCCTTGACAATCAGTAAGGCTACTCCCGTCACCTGACTCCGAGGGCATGTATTTACAGGTCAGTTGGCTTCAAGCCTTGAAAGACCATTGCTCCAGACCATTGTAACAAGCCACATGTACCTGCACCTAAATTGACCAGAACAGGTAACAGAATCACACACTGGCATCTACTATTGTAGCTTTTTCTTCTTAGAGGCATGGTCTAAATTTGTCACTTTTTTTTTGGCGTGCATGTATATACACAACCTCTCTTCCATTATACCACCATAAGAATTGTTCAGTGTTTATTATTTTGTTGTTCTTATAGGAAAAATGGATGAACTTTGGAATTCCCCAGCTCCAAAGAATGATTTCCCACACACAAGCTTTAGAGTTTTTGCTTGCCCTTTTATATTTTCAGGATTATTTAAGCATTTCATTTTCCTGTTTAATCCATGCACACATTTGATAGTCAACCGTTATTACCTCTTCCCATCGTCCAACACATAGTGAATGAGAATAAGCATCTCACAATACATTTGATTTTATTACAAACATGTACTGTACTTACAGTAAATATTTTCCATATTAAATGGCCTGTCCCCGTTTGACAAAAACGCAAAGGGGTAGCAGGGAAATGCTTTTGAAATACACCAATACAATCCTCTCTTCAATATATCCATTTTTTTCCACCGATGGAAGATGTAAGTAAGGGGAGGGGTGTAGCAACCACCTTTCTTATAATGTCAGCATTTAACAAAAAACAAAAATGTGTTCATAGATTACAGTGGGTCTTGCATAGAATCTGTGTTTTACTGTATGCACCAAATATGAAAGAATTCACAGCAGGTTGTTCTGATTTTACCCTAGCAATTGCACATTCAGCACGTGTCAGAACAAGCAAGCTAAACCAAATTTATTATGAGGAAATATTAAAATCATCCCCTCCCTTCTATTCCAAAGTATGCATGAAGACTTGCTATCATGTTTACTTTTAAAGGGGTCAGTCTTTTCTAATGTAGAACCTTGATTTATTACAGGATACATTTTGCTTAATTGTCCTTAAAAATGTTTCCCAAATTCTTATAACCAGATACAGTTTTTGCTCCTTCCCTTCAGTATGGGGGAAAAAAACCAGGAGGGAATCATCAGGATCATGACAGGTAGGGATGTCACTATGGTGTGGATACAAACAACCATAATGCCACACATCCGCACTTGGTGCATGGGTAAAAAGTCTTCAGGCTTGGTAGGCTGATGCAGACAACCCTCTTAATTGTTTACATACAACTCTTGCCAAGTTACCATTGGTCCTAGGTATCTACCCCATTTCTGGTGCACTGGCAGCACTATTAATATTATGAAGCACACATTCATGGCAAACCCACTTTAGCTACCCAGGTTCCAAATGCGAGTTCTGGTCCCGAGATCTACTCAGGCAAATGGTACAAGCAAGAGGTAAGAAAATGGCATAGCATAAGAAAGGGGAGAGAAATGGTTTTCTCCAGCCCTTCCCCTTGGGACAATACAAAAAGCGACCCAAGGGCAGCTCAGGCGATCCTGCTACAAAACTCTTGGAAGTCCCTCTCCATGAAGAGCTCGCTTTCGATGACGTCGTCCTCGGAGGGGAAATACTGCAGGCTCTCCTCCTGGAGCACGCCCTCCAAGCAGTCTCCGAAGCAGCGCAGTCCGGGCAGCTGCAAAGGGCGGTCGCCAGCGGGCGGGGAGGACGGCAAGGCGGCCGGCGACTCCTCGGCGGCCGGACAGTCCATGAGCGCCCCCCGCGCGTTCTCCAGCACGCCCAAGTAAGAGTCCATGTCCAGCGGGTCCATCTCGCAGTCCGAGCCGCAGCTCTCGGTGCCCACCGAGTCCGACCGGAGGTGCATCAGCTGGTACTTCTCGCGCATCAGGAACTGGTTGGTGTTGCGAGGCGCCCGCATGCCCGGCGCCCGCTTGCCCATCACGTTGGCCGGTCGTAGGGAGACAAGCCTCCGGGGCCGAGAGCAGCGGGGCCAAGGCTTGGCTCGCTGCGGCTGGTAGTGCTGGCGGCTGTGCGGCCGAGAGAAGCTGGGGGTCCTGCCCCGCCTCCTGTGGTGCCACCCAGGCCTCCTGCCGCCGCAGACCCCTCTGGGCTGGCTTTCTTTCAGCGGCTGCACCCAGCGATACGCCCCTTCCGGCCCCTCTTCGTCTCGCCCCGCCTGGCCGGGCTCCCAGCCGCTGGTGCCTAACAGCCCCTTGCCGCACATGAGCAGCTCCCGCCTCCTCAGCATAGCCGGGGCGCTCCGTTCACATACTCTTGGCAGCTGCAAAGATCCCCCAAACTGCAGCCGCGACGCAACCCTCTCCCGGCTCCTTCTCGCGCTCCGGTGCGCCGCAAGTCACTTGCTTCCGAGTGCAAAAACGCCCACCGCCAGAGGGGCTCGGCTCGCCCTACCTTTTCACTATCCGCTGGGTTTTTTTCTTGACCAGCGCTTTTTTCCAGCGCATAGCCCGGCGGAGAGGCTGCAGGCTGAGGGGCAGCTTGCCCAGCTTCAGGCTGAGGGGCAGCGTGCCTTAGCTCGCCTTTTCCCCCGCGGCAGGTGTGGCGCTCAGGTACCTAAATTCTCTTTGCAACGACTGGCTTAAAGATAGGAAGTCTGCGCTGTAGTCTCTAAGAAAAGGGGAATAAAACGTCACTGGGCTCGCTCGCTCATTCACTTCCCCCCTAGCCAACCACAAACGTTACACCCCTTCCACCTTCTGAACGCTCCGCACTTTGCCTCGCCCTCTAATATATAAGACTTGGAGCAATCCAAGGCCGGCCTTCCTAGAGGGGTGCATCTTTTCTTATAAACCAATTATTATAAAGGCAGGACTTCAGCTGGAGGAAAGGAAAAAACAATCCGAGTCACGCTGATTGACAAAACGGCTGCGCTACTGCTCTTGTGCACTCACTTCCCACTTTTCTCTGTATATAGATTGGTTTGCCCCAAATTTACCAGCAAGCAAGTCTCCGAAGCTGCTATCCACAAACTATACTTACGCATAGATTCTTCCCCAGTATCAGTTCTTCCAGATCTTCTACGTAAAGTTCTTAACGGACTGTTGAAGCACAAACAAGTGTTACGGTGTATGTAGATAAAATGGCTCGGGAGATGTCGAAATGCGCAGAGGGAAATAGAACTCTAGAAAGTTCATATCTAGCTCCTGGCAGCGAATAGCGAGTAAGAGAGATAGGCAATCTGGGGACCTTTGCATCTGACGAAGCTGTTTCTTTGCAAAGTGGAATTTCAGCGCCCTGTAGTAATAGTATGAATCTTGCTGTGTTATCCTGTTTGCCTTCTTATTGCCTATTAGTAAGTAGGAGTGGACCCAGGAGTAGCTAGGGGAGACGGTTCCGCCCTTCTGTTTGCTACGAAGAGAAAATGGTGGACTGTTTTGTTCTGTTTTTTAAACGGTGGACATATTTATTTGGTGGTTTTTACCTACATCACGATCTTAAGAACATTGATTTGGAAGTAAGCCCAAAAGAAAGCATAAGTAAATATGGCCAGGGCTTCTGCCTCGGTTTGAAATGCATCATACAATGTTCCTTCGTTCCCAAACATAACGAAGAAGCAATCCACTTTACATACTAAGAGGATTCTTCTTACACATCAACGAAACCAATCTTAAACAGTAAGAATAAATAGTACAATTTTAGGGATATCTCGGTTTAAGAAAGACAGGCAGTCAGCCGGGAAGTCGTCATTGCTAAGAGCAGAGGAAATTTATCTTTGCAAAATATTAGTATTTTAAAATATCTTAAAAGTAAAATTACATGCAATGGCGCGGGCACTGAAAAGTTGTAGAAGTAGAAAGGGGCTGGGTAACCGTCTTCCTATTTGTCAATCGTCTTCCTTTTTGTATAGCTACAGAGCCAGGGCGAACCGGAAGGAACGTGAACGCACCCTGTTCTGCTTCTTTATTATGGTCACGTGGAGCAATTCTTGCGCACACCCACTCCTAAAAATTGAACAAAAAAGCTAAAATGCCTCAAAATGAGATTTCAGGGGAATGAGAGTGAGCTTTGTTGCCCCTAGTTTAGTTGGCTCAATGAATTTGTCAGTGTGGAAATGTTCACATCTTCATTTGTGTAAATTTTACTCAAGGACTTGAAAGCTTAATTAAAAAAGATTTATTGACTACTCTGCTTTTACAGATCACATAGTGATTTTAGAATTTATATAAGTGAACAAATTGTTGCTTGTTTTGGACTTTGAGTGTTGAGACAAAAACTATAATGGCATGCCATAATTTAAAGTAGTTCCATAGTTTAAAGTAGTTCCATATAAATGATTTGGAATGATTTATTTAGCATATTTATAGCCCACCTAAGAGCTGATTTTACACATGACATTACATATGCTGATTTTACACATGACAGCAACATCTTTTTTAAGTGCTTGCAGAAGAGCACCAAAAAACAAATTAGCATGACCCTGATGTCATTTACTCTTATCCCCCCCACACCCAATTTATTTTATTTAAATCATGAATCCTCCTTTTTGCCCAGTTAGGGTCCTCAAACAGCAAAAAATTAAACAGACATTAAAATGTACTTTAAAAACAGTATATGTGTGTGTGTAAGTGTCTGTCTGTCTATTCCAATAGCCAGCAATTAAAATTACAATATGGAGTGTCAGTTTGGTGCAGTGGTTAAGAGCGGCAGGACTCTAATCTGGAGAATTGGGTTTGATTCCCCACTCCTCTGCTTGAAGCCAGTTGGGTGACCTTGGGTCAGTCACAGCTCTCTCAAAGCTCTCTTAGCCCTACCCACCTCACAGGGTGATTGTTGTGAGGAAAATAACAACACACTTTGTAAACCACTCTGAGTGTGGCATTAAGTTGTCCTGAAGGGTGGTATATAAATCAAATGTTAATATTATATTATTATTAGAAAGGGATCACTTGATGAAACAGAAACATCTTCACCAACTGGCGGAAGGCAATGATTAATAAGGATAGACCAATCATTGTTAGCAACCCTATTCTCTTTATTGCAAGGGCAGCTTATCAATATAAAATATCATAAACCCTATCCTCATGTTCCTTAAGCACATGGCACTGCCTGGATAGGCAGGACAGATGCCAATCCGGCTGGAGTTGGAAAATTACCAGAAGATGTGTCAGACTGACTAGTTACCCCTCCACTCCCCGGAGAAACACTTAATTAAAACAAAGAGGTCTTCCAGGAGTTCCTGCTTATCTCATCAACCTTCCTCACCCCTCCTTCCTAATCTGGGCTATTCAGGGACCTGACAGTCCATCCTATTTGGCAGTCACAAGTCGTCAAGATCCCTTTTCCACCTATAGTCTCTCCCAGATTTGTTCAATCAAGTCTTTCCCAAGTTATTGTTTCACCTCTGGACAAGACATTAAGCTATTGTTTCAGGGACAGAAAACATAATTCTACTCCAAGGTATGTTTCACACTATAATTGGACTACCCATGCATGTGTGTGTGTGTGTCCTGGGATCCTATGCACACCCTCAGACAAGTGTCTGGGCCGCCTTCTTCCTGCCGCGAAGCACTGGTTGCTCAAGCTGCTGCCCCCAATGGACATCCTCTATCTCCTAGGATGATAAATATTGCCCCACCCTGAATCTCTCTCCCTCTTCCTCCCTGATTTCCTAGTTAGCCCTGTGTGTATGCTGTGTGTGATTTCCAGTGTGTTTGCTTTTACTGCTCCTTTAATAAAAAAACATTCTTGTTGAACATCTGCTTAGCTCATTCAGAGTTCTCTAAGGGAACAATTCTGGTATACATTGATGGAGATATCCTGATTACCCCCTCTTGCTGCTTCTCCTTGTAAGTTAATCCCCCCAAGTCACAAGGAGACACCTCCCATTTAGGGTAACAACCCTGGGGACAGACTTCCATAATTTTGGTGCCATGACTGAGAAGGCCGTTTCACAGGTTGCTGCCCATCTAGCCTCAGATGATGGGAACACCTGAAGCACATGTAAAATGCCTAAGACAGTCAGCATTTCATGTTTTTGTGTTGATCAATGTATGGGATTTTAACACTTTAATTTCTGTTTTTTTTTTTAGTAATTTTTCCCCACCCTCTTTCCCACTTTATGCCCTTTCATTTCAATACCACAATCTGGAAGCCCTAATGTGAGGGTGTGACAAATACAGCATAAAATGGGTATTTGTGTCGAACAGTGGCATTTCAGATCATTTTGCTTGGCACCCAGAGCTGCTTTCCCACCCAAGCAACTGAGGTGAGCTCCTGAGGCGCTGCTGGCATCACTGGGGCAGCAGCATGAAAGAAGGTACTGGTCACGATGACTTAGGCCCTTCATCCTTTCCTGGACCTGTGCAGCGGCCAGCCAATGTCCTTCAGGGTCAATGTGCATTTTAACATACTATTTTGTACCCTGATCATAAACTTACTGCATTCTCTAAAGAGTGGGTGCACGCCTGGAAATAGATTATAGAAAGCATCTAACAAATTTCTATCCATCCCAGCTTGGAGGCCAAGTTGAGAGCAGACTGTTTCTGCCTATGGATGCTGAGGGTCCTTGGGAGTGCTCTGGATCCATTCCATCCTGACTTTTAAAATCTTGTCAGGAAAAGATATTGGTGCTATTAGTGAAAATCATCCACTCCTCCCTGATTGAAGGGCCTCTCCCTAAACCTTTGATGGAGGAAGTTATTACAGCCCTGCTAAAAAACACCTTCATTGGTCAAAAATGAGGTGGACATTTATAGGCCAGTCTCCAATGTACCTTTTCTAGGGAAGGTGAAAGAGCTTGTGGTGGCAGACCAGCCCCAGGGCTTCATGAATGACACATCTGCCCGTGACCCATTGTAATCTGGTTTCAGGATGGGATTTGGAACCAAGATGGCTTTAGTTGCACTGGTAGATGATCTTCATCTGAAAATAGACAGGACAATCTTCCCCGTTGATGCTGTAAGATCTTTCAGTGGCCTTTGACACAGTTGACCACTTCATTCTTATCCACTGACTTGAATATTATTACCGTTATTTTTGTCATTTATTTATAGTCTGCCTTTCTCACTGAGATCCAAGGCAGATTACATACTGCGTGTGAATACAATATAATCAATAGCAAGGACATTCACAAAGCAAAATACAACATGATCAGCAGTTAGGACATTGAATGAAAACAGACACAATAGGGTATGGTAGCCACACATTTTTAAAACTAGGAGACAGCTGAACACATTGATGAAACCTTTCTGAATATAAAGCATAAGTTGGTGTTAAGGGCATAGCCCTTCTGTGGTTTTGCTCTATTCTGTCTGAGTCTCCACTGGAGGTGCAACATCAACTGGGTAAGATTTGTCTTGTGCAGTACCACACGGTTCAGTTCTCTCACCCATGTTTTTTAATATATACATGAGGCCGCTGAATGAGATCGTCTCAAGCTTTGGGGTTGGGTTTCATCCATATGCAGATGACACCCAACTCCATATTTCATTATTCAAGCCTCCAGATGTGTCAGTCTTGGTTTTGAACTGGTGCTTTGAGGCTGTGGTCAGGTGGCTAAGGCTGAACAAGCTGAAGATAAATCCAGGCAAGACAGAAGTAATGCTGGTTGGGAAGGCTGATGTTCCAGAGGGATTAAATCCACTTGTCCTAGATGGAGTGGTTTTTTGCAGAGCAGGTCAAGAGATTGGGAGTGCTCATGAATCCTGCCTTGCTATTTGAAAAACAGGTTAGCATGGTGGCCCTGAGCACCTTTTAAACAATGACTATAAAATAATGGCAAGAATACTAGCAGACAGGCTAAAGATATGGCTAATGGATTTTATAGGAGAGGATCAGGCTGGATTCCTACCAAACAGACAATTGAAAGACAACTTGAGAGTGGTTATAAATGCCATTGAATGTTTTGATAAACGACCAGACAAAGAAGTTGGCTTTTTTTTCTTTGCAGATGCAGAGAAGGCCTTTGACAATTTGAACTGGGACTTTATGTTCGCATCAATGGAAAAGATGGATTTAGGCAAAGAATTTATAGAAGCAGTGAGAACAATATATAAAGAACAAAGAGCGACAATCGGTGTCAATGACGACCTGACATAGATCTTTGAAATAAGGAAAGGTACAAGACAAGGATGTCCACTATCACCATTGCTTTTTGTTATGGTCTTAGAAATATTATTAAGGCAGATTAGAGAAGATGACAACATAAAAGGGATAAAAATAAAAGGATCTTCTTATAAGTTAAGAGCTTTTGCAGATGATGTGATGTTTATAGTAGAAGACCCAATACAAACCCTGCCAAGATTACTGGACAAAATTAAAGAATTTGGAGATTTAGCAGGATTCTTTATAAATAAAAAGAAATCAAAAATAATAACTAAGAACATGACCAAAAAGAAGCAACAGGAATTGTGTGAACTTACAAACTGTGAAGTGGTACACAAGACTAAATATTTGGGAATAGAGCTGACAACTAAAAACATTGATTTATTTAAGAACAATTATGAAAAGCTCTGGACACAAATTGAAAGAGACATGATAAAATGGAATAAACTAAATTTATCGTGGTTTGGTCGGATTGCCACAGTTAAAATGAATGTGCTTCCCAGAATTATGTTCCTAATGCAAACAATACCAATTATTAAAGATAAAAAGCAATTGGAAAATATCGGAGTTTGTATGGGCAGGAAAGAAGCCCAGAGTAAAGATGAAAGTACTTTGTGATGCGAAGGAAAGAGGTGGAATGCAGTTACCTGATCTTCGACTTTACCATGAGGCGATATGTTTAGTCTGGTTAAAAGAATGGGTGTCTTTAACCAATCATAATTTGTTAACCTTGGAAGGCTGCAACAAGCTTTTTGGATGGCATGCATATATGTGGTACGATAAGTATAAAATGGATACAACGTTCTAGCACCACTATTTGAGAAGGAATCTATTGTTGACTTGGCTAAAGTACAAAAAATATATAGATCAGAAGAAACCACTGTGGATTATACCGGCTGAGGTGATCAACCCAAATTTAGAGTATAAAGGAAAAGAATGGCTTACCCTCAAGGATTTAACAGAAGTAGCAGACAAAGAGCTGAAGCTCAAACCAAATGAGGAGTTGCCTTTTAAGTATGGTTGGTTACAATACAGACAGATAAAAGATTTATTTGACTGAGACCAAAGGAAATCAGGTTTTAGAATTAAAAATTCAGAATTTGAAGAGCTCTTGTTAGGAGATAATACTAAAGCAATTTCAAAAATGTATAAACTGTTATTGAAGTGGTTTACAGAAGACGAAACAGTCAAGGTACAGATGGTAAAGTGGGCAATAAATTGTAATAATGAAATAACGATGGAAGCGTGGGAACAATTGTGGAAAAATACGTTAAAAATATCAACATGTACCAGTATAAGAGAGAATGGCTATAAAATGTTATATAGATGGTATTTAACACCGAAAAAATTAGTCATAACCAATAAACAGCTATCTAATAAGTGTTGGAAATGTAAGGAGCATGAAGGTTCTTTATTTCATATGTGGTGGACTTGCCGTAAGGCTAAGGACTTTTGGACTAAAGTATGTGCTGTCTTTGATACTCCAGTATAACGTTGCTAAAAATCCAGAAATGTTGTTGTTATCTTTGCATCTAGAAGATGTTAATAGAAATGATAAGACATTGTTATATTATATGATAATAGCAGCAAGAATTTTATATGCTCAATACTGGAAGAAAGAAGAAATACCTGAAATTGAAGAATGGACTAGGAAATTGTTGTAGATGGCTGAAATGGACAAGTTAACAAGAAATTTGAAAGATCAAGATCCGAAAAGGTTTTTGGGAGATTGGAAAAAGTTGAAAAAATACATGGAAAAGAAATGGGATGTTAAGGGACAATTATGGTCTTTTGAAGGGTTTTAAAGATATTAAGTAAGATAAGATATAGTTAAGATCTTTACTAATAACAAGTTGAGAACAATTATAGTATAGTAATAATGTGCTAACAATAATGGGGGGTTGGAGTGCTGTTGGAAGTCAACATCAAAAAGGGGGAGGGGAGGGGGTGGGGAAATATGCATATGGGAAATGAAATGAATTGTATATGTGCTTTAATTTGAATATATTGACCCATCCAATAAAATTTTTCAAATACCAAAAAAAAAAAAATACAAAGGGGACCCTAGGTATAGGAAAACTGATCACCTAATGATAAGACTTTACACCTGGAGGAGACATGACCTCTGACAGTACCCAATTTGTCTTCTCTTGATCCTTTGCTAACATAGGGATTACCATGCTTATTAGTTTCTCCAGTACAAGGGCCAGTGTAATGCAGTTAGTACTGTAGATATATACCAACAACCCATGGCTTTTTTAAGGAAGAGAAGTTATTGTGTCTTTAACCAAGTAGCCCTTAGTGTAAACAGAGATCATTTTTGCACCAAGCATGGGGCAAATCCACATGCCCATGGCGCGTCCTGGCGTTGTGCTAAATGTTCGCTAAACATCCGGAAGTATAGCATCTTTCTAGCACAATTTCTGAAATTGCGCTAGAAAGACGCTATATTTCCGGGTGTTTAGCGAACATTTAGCACAATGCCGGGACGCTCCGGGGGTGTGTGGATGGTCTAACAGTGCCATCCTAAACAGAGTTACACCCTTCTAAGGCCACTGAAATCAATGGGCTTAGAAGAATGTAACTCTGCTCAGGATTGTACTATTACCACTCTGCTGCTCCATTATAAGACTGTTTGACTCTTAAGACCTGGGCTTTTCACTGTGCCCAACAAAATCTTTTTCTCTCCCCTGCCTCTTTTTGTGTTGTTTAACATGTAGCCTGAAAAAGAGTTCTGGTAGTCAAAGCCTGCTCACCAATTTGTGATGTTTTAGTTGCTTTTGAATCATCAGCAAGTAATACTCACAGATCCTCTTGAGACAGCTATTGTAAGTACACTTTATAATAATTTTACGTGTGAGAAATAAGAGTCTTGCCAGAGGCCAAAAAAAACAACTCAGGGAGAGAATTAGTGGTCAGGAACTATTGACTCACTATGGTGGTTCGTATCTTGTGACCTCATCCTGTTTTTTTATTTCTTGGACAAACGTGGTTTATGCCACTTTCCCATTGGCTGGCCAAATACAGCTCACTACTAATCAGTCTCTATAAAATTGTAGTATAATTCTGAAATCTACAACATTCTGGACAAAAACAAAGAATAGTTTCAGGGGAAAACATGATCTAGGAAAAACAGTCTTCAAGTTTTGAAGAAGCAATTTATTTAATATTCTCTTATGAGGTATTAGAACAATTATGAGAATCAAGAATACCTATGAGGTATTAAATTATGGTTTATCAGAAGATCAGAGCTATCATGAAAATTAGATATTTGCTTTTGTAATTGAAACACCATTCATGTGCAGGATTAATTATTTTAGTTTTGCTAAATGTCCAGTTGCTTGCTTAGTTGTGTGGGAAAAGAGACAACTGTCTCTGTTAATTCCCATTTCTGTGGGGATTTTGCTGCCTTTTATGCTGTGTAATATAATGACTACAACTGGGGGACGCACAGGGGCTCGTGGGGACCATCTCATTTCCCCTTCCTCACTATTTCCTCTTTCCCTTCCTTGAAAGTGCCCATAGCCTGTCCTTTTTTCCTGCTTCCTTCTCACTTTCCACCCTTGAGCCAAACTATCTTTACCTGCCTCTTGTCTTCAGTTTCCCTCCTCTTACCGTGGTAACCTCTCCCTGGGAAAACCATGCATGGCTGAGCCCAGTTGCACAGTTAGGAACCCACAACAATTTGTGGGAGGCACCTCATTTTCTCCTGTACCTATCCCCACTATTTCCTCTTCTCCTGGCAACCCCCATATCTTCGCTGGCCTTGCTCCAATGAGTCCATCCTCAAAAGGGGGCCACCCCCTGCCTTCCCACACACCAGCTGACCTAGCTTTCTCTTTCCCACCTTTCATTTTCCCCTCCTCCCACAGTTGTTGAGTTGTACAGTGCTGGTCACCGAGGCCAGGCGCAGCTGCATGGTGGAGAACATGCAAGGACTTGTGTAGTGCACCTCATTTCCCCCTGTATCCACCTCCGTACCCTATTTCCTCTTTCCCTCCTCCTGGCAGCCCCCATGTTCTCACCTTTTCCTGCTCCTTTCCACCCACCCTCCTTTTATCTGCCCCCCCCATCTTCAGCTGTATTTATTATTTGCTTCATTTATCTCCTGCTTTTCTCCACGATGACCAAAATCAGCTTACATTATTATGTCCTCCATTTCATCCTCAGAATAACCCTGTGAGGTAGGTTAGGCTGGAAGTTTGTGATTGGCCCAAAGTCACTCAATGAGCACCATGGCAGAGTGGGGATTCAAACCTGGTTATTCCAGATTCTAATCTGAAACTCTAACTACTACAACACAGGCTTTTGTGGGGTGGGATGGCTGCTGTTAAACAGTAGCAAGCACCCTGGTTTGGCTGAGTCATGCAAGTTGCATGGTTGCTGCCTGCTGTTAGGTCTGCCTCTAATAAGTCATACCTCAAAGGCAAAAACACTCCTGGAAAAAAGCCTTTCCCTTTCCTCTTCCTTTTCCTGACAGAATCTAATGCTTGAAGGCTGGCAATATTCTTATGGTTGCCTAGCAAAGGCCACTAAGAGTATTTACAGGTCCTGCTTCTATCATTTTGGATTAGGGCTGCCAGCCCCCTGGTGGGGGTGGGGATCTCCTGCTCTCAGCCTCTGCTCCTTGCCACCACCCACCTGGCTGGTGGGGGTAAAAGGCCCCAGGGAACAGGCCCAGGAGACAAGAAACCTCCCAGACCAGCGGACAGTTGGCAAGCTACCCACAGGCACGATGACTTCGCTTCCGGAAGTACTGTCATCATGACTTGCAGTGGGCAAACTCCCACCCTTCACAGGGGCCACAGGGGCATGCCTGCCACTGGGTGCCGGGAGTGATGACGTTTCTTCTGCGGACATGGAGGGAGAAGATTGCTAAGGTATGTGCCAACCACCCCCTCCCATTGGGAGGTTAAGGGGATCTGGCAACTCTGAGCCAAACTACAAGTGACGTCTTACACAGGTTGGACACTAGTCGGCTTCCCTCAAGTTTTGATGGGAAATGTAGGCATCCTGGTCTTGCAGCTGTAATGGAGAGCCAAGCTGTAAAACCAGGGCGCCTACATTTCCCATCAAAACTTGAGGGAAGCCGACTAGTGTCCAACCTGTGTAAGACGTCACTTGTAGTTTGGCTCTAAGTTTTGGGTGGTTTTAATCCCCCTCCCAGATAGATAGATAGGAAGGTAGGATTTCTGATTTTTCTGCAAACCTGAGGCTTTTCTTGGGTTTCAGAAAGATCTGTCTTGCCTGTCTATTGCCCCAGTCTGTGATACTTAAATTCAGATGGGGCTATGTTGAGAATTAGATATATTGATACAATAATATAGTATCTATAACTGTGAAGCTTTACCTTGATTCTAGATAAATTAGATGAAAACAGACTACAGCAAAGGCAATAACTGGCAGTGGTGGCTCCTTGGAGATGGGTTGTCCATAGGTTGGGTTGCTGGTCGCCGTTCCCAGCCTCCACACCCTACCACCACTCACCTGGCTGGTGGGAAGCTGAGGAAATGGGCCTCTGGGGGGCGCTCAGAAGTAGCAGAGCAGCACAATGCTGTCATTTCCAGGAATGCCGTCATTGTGCAGGCCATGAGTGTGCTCCCATGGTTCACTTAGGCCTGATTTGCATCCCAAATTAGCCAATTCTTTAAGAATTAGCCCAGTGCGAAGCATGGGAGTACTCCTGCAGTCTGCGCAATGATGTCACTCCTGGACATGTTGCACTGGAAGCACGTGCGAAGACCTTCAAAAGATGAGTACCAGATTCCCCACCCCTCTCACCAGGAGGGTATAGGGACCTGGAAACCCTATGCCTAGGTCTAACAAATAGAGCAGGATCTGGGCTGCCTGATCTCTGGACAATTGTTTGCAAGGCTGAGTTAGGTTATAGTCTTCCAGCAGTTATACTTCAGATGCAGGTTATTTCTATGGGTATTATTCAGGGCCAGTTCTGATTTAATTAGGCATTCCTCCTAATCATATTGGTAGTTATTCAGGGCTAGTTTATACTTGCACATTCATCACTTGATATCTATAGCATCAAGTGACGATTCACAGGTATGACTGGGCCACAGATAGAAATATTATTTCATGTGTAATGTTTTCCAGAGTTAGTTACCATAGAAAGTGGTGACATTAACAGAAAGCAGTGTCAGTACCCTCCATGGGAATGCACTTTTTAAACGCTGCTGATCAGCTGACTCCACTGAAATTTCTCCTCTGTGACCTAAGAAGTACCTGTTACAAAAATTCTATAAAGCCATGGCATATGGTATAGTTCAGACTGTACAGTTCTGAAGACAAAGCTTTGATCCTCATGCTTATACAGTATGCACTTGGATGCTAAATATTTCACTCGTGCTTTATCAATTTTATAAACCCTCAAAGCAACTGCTTCCTTGGTTTTCACTTCCTTGTTCTTTATTATCTGTTCTACCATATGAAAATTAAATGAAAATGTTAATCTGAAGAACAAATATATAATTTCTTTGGGCAAAACAGGACTGATATTTTATTCTCCAAATGAGCATTTTAACTTTGTTTTCATGTGTCAGAGGAGATAATAAGGAACAAGGTTATAGAAAGATGGAGAGACAGTTGATGCAAGGGCTTAAAAAAGACCCATTTCCAATGCTAGAAGTGAGTGAAAGAAAAAGTGCCCCCTGAGCACGTTCAAAATACTTTCCCTTCAGCCACCAGTTACCAGAACTTATTTCTACATTTCTACATACTCAGGATTAAAGAACAGCTAGTAGAAAAGATGATATAGTTTCAGGCACCTAATACCTCTTTTTTTAGAAATCAGGTGGAGTTTCAAAATGAAAAAGAAACAACAGAAAATCATAATGCTCTGCAAACACTGCAAATTGTTCTTGAGACTCTGAGGAATCTTGATTGAGAAATCTCAAGGACAGTCTACGTCCAGCTAGATCTGAGAAATTTTGGGGAGCCATATTATTCAAGTAATCTGTGTATTGGCATGTATCCTATTCCACTGAGAGAAGTCTGAAGCCTTCCTCCAGCTTAAGGAGCCTTCCTTCAACTTATATAACTTTTCCTGTAGGACATATGCCATTCTTCTATTATGCACTCTTTGTATTATGAGGAGAGCTGTTGGATATACATTATTGATCCCCAATATGGCACATGCAAATTCCATGGTGCCTGATGATGTGTTTTCTGGTACCTGCTTGCTATCCTGCAGCTCTTTAGTGTTGCCAGCTTCTACCTATGCTAAAGCCAATGGAAAGGGGTGAGATTGTGATGATGACGACGACGACAACAACAACAACAACAACAACGACAGGATTGAAGAAGGGGAGAGACATCTTCAGCCATTTCTTGGAAAGCTGAACAGTAGCTGTGGCTTAAAGCTACCTGACAAAGCCACCTCACAATCTGGCTGTGTCTTCATTAGGGATGTGAGTTTGCTTGAAATTATTTCACCACAACTACAGTTCCACCACCAACAGAAAATGGAGAGGAAGTAAGATCCTCACTGTAAGGCCAAATCCACACGCACTAACTATCCGCTTATCTTGCGCAGTCATGGTAGTTGGGTTCATTCCGCTACCATGCTGTGCATCATCACATTCACCCTCCCAGTGCGTCTTCGTGGCGCAGTCAGTTCTCCACATGCCACTGAGTAAAGCGTTATAGTGGGCGGTTCCCTCGTCAGCATTGATGGCACATGTCACTTCCCTTAAAAAAAAAAGTTAATTTTGTGCTATACCGATATTCCGACTTTTAAGAAATGGCAAGGTCCCCTCTCCCTCAACTTTGACTGGCCCATTTTTTGCTCATCACAGACCACTTTCTAACAATTGGCTGGTTGTTATGGCAGGCAAATTTGAAAATAATTTGTCACACTAAAACATTCTCCAGAAACCCTGTTGCTCACAAAGTAGGTTTTCCGGTATACCAGTCTTTCTTTATTGTGCAAATACTCTATGAAAGCCCCCCCCCTTTTTTTTAATGGGCCAGGCAAAAACAGATTTCTGCCATTATCACGTGGTTCGGAAAGGAGGTGCAATTGTGGCACGGTGATGGCGGGGAACATGTGGAATGGGAAAGTGTGTGAGTATCTGCTTGAACAGTGCCGCGGTTGCAAAAAAGGTGCGGAAACAAAAGGGAAGTGTGGATTCAGCCTAAGAGGTGGAAGCAAATATGAGAATAGCAGAAGTGATGGGGACAGAAAAAAAGGAGAATTATCTGGAAAACTTCTGGAGTTTGTGGGGGTGGGGGTGGGGGAGCTTGAAGAAGGTAGGGTATGGGGAGGGACTTTTATAGAGCATAATACCACTCTGCAAAGCAGCCATTTTATCTAGAGCAACTGATCTCTGTAGTCTGGAGATCATTTGTCATTTCAGGAGATTGCAAGGCCCCACCTGGAGGCTGGCTGCCCTAAGAATTAGTTTTAGCAAGGAAAGCTTCCCCACCCGTCCGGCACCTGCCATATCTAGAATACCTTCAGATACATACCAAATAAAATCCATTGTATGCAGGATTATTGCTTTCAGTTGGATATGAAGTCTCCATTAGACTGGGAGTGTGTTACTGGCTCAAAATGTCAAAAGGCAGAGGTCTTACAGGAGTCTAGTGTCCCCTCCCGGGATCCCTATAGCCCTATAAACACACCCCTTTCCTCCCTGTCTCTTTTAACCTTGTAGCTGGCAAAGGCCTTATAATGGCTGCTATCACTATGGGTTGGCAGTTCAACTAAGGAGGGCCCTAGGGCTCCCAGTTGGGGCAGGGGAAACCCGGCTCCCAGCCCCTGCCCCCTCTTACCTGGCCAGCAGGGGGCGATGTTGTGGGCAACAGGAACAGGAGCTCCAGAGTGTGGTCCTACGTGCTCAGGAGCCTTCATTGTTGCACTGGAAATGATGTCATTCCCAGCACAACAAGGAAAGAAAGGCCCCCAATGTGAGGGTACTTTCGCTTAAAATTGGCCAAAATTATGCAGGGATCTTCCCCTTCCTTGTCATGCCAGGAATGACACTATTCCTAGTGTGATGATGAAGGCTCTGGAACATGCGTGTACTTTGCACGTGCACACAGTAAGCTTCCCCCAGGGGTCCCCAGTGACCTGGCAACCCTACAGGGCTTTCTCCACTCTTGCAAGCAGCATCCCTCAGAGGCTTCCCATTGACTGCCAGTGGTGGGCAATCTCTCTGGGGTTTGCCCCCTTGCCCACCAGCCACTGCGATTGGTGGAAGATTGCAAACCTCCAGCGATGCAGGCAACCTGGGAAAGTGCACTCTGGGCACGCTTCCAGTGGTGCGTGACAACATCACTTCCCAAAGTCCTAAAGCTTCCCGAAGTGATGTTGTTGCACTGGCTGCAGGTGTGCTCCTGCATTTTGCTGGGGTCAATTTTGGCCCCAAACAGGCTGAATTTGCCCTGCTCAAAATGTGGAAAGATGTCCATGCCTGGCATGATGATGTCACTTCCCAGAAGAGATGTCATCGCAAAAGCCTGGGAGTGTGATGGCACTTTGCACGCGAGAGAAGTCTCCCAGGAGCACCAAGGTAAGCGCTGGGTCCCCGTCTTTCTGATGGGAGGGAATAGAGACCTTGATTGGCGAGGGCGTTGCCAGATGGCTGGAAGAGTTAGAGATGTGAGAACTACAGCAGTGTAAAACAACCCTTTTTATTTAACAAGCTGGGGGAAGTGGGGAGGAGAACACAGATTTAACGGGGCAGTATACTGCTTTCCCCATTGGCTTTCATTTTCCATCCAATTTTCCTTTGTCCAGTCCTAAATCTGGGAAGGATTTTGGGAAAAGTAGGCCTGTACGGGAATTGGCAGTCATACCTATTGGAAATTTGCTCAGGATCATCATGACACAATGTCACTCAGCAAACTTCCATGGCAGAATGGCAGTTTGAACGTTTGAACCTGACCAGGATCTCCCAGATGACTACACCAGACAATAAGCTTAAGAAAATAATTTTCATTCTTCAGTTGAGAATATGACCCCTCACAACAGCCTTTCACACCCTCTGCCACTCACCCCAAACCTCCCTTCACAGGTTTGAGGCTTCTCAGGCAATAAAGGCTGGATCACCACACGCCATCTGTCTAGTCTCTACTATAGTAAGCAGAAAGCCCTGACCCAAATCTCTCCTCTTCCAGAGGCTCCACCAGACAGATAGCCAGTTCCCTGTGTATACCTCCTCTCACCCAGCTACAGCCCAAGGTTACTAGGGAAAAGGGAACTTAGAGGTTGCTTTCCCTATATAAAAGCTGCCTCCATTTAACATGGGAAATTTAACAAAACCAGAATGTTTAAAGCCTGTGTCTTATTTTCTCTCAGCTAACAATTCAAGCTAACCAGGGTTAAACAAAAGGAAAAAAACTTTATTTACAAGATTAAACATAGGAATGAATAGATTTTAAACTAATAAACAAACTAGATTTAAACAGAATATTTCAATGAAATGGAACAGGTTTGGAATCGGCCTGCAAAATCGCTGCTGTCTGTCTTCAGCAGTCAAAACCCTTCTTCCTCAGCAACTCCCAAGAGTCTTCTTTCCCGCCAATAGACACTTAACTCTTATTGGCAAAGCATTCCCCGTTCCCATTGGCTGTCTCTCAGGAGAGGTAGAGCTGGAGCCAGTCCTGTCCATCATGGTGGGGGTGGGGGCGGGATGGGACCTGGTACTCACCCAATCTTTATGTGCACACAAAATGCATGTGTACTCCCAGGGCCAATGCAATAACATCACATCCAGAAGTGATGTTATTGCGCCAGTGGTGGGCATGCTCCTGTGCTTTGCACAGGGCCAATTCAGCCCATTTGGAGCCAAACTTGGCCCCTGCAAAGACTGGGAGCACTCTCGTGGGCTGCACAATGATGACACTTTGAGAAGTGACATTATCGCCCATCTCCAGGAATGTGCCCACTGTGTGCTTGCCTGGATTGCCTGCCGGGAGACTGCCTGCCACCATTGGGCAACTGGGAACCCTAAGGATGATACAAACTGAAGTTTAATCTAAACAAGGACGAGGAGCTGGCTGCATCCCCCTAAAACTCACAGCCACAATTTGGATGTACTCCTTGACCCAGTTTGGTTCTTTGAAAAGTATTGGAAACCTTAATTAGTCTGAAATGCAACTGGTTGTTTTTTGTTTGGAGACAATTGCAGGGATCATATTATACCTATTGTTTTCAAACTTAATTGGTTATCAGTATTTCATAACACAGTTCAAAGTACTTAGTCTTTAAAGCCTTAAATGATATAGGCCTAGAGTTTTTAAAAGACTCCCTGCTACAGCATTTGCTATGAAGATTGTAAACTGAAGCCCTGCTGCATGTGTCTCCACCCAAAAATGTTTAATAGCTTATCATATATGATAGGGCCTTTGTAGTTGTTGAACCATCCTTTTAGTATTTTAGGAGGCTAATAAAATCCATTCTTTTCTGGCAAGTATTTACACCTAAAGAATGTGAACTACTGCATGGATTGATTGGATTTTTCATTTGATCTTTATGGGATCTGATCTGTTTTTTACCCTGATTTCTGACTTAAGGAGAGGTATTTTTTTTTACCAGTGAGAGCCAGTGGTGTAGTCATTAGACTGTCAGACCAGGATCATATTCTCAGTCTAAGCTACTACTAGAGTTGCCAGCCTCCAGGTGGGGGCTGGAGTTTACCCAGAATTACCACTAATCTCCAGATGACAGATCACTTCCCTTGAAAGAAAGGGCTGCTTCAGTGGGCAGACCCTATGGTATATTTCACCATATTTCACATGGGTGAAATCAACAGAAGCCCATACATGGGCTTTCTCTGTAGTGACTCCTACCCAGTGAGATGGCCTGCCTAAGGAGGTCAGGAGAGCCTCTACTCTCCAGGCTTTCTGCAAATGATGCAAAACTGAATTATTCAAAAAGGCATTTTACTCAGATAAGAGGGTGGTATTGTAGGGAGATGCTTTGCTAATGAGTTAGGTACCATAGACTTCACCACTATGTTGTCTTACATATTATCTGTTGCTTTAAATATGTACTCCTATATACTACCTGTGCTTCGTGTTGTCTACTGTCTGTCCTAGAACTGATTATGTTCTGTTTCAGCAATTCTTCAACTCTGCATTGGATCGTTGCTAATGCTATGTCTTTGTAAACTTGTATTTATCTATCCTATGGCATTGTTTATGGAAATGTCCTTGACACTGTATGGAAATGTTCTTGATACTGATTCTAATAATCTTACACTATGTAATCTGCCTTGAGTCTCAAGTGAGAAAGGTGGACTATAAATGATATAAATAAATAAATAAATATCACAGAGCCCAGGAGAAATGGAAGTCCCTTCCTGGGTATTGCTCCCAAATCTCCAGGAATTTTCCAAACCAGAGTTGGCAATTCTAGCTACCACATTGTTGTGAGAATAAAACTGAGGGGAGAGGAGAACAATGTAAACTACTCTAGGTTCTCACTAGGGAGAAAGGCATGATAATTGAAGGAAATAGTACTTTAAAAATACTATATATTTTTAGTTTATACTGTGTTTTGTCCATGTTTTTGCCAGCCTGCCATGAATTATGTGAGCCATTTTGGTGGCATGTTGGTGGTAAAAGTGATATATAATTGTTTTAAGAAACAAATGTAAATTAGCTGTATTTTTCCTTGATTATATATTAATAAAAACTAGACAGGGTCTAGGAGTATCTCCAATATAGTAAATCTTCTAAACGTATTATTTACTTTTAACCAAAACAACTTGGCATGCGGACAGGTCCCCTGAAGATACATATAAATTCATAATTTCTTTTTATATTGTCAGCATAAAAGATTATAATTACCAGTAATTCTACAAAAATATTTCTTAAGCACAAATGAATACTTGTTCATATATTCATGTGATCATGCATTTGTGTGTGTGTGTGTAGAGTGGGAAATGCTTAAACAATTATGTGCCTCTTTTTCCAAAGTTGGGAAATAGTGCCCTCTAATGTTCTTTCATTCAAAGTGGATGGATGTTGCACAGAAGGTTCAAAGACACTGCTTGTCTAACTTTTTGAAATGGGATCCACTTCTAAACTTACAGTACTTTTGGAGATCCATTTGCAATGTACCTCCATGCTACTCCCCCCCCACATAAATAACAGGAATCTCATTGGTTAACAATGAACAAGTTAATATTTTATGTTTATAAAATACTACTGAAGGACCTATAAGAACTTGTGGAGGGCATCTCATTTCCCTCCCCACTATTTCTTCTTTCTTTTCCTTAAAACCTCATTGCCTTTATGCCTTCTTCTCTCCTTCCCACGCATCTTTAGTTTTCTCTTCTACCCTACCTTCTGGCATCGTCTCCCTGGGCAAAGTCTGCCTGAGTTGTACAGTACTGACTGCTGGGTCAGGCCAGTTGCACAGATGGGAACCCACAAGGACTTGTGAGGGGCACTTTAGTTTCTCCTGTAGCCCATTCCTACACTAGTTCCTCTTCCCTTTCTTCTGGCAGTTCCCATGATGTCACCTTTTCCTGCTGGGCTTGCCAGATGGGGTCCGGAAGAATACTGGACCCCTGAGAGAGGTGGGGGTGTGGGACTTAGTTTTTAACTGGTGTTCCTGGCCCAGCATGATGACATCACTACTTGAAGAGATGTCATCATGCCTCCCCCAATTCCTGGGGGGTTGGCTGGCCACATCCCTGGGTGGACGGCAGTGCTCAGGAGGCTGTCAGCCAGGCTGGGCAGGCAAGTGATAGAGCTGCCTGGAAGCAGGGGAGAGGGGAAAGAGGAAGCAGCAGTGCTAGGTGTCCAGTATTTTAAGTACATTCCCCCTGGACAGTCCAAAAAATAGCAGACTGTTCAGGTGAAATCCAGACACCTGGCAACTCTATTCCCTGCTCTCCTTCCCATACATAAACCAACCTACATTTTCTCCCCTTATTTATTCACTGTATTTATACCCTGTCTTTCTCCCCAATATGGACCAAATATAGCATTCTCTTCATCTTTATCTTCACAATAACCCTATGAGGTAAGTAAGGATAAGAATTCTCACCCCAAATCCCACATTTCCTATACCCAAATCTCCAGGAATTCCCCAACTGGAGTTGACAAGTCTATATAATGGAAGTCTCCATGGAAGAATGGGGATTTCAATCTGGATCTCCCAAATCCTAGCCTGAAACTCTAACCACTACAGAACACTAGCTTTTGTGAGGTGGCTGCTGTTAAACAATAGCCTGGGTGAGTCATGCAAGTCCTGTGATAACAAATCACATAGAAGTTGCTCCTCCCTCAGAGGCCAAAATAGCCCTGGAAAGGGCTCAGCCCTCTTTTACTGACAGAAACCAAGTCTCTAACTAGCAATACTGTTGTGGTTGCCCAGATAAGGCATTTGTTTCTTAAAGGTACAGGCATTGCTTCTATTATTTTGGAGGATTTAGCCCCCCCCCCAGTGTGAGTGTGTGTAAAATCTCAGCTATTTCTACAAACCTGGGGCTTTTCTCAGATTAGGAGTCCCATTCCCCCAGTGGGGGAAAGGCATCCCCCACTCCCACCCTCCTGACTGGCGAGGGGAAAAGGGGCAGGAATGGGCCTGGGATCCCTGGAGTACACTCCTGTGCACTCTAGAGGATTTCCATGTCACTTACTTGTAGTGTTGGCAATATCATTTTCAGTGCGACAAGGAAGTCCTCCGGAGTGTCCACACACAAGGTAAGTTCCCCCTGTGTGCCCCCCCCCCAAATCCCTCTGTTTCCCGGTTTGGGCCCCAGGGGACCTGGCAACCCTACTTAGGATCGTAGAAAATTTTATCGTCTGTTCATAGCTCCAAAGCAAGGAGGGTGAGCGTGATTATTTTCTTGGAAGGGGTGCATGCAGGGTTCCCAGGTCCCTATACCTTCCAGGCGTTGGGGACGACGCAGTGCTTACCTGTTCTAGTCTCCTTGCATGTGTGCTCCTGGAGAGGTATAATAAAACAGTTCTGTCATCATGCAGGCAATGGGCATGCTCCGCAGGAGCACGGTCACAGCCAGCACAATAATTTCACTGGTGTGTGCTTTCTGGGTTGATTGCAGGTGACAAGTGATCACTAGGGGATTTGTTACCATGGAACACAGGAGTGGGGAGCAGACAAAGGAATGAGAGTAGCTGTAGGGTCAAAGCTGGGCTGGGAAATTCCTGGAGGTTTTGAAAGTGAAGCTTGGAGAAGGCAGGGTTTGGGGATGGGAGCAAACTCCACGGGAAATGCTATAGAATTCATCCTCTAAAGCAGCTATTTTTTCCAGAACAAATTTCTGTGGCCTGGAGATCAGTTGTAATTCTGGGAGATCTCCAGCCACCATTTGGAGGTTGGTAATCCCCCCTTCAGTTTTCCCTCCTTCCACAGTTGCTGAGTTGTGTAGTACTAGTCACTGGGCCAGGCCGTTGCATGGTAGGAGACCTGCAAGGACTTATGTAGGCCATATCATTTCTCCTTGCATCACCCTATCCACCCTATTTCCTCTTCCTCTCCTTCTGGCAACCCTCATATCCTCACTTTTTCCTGCTTTTCTTCTTTTGTCCACACACCCATCTTCCTTTTATCTGCCCCCTCATCTTCACCTATATTTATTATTTGTCATTTATACCTAGCATTTTTTCCAAAATGGGGACCCAAAACAACTTACATCATTCTCCTCTCCTCTATTTTATCCTCACAACAGCCCAGTGAGGTAGGTTAGGCTGAGACTGAGTATGGATGATTGGCCCAAGATCACCCAGTGAACTTCTACAGCACCGTGGAGATTCAGACCTGAGTCTGAAGCGCTAACTATTACACCACACAACAGTAGGCTGCCAGGCCTGGGTAAGTCATGCAAGTCCTGTGGTAGTAAGTCACCCAATGGTTGCTGACAGGTCTGGCTCAGATGAGTCTTCCTTAAAAAACAAAACAAAACAGCCCTTGAAAGAGCTTTACCCCTCACTCTCCCTTTTCTTCATAGAAATCAAGGCTTGAACTCCTGAGGGGGGGTTGAGATCACAGGCAGAGGCTCTCCAACCACAGAAACTCGGTGGTAGGGTTGCCAGATCCCCTTACCCTCCCAGTGAAAGAAGGAGAACCCAGCACTCACCTTCGGAGTCTTCTGGGAATAACATCATCTTGCAGAATCAGGCCTAGTGCAATCCACGGAAACGTTCCCAAGTTTTGTACGGTAACATTACTCCTGGGAGTGATGTTGTTACACTGCACCGGGAGCGTACCTGGGAAGCCTGTTCTCCTGCTGGCCAGGTGAGTGGTGGTGGGGGCAGAGGGGGATCCCGACTCCACTGAGGGACTGGTAACCCTAGTTGGTGGGTACCCAGGAGGGTCTTTTCAATGGAAGTCCCGTAACTGTGGAACAATCTCCCCAGGGAGGTGCACCTGGACCTCTCACTCTCTAGCTTCAGCTGAAGACACTTTTATTTAGGACTGCTTTTTAATGCATTTTTAAATGTTTTAACTGCTGTTTTTTAAAATTTTCATTGTAAGCTGCCTTGAGCAACTTTCAACAAAAGATGGCTAACAAATATTTTAAATAAACAAATAGGTAGATAAATAAATACAACAAATCCTGGCAATACTGTTGTGGCTGCCCATAAATGGCCACTGAAGGCATTCACAGCTTAAAGCTACAGGCACTCTTTTTATTATTTTTAAAGTTTTAGTGCCCCAACGTGTTTAGATTTCAGTTTTTTCTGCAAACTTGGGGCTTTTTCAGGTTGATAGAAAGATCTGTCTTGCCCATTCTTCGTTATAGTCTCTGGATTTTTGGAATCCATAGATGGGCCATATTGGGAATGAGATATATTGACAGGATATGTAGTATTATTAAGCACTTGCTTATATTTGAAGGCCATTTTGCAGCTTAAACAAAAGCAGATTTTCTATTGAGCCTCCCTGAAGCTTCTCTCTCACCTCATCCTGTTTCTGCTCCTCCCTTCTGGCATTACAACTCATCTGCAAGAGAACTGCAACCCATTTTTGTATCCCGAATCATAGCTCAAGAACCATTTCACAAAGGTGTGTTTGGAAACATCATACATGTTAAACTATTTATGTTTTACTGTTGAGTTAACATGAAATAATAGAAGAGTAACAATAATGAATCTAAATACTAATACAATGAAAGAAAACCCTGCACTTAGACCTCCCCCCCAACTCAGCTTCTGGAACATTCTATCTGCAGACTGCTACATTTTGTTTTTGGAATCAACTTTCTTCCACTAACTGAACTAGGAGGGTGAATACATAGATATTGTAATTATATTCTGGTTTATTCTAATACTTTACAGCCCATCTATGAAGATGGAATGAACATTGGATCAGAAACATAGAACAGTACCCCTGCTGAAGCAACTGGTTGTCAATTTTCTACAGGACCCTTTCCTTCAGCAAAAAAGGTAGCTGTTGTACTGCAACATGGTCTTAGCTAGCTATTCCATGTTTCTAAAATTAGGGGAAATTAAGCAGTTATTTGATAAGGTGCATTTGGCCCAATTTTTAAGAATTACTATATTTTATTTCCAGTTAACTTCAGCAATAAAATGCTTCATTTTTGCAAACACCACCACTTCAATGGGGAATAAAAAGGCCTGTGGACAATCTCTGTCCTACCAGTTTTCTCTCTCAGATTGTGAAGAGCTACAGGAGAATTTCTCTAAATTGGATGAGTGGGCAACCATGTGGCAAATGAAACTCATGTGGCAAATGATATTCAATGTGAATAAGTATAAGGTGATGCAAAGAATCCTAATTTTAAATATATGCTGATAGGGTCTGAACTGGCTGAAACTGAGACTTGGGGTGGTTGAGGAAATCTCGATGAAATTGTCAACCCATGTGCAGTGGCAGTGAAAAAGGCAACCTCCATGCTAGAAATTATGAGGAAAGGGCTTGAAAAAGAAACAACTGGTATTGTAATACCCTTGTATAAAGCTATTGTGTGGCCTCATTTGACATACTGTGTGCGATTCTGGTTGTCCTATCTCAAAAAGGATATTGCAGAACTGGAAAAAAGCAGGTAATCAAGATGATTAGGGGGTTGGAGGCTGGAGCACTTTTCTATGAGGAAAGAAGCTAGGACATTTCATTAAAAAAAAGGTGGGTAAGGAGAAACATGATATAGGTTTATAAAATTATGCATGGGGTGGAGAAAGAAGATAAAGGGAAATTTTTCTTCTTCTCCCATAATAATGGAACTCAGCAGCACCAAATGAAATTGTTGGAAAATAAGAACAGAAAAAAGGAAATACTTCTTTACTGAATGAGTAATTGAACTGTAGAATTCACTGCCAGGAGAGGTAGTGAAGGCCAACGGCATAGGAAACTATAAAAGGGGGTTAGACAGATTCATGAAGGACAGGCATACCAATGGCTACTAGCCATTGTGCCTAAATGGAGCCTCTGTAACCAGAGGCAGCAAACTTCTGAGTATCAGCACTAAAGGCAACAGCAAGGGAGGGTTTCAGCTTCTATGCCCTGCTGCCTTCCAGGGCAATTGGTTGGCTGCTGTGTGAAACAGGATCTTGGATTAAATGAACCACTGGTCTGATCCAGCAGGTTCTTATGTACTTAATTGTGGTGCAGTTAAAACAAATTTCTCTCATTTAACCTGTTCTAGAAAATCTTTTTCTCCTATAGATCAATCTTTATCACCACGCTAGCAGTAGTCCTATCTAGAATAACTGGAAATGCCAGTTCCTGAGGGATTAACAAACAGGTATTCTGTGGTTAAAAATCCAACAATTATGGAACGGCTTGCCTGAGGTTGTAAGGAAAGCCCCACTCTCCTGGCTTTCTGCAAACTATTTAAAACTGAATTATTCAGGATGGTTTTCTACCCAGATGACAAGACTGTGTCATAAGAAATAGCTCAGAGAGATGCCTTGGTCAGGACTGGGACTAAACACTACACTGTTGTGTACTGTCGGCTGATGTGGATATGCACCTACTAGTGAGTTTCAACACTGCTAAACATGCCATAGAAATTAGTTATACCTTTTCCCATATAAATTTCATCTCTGTGCTTGGCTTTATGCTTGTTTAAGAATGTTCTGCTATCATTACCTATTGTTTGTTTCCCTGAATGTCCTGTTGTTCATTATTGTACTTTGCTCAGTGAACGTTCTGTCGATTATATTGTATTTTCATTTGCAGTGTTGCAATCCGCCTTGGATCTCAGTGAGAAAGGTGAACTATAAACAAACAAGCTTTCAGGGCAACCTTTTCAGATTTCAGGGGAAAGTGGGAATGGAGCTTTTCATGGTTTAATTTTAGTTAAAATTATTTTTTAAAAAATCTGTGTATTTTAGAAGCATTTATTGTGATTAGTTTTTATACCTAGTCATAATTATACTGAAGCACTCCTAGCTAGACAGATGATGCAATCACTTTCTAAGCAAGGAGTTCTGTGTCTTTTGCAAGTATATAAGAATATTTATAACTATGTTTAGGTATGATCTTTGTAGACATTTGCTGATAATGTACTGAATTCCACTGATTATTTTAAAAAAGATATAAAAAAGGACTCTCCTGCACTTTGCAAGCCAACTTATTCACACTACTAATTCAGGATGCGCCTCACTGCTATAATAGTGATACAAATGACACACATCAGGAGTAAGTAGACTGTAGCCACAGCCTCCAAAGATGATCTTGCAGTCAGAGTAAATGGTTCGACCATAGCAGCCAGATGAGAGATGTATGAGAACCAGCCTGAGCAGTTTATTTCTAAAAAGAGTTGGTCCCCAAGAACATTTTTGTGTGCGGTTTTCAATATAACTGTTACTTTAGCAGAAGCAGATGAACACCTTTAGCATCCAACTTCCCCATCCCCACCTGCCAAACTGGAAATATCTATATATCTTTCAACATTCAATACCACCCTTCAGGGCAACTTAACGCCCACTCAGAGGAGTTTACCAAGTGTTATTATTATATAATAGTTCTACTTTGGCTTTACCGTAGGAATAGAGCTGTATTGTAATGCAGCAGTGCAACTCTGTACCCAACCTGTGACATCATATTTTACCAAAGACTGTATACACAGCTCAACAATAACCTTACCATTCTCTGCCTCCATGTGAAGTGTGGAAATCCTAATAAAGAGAAGCTGTAATCTTATTCTTTCACAAAAAATCGCAGTCTCTGTCTCAGCACCGCCCGCCAAAGATGGTTTTATTGGTTACACTAAGGTTGCCTCTCTCTGTTCTTTCATCTCTACTTCACTATGGGAATGGCGGCAGCTGACTCTGCTACGGGCGGTCGTAAGACATTCAGCTTCACCTTTCCTTCAGCACCATATGGGGACGATATTGCAGGGCTTTCCTAAACCTCTCAGATCCCACCTCCAAATGTCCAATGCATTATACTCTCCAAGCTGTACTATACCTGATGTTACATGAGCACGACTCTGCTTAGCTCCCTCTTACCCCACATACGCAATACTGAAGAAAGTAGCGGTAGTCAGGTTTCTCCTGCTAGCGTTTACACGATACATACTTTTTAAAAACCATATTTTCTTTCTACACACCCACCTGAGACAGATATAGCATATGCTTCTTTCTCTTTGCTTTTATTTTTAAAAGGCTAGCTTTATGCTGCTCCCCAATCATAGAAGCAAGTCATGGATTTCTCGTTCGTCTCTGGGAGCAGGTACCACTTTTTCTCCCCCGCTCACGGGAAAGAAAAAAACACAATATGGCGTCAAAAGCAAGCAGAAACCCCTGTCTGCGGACAAAAGACTTTAAGGAGAAACCAGCGGAGCCAACGTCCCCCCTGGCCACCAGGAACCGCACCACCTCCTTAACAAACCACCACCGACACAGGCCAAAGCCTCTTTGGACCATGCGCAGACCGCAGAGCAACCGTCTCGGTTTCCTTCCCTGGTTTTGAAAGCTTGGCCAAAATATCTGGTTGCCGGGAGACCTTCGTGCCAATTGGAGGCCGCCTTGTTTGCAGCCTATGTATGGAGAGCTAAGTAGACGTGCGAAGAAGGCGTTGACTCCTCTCGTTTTTTTTCTTGTTCAACTTCCTGTCATGCTTTCCTTTGCTTTTAGGTTGCATCATTTTTAGCCGGTCGGGTTCTGTGGCTGCTGGGCCTGCCGGTGGGTGACTGAAGGTACGTGTCCGCTTGGGTGGGAAAAGGGAGATCCGCTCCGGAGTCGGCGTCTTCCCTCCACCAGCTGCTTCGTGGGTCTTTTTCTAGGAATTTGCTCGGTGGCTTTCTGTCGCTCTTAAAGGGTGGGGGTGATTTGTGCCCCACCCCTCAGGTTGGGTATTTGGGGGCTGGGTTTGCCTCCTGGTTTGTGGGGACAAACCCAAATACCGGCATTGGTCGGTATTAGTCTCATCTTTCTGCAAAATTGCTTCTTCAGTGGAGTTGAAAGAAATCGAGCTCTCCTCCGTCAAATAGAAAATATGTGTTTAAAGGCAACGCGTAATATATTTTAAAAGGCTTCATATCACTCTTTTCCATTGCCTTTTTTTAAAAGTTCAGGGATTATTTTACACGTAGAAACGGGTATGTTTCAAACAGTCTGGTTATTAACGTATTTCAGCTAAAAACGATATTGGCATTCAAGGCTTATTCTTGTGGCTCATCCCATAAGGAGGTTCATCGAATTTAAGTTAAATTGATTGGAAATGATAGATACTGGAGATAGTTTAATGCAGCGTATTTAAGAGGAGCGCCGCCCATTAGTCCCCCCAATCCAACCAGATGTGCAAGTGCTTTATTGTTATGCCCCTGTAATAGTTAAATTGGGGCATTTAACGGTGAAAGGGTTGCAGACTTTAGATGAGTTCTATCGACCTTGGTCACAGAGGTTGCCCATGTAGGCAAAAGAAGCACCTTGTTTCTACCCACCCCCTTCTATTCCCCATAGTAGCTTCTTTGAGTTGCTTGATCCAGGAGTGACTAGAAAGAAAAAGACAACGTATCTGATTTTGTGGAAATGGCTCCCTCCCTCGTGTCTGCCACTCCAAACTCCTTGGAGGGAAAAGTGGGATATAAATATGATGAATAAATGAATATAATAGTACTTATGTAGTGCTTTGAAAAGTTTAATGCATGTACACATTTTCTTAATAATTTTTCCTACAATCCTGTAAGTTGTCTACAATATCCCTAAACATGGAAGGTGGGAGAGGAATTAAGAGACAATGACTTGACAATAGCCACTTAGTGAGCCTGTGGTATATGTATTATTGTACACATGGCTTTATTGCTTCAGGTAATTTAAAATTAGCAGTATGGCTACACATGTGAAGCTGCCTTATTCCGAGTCAGACCATTGGTCTGTCATTGTCAGTATTGTCTGTTCTGACTGGCAGCAGCTTTTCAGGATCTTGTGTAGAGGTCTCATCTAGTAGTAACCTTTTAAACTGGCCATGCCATAAATTGTACCTGGTACCTTCTGCATGCCATGCTGAGTTTCTACCACTGGAGTCACAGTCCCTCCCCCTTGTTTGGTTCACAGAAAAAGGTTCGTAACTTTTCCTTATGTATATCCATACACAGTAGAGAATATGGCAAGGAAATATTCACATATTGCACTTATTGTACTTCAGCATGAACATATGTTTGAAAGATTTGCATGTGTGCCAAAATAAAAACAAAAAAACTACTCATTCATTTTATCCCATTTTTATGAATATAGCCCAAACCCATGTTAAGGTAAAGGGAAAGGATAATCACCAAAATTAATTGTTAACTCTACTCCTTGCTATGTGTCTTTACTGGAATACTTGTGGCTTTTGTGGATACTATGTTACTCAGCTTTGAGGCATAATGTACCAGCTTTAATTTATCAACCATTCACAAGTATGTACAATAATAACAACAACATTCAAATTATATATCGTTCTTCAGGGCAACTTAACCACTCAGAGTGGTTTAGAAAGTGTGTTATTATTATCCTCATGACACTCACCTTTTGAGGTGGGTGAGACTGTTAGAAGCTGAGCTGGTTCAGTGCTCAAGTGGCTGAGGCACCAGCCTGGCAGAGAGCTCTTGCACAGTACCCCGGAGAGCGCTTAGATCAGCAGGAAAACATCTACTGGGGTCCCTGGCTCTAAGGAGGCTCGACTGGCCTTGACAGGGCCAGGGCGTTTTCGGTCCTGGCCCCAACCTAGTGGAACTCTCTGTCGGAGGATACTCGGGCCTGCCAAGACCTTGTGTCCTTTTGGCGGGCCTGCAAGACAGAGATGTTCCACTAGGCATTTGGTTCAGGCCAGTATTCAGATCCACCAATTGGCCTCCCTGCCTGTCGCCTGTTAGTGGGGGGCTATATGAATAATCTGCCCCATGTAGGAATGAGGGCAAATCGCGCACCAACTCACATCTCCACCCCTCTCTTCTCCTTATGGTTGACAGGGAAGGGTGGGGTGAATCCTGCCCTGGGATATTAGGAACATGGTACAGAGTTTGTTTTTATGTTTTTGTTTTTTTAAAATAATATGAGTTGAGGTAACTGAAACAGACTGCTTTGAAGTTTGCAAAGACTGCACAGGAGGAGGCATACCTCCAGCACCACTCTTCTGCCACTGGCTCCAAGAAGGGCTGGCCTGGGAAGAGGTGACCCATCCCCACTCATGCCACCACTGAGCTCCAAGACTTGGTGGTGTTCTTCATCTTTGTCAATTCTGCAACTGGTGGTTTAATTTGCTAGTCTTATGCATTTTCTACATTCTTTGTTTTTAGTTCTGTACTTCTTCTCAGTCACTTTTGTTGTTGTTAAGGGATTTTTTTGAGGACTTCTCTTCTAAAACCCATGTGTGAACATTCATTAAGGACATGCACACAGAAGGCAAACTTGCCTCAGTGGCAAATTCTTTCTCCTTCATTGTTAAGATTTAGCTGTGAATCAGCATAAATTCATAACAGGTGAGAAAGTTTTCTGCAACTGTAAATGTCCTTTTTTCATTCCGTAACTAATTTTTCAGTCTTGGAAGTGTTACTTCTCAGAAGTGTTTTGAACTCATAACAAAAGTATGGCTCCAGCATTTGAGGTGTTTGTATTATAGTGAGACCTGACTGATCTGTCATTCAAGCTTGTATGCTGCATGTATTCTGGGAATTGTAATTCTGAAGAGATACTTATATTAACCTTCTTGATCTTTTATTTTGGAAACAGTTAGTGCTAAGGTATATAACAATTTCTGATGTAACTGTTCTTTATGCATGTGAGCTAGAGAGACAATATGCATCTGAACTTTATTTGGAAATAATAAAACTCACATTTCTTTATAGATCACTGTTTGGTGTCTTAATTGATTGAGGATATTGGCTGAAAGGGAAAGTAAATTGGCAAGCAGAGTACTTTGAAATAAATTCCCTTTCAGTTGTGTTTGTGGAACACTTTTCTCTCCTAATGGATGCTTTGATGGCTTTCTTCCTCTCTCAGAGGTTTCTTATCACCAACATAATGATCCTTTGAACTCTTAGCATTTTGGTGCCTTCCTTATCTCAGTCTTTCTCTCTCTTGGACCTTCTCAGATGTGCTTCAAGTAGGTTTTTTTAAAAAGACAGTGTATGCTTATTAGAATTAATTGAAGCCAGCACATTACAGCTGGTAGTTATTTGCTGTGTGAACACAGGGCTCAGATCTTGCATCAGCTATTATTCTGTATGTGTTTGGTAGGAGTGGTTTAGGTTGATTTAAATTAGCTATCTAAATAAAACAAATGTTCCTAAATTTATTACTTAATATTTTATTTGGCTTATATCCCGCCCTCATCACGAATGGGCTCAGGGCGGCTCACATCATCATTAAAACACAATAAATTAATAGTCAGCTTTAAAAATACATGAAAAACTTATATTAAAATACTCCGGCACCATTATACATAGGCTACTTTGGATACTAATAAAAGACCTGCATAAGCCATAGCTGTGGGTAGAACGCATAGCCAAGGGCAGTCATAGAAGAGGCAGCGATCTTAGATAGGGTAAGAGGGGACACCTGCTGATCCTCAACCAAAGGCCTGGCCGAACATCTCCATTTTACAGGCCCTGCGGAACTGTAATAGGTCCCGCAGGGCCTGGATCTCCAGTGGGAGAGTGTTCCACCAGGCTGGGGCCAGGGCAGAAAAAGCCCTGGCCCTGGTGGAGGCCAGCTGGATGTCCCTTGGGCCAGGGACCACCACTTGAAAAGTGTAACTATTTAACAAGTTAGTATTGTGGAATTCCCATAAGCCTCTTCCCCAAAGGTCTTTGAAATGTCTAAGTGGTTCAGCTGCAAATCAGCAATCTACTGGTTCATATCCCACTACTGCCTTGAGCTCAGTGGGTGGCCTTGGGTAAGCCACTCCTCTCAGCTCCAGCTCCTTAGCTGTACTGTGGGGTTAATAATAACACTAACTTGTTCACCACTCTTTGTGGGGCGCTAATCTGTATAGAAAAGCGGTATATAAGCTCAGTTGTTGTTGTTATTACAGCCTCCAATTTAACATTCCTTATATGTTTCTATGATGATTTCCAGAAAATCATTTCTGTGTACCTAAATGTGTGCCTAGTGGTTACTGGTCACTGTTGTTTCAATACAGTGCTTCAGTTATTAAAAACAGGCAAAAAGTAATACTCTGACATACGCATGGAGTTTATAATATATGATAGCCTCCATAGCCCGGTCATTGTTACACTTCATTACCGTAATGAACGATTGTTTTTATGACTACAAATAGTTATGTGGTCAGTATTTATAAGAGCATATACTTGCCTAGGTACAGGTTTAGCTTTTTTGAAGAAAAAACCCTCTAACCTTTCTTCTAAGCAGCAAATAGGGACCTTTAGAGATAAAGCAAACCAAGTCACTACAACAGAAGGCTGCTAGGCACGGGCATATCTGAAGTTGCATTGAAAACTTGGCATTCATTGGATACTGTTAAAAAATAGAAGATTACTGGACCTGGAAGGGCATGATTTAAAATTTGGGTGGCATGGGTATCTATGGTATGACAATGTTAAAGCCAACACAGAGTTTAATAATCATTATGTAAGGCATGCAATCCTGAGAGTATGGAATAAATACAAATTTAGGTTTTGCTTGAAAATACTTCTTTGGCTGTCATCGCAAGAAGCTCATTTTAGAAGGGAAACGGTTAGTTCTCCCTCTGAGGTGGAGGACATCTTGGGTGATTCCCACCATCCAATCAGGGAGGCAGGAACTAACTTTCTTCCTCTTCTTGTCTAGCCTGTGGGACCACCCTCTCTTCAGTTCTTCCCTGCCTCCAGGGAGCACAGTAGCTCTGGCAGATAGTTAAGCCATTTGACTTCACTTTCTTAACTAGATTTTTCTATTCAGACTTCCTCTTTCCACTTTTGATTCTTCAGACTATTCTTCCCTCCATTTTCGCTATCCTGTTCTTTTACTTTTGCCTTTCTTCTGAGCGCCACAAATTTCAAGCCTATAGGCAATGGCGCTGACTGACTCCTATGGGAGCTTTATGGGCGGCGAGGAGGGGAGCCTAATTACAGCAGCAATTACAGCGGGAAACGTCAAGTCATCCGGTACCGTCCTGCTTGCACAGCAGGAATGGAATCCCGGCACCTTTCCGGCATTTGAGCCGTGTATAGTTTCTAAACGCTAAAAGAAGCAGTCGGGCTCTAAATTGATGGCACAATCCTGCTCTGAAGCAGAGAAAAGCGCAAGGAAATGGCCTTGGAAGAGATACAGGCCTCTATACAGCCCCATCTTCCACAGAGGGAGCTTGTTAAAACAGCCTGCCTCAGTCAGCCAGCTGAGAACAGCGCCACCTGCTGGAGCTCAATTTTGGCGGGAAACATCGCAGTGCGCTTGCCAATCTCCTGGCAGGAGAGACTCGGCTGAAACATAATCCAGACACCCAGAGCTCCAGCTGACAAGCCAGGAGGGCCACGTAAGTGTTCCCCCGAGCGTGTTATACCTTCAGAATTCCTGTCAGCAATTAGACTGACTATGAGGGAGGAAATCTTGTTACTTTGCCAGTCAGAAGCACCTTAGCCCTATAAAGATTCCAGGAATCTCCTCAGCCTGGCACCATGTGAATGTGCCCATGCCAATCTCCTGGCTGGAGATTTTACATCAGGCCTTTCCCATTTGGATTTAGCCCTGCTTTTACTACAGGATCTAGCCCTGCCTTTCCCTGTCAGATGGGTAATGTATAAAGGGCGCAATTTTGCTGGTGTCTTCGAACCTTTTAACTCTTAAGACTAACCAGGAGGGAGAAAATAGTGGTGCGGTGTCTACCTCCTCCTCCCTCCATGAGTAAGGCTGTAGCTCTGTGGAAGAGCTTCTGCTTTGTATGCAAAGGATCCAGGTTTGTTCCCCATTAACTCCAGTTTAAAAGATTAGGTAGATGAGGGGGAAAACCTCTTCCTGAGATCCTGGTGTCCTGCTGCCATTCTGAGGAGATAACACTGACGGATGTTCTGAGTTGGAATAAGGCAATGTGTAATGTTTATCAGTCAGGGATCCCCACGGAGCATGGGGATCACCCTCAGATAGAGTCTGTAATGAGAAGGAGAAGGATGAATTCCTTCAGATGTAGAAGAGGAGGAAATATCCCTACCAGAACAGTCAGCCCAGCTGCCTGAATCTGAGGTCTACCAGTATTTATTATCTAAGACATTCTCAGCCTTAGAGCGGTAGAAATTACCCTTGGGGGAGTAGGACCCTTAGACTGGGAATATCCAACCCAGGGAAACAAGAGTCTCTTCCTAGTGAAGGTTCCTCAGAAAAGGTCCTCCCATTTCCAGAATATTTGGGGAGAAGGTTCAAGGCTGAGTGGTCTAAACCATACGCCAATTAATAATCCCCAAACTTGGCCCCAAAACAAACTGTACTCACTACCTTTCTTTGCTGTGAGTTGTTGCAGGTACCTGCGATGGAAACTCCAGTGGCTACACTTCAGTCATCTGGGCTCGGGTCAGAAGATGGGTAAGGATCAGTCAGATACCACTGACTGAAGAGAGGCCATGCTAACAAGAGCTCACGAGGCCGGGACCATGGCTATTAAGGCTACAGCTATTGTCTCAATTGCCTCAAGAGTGTCAGGAGTATGGATCTGGAAACTGATCCAACTCCTCCTGTACAACAATAGCTGCTTCCATTGAAGGGGCAAACAGAAATGTAAAGGCCAATACCTTCAAGACAGATGTCATCCTGGATACATTTAACTTTTTCTTCCAGGATTATGGTCCTGACAGCAGTAACAAGCCGGCACGCTTGATTAAGAGCATGGCCAGCAGATTCACACTCTAAAAATATCGTCCTGACTTACCTCTTTCAGAGAGACAAGCTATTTGGGGATGTCTTGGGAAAGATCTAGATTGAGACCTAGGACAGAAGAACGTGTTGCCAAAAACACTCAATCTGAGAGGCGATCCATTGGCCCTCAGCCTTTTATTCACAACACACACTACTAAGGTCCAGACAAGATTCCAAATGGCCATCCTGGGATTAATCTAGGCAGTCCTTTAATAAGGGGGAGGGGTCCTTTCAAGACCCCACTTGTAGTATAATGGTTAAGTAACTGAACAGTGATGCAGTACTCTGCAGGTTCAAATCTCACTGCTGCCATGAACTTGCCACATGGCCTTGGATATACCAGTCCTCTCAGTCCCAACTCTCCAGCTGTATTGTGGGGATAATGCTTACCTTGTCCCAAGATCAAACAGACAGTTCTCCACACGTGGAAAGAGATCCAACCTTAACACCCGGATCTCTAAGACAGGACCTTCTAGCTGTCCCTGTGAGAGGCCAACTACTCTTTACCATCAAGCCTAGGTTGACAAGCAGGCAGGCCTTGCAAATAGTCTCACAAGGCTATTTCATACAATCTGAAAGCTGCCCTGCCCACCAGAAAGGGATTTACTCAATCTTCTTCTCAGTCCCTAAAAAGAATAGGGACTGAAGGGTGTTATTAGACCTCATTTTTTTTGAACAAGTTTATCAAATTGTAGCACTTCTGAATGGGGACTCTGCACTCAGTCTCAGTGACCAGTCAATCAGAAGAACACATAACATCTACAGATCTCACAGAAACATACCTCCATGTACCAATTCTGACAGCCCTTCAACAATACCTAAGATTTTATGTTAAAAACAAATGCTGCAGTTCTGAGCCATCCTGTTTTGGCCTGTCCACCACACCAGGAGTATTCACAAAATTCTTGATCAACCTCATCATACGTTTCAGAGCCAGGGGGTATTCATGTTCACTTGCACCCAGACGATCTCCTGATCGGTTCAAGTTCACGAGAAAATCTCGCCACAACGCTCAATTCACCATTCAGTTCCTACAAGCTTGAACACCTGGGTTAGATCACAGTCACCAAAAGGATTTTTTTTCTATCTCTCACCAAAGAAAAGGTCAGGAAGACCAAACAGCTGACTGAGACTGTCATCAGAGTGCAAAATCACTTCTCATGACACTACTGAAACTGATGGGTTGGCTAGTGACCACCTACAATGCAATACCCTTGGGGTCATCTATAGGCAAGACCACTTCAGACCTTTCTTAGATCTCATTAACAACAGATCATGGAGAAGACAGATCTTCCCATTCAGATACCACTTCAGATCAAAATCCTTCTGAGCCAAGGTCACCAACCCAATGCAAAGCAAAAGATTCATGATCCCTCAAGAACAACAAATATTTACAGGTGTAAGAATCAGGTTAGGCATGTCTCCCTATCAGTGACTTAGAAAGGTGAGCAATTTGTCTGGCCCTGCTCCAGTTCAGAGCTCTGTATGAACAAGATTGCAGACAAAACATATATAAACAAGCAGGGGGGATTTAAGATCTCGAGGCGAAACAAGGTGGCAGCAAGGATACTTAACTGGGAGGATGGTCACCTAGCTGGATGGTCACACTTCAAAGGCATATCCAATGCCTAGGCAGACTGGCTGAGAGGACAACAGGGGAATGGTCCCTTAAGAAACATAACATTGCACTTTGCAACACCTCATGGACCTGTGTGCATCCCAACACAGCCATCAACTACTGGGGTACATGACAAGATTTGTTCTACCCACAAGCAGATGCCCAGATATTGCAGTGGCCGTTAGGCCTCCTCTGTGTATTACTACCCTTACCAATAACAGACCATGCCTTTCCACCCTCCAACAGATTGTGATATTTCCACCTCTCATCCTACTGACCTCTCCAGTCAAGTTACAGCAGGGACCAATTTGGCTCTCTCATTTAGACTTACTTTGCTTAACCGTGTGGAAATAGAAAGGAACACCTTCCTAAGATGGGGATATTCCCGAGAGGTGGCCAACATTCTCCTAGCATTCAGAAAATAGTTTATGCTCAGAATTTACAACTCTTATTGGGAAGCCCTCACTTAGTAGACATTTTACACAGCCTTGATCAAACATCTATTTGAACCGGTCAAGGATGTTCCCCTGGGAAGGCTGAGAAGGAAGACTATCTTCCTTATTATGTTCGCGTCTGCCAGAAGATTTAATCAGACCTGAACTCTGTATCTTTCCCAATGGTAAGGTGATGCCTCGGACTGTCTTCCAAAAGCGTATTCCAAACTGCATAGTTTACAAGAGATAATGCTACCATATTTCTACCTCTACCCTAAATAGACTAGGGAGAGACTCTTACACAACCTAGATGTCAGAAGGAGGCTCAAGGCCTATCTGCTCTGAACAGTGCAAATTAGAAAGTCAGTCTTACTGTTCTTAAATATATCTCCCCTCAATTTGGGGAAGAAAATATCTTCAGCAGTGGTAGGTGCCAATAGCAAAACATACACTATCGAAACTCCTACAAAACAAAACAAAAAACCCCCTCTCTTCGTAGAGGTTCCTTGTGGAATACCACCTCACTCTTTGAGGAGTGCTACTACCAGTGCAGCATTACACAGGAACACTTCTGTAGAAGAAGTCTGCAAGGCAGCAACAAGGTTGTCAGTCTTGACCTTATTAAGATGCCACAAATCGAATCTATATGATTCAGCAGACACTGACTGTAGTAGAAAAGTACTGCAGTGTATGATCATGGACGAAGACCATATCCCACCCAGAAACTGGAAACTGCTTTGGGAGCACCCAAGATGTCCTCCACCTCAGAGGGAGAACGGACCTTTGGACACTTACCGTGAAGGGTCCTTCTCCTCTGAGGAAAGGAGGACATCTTGCCCTCCCCAGGTCTCCATCCTTCTCTACCCTGCTGCCTCATTCTTCTACCTCCTCCGGGTTATGCTTTATTTACAGTACATGTTAATGCAACAGGTGTTTTTTCTCTCAGTATTACAGTTGCTGAATGATAAATTCAATGTTACTGCTTTGTGGAGTCACCTGAACTGAAGAGAGGGTGGTCCCACAGGCTAGACAGGAAGAAGAAGAAAGTTAGTTCCTGCCTCCCTGATTGGATGGTGGGAATCACCCAAGATGTCCTCCTTTCCTCAGAGGAGAAGGACCCTTCACGGTAAGTGTCCAAAGGTCCGTTCATCTAAATGGTTAACCTATCAGGATTTATTGGAATTCTCTCAGGACCAAGTTAAAATTAAATCAAGAGATGACTTAGCAGCAGAAGGGCACGCCTGTCAGTGGTTTCCATGCGTGCAAATTTTGGAGAGATTCAAACTAGACAAGAGCCGCCATGACTTTGAGAAATCTAAAACTGAATTTGAAATAGCCCTTTGTACAAATGATGAACATATTATTTCTAAAATGTATACACTTTTGTTGAGGTTTGAGATGGAGGAAGACCAAGTAAAAGAATGCATGATGAAATGGGTGAAAAATTGTGGACATGATATATTAATGGAGCAATGGGAAAATATGTGAACAAGAGGGCTGAAATTCACATTAAGCTCCAGTGTTAAAGACAATTTTTATAAAACGATGTATCGTTGGTATATGACTCCTGAAAAATTGGCTAGAATGTATAAGGGGGCGTCAAATGTACATTGGAAATGTGCTAAACAAGAAGGGACATTTTTTCATATGTGGTGGACATGTAAGAAAGCAAAGAGATTTTGGTTGCAGATAGAATCATCGATTCAGAAGATTTTGAAGATTAAACTTCTGCTGAAACCAGAGACTTTTTTGTTGGGAATAATGGACAGCCAGTTGGAAAAAGGCTTTAGAACGTTGTTTTTGTACTTTATTACAGCAGCAAGAATACTTTATGCACAAAAGTGAAAAACTATAACATTGCCTACGGTGGAGGAATGGTTGATAAAAGTCTTGGAGTTTGCGTTAATGGCAAAACTTGCTGCATTAATCAGAGAAAGGACATTAGTTAACTTCTTGACTGAATGGAAACCGTTAATAGACTTTTTGCATGAAATGGATAACAAGGATTTGATGACATCTGGATTTATGGATTAAGAAACAGGAACAATAGAAAAAAGGGGTCTTGTGACTAACTTAGAATAAGTGGGACTCTAGAAATGATATATACTTGTTGCGGAGAAAATTGGAACTCAACTTGTAGTGTAATTTAGGGTTTTTTCCCTCTTAATCTTATAGATATATGTATTATTAGTTTAGAATTGTGGTTTTTCCCCCTTGTTCTCTATGTTTGTTGTTTATTGTGTGGTGGTGTTGTAGTTTATAGTTTAAATAAAGACATTCAAAAAGAAAACTTGGCATTCATTTTTCAGTAGCTACACCAGCAGAATCTAGATATTAGTAAAAAAACAAGCTCGGGATAGCTGGATCTATGTTTTCAATCTACTCTTTACATTAAATAACTCTTGGGAAACTGTGACCATGGTATCTGGAGCGACAAGCGTTTTGGGGTAACCTTCTGAGTTCTTATCAAGGGACATGCTGGGCTGTAGCAACCAGTATTCTAGTGTGGGATGAGGTCTTCAGATTTTTATGATCACTGTAGTGAGTGATATATACAGCGGAAGGCACTGAGTTGCATAATGTTTGCCCTTTGAAAAAATTGGTCACATTTATATTTGTATTTTGTCTTCATTTACATAGGAAAACAATGGTTCAGCAAGTTGCAGAGAACATAAACTTCCCACAGGAGGAAGAGAAAATATTGCAGATCTGGAACACACTTAATTGTTTTCAAGAATGCCTGAAACAGTCAAAAAACAGGCCTAGGTAAGATGAGTTTAGTTTTCTGCTCTCCTCTCCTTTCCTATAAAAAGATGAGAGCTACTGGTTTGTATCCCCCATTTTTCTTGGCCTTCCTCCCATAAAAGTGGCCACTACTTTGAGTTACTTCGGTCTTGGAAGGTTGCTCTGGCTTGAGGACTTCGCTGAGTGGAATGGTAGGATACAAGCTGCTGTTTTTATTCATAGCTTTGATTTTAGCCATCGTTATGGTGCCAGTCCAACTATAAAGAAAGGGATGAATGTATGTGTGTATGTACAGTGATGGGGTTAGAGCTAAATTGTGAAATTCTGGCTTTTAGCTTAGCAAAAGAGCCAAATTAGAAATTAAAGCATAAAACATCCATGAGAAGGGCATTCTGAAAACTGTGTCAACATATATATCGTATGGAGAAATGTTTATTCTGAATAGTAGATAATAAATGTGTCTATCCTATGCTGTCTGAGAAAGTTTTGTTTATTTCTTATTTTCTGCTGATCTGCAGGTTTACTTTCTATGATGGCCCTCCATTTGCCACAGGCCTTCCACATTATGGACACATACTTGCCGGAACCATTAAAGACATAGTAACTAGATATGCTCATCAGAGTGGCTTTCATGTGGATAGAAGATTTGGTTGGGATTGCCATGGTTTGCCAGTGGTATGCTGAATATTTTCTTTCATTTAAAAAAAATGTAATATGGGGCTAGTTCTTTGTATATTCAGATGTTTGATGATTCCTAGGTTTTTGCAACTGTGATGCAGCCATTTAAGGCTTTTAAAAATGTGGACAGGTGGATGAAGTTAGCAGTTTACATATAGACATAGTCTGAATGCAGTACATGAAAAAAAACTTGCAAAAATAAAAATTATTTATTTTAAAACATTTGTATGCTGCCTTTGCGCCCAAATAACATCCCCAAGGCAGTGAATATTAGAACATTAAAAAATTAAACCATTTTTAACAGTATAGAAACTAATAAATACACACAAACACACAACATAAAGAACAGGGAGAAAGGGCAGTAACAGTTGGTCTGAATCAGAAATTTTGTCCTCAGATCTAGCAAAAACTCTATAATGCTAGGCTGAATTGTCTTCTCCTGGGGGTGCAGATCTTGGTGTTTGGGCTGAGAATTCCTTTAAACAACCGATGCAGTGGAGGCAGGAAAAAAATCTTGCTAACATCCGTAATACTCCATAATGCCTGCAAATGGATTCCTTTTGTCAGTATTGCTCAATCAGCTCCTTACCTGTTTCATTTCTTGGGATCTTCAACATTAGACTCAAGACAACTGCTCCCAGCTCAGGCAAGGCACCTGTGGGTAAGTTAAGTGGATGGCTAACCAGCAGTGCTTTTATCTTGTCTCTTGTACACCACAAGTACATACATACAAGCCACCAGTTGTACTTACCTTCCGCAGGTGGAGTAAGATGTTATGCCACTGATGATGATCTATTTTTATTGCATCTTACTATTTAATATCTGGGTCTTTTAAAAAATTTGTAAAATAGCAAATGTTTACATTTCTACTCCTTTCAAGATATGCTTGTTGTGTGGGCCTGACAGATCCTGAAGATCACTTTATATGCTCATCTTACACTGTGGTTAGTGTCCATCTCTGACATTGTTGTTTAGGGTTTTTGTTTTTTACTTGCTTCTTTCCCTGTGAGTTGCATTGTTCTGTCACGTCTTGTCTGTTCTTGTTTTTTCTAAGTTTTAATCCTTTCCTGGATTTGCCTGTTCTTCTTTCTCCCCTTTTCCAGTTAACTTTGAGGCAGGCAGTGGGGAAACAGTCTTCCCATGGATCCAATCCCTCCCACACATTAAACACACTTTCCTCTTTTCAGGAATATGAAATTGACAAAGCACTAGGCATCAAAGGCCCCGAAGATGTGGCAAAAATGGGGATTGCTGAATATAACAACAATTGCAGAGGAATTGTGATGAGATATTCACAAGAATGGAAAGTAAGTAAAACTGCCTAATAGGCCTCAAGTTTGGACTGGCTTTCAGCCACTGGATTCTTTGTAACAGATTTTTCTTCTTCTGCACTCCTGTGTGTGTATTACTTGAGATCCAAAAGCTTCCAACATCTTGGCCATTTTTTTACAGCAGATTCCTGTGCCATGTCACATTACCTCTTGCTTTGTAAAGTGATTTGCCATGAAGTATGGTGTGATATGTGAAAAAGCAGGCCTCAACTGATAGGCAACAGTGGGCTTTTTTAGCCCTCTCCAAATACCAAACACTGTGTGAATTGATTTCTTGATATATTGTAGAGGGCAAACAATCCAGTCTACAGATAATATGGGCCTTCAGAGTTTCAGTTTGACTACAAACTGTGTCCTGCAATTCCTTAAACTACTGTTGTGGCTCAACTTGTAATTCATAGGAATACGATGGATCCCTGAAAAGCAGGTTGCTACGCTATTATCTGGTGTCTTTTTTCCTCAACCATAAGAATTTATGCCATTTTACATTTATTTTTGCCCCATTGTGTAAACAAAGGCCTATAGATTCCTATTGTGGTTTGGGGAAGGCCAAGCAGGTTTATGGCATTGTGTGCTTCTGCAAGCTTTGTGCAGCTTGTGGACTATATTGTTGTAGCTCTCCCAGAGCAGAGGTGATTCCTTAAAAAGGCAAAGGGCTGACTTTTTGCCATATAAGCATGCCAGGGTAGAACCCCCTTTTGTTCTCCCGTGCTTCAAAGAGAAATATTTGGTGATTTGTTGCTTTTACTAAGCTATTTGGAAGTAACATCTGATTTCTTCACAGGCCAATGTCACAAGACTTGGTCGGTGGATTGATTTTGACAATGACTATAAAACACTGTATCCAGAGTTCATGGAGTCTGTGTGGTAAGTATTCTTTAAGTTTACTTTTGATATATGTTGTTGACTGCAACTGTATAGCAACGCACGTGCTTGCTATAATTTTTGAAGACTTCTTGGGAAGTACGTATCTTCCAGAATTTCAAAAATGACAATGAAGATGCTTCTGTGTGTGAGTATTCAGTAGAAGTGTGCGGTAGCCTTTTTGCCATGACATGGCAAATTGGAAACCCTTTATGGACTATTTGCAAGAGATGAAAAAAAGCAAATTAATTTGTGGTTTTGATTTTTAAGAATAAGGTTTTTAGATATTAAGCTGAGACAGAAAAAAGATACTAATGAGACCACAAGCTGATTGATAATAAAGAAGGGTCATAGGCAAAAAACTGTAATGGATTAATAATATGCCTATTATGTTTCTTGACTGGTTTTACCTTATTGACTAATATGTAGGCCATTCTTGGCTCTTTGTAGTTGTCTTTTTGTTGTTTTACTTTCTCTCTTTTGTCCTATCTTTTAACTTTTCCACAATAAAAATAAAAGCCTTCAGAAGCTCAGGAACATGATTTGACAGATAATCATGGTCAAGTGGTAGTCTTACGCAATCCAAATTACAAATATACTACGGGTAGGAGCTAAAACACACTCTTTGTCTTTGTCAAGAAGCGTTTATTCCCTTGATGTATATTTTAAAAGCTATTTGTCCCATTTTTCAGACAGAGAATACTGAGGGCCAAACAAACCATAAAGGCAACTTTTTGTATATCACAGTCACTTCCATTTTAAGCTGGGGATCACTTAAGTCAAGGGGTCTGTGGCTGGGAATATTCCAACTAAGGATCCCATCCCTCTGGTGGGGTGGGGGTATCCCCCGCTTTTACTCTCCACCATGACTTACCTGGCCAGTGTGTGTGTGTGTGTGGGGGGAATGTGTGGGAACAGGCCTCCCATGTGTGTTCCCAAGGCGGTGCAACAACACCACTCCCTGGGAGTGATGTCATCACACCGACTGAGAGCACTGCTGTGCTTTGCAATGGTGCTATTTGGGCCCCAAATGGGGCCCGCCATTATAGTGATGCCTCCTGGCCGTTATTTTTGAGACCATCCTCTAGTATTCTTGTACCCAGTCTCTTAGAGTTAGAAAATCGATGTTTCATTTTGTCGTTCTGGTGGTAACCATTGATCTGTGCCTTAAATAAAGATCTTATGGGATGAATCTGTTGTTCTGTGGTTCTGATCTACTTCTCCATATTCCATGCACTTTTTCTCTGCAACTTTCCTTCCCTATGCAATATATCTGTTCCTATTCTGGTGATGAGTTAGACATTGCTTTTAATGGTGGGCTTCTTTGTATAGGATTCCACCATTAGTTATCCAGTACAGCCTCATAAACAGTCACTCCTTGGTCATTTATTTCTTCTTCCGATCTTGTTCCCATCCCCTCACATCAGTTCTTCCCTCATACATTCTTTTTTGTGGATTTAATTTCTCTGAAGTAACTGACTCCTTACATTTTCTGCACTTCCATCTCAACAGCCTACACTATTCTATTTCATTCTTTCATTTTTCAGCCTTCTTTCCTCCCCCCCGATCCTTTTCTCATTGCCCACTATTTCCCACCCACTCCCAATCCAGTAGGAGAGTAGCTACTATCCAGTAGCTGCTGTAACGTAGTGGTTAAGTTCAAGTCAGCACTCTGCTGGTTTGATTCCCACTACTGCCATGAAATCTGCAGTTAGCCTTGGGTAAGCCACTACTTTCAGCCCCAGTTCCAGCTCCCCAGCTGTATTGTGGGGATAATAACAACACTGAATTTGTTCACTTTTCTGAGTGTGGCACTAATTTGTCCAGAAGGACAGTATATCACCACACTGTTGTTATATTGCTATTATTATCTTCTGTTAGTTCAGTGGTGCTGCAGCAGACCAAGAAATAAACACCACTATCTAATAACATCTTGACAAACATGCTCCCCATTTTCCTCAAAGGTTAAGTTCTTAAATTATCTGCAGCTTGGATTCTTGCTCTCCTACTCCCAGAAGCCTCTGCTGCTTATTTATTTAAACTGATTGATATCCTGCTATTTGACCTTAAACTGGTTTACAGTAGGGGTGTGTACCCCTCCCAAATCTGGGTTATTCCTGATCTGGGTTTCAGGGATACCTCCCCATCTGAAATCCAAGTGAGATTCTCTAATCTGGTTTGGCAAGATTAGAAAATCCTGTATTTATCAGGCCTTTATTCCTTATGGAGAATACAATCCAGGTGGCTTGTGGGGATGGAGGGGGAAGAGAAAACTCCACCAAATTTGCAGGGAACCTACTCCTGACAGTCCACTAAAGACCTCCCCATGTTTCAGGTTAATTGGACCCTGGAGTCCAATTCTGTGAGCCCTGAACAAGGTGCCCCAAGCCACTTTCTATTTTGCTCTTGGAAAAAAAAATCACAGGGGCAAGGCTTCCACTGGCCAAAGGCACACTCCCAAATGCAATCTCAACTTAGACAAAACCCAACAGAACCAAACTGAAGCAAGGTAATGGAATCCTCCCAGAAAAAAAGTGAAAGAAAGGGACCAGCATCAAAGCAGAGAATTATGTCAAACTGGTTAATTCCACCAAAAGCAAAATGAAGCAAGGAACACTGATGTAAGTTAATCTACAGAACCAGTGTCACTCACAGAAGCTAGGTGGAACCCAGGGCCAAGTCTTGCCTTGGAACCTCAAGAGGAAAGCAAACCAATGACGAGAGAAAAACAATTCCCCCCCACACAACAGCAAGTCTCTCAAAAATGTCAAGCAGCAGTTAGCTACTCTCTCTTGCCTTTAAACCTCCATGCAAAGCAACAATAGGAGAAAAAAGAACCTCTCCCGAGAAGAGTCAGCAAATAAAATGAACAGCAACTAGAACTAACACCAAGATTCAAACAATTTAGCGAAAGCCAAAGCTCCCTCTCCTTTTAAAAGCAGTTTTAAAAAGGTAAACTTGAAGACAAAACTTGTCCCTTCTCCCTCCATCCTGGGCTAAAACCAATGAGTCTATATCTTTCAAACCAGGTAGCTCCAGCAGGCAGCACAGATTTCTTACTCTGGGCAGTGCAACAGTGCAGCAGCAGTAGGCAGGCAGCAAATCTACTGGTAAATCCCAAAGGCAAAGAGAAGAGAGCAAGCCAGGGCAAAGGGCCAGCAGCAGCAGTCTTTATCCAAGACCAGTCTATACAAAATGAAGGCTGCTCTGAGCCAAGCCTGCTTTTTTTAAGTCCTTGCAGGCAGTTTGAAAAAGGCTCTCTCCTTCTCTGAGAATCTCATTGGCCAGACAAGGAGAGCTCCCTCCCTCCCTCCTCCCCCTTGGGGAAAAAAAGCAGGAGAAGCCTGAGGACCAGCTAGCCAAGAGGCTGAAGCCTTGTTTCCCAGATTTATCCAGGCTTCCTAATCCTATTCTCATCAAGGAAAGCCAGATTTAGATGAATTGGCATCAGTCTGGTTTTTTTTGCTGGTTCTCAGGCCTGGATTGCACACCCCTAGCTTGCAGCATGTCTATTATTTTTTCCCATGAGCCCCCTACTGCTTTAGATGTTACTCCATTGGTGGCTTCAGAATTGCAATAATGAGAAGTAGTGTGCCTGTGATGTCTTTAGTTTTGAGAACCCCAACAATTGTCCAGGAAGAAATTCTTAGCTGCAGTAGTCAAATTATAAAGCTGCTGCAGGGTTCTGTTTTGCAGCTGAGGCCTACTTTTTCTTACAGTTAAGTTAATTTTTCTTACAGTTAAGTTAAGTTAAGTTTTGATCAGGCATCTGATGAAGAGAACTTGATTCTCGAAAGCTTATGCTATAATAAAATTGGTTAGTCTTAAAGGTGCTACTGGACTCTTTTTGATTAAGTTAAGTTAATTTTTTAAAAAAAGAATACTGTTTATGTTGGATTTGAATTGGTAGTCCAGATTACAAAAGAAGTACTTATGAATAAAGAACTTGAGCCAGAATTCAGACAACTGCAACACTTGCTCATGCACACAAGGGGGCTTAGGTTGTGTTTGTCAAGCATAATTTCACTTCTCCCATCTCCTCTTCCCCATTACATGGGAAAGTCACTTTTGGAACTGAAAGGTATGAATGTCCACTGTTCGAAGGGGAAGTCAGAACCCTTCTGAACGTTGTTAAAGTAGCTCTTCTGTATTCCACTCTTTGCAGTTACTCTGCCTGAAGTGCTGAAGTACAGGCTTGCTTATTAAACACAACAAGTTGAGAATCTGTGAAGAATCGCAGTGAGAGGGAGAACAACTTGGACATCCTTTCTCCTAGAGGGCAGGAACACTGAACTTGGGTCTGGATGTATAGCTTCCTAGTTATCGAGTCTTGAACGTCACCAGTCTAGTGCTGAATTGTAGGTCCCTTATAGCTCTCTGCCTGCAGAGATTCTAATCTAGCCTTGTACTTCAATGGTACTGAGCACAGAGGAAGGTATTTTTAATTTTCTTGTCCTAAGTTGTATGGGAGAATTTTTCTTTTCCACATGTGTCTGTGTGTGTCTACATTTATGCATTGTGCACTCTTAGAGCACTCCCCTCTTGCCCCTCTTCATCTGCCTCCCACCCACACATCTTAGTTGGCGCTCAGATTCTTAGAATATTCCAGGCCTTCTGGGAGGGCAACACACATGTTCAGTGCTTGTTGGAGTGTTTGGGCAAGGGTTTCTTTAAATTTACACAGTCATAATTTCCTGCCTACTTAAGGATTCCCCATAGTCCGCAGAAACCCCTGACACGTGTCACTACCTCTGGTTTGGTGCTCTCCTGACAGGCACAAGACTATCATGTTTACTATTTGAAGAAATGAGGATTTAAAAGTGATTTTTTTAAAAGTTATACTAATAATGAGATCATATTTTAGAATTCATTTAAACTGTTTCAGTGGTATATTTTTTCAGCGGTATATTGTTGCAGTAAATCTTTTTTTATTATGTTGACATCCACATTTTTAGATGCCTTCCCCTGATCTAGAAATGAGCCCCTATTAAGAAATTGCATTTTATGTTCATTTTAAAAAATCTGCTAACAGTTAGAGAGCAGAACAGTAATGCAAAACTGCAGTCGTTAGAGGTCTATGAACCTTTTTAACAATAGATTTCACCTTTACCAAGTATACTGTGTAAGGGAATGGTCCACCACTGCTGCCTCTCCTATACTTCCAGTCAGGGCTTTTTTTCAGGGAAAAGAGGTGGTGGAACTCAGTGGGTTGCCTTTGGAGAAAATGGTCACATGGCTGGTGGCCCCACCCCCTGATCTCCAGACAGAGGGGAGTTTAGATTGCCCTCCACGCTGAGGGCAATCTAAACTCCCCTCTGTCTGGAGATCAGGGGGCGGGGCCACCAGCCATGTGACCATTTTCAAGAGGTTCCACCGCATTCCAGCTGAAAAAAGGCCCTGCTTCCAGTATGATAGTCTAATATCTGATAGAGGTACTGAGGTTCTGCATTGGGATTGCAGTTACTGATGCCTTGTTGAATTTTAGTGCATGGAAATGGTCAAATACAGTATAAATAGTTTAAGATCCTGCTGCTACTATTTAATTTGTATTTCATAGAATCATAGCATTGGAAGGGGCCTTACAGACAATCTAGTCCAATCCCCTGCCCAATGCAGGAACAGCCTAAAGCATTTTCAGCAAGTATACAGCTGCTTTTTTATGTCTGGAATATGGACATATAGTACATTTCTTAAGTCACTGGCAATAAATAGTCTACTTACTCTTGCTGTGCTGGTTTACATCATTCTAACGATGTTACAAAACTAAGATTCTAATGGGGAAAAATAGGAGCTCTTCAGCTGCATTTGAAGAAAGATCCACAAGAGGGAATAGTTGACTTGAATTTAGCTTATCAGCTTCACTCTTCTGAGGTTTTTGAATTCTACATTCTCACAGGGGTTGGATTTGTGCTCTAATGGAAAGTTCTTTTCTATTTGGAAAATAGACGTTGAAGGTCTTGATTCTTCATAAATTCATATTAAAAGCATATCCATTCTAATTGGCTGTAGAAATCTGGTTAGGCCTGTAAAAAGCTTTTGGAGTGTCTAATCTGTCGGCAAAGATTGCACACCTTTCTGTGCTCTTGCATCTTTTCGAATAACTGAGTTGCCCTTTTCAATGCACTTCAACAGTAAAAGCCATTCTGGTGTGTATTCCTACATTTTTTCAGCTAATGCATTGTGAAGTGAAGGTTTAACAAGTTAGTGCAATGCCCTCTTGGGAAGTAAGAGATGTCTTTAGCACTAAATGACCTTAGATGATCTTAGATGCCTACCTAACCATAGTTTTAGGTAGTAGAGCACCTTGATGTGCATGCTTCTACTGCTTAGGAAGAGTAGGGCTTAAAGGACCATGAAGCTGTCATGATAATCTGTGGGAAAGGGCAGGTTATCAGCATGAGGGTTCAGGGTTGAGGCATTACTGACCAGGGCTGCCATGTGATTGTCTGAGCTTGGCAGCATGAATAGGCACTGGAGTCAAGAATGGTAGTGTGACATTTTACTGTTTTTCTTGGGGTGCCAGAATACAATAAGTGTTTTGGGAAGCCTTGCTTCATCTGCTTGAACATCTGAAAGGTCGTTGCTATGTTTTCTCTTCTCTTTTGGAAGTGTATGTCTCTTGCAATGAAGTCCCAGATGTCCTTACGAAAATATTCACAATATAATATCCACAAGGGAAAAAAACTTGTTTGGACTGAGGTTTTGTATGTCATTTCTACATGTGCTAAATAATAATGTAATTAACTTGTATTTTTAAATTCTCTACTAAAATTCTTTAATTTTAACAAATTTTCTGCTCTCTTTGAATGAATACATTATATATTTTTTTCAGGTGGGTTTTCAAACAGCTGTATGACAAAGGGCTAGTATACAGAGGAGTTAAAGTCATGCCTTTCTCAACGGCATGCAACACACCCCTTTCTAACTTTGAGTCTCACCAGAATTATAAGGTAGGTATGCTTGTGTGCAAAGCTCACCTGTGTATTGTATATCTTTTCGGAAGGGTTAAATAGCTTTGTCGACTGGAGTGTAGGCTTGTCACTATACTTCAGAGTGGTCTAGAATAAAATGGACATATAAAGTCTGGGCTAGTAGTTACTGTTTTAAGTGTGTACCATTTTGTTCATCTCCCTTTTATTTCATTGCAGAAGGCTGATACAGACATAGCATTAGAGCTTGCCTAAGAGTAGTTAAGATTCCTGACATTATGTCTGTGTTCATCTCATTGAATGACTGATCAAGGAAGTTTAAGGAATACTGAAGGAGAACTTCCCACCTGCTGTATCTTGTATAATGTATTTCAGATTTTGGCTTGATGAATATAATTAATGCAATTATAATCTGAAAGTTAGACCTCCAACCTAAAATGTTCAGGTGCCAGTCCACATGGGGCATAGTAAAATACTAGTGGAGACCCACAAGGAGTTGTGAGGGGGGGGATCTCATTTTCCCCTACCCCACCCTTTTCCTTCTCTGCCCCCCATAGCCTCTCCCTGCTTCCTTCTCTCCTTCCCATCCACCATTGTCTTCCCCCAATCTTAACCTTTCCCCCTCTCCCTGATGGCCCAGTTGCATGATGGGGAACCTGCAAGGTCTTGCCTGGCGTACTTCACTTTTCCTTGTATGACTTTCCCCAAATTATTTCTTCTTTCCCTCCATCTGGCAGCTTTCATATGCTCCCCTTTCCCTACATCCTTCTGTTCTTCAAACCCACTAAACAACTTACCTTTTATTTGCCCCCCATCTCTACCTATATTTATTAATTTACTTCATTTATATACTGCCTTTCTCCACAGCAGGGTCCCAGATCATTCTCCTGTTATCTCCCCAACAACCCTAAGAGTTAGGTTAGGCAGAGGGTGTGTAACTAAATCAAAGTGAGCTTCCACAGGAGAGTGGTGATTTGAACCTGAGTCTGCTAGATCCTACTCTGAATTCTAACCACTACACTGCATTGGCTTGGGGGATGGCTGCTGTTGAATAGTGGCAAGCAGTTGGGTCTGGGTGAATCATGCAAGTCATGTGGTAGTAAGTTGTCCGGTGGTTGCTTCTGGGACTGGCCTCAATGAGTCCTCCCTCAAAGGTCCAAACAGCACTCGAAAGGACCTAGCACCCTCCTGCTGCCTTTTACTGGTAGCAGCGAAGCCTGGAATACTGGCTAAACTGTTAAGGTTGCCTAGCAGCAGCCACTGAGGGCATCTGGTTAAAGCTACAGGCGCTCCCTTTACCATTTTTTAAAAAACCCATATATATGTTAGATTTCAGATTTTTCTGCAAACCTGGGGCATTTTTCATGTGTGTAGGAAGATCTGTCTTATTTATTGATGGCTCTAGTCTCTGGATTTAAGTATCCTTAGATCAGGGCCACATGGCTATTAGTATGTAAGATTTCAAATTCATAGGTACCAGTCCATTTGGTTTACTGTCCACCTAGCTTGCCACTGGATGCCCTCTCTGAGCTGACAGAGGTAGTCTCTGGCTTTGTGTTGGAATCTCCAGATGTTTGGTTTTGGAATCTCCAGATGTGTGTCATCTATGCAAGAAGCTGCTCTATCTGGATTGGCTCAAGGTCTTGAGACCTGTATGTTTTGCACCTCAAGATCTTTTCGCTTTCATATGCCGGAAATGTGGGAAATGCCCAGTTCGTACTAGCAGGGGTCACATAAGGAGAGATCCTCCTCAGTAGTTCAGTGGAAGTTTTGGTACTTTCCCTAGATGTTCTGGCTTTGAAGCCTAAGCAACTTAGAGAAATGTTCTAAGATTTTTTATTCAGGTTTGCTTTTGTTAGTTAAAAGGTAAACTAGTGTCTTGTTTATGTAATGGGTTGGAATTTTGAGTCTGCTCCTATTTAAGTTTCTAATAATTTTTTTAAAAAAGAATTATTTTTCTCTCCTAGGTGTTTTGAAGGTTTCTTTATGCTGTAATTAGCAGAGCTGGAAGTACAGGGCAGAATACACAAATTAAATATGAGAAATAACTCTAGGTTCTGTCCTTTAAATCGTACACCACAGTACGTGGGTTTGGCATGTTGGAAGGAGGGTTTCCTGGGCTATGTAGAACATCAAAATGTATTGTACATCTGCCAGTTTTCCTGTGAAATGTTCTGGAATATTTCAACCGTCTTAGAGTGTATAATGTCAGTGACTCAGGGAAGATATTGGAGCAGATATTAAAGGTCACTCTGCAAGCATCACAACTTGGTGATAATGGAAATTCAACATAGATTTGTCCCCAGTGGGTCTGCCAGACCAACCTCATTTCCTATGACTGAGTGACAGGTTACTGAATTGTGGGAATGCTGTCGATGTAGTTTATTTGGATTTCAGTAAAACTTTTGACAAGGTTCCTCATGATGTTCCGATGGGTAAACTGGAGGACTATCAACTGGACTCTAGGATAGCTAGATGGATAGGGAACTGGCTGGATAACTGCACCCAAAGAATAGTTGTCAATGGCATCACGTCTGATTGGAGGGAGGTGTCCAGTGGAGTTCCACAGGTCTCTGTTCTGGGCTTAGTGTTTTTCAGTATTTTTGTAAATCATCTAGACAAAGGTATGAAGGAGTTACTTGTTAAATTTACAGATGACACCAAACTGGGAAGAGTAGCAAACACACTTGAACATAAAAATTTAACGAGATCTGAACACACTGGAAAAGTGGGCAGATGCATTTTAACAAGGATAAGTGCTGGGTTTTCCACCTGGATAACAACAATGCAAAGCATGCATACTGGATGAGGGATGCTCCTCTGGGTATCAGTGTGTGTGAACAAAATCTTGGGATACAGGTGGATGGGAAGCTAAATATGAGCAGCCAGTGTGATGCAGCAGCAAAACACATTAATGCAGTCTTGAAGAATATCAACAAAGACATAACATCCAAATTACAGGATGTAATTGTCCCCCTATATGCCACATTGGTCATGCCCCAGCTAGAGTATTATGAGCAGTTCTGGAAGCCTCACTTCAAAAAGGATGTGAAAAATTGGAATGAGTGCGGAGGAGAGCAACCAGGATGATTAGGGGCCTGGAGACCAAGCCCTTTGAGGAACAACTGAGGGACTTGGACATGTTCAGTTTGGAGAAGAGGGAGTTGAGGGGATACATGATTGCTCTTTTTAAGTATTTAAAAGACTGTCACTTAGAGGAGGGAAGAGAGTTGTTCCTGTTGACAACAGAGGATAGGTCTTGAAACAGTGGTTTTAAACTACAAGAGCAAAGGTGCTGGCTGGACATTAGGAAAAACTTCATGTTAAGAGTAATTCAACACTAGCATCAGCTGCCTAGGGATGTGGTGGGTTCCCCTTCATTAGCAGTCATTAAGGAGTGGCTGGATGAACACTTGTTAGAGATGCTTTGGGCTGTTCTTGCATTGGGCAAGGGGGTGGACTAGATGGTATGTAAGACCCCTTCTAACTCTATGATTCTATGAACTTCCTAGGATCCTGTAAAATGCTTCTTTACCTGAATGTAAAGTGTATTAGATTTTTCATTTTGTTTTTGTATTTCTGAGTCATATTATTAAAGCAGCAATGTAAGACAAAAAATAGCTTACAAACATCTACAATTATATTGTTCATCCTTCAGAAAAAAGGATAGGTGAATTTCTCTTGACTCACTTAGATTAACTTTTTGTGATATTTCCTTCCAGTGCTCAAACAAAACAACCTTTTTGTATGCTCTTAAAAGATCACAACAAGAAAGTGGAAAAGGAGAAAAAAATGAATGGAGCCCCTGCTCTTTTTTCTTTTTTTCTTCTAAAGTTACCTGGCAGGGACAGCTACAGTGACAACTAGGAGTGTGCGATTCAGTTTCCAATTTGGAATATATACCTGAATTGGACTTGATTTGTAAAGATTCGGCATTTCCGAATCAGGCCCAGCACGCTGGCTCCTATTTGGAAATGCCGAGTGAAAGCTTTCTGAAGCGATTTGGGTTGCTTCCAGAAGCTTTGGGGTGCTTTTAAACCCTGCGGCTGGCTTCAGCTGGCCCGCGGGGGGAGAGATCCCGCCCAGGCCAGCTGAAGTTTAAAGAGACCTTTCTTGCCACGGGCCAGCTGAAGTGTGGAAAGGGCCCTTTCCCTGCCACTTTATTTTATTTATTATTTTGATTTATAAACCACCCATCCTCAGGGGCTCTGGGCAGTGAACATTAGTTAAAATCAATAAAAACAAAAAAACCAATAATTCTAAATCAACATACAATAATAAAATAAATTAACCAAATACATTAAGGTGCAATGGTGGGGAGAACCCCCCACCCCAAAGGTGGGAGGCCAACATGGCACCGCCCACTTCAACCACCGAATGCCAGTGTCATGGGCTCTGAGTCCTCAGAGGATGAAAACCTCAGGGAGGATGATAGGGGGGAGAGTATGCCAAGCCCCTCCAGAGTCAGCCGCTTGGAAGACCAGCAGGGAGGGGAACAGCAGGAACCCTTGCCGGAGCAGGCTGAGGAATCCAGGGCAGACTCAGAGACAGAGGCTGTTCCCCTACCTGCACCAGCAGTTGAGACCAGGGCAACATCCCCACCAAGCTCCCCTGAGCCTGAAAGGCAGCGTAGGGTACGGCAGCGTCTTGCTGCACAGGAAAGGAGACAAAGTGCAAGGCTTCAGGCACTCAAACAGCGGCGTAGTGACCTTGAGTCTTAGCAGGATGCAGCACTGCCCTGGAGGTGATTGCTCTTAAGCCGGGACGCCCTTCCCCTCATTGCAGACGCACCTGCGCACAGACCTGCCCGGTTCTACTGTGACCCAGCTCTGCTTTGACTGCTCTCTTGGCTCTGACCTTTGAATTCGGCTCCCTGGACTACGCTCCCTGCTTGCTCCCTTGTTGGCTTGGTTGTACTCCGGACTCTTAGAGAAGCTTGAGGCAGACTCCCCGCCTGCATTCCAGCACAGCCTGGCGGAACAGCTCTGTCTTACAGGCCCGTCAGAACGATAATATGTCCTGCTGGGCCCGGGTCTCCATTTGACAGAGTATTCCACCAGGCTGGGGCCAGGACTGAAAAGGCCCTGGCCCTGGTTGAAGCGAGCTGGGCTTCCTTAGGGCCGGGGACCACCAGTAAACATTTATCCGCTGATCGAAGCGGTCTACAGGGAACATACAGGGAGAGGCGATCCCGAATATATGCCGGCACCAACCCGCTCAGGGCTTTAAAGGAGTAAGAACCAACACCTTGAACCTGATTCAGAATTCAACCGGAAGCCAGTGCAGCTGGCGCAGGACAGGTGTGATATGTAACTGGTAGGATATACCAGTCAGGACCCGCGCTGCTGCATTCTGGACCAGTTGTAGTTTCCGGATCAGGCCCAGGGGTAGCCCAGCGTAGAGTGAGTTACAGTAATCTAGCCTGGAGGTGACTGTTGCATGGGTCACTGTATCCAGGTCCTGGGGCATCAGGTAAGGGGCAAGTTGCCTGATCTGACGGAGATGGAAAAATGCAGACTTGGCAACCACTGTGACCTGGGCCTCCATCGACAGGGAGGCATCCAGGAGCACACCCAGACTCTTCACCACTGGCAAAGTTGCCAATGGTGTCCCATCCAGGGCAGGGAGCTGGATCCCAACATCTGGCAGTCCCTGTCCCAGCTGCAGGACCTCTGTCTTCACCGGGTTCAGTTTCAGCCTGCTCTGTTTCAACCATGCTGTCACAGCCTCCAGAGCTCTGGCCAGATTGTCCAGGGCTGTGTCTGGCTGGCCGTCCATCAACAGAAAAAGCTGGGTGTCATCCGCGTATTGATGACAACCCAGCCCAAACCTCCACACCAACTGGGCGAGGGGGCGCATGTAGATGTTAAATAACATTGGGGAGAGTATCGCCCCTTGCGGAACCCTGCACACCAAGGTTTCAGAACAAAGTGATCCGACCATGGCACTGCATCATAGGCATCCAGGACCACCATCATCCCCGCCCCCAAAATCAAATCCAGCGTGTGACCTGCTTGATGCGTGGGAACTCTAGGGCCGCCATGGAGGACACCAGGTCCATGGCCTGCATGGAGGTGTCGTCGTCAGCATGGATGTTGAAATCCCTGAGAACCAAAAGCCTCGGGAATTCCAAGACCCAGCCGGCCACCACCTCCAACAGACCAGACAGGGAAGATGCAGGTGCAGTAGGCGGTCGGTACACCATGCATATTGCCAACCTCTTTTTGGCGTCCAATGCTAGGCCCACACAATCAATGCCCGTAATTTTTGGGGTGGGGATCTGAAGGAGAGAGACTCCCGAATGAGCAAAGCAACGCCTCCCCGTGACCACTTGTCCGGGACTGGTGGAGGACCATATAACCTGGGGGGGCTGGTTCTTTTATATAACCTGGGGGGGCTGGTTCTTTTAGAGTGATCGTCTCACCCTCCTTCACCCAGGTCTCGATCACGCAAGCCAGGTCCACATTCAATACTGCAAGATAATCTTGCAGTGTTTAGGTCTTATTATTTATGGACCTGGCATTGCACAGCGCCAGTATCAGAGAGTGGTTTAATATCCTAGCCCCACAATGAGTATATCTTGGGATGGAATGCAGATTGGAAGGGCACCGAGCCCTACCGTGTCTCAACGCCCTTCCCTTCCACAATCTGCTCCCACCACCATACTTCCCACGTTCCCGGATCACTGGGATCCCCAACTCTGAGCCAGCCTCCTCTCCAATGATCATAGTGCTAACCCACCACCCTCCCAAAATCAAACAATCCACCAACTATCAGCAACTAAGCTACCAATCATGCATAACCTCCCCAATACCCTACCAAATTAACAACATGAACAATGCACATAGACTACAATAATTAACACACTTGGTATAAAAAACAACGAACAGTAGCAAGGCAAGCAGTACAAGCAGTCCCCTAGCAGCAGCCTTATAGGCTGGAGCAGGCAAGGGGCGGGGCTGGGCAGATGGAAAAGCCCAGCCCTTGATGGAAGAAGCTCCCTTGGCAGCAGCAGCAGCAGCAGCAGCAGCAGCAGTGCAGGCAGACCTCTGGCAACAGCCTTTGTAAGCTGGAGCAGGCAAGGGGTAGGGCGGGGCAGATGGAAAAGCCCAGCCCTTGATGGAAGAAGCTCCCTTGGTAGCAGCAGCAGCAGCAGCAGTGCAGGCAGACCTCTGGCAACAGCCTTTGTAAGCTGGAGCAGGCAAGGGGCGGGGCTGGGAAGATGGAAGAGCCCAGCCCTTGATGGAAGAAGCTCCCTTGGCAGCAGCAACAGCAGCAGTTTTGAGCAAGACAGAAAGGGCCCTTTAAACTTCAGCTGGCCAGCTGAAGCACAGGAAGTCCCACCGCTGCTTATTTAATCGAATGGGGGGGAGGAGGGAACCTCCTCCTCCCCCTCCCATTGGGTGAAATAAGCGGTGGGACGGGAAGTTTCGGTGTGCTCCAAATCTTCACAGAGCATACCAAAGTAGGGCAGTAATTGCTTATTTCTGATTCTTTTTCTTGCTTTTGAAATTCCAAAGCAGGAAAACCGAATCTTTCTATCCCTGTACACCCCCAGTGACAGCGCTCATCCTGGTGCTTAGGATGCTACCACAAAAGTAACTGAGGCACAGGAAGCTTTTGGAAACACAAAAAACATCCTGACTTTATTCAGTGAATTCTTGAACTCTGGAGAATTTTCCCAAAAGTTCTTGTTCCTGAGTCTCTGCTGTACACCATTCCATGTTCTCTATTTTGTATGTGTGTGTGTGTGTGCACGTCAAATGTAAATTTCAGTGAAACTGCCCAACTATATTTAGTGCAGCTTGAAGAGCGAAGGTGACTAGAAGAATATGTTGTTGCTTAGAGACGAAATCAAATTGGTATCAGTTACACAACACCTGGAAAAGAGTGCTTGCACTTTTACTGAAAATTAAGCTCATTCAGCACAGAATGAATTTCGACTAATGTATCTCTAGCATAAATAGCTGTAAACTTTAATAAAATTTCTAGTATTTTTTCCATGGTACTTACTGGAAAGGTACCAGGAAGATTTGGTGGTGCAAAACATTGTGTTAAATTGATGAACCTGTCATGACTTGTGCCATTTACTGTGCACACTGTCAATCTTTTCCATGAAATGTTCTAGCTTCTATATCTAAACTCTTGCTAACATCTGTTAAAGACTTCTGAGACAATGTATGGTCCACAAAGAACTGCACAGGGTAGATAATAACCAGTTGGGAAGTCTCCTTTGCAACCCAAATCTTCTCCTCCTCTCTTAATACTGTAAGCTCTCAGGAAGTTGACTGAACTATTTTTCTCATTTTCTATTTGATGTTTGTTCTTCAGATAGCACTTGCCTGCCTTCATATTCTGTTCTTCCTGGAGAACAAGGAATATGCTTTGTCCTTATCATGTTATTTTTGGGAGTATTTTATTCTAGTCCCTTCTAAAATTTACAAAAGCATAATTGTTTTTTTTCCGTGGGAAATGCTCTTTCTCTCTGTATGACTCTATTTCACTGCCTTTCTGCTAAGTTCCCAACTCGTTGGGAATCTCTGATGAGGTGGTATATTTTGGAGGCCTGGTTTTGATCAGGGTTGGATCCCATGATTGTGGGCATCAAGGTCTCCCTCAGTTAGTATACCTCCACTGTCAGAAGTAAAAAGGGTGATTTCTGGCCTCCTCCTAGCCTTTGCGGCTATTGGAAAGCATGGATCCTGGAAACCTGGAAATAAATTTTCCCTTGCCAAGAATGACCTGCTGGATTGAGGGGAATGTGGGAAAGATCCACAATCGTCAGAGCCTTTCCCAGTGGATCGCAGGGGCGACTCCAGTGGGATGATACTGATGGTATTTACTTACTATCATCCTTCTATCTAGTGTTGCCAGAAAAAGCCAGTAGTTGATATAGCATAGCTTGTGGATAGGTGTGTGTAAATGGCTGTCTTTTCTGATTACAGCAGAAAAGTGATAGTTGGCTTGTTTACAGATAAGGCTTGCTGATGAGTTCAAAAAGACATGATTAGGAAAAGCATCTCCTATTGGGCTTGGTATGTTTGGGTAGAGAGAGATAGCGAAGAATAAAATAAGTTGTTTAAAATCTTTTGAATAAATAGGTGGTGTTTTGAGGGAAAAGAAATAACTGAATTGCTATGTGTATAAAGATGACTTTTCAGTGTTGTATATATTGTTGCACAATTAACCTGGGCCAAAGAGAAAATCAAATCCATTATGTGCACAGGGAAAAGAGCAATGCTGCTTGTGCAGAGGCTGAATTTAATCCACTATGATTTACCTTTTCTCATGTTCACATGATTGAAGTAGAAATGTTGAGTTAAAATGTACATTGTCTTTATGATTAAAGGTTTCTGTTACTCTAAACTCAAAAGTAGTAAAATCTGCAGCAGCTCTGTTCAAGTAAAAAGAAATTCTTACTTGTTTTGCAACCGTAAACTGGATGTATGCCTATCTGGATTGCACTGGCCTCCAGCAAAGTTTGGGATCTGATTAAAATCAGTGTGAACTGCTGTGACAGTATGCAGTCTCCCTGCTGTTTGCACCCAGCCGTATTGGCTTCATCTGAGAAATGCTAATCAAAATAAACTGGATGTTTTGCTCCCATCCTTGATATTTAAATAAATCTTTAGGAAATTTCAAATATCGGTATAAAATGGCTTAGTACTAAGATGAATAGCTGCTGTCTATTTGTTCCAGTTGTTGATAGAAGTTAAGGTGTTTAGCAAGATAATGTGAATGTATTTGTTACTATGTTGTTGTTGCCTTTGCGTGAGTCATGCTTGGCTATAAGTGATGAGAATGTTGCTGCCCATAATAGTATTTTTTTTTTTTTGGTATTTGTTCACTGATGCATTAAATAAGTTGATTTTCTGTATTTGACTTTAACCTTCTAATGTTTTGTTCTAAGGATGTTCAAGACCCTTCCGTCATTGTTAGCTTCCCACTTGAAGAAGATGAAAGCATCTCTCTTGTTGCTTGGACAACAACCCCTTGGACTCTGCCTAGCAACTTGGCTCTGTGTGTTAATGCAGAACTGCAGTATGTGAAGGTGAAAGGCAAGTATAAATCATGATCTGACATATATTGTTCTACATACTCTGTTGTGGGCTTCAAGCATTTTAAGTGTCACTAGACTGACCCCAAATGGCAATTTTCTTTCTAGACCAATGCCTATGTTTTGCTGCCATTGGTACTAAAATGTAGGGACCATTGTTCAGTGGTAGGGTGCATGCTTTACCCTTCGTATCTCTAGTTAAAATTAAAGGTGATGCTGAGAAGGGCTCTTACCTGAAATTTTGGTTAGCTTATGTTAGTCATAGACAGGGCACTTCTTATGACTTTACTTGAGGCAGCTTTGTACTCAGTTTAGAAGCAGGGCTAGCTGTAGACCAAATGGCACTTTGTCACACACACACATGTGTGTGTGGTACACATGAAGCTGTCTTATACTGAATTGGATGTCTTGTCATGATGAGAGTAAAGCCTTTTTATATCAAATTGGCCTGTGATTTACCTTTTCAAAATCTAGCCTGGGGAAAAGCAGAATGGAGAGAGAACTGGACAGTTAAAATACCATTTGCTCAACCTGGCATCTCTCCTTGAGTTGTGTATGTAAACAGGGGCATAGACTTTCCAATTTACTGGGGCAGGAGACTGGGGCTGGACCAGAGGCATTGCAATGCTAGGTCCTTAAAAGAACCGGGGCTTGGTGTCATCATAGGGAGGGGCATTTACTGTCTATGGAAGTGGGGCCGTGGGGGATTTAGGGAGGGGGCCCTACAAATTTTAAGGGGGCCTGGGCACCCCTGTACACCCACCTAACAATGCCCTTGGGCTGGGTCAAACCTAGGAAAAGGTGGGAGTTGGCTAGTGGTTATAGTAGTATCTCAGCAATCTCCTGCCGTGTCCTTTTTTTGAACTTCACTTTTAGGATAGTCACTTAAGATCTACAAAACAAGACAAATGAGTGGTCACAAATTTGACACTAAGAAAGGCAACACAGAAAAGCCTGTAGGAGAACATTTTAAAAGTTTTTCTGGACATTCATTTACAGGAGTCTTGTTTTTGCCTTATTCATAACGGTAATTTAGTACTGAAATTTACTAAATTATGGCATCACAGATCCCTTCATTTAGTAAATGCATGACGTCTCTGAGCCAGAGCAGACTACAAAACTGTTGCTGTGCGCTCAATTTCTGAGCAATGTACAGAATTCAGACTTGTAGCAAACTTCTCCTCACTTCAAACTCATATTCTATAAGTGAGTAGAAGTACATTTTGAGGCAATTCAGAACAGTGTCCATAGCTTGATATATAGACTAATCCCACACCAGCAAAAACCACAGCAGCAAACAAACAAACAAACAAACAAAAGGAAACATGGAGCCTACCCTTCCCCAGTTTTCCATTTTCAAAATCCAGTGTAATGATAATGTAGCTGAAAAGTAAAATAGAGACTCACTTCTTCCCTAATAAAAGGAACAGAAACTTGTCCTTAACAGAGTTGCATAGATTATAGAGAAAATGTGATAGGTGGTTGGAGCATGGTGGGTGGTGTCAGTGTGATAGAGAAAGTAAAGTTACAAACTTACACTTGCCTTTGTTTTAGAAAAGTAGTAAAAATTCTTTATTATAGGAACTCCATACTTCACTAGGAAAGTGGAAAGAGAGATTCCTATCTACCTATCTAGTCTAAGGATGGGCACGGATGGCAGGACAAATCCTGCATCCATGGTGCAAGAGGGAGAGAACAGGTAGAAGCGTGACAAAGGGAGGAAGAGAAGGATATCATAAGGAGGAAGTCCTGAGATTAGCAGTCTACACATCAAAGGATAGTTCAGGGCACTAAGGAGTAAACAGATGCCCTAACCTTTCTATCTTTCTAACTCTCTGGTTTGTCCCCCTCCAAGACATGAGGAAAGAGATAGTGTCAAGTCCTCTTCAAACATTCCCCAAATGTAAATTGGAGCCAAGCATGTATGTTGGGCTCAACAGAGGCCTTGTAGTCTGAGTGTTGCTACATTGAAAGTGGGTAGAGCTAGTCAGGATTAAGGACTAAGTTACTTTGTGTGGGCCATAGCCACAGATCTTTTAATAACATTTTATTTTTATAAATATAAACAGAACAGAAATAAAATAAAAATGATATCACAATTATAATTACACCAAAAGAAAAAAGAAGAGTAAATATATAATATAATAAACGGTGATATTGTAAACAGTAAAAATTGTGATAATAGCAACCATTTTTACTGTCTTCTTGTAATAAAGATTATCATTTAATCTCCATCTTCCCCTTCTGCTTCTGTTTTGTTCCCAAGTTACTACTAACTGATTGTGATCTGCAAAGGTTTCTGGTTGTATCTTTGCACTCTCTAGATTAATAATTAAGGTTTTTGATAGCCAGTGCATACCAATTCTTGAATATGGTGTCTGTCAGAAAAGAAAGTATAGTTTCTAGTAGGGGTGTGCGTTTCGGGTTCCTGGTTCTGAAAACCCCCCTGAACCGGGCCCGATTTGTAAAGATTTGCTATTTCTGAATCGGTGATGGCCCTGATTCAGAAATACCAAATAAAAGCTTCTTGAAGCCAAAGTTAATGCTGCAGCAATATCTCGCTTTTATTTTTCTGATCAAGATAACCAATATGTGCCTGCTGTTCTTAAAGCCTTCAATGCTAAAATTGGAGCTCAATTATTGTATGGGGCTCCGCTCTGGATTGATGCTATTGACAATTCAGTTGAACGTGTTCACTCTAATTTTCTGCGTAAGATCATGAGGGTTCCTATGTGTGTTCCATATGCTGCCTTATGCTTAGAGTGTGGTCAGAATCTGTTGGCCACCAAGGCATGGCTTCACACTATCAAATATTGGTTGAGACTCCATTTTAATTCTGATCGCCCTAGTTATACGTATCATTTATTATCTGAATTTGCCAACTCTAGTTGGTCAGCCTATATTGAAGCTAAAATAAGTTCCTTGAAGTTATCTATAGAATCCTTATCCCTGCTATCTGAGTCTGAGGCCTTCTCAAAAATAAAATCTAGTCTTTTGGGATTAGAGTTACAAACTCTCTATAGTTCTGCTAATAGAACTTGTTCTGTGAGCCTGGTTTTCAAAGTCATCTTGTTTCAGTCTCTTAATTCTTCTGTAACATTATTTGTAAATTACTTATATAAATCATGACTCCTTTTTTATTATACATTCTTAATAAGCACACAAATACATTCTAGAAAACAGGAACAAAGCCCCAAAGAATCATGGTAATTGTAATATGATAAAACGGGAAGGGTGGACAGTCCTGTGCTTTAGCTGCCATTGTAACTGAGACATTTATTTATTTATTTATATCATATTTATATTCCGCCCTCACTAGAGGGGAGGTTGCCCCGGGGGGGCTCAGCCCCCCCATAGCTTACCCCTGTGTACATAACTGACATCCTTGGGATAAGTGATGGTATGTTGCTTTAGCCTTTTGGTACCATCATATAACTGACTGCATGGCCTATGTGTGCCATGTGCCTACATGACCAGGGGCCAGATTAGCCATAGAGGAGAAGAGTATAAAGGAACTCGACAGTCCTTTGTGTGGTACTTCAGTGGCTCAGAAGGGAATGGAGGGTCCGAAAGGATGGGCTTGCCTTCTCCTTCCCCAAGCATGGAATGCTCATCCCAGCATGGGATGTTTCTATTTGATAACTCTGAATGTGGTCATTATACACTAGCAACTTTCTGTTCTTTCTTTTCTTTGCTGCAAGCCTAGTGCAAGGCAGCTTCCTATATACTGTGTGCCCTCTATATTTTATATTCTCTGTAGTTCAATATAGACCTATCTTTGGTTAAGTTGTGCCAATGTGTCCTCACTCATGGGCCTTCTGCTCTGGCCATTGCTAGTGCACTGTATGTGGTCAGAGACTCAGCAGCTCCCCCCAAACAGCTGGTGAAAGAACAATCCTGTTTAGTTTGGGGTGGTAGTATGCTACTAGGAAGAATTTGTGATTGAGAGGGGAGAGGGAACCACCCTGCTGACCATGACACCCCGGGTCTGTTAAGGTCAGTATTGTCTAATTTGAGTGGAAGTAGCTCTCTAGAGTCCCAGGTAGAGTCCTTCTCATCATCCACTACCTGTTTTAACTGGAGATGTAGGATTGAATCTGAAGTGCAAAATAATGCTCTGGCATTGGCTCATACCCCATCCCTATACCATATGAGGAGCATGTTTGGTGTTGCTGATATCCACTTCTTCAACTTTTGAACACTTTATTGCATTCTCACTCGTTTCATAACTTTCTTGTACAGTTTGCCTGCATGATTTATCTGTCTTATAAAATGAAAGGTTTGCATGCCAGGATCTGTAAATCTGTATTTATTCATGCCCTGTATAAGCAAGGAAAAACATTTTATTTTTCTAACCTTATAGGCACTCTTTGATTTTATGGTGACAGAAATGTTCTTATATGAAAATATTGAAAGAAATCACACACCTGTTTTTGAAGAAAGTTCCAATAAAACCAGAGGGAATTAAGTGCAATAAACACTTGAATATGGTCTAATGTTTACTGTAACAATGGCCATGTACTTAGACAGAAATGATCATTGTTCTTTTGATTTCTAAGGATTATAGCATGAGTTCAAATTGTAATTTTGTGTGGCCTACGTAATATGATATGCAGATTAGTAAGAAAAGAACACTTGATTACTTTTGGAGATCTAGCAGATTACTTTCTTCAACTATGTTGACTCTTAAAGGCAGAACTAATTATGAAAGTAAATATGGGTATCTGTTTTACTCAGTCTTGCAGTACATTAAATTCTAACTAGTCCATAATTTTTTTTCTTCTAAGTGGCCTAACCATTCTGGGACATCATGAGTGATTAGTCTACTTGCTTGGCAGAAGTAGTTTGCTCCTAGCAAATGAGCAAGTGACTAAGTGCAAACCTCATTTGACTCGGCACATTTGTTCTGTCATCTTCCTTTTTTAAAAAAGTAGTATTGGAAACTAACTTCATGTTGTCATAATAAATCTTACAAAGGCAGCATTATGGGCCGAGGAGGAGAGTACAATGCTTATATAAGTGCTTTCCCTCAAATTGCTGTAGCTTATATTTAGCTTATTATGATTTATCTAATTGGTTTGCCCTTGGATTTACCTATCTAGGATGATTCAAGCTGCCTTTAATGTTAGAAGGGTAATGGGGAAATATCCTTATTAGGGAATCATGGATTTTCATTTCATTGTCTACTGAGCTCAGTGTTACAACCTTGGCCAGTATTCTCATGTAAAGATACAATCCTTTCTTGAGACCAGTTTAGGCATCATGCCAAATCATGAATTGTGTTTACCAAGCTACACTATTGTATGGTCTTCAAGCATATGGGGTCACAGAAGTTCAGCTCGCTATGGGAATCCCTGCTTTCTCACCACATCGTACTTTGTTCAGTGTGTTTCCCCAGGCTTCCAATGTAACTTCATACTGTTCTATCATACCCAGCAGCAGCAAAGTGATACTAGCTGTGGTTCCTCAGTATCACTGTCTAGCGAGCCCTCCTAAACTTTATCTTTTTAAAAAAACCAATTTATTTAGAAATAGATAAGATTTGGCAATGGGAAGTGCATAGAAAAGTTTATACAAACAATACTTGCAGTTAATTTGAGACATAATAACTAATACAAATAACAGATCTAAAATTAGTTTATAACTTAAACAGGCACTACATTTAAAAATGAGCTAAACTGATAAAGGCTAAGATATAAGAATTTTAGTAACAGAACTTAGTTATGTTGTAAATATCCTTCTCTCCTTGGTTACTTATACAAAATGTAATATCTACTGTTTTACTAATCATTCTCTGTGTTCCATCCTTTTATCTTTATAGTAAATTATACTAAGTAAATACTATAGTAAATTACACACCTTAATTAGTGTTTGTTCTGGCCTAAATAATCAAAGTCCCTCCATTTCCCCCAAATTCAGCTATTGGTCTATTATGTACATAAGTAGTTAATTTAGCCATTGATGCGTATTCATGATCTTTATCTATCCAATCTGACACATCAGGAGATGCATCTGCTTTCCATCTCACTGCACATAACACTCTAGCTGCTGTTACCATATAACGAAAAAGATCTCCCTGCTCTTTTCTGAGATTATTTGGTAGAATGTTTAATAACATGTTTTTTGGATTCAACTCAAATCTTTGTTTAAGAATCTTCTGCATCTCTTCATGTATCTTTATCCAATATTTTCGTGCTTTTTTACAAGTCCACCATATGTGGTAAAAAGTTGCATCTGTGCGTTGATATTTCTGACACTGTCTGTTATAGCTATTAGTGATTCTCGCAATGTCCCTGGGGGTAATATACCATCTGAAAAACATTTTATACCAGTTTTCTCATAGTAGCTGACAGGCTATAAATTTTATGTCCTTGGTCCATAGATCTTCCCATTGGTTCATTGAAATAGTTTCTCCAAAATTTTCCATCCATTTTATCATACAGATTTTAACTTGTTCTATTTCTGTATGGTGTTGGAGTATTATTTTATAAATTTTCCCTAAGAGATGTTTCGAGTCTCCAGGTATTAATTGTTCAAATTCTGTTATTTTCCTTAATCTACAGCCCTGTTTAAGAAATTATTCTTTTAGCCTCGATACCATTTGGTGATACATCAGCCGTTAAACATTTGTACCGTGATCTTGAATTTCATGGCAGGTTTTTATAGTCCCTTTCTTATCAATCATTGACTCATAGCTGAACTGATCCATTCTGCTTCTATTAACTGTCATAATAGGCATTTACTGGGGATATCAATGGGGAGACCAGTGGGCTCAGTCTTTTTCTGCATTGAAACCATGTTTTGAGTAGCCCATATGTTAATATATGAGTCCCATCCTGTTTTTGAATAGGTTTCAGTGATTTCTTAAGCCATAGATAATTATGGATACCTTCTTTGGCAACCTCTGTCTTCAATTGGATGTGTCTGCTAGTCGGATTTATGATCCAGTCTGTTATCCAAACTTGTGCTACTGCTTAATGATATAACTTGAGGTTCAGTACAGCCAGTCCGCCTCATTTTTTGTCATCCTGTAATACTCTCTTACCCTTGGTTTCTGCCATTTCCATATGAAATTGTTTATTACTTTCTGCCATTTGATCTATATAGATTGGAATCACTTGAAATAAAACATTCATTTTTGATAATATATTCATTTTCACCGCAGATATTTTTCCTAACCATGACATTTTCAATTTTTCTCATCTCTGCAAATCTTCAGTGATTTTTGTCCAAACTTTTTGATAATTATCCTTTTAAAGATTCTCATTTCGTGCTGAAACATATATTCCTAGATATTTTATCGGCTTTGTAGTAATGGCACAATGGGTTATCTCTTCTTGTTCCTCTGCTGTTATGGAAAGCAGCATTATCTTTGGTTTCTTTTTATTCAGCTTATATCCAGAGTACTGTCCAGATCTTGATATTTATTCCATAACATAAATCAGAGAATTACATGGGTCCGTCACTGATATGACCACATCATCTGCGTAGTTTTTCATTTTATATGTCTCTTTCCCCTCCTTTAATCCACTGATTCTTTTGTCTTGCTTGATTCTCACTGCCAAGATTTCCACTGCAATAATAAACAGTAGTGGTGATATTGGGCATCCCTGACATGTTCCTTTTGTTATCTCAATTTTTTCCATAAACGAGTCGTTAACTAAAATTGTTGCTTGCTGATTAGTGTAGATACTTTGAATTCAGTTCAGGAACTCTGTCCCACAATTCATTCTTTGGAGTACTTTCATAAGAAACTTCCAAGACACATTGTCAAATGCTTTTTCAGCATCTAAAAACATAAATGCAGTTTTTTCGCCCTTTTCTTTTTGAATATTCAGTTGCACTGAGGAGATGTCTGATATTATCTCTCATGTACCTCTTCGGCACAAATCCTGTTTGGTCTTCATGAATAACTTCTGAAATGCATCTTCGTAATCTTTCAGCCAATATAGTCATAAATATCTTGTAATCTACATTCAGTAGGGAGATGGGTCTGTATGATTGTGGTATTAATGGGTCGTTTCCTTCTTTGTGTATCAGTTATATTTGCTTCTTGCCATGTCCTTGGGTATATTTTCATTTCTTGTATCTCCTTCATCACTTTTTGCAAAGGTATAGGTAATATGTCCTCAAAACATTTATAGAAAGTTGCCATAAATCCATCCGGGCCTGGTGCCTTCGCAGCTTTCAGTTTTTTGATTTATTTCTTGTGTTATTGCTTGGTTTAGAATATTTCTATGGTTGGTTATAAACTCTCTCAGTGGTGTCTCTTGCAGATGTTTCTCCATCTCTTCTTTTGTTGCTTCTTCTTTGTAAAGGTTGGGGAAAAATTCTAATTTGATCTTTCATTTCTTGTTCTTTGTAAATTATTTGATTGCCTTCCCTGATTCCTGATACCCTTCTCTTCTCTCTTTTCTCAGACAATATGCCAAATATCTTCCAGGTTTGTTTGCAGCTTTAAAATGTCTTTGTTTTAGATATTTCAGTTTTTTCTGGATTTCTTCTGTCTCCAGCAAATATAATTGATTCTTGAAGAGCTTAATTTCTTTCCATTTTCTATTATCCCTTGTTATTTTATGTTCTTGTTCCTGTTTTTCCAATTTTTGAGTTAAGTTGTTCCTTCCAACTTTTTTCTTTTTAGATGCTATTGCTATCAATGATCCTCTTACATAGGCTTTACTGGCTTCCAAAATTATTGTTGGATTAGTATCCTTCGTAGTATTTATTCTGAAATAGTCTATCAGTTCTTCCCTACATTTTTGCAGTACATCCTCCTGTAGCAATAGTGTCGTTCAATCTTTACCTTCTTTCTTATCTCCACCTTGATAAATTATCTGTATTGGATTATGATCTGCTATAGTTCTCGGGAGAATTTCTACTTTGTCTACCTTTGACAGAAGACTTTTAGATATCCAACACATGTCTATTCTGGAATAAGTTTGGTGCCTGTTTGAAAAAAATGTATAATCTCTTTTTATGTATCCATCTCCATACATCCTCTAGTTCCATGGTTGACATATAATTATGTACACACTTTGGAAGATTCTCTCCCGATCTTGTAGACCTGTTGATTTTTTAATCAAAGAAACCATTCATATTGCCAAAAATTAGAATCTCTCCTTCTTGAAAGTCTAATAATTTCTGGAAAAATCTTTCATAAAATTTCTTTTGCCCATTGTTTGGTGCATATAATGATGAGAGTGTCCATATTTGTCCATCGGAGAGTCTTACTTGGCTTTAAAAATAAGACTCTCCAATGGCTACTCCCAAACTTTATGTAACATGTAGATTGTCTTCTTTCAATACCACATCGGGGATGTCTAACATTAACCAGTTGGTTCAACATCCCGTTTCTTGAATACTTGCAGCCCAGTGCTTTATACCTTGCTCTCTTCTCACCATTTGCAGAAGTAATTCGTTCCCTCTGTGAACTGTTTAGAGTAGCAGAGCCATGGACATTTTGCCTAAAGGAAAGCTATATTCCACCCCCTCCCCATATTTATTATTTAATGTATTTTAGTCTTTTTTCCTGCACAGACTCAAGATGGATTACAATGTTGTTTAAACAATGGGATTTGAGTCCAGTGGCACCTTAGAGACCAACAAGATTTTCAAAGTGTAAGCTTTTGAGAGTCAGAGCTCCGTTCTTCAGATACCTCATGTATCTGAAGAAGGCAGCTGTGTCTCTTGAAAGCTTATGCTCTGAAAATCTTGTTGATCTTTAAGATGCTGCTGGACTAAAATTTCTGCTGTTCTGCTACAGACCACCACAGCTACCCACATAAATTAATTTTGTTGAAAATACCTGTCAAATGAAACAATTAAAACCTATGAGTACATTTAAAAACTGATAATTGAAGGTCATTCCTGAGCCATTAAAATACTCATTTGGAAAGACTCTTCTGAATGACTCCCAAGTTATAAGGACACCAGCTCCCTGGCTTGGAAACTTTATTTTGCTGTTGGTAGAAAGCTTCGCTTGCTTGTTGGCTACAGTAGCAAATTATGGTTTGCCAAAAACCCAGAAATGTGCTTTTGGTGCATGAATGGAGAAGTGAAGGGATGACAGGATCATGTGAACAAGCCTCATGCTTCTTGTAAAGGCTCATGTATGTAGCACCAAGTCATGGTCTGGTATTACATCTGGATCTGCATGATAGCTTATGCTGATTTCAGAACATATTCTTTATGATGTAAAGTATAGGCAGTATATGTACTACTTTTGGTATAATGGCATTCTTGGTAATTCTGGGAGTTTTTTCACTAAAATAATTGAGTAATGCTGCATGTTCATACCTCTATTTCTCTGAGAGTGCAGAAACAGTACATTTACTTTTTCTCCCCAGACAAAAATACAGGGAAAATATTCATTTTAATGGAAGCTAGGTTGATATCCCTCTACAAATCTGAAAATGAATATGCAATACTTGACAGGTAAGCATATTGGCTAAATTCCTTATCTTACGAATAATGATTTACATGATGGAAGAGAACATACAAAACTTTGGTTTTTTTTTTTAGAAAAGTGGCTTAATGTAAAAAAGTGCCTGTGGATACTGTAGTCTCCTAAGAAGTTTGGTATTGGCTCCTGTGGGTTGTATTGTATTTGAAGTTTCATCTGTAGCAAGTGCCACCTTGATTTTATGCTGTTTCTGTTGAGAATATAAAGGTGCTAAAATCACATTGAAAGAGGAGATAGAAAAATATGCTCCCCAATTCTGAACCTGTCCCACATGGCAGCATTTGGCCTCATTTGGAATACTATATACAACTCTGGTTGTTGAATCTTGAAAGGGTATTGCAGAGATGGAAAAAATACAGAAGGGGAATACCAAGATGATTAAAGGGTTGGAGCACTTTTGCTCTGAGGAAAGGCTGTGAAAAATGTGGGATTTCTTAGTCTAGAAAAAAGAAGGCTAAGGGAGGACATGATGGAGGTTTATAAAATTATGCATGGGGCAGAGAAAATGGGCAGAGAGCTTTTTCTCCCATAGTTTTAGAATGCAGGAACTTGATGAAGTTGATGGGAAACAGGAAGGAATACAAGAAGTACAAAAGGAAATGCTACTCAATGAGTAATTAAACAGTGGAATTCATTGCCAGAGGATAGAGTGATGACAATCGGGGCTTTAAAAGGGGTTAAGTAGATTCATGGAGGAGAGGCCCATCAATGCCCACTAGTCTTGTTGAGTAATGGGAACCACAGTATATAGAGGTAGCAAACAGCAGTGCTAGGAGGAAGGAACGGGGGAAGGTCTTGGCCTCCAAGTCCTGTTTGCTGGCCTTCCAAATCAACTGGGAGGCTGCTGTGTGAAGCAGTACTCTGGTATAGATGGACCACTGGTCTAATCCATTCAGGCTCTTATGTTGTTCTGTTGTGAATAGTATTCCTAAATTTTTAAGATGCTGTCTATAAGAGTGCTGTCATTTTTAGCTACCACTCTGTTATTTAAAGTATTAAGATTGTATCATTTTGTGTTACTTTGACTTCTGTTAAAGCTATCACCTCCCTCCCCCCCCCCAAAAAAACCCACTGCAAACTGAATAGCAAGAATATATTCTTTTAGTTTAGCAATTACACTATATCACAAAATGTGAAGATTATCTTCTTGGTAGCTAGGTGTCCTCCTCATTTAATGTTCTTTATTGCCGCAATTTTCTCCAGCATCCACAAAACAAAGCTGATTATCTTCCATCTGTAAAAAAAATTATTTACCAAAATCAAGTCAGATGTTATAAAAAATAAATATTAAATCAAAACTAAGTTGCTTCTAGGTCTAACACATGCTGGAGAAATCCTTGTTGCCTATGTATGGAATGTACATTGTCTACATTAATTTTTAGAGATAACTGAGGAGATAGTATATCCTGCCTGAGTTATGTTCTACAAGGGCCTAGCTCTCTAGTTGTAATTGAAATATTTATAGGATTTGGAGCTCCTCAGTTACTTGGATGGACAATTATATAGGAGTCTTTTCATTAGAAATGCAGTACAGTTGCAAAACTTGCATTAAGTCCTATAGGGCAGCTGTTGAGAGGACTTGTCCCAGTGGAATGGCATATTTCAATTGTCATTTGAAGCTGCAAATAAGAATTTTAATGAGACATCATTTGACAGTTTTCCAACATCTTGTACCCCACCCCTGCCTTTTTTTTCTTATAGTAATTAATGGTGACATTTTCATTGTGAGATAAAGGATGCATTCATATGTAAGCAGAAAAATTAACATGGACCCAGCTTGTTGCTAGATTCACATACATTTCCCTCCTCTGTTATCCTTCATCTTACTCTCTTGTTGTGGTATGAATTGCAGTTAAACACTAATTCTGGTTATTAGTGATGTACCATGTACGAGTGTGTCGGTTAACCTGAGTTTTCCTGATACTTACTGGGATTCTAAGTTTGGCTTAAATTCTGTTTTGGGATCCCAGTTAGTTGCAGGAAAATTATCTCTGGTTAACCCACCCATTCACCAACATTTGTACATAATACCTCAACTAGTGTTTAACTACAATCAGTGCATGAAGGGAAGTGCACATGAACCAGACAAACAGGCTGGGTTCACATGGATTTTTCCTTTAGTTTTGTGGTTACATGTGATGGTTGAACACAACTGTAGCCTCCTTTGGAGTATCAACTGTATAGTAAAAACATAGCTAGACAACATAAATGTTTTTACAACAAAAATATTTTTTCAATAATTAACTGTCACTGATAACTGTATGTTGGTCACCAGGTGGTATTGTATTATAAGTATTGTATTATACTAGAATAAATAGTCTAAAATTATTTCGGTTTCATCTGAGTATCAGTCCTCTCTCTTTCCAAAATGGAGTTGTGTGAAACAACGAAATCCAAACCCAAATCTAAATAATACCTTTTATTACTTGATTGGTCCCTCCCAATAGAAGGAATTTTGTGGCTTTTTGTTTTTTTGTTTGGAGCCTATCTGAAGCCTCTCTGTTCCATGAATCAACTAATAATTTTGCCTAAGAAGTCCTTTTGTAATGAAGAAGAGATGCAGTGGGAAACTTGTGTAGGAGATAGCAAGCTAACAGAGACAGCATCTTAATTTTTGCACTGATAAGTCTAATTGTTAGTGATTAGCTTTGATTAACCCTTTCATATTGGATAGGAAAGCAAATAACAAAACTGTATGGAATTTATAATTTTGTTGTTGTTGAAATTTTAACTTATGAGGTTCTGTTGACCTCTCCTTCAGTATTTTATTGCTCTATGTAGTTTTATGTGTTTCAGTGCCCATTTTATTGTGGTTTGTAATGTTCTTCACAACTTTGAACACTTTTCTGGAAAAAAACAGTTAATAAATGAGGGACATTAATAAAAGATGTTATTTAATGTTGTTTAAAATATATCTTTCAGGTTTCCTGGCATTAGTCTTAAAGGAAAGAAGTATAAACCTCTTTTTAACTATTTTATTAAGGTAAGTGGTATGTGTCTTGCTACAACTCAAAGATGAATATCTGCACTCTATGCCTACTTGTCATGCTTTATTTACAATACTTGATATACGGAAGAAAAATAACAAATCTCTTTTCACAGTGCAGGAGTATCCCAGAAGGGATTTATGGTCCTATAGCCTGCTTCCAGTCTCTTAATCTGAAACATTGCTCTCAGAGCTAATGAATTGGGAGTTTAGCATGTGTTACATTAGAACATTGTTATTCTTAAAAGACTCCATACTTGAAAGAATTTCTTCAGACTTCAGTGTTTGTAGAATTGGTATTTTCTGGAGCTGTAATATAATTGTACAGGGTTGGATCTTACCATTTGCAAGAGTTTGTGGAAGTAGATTTTCCCTGCCTCTCTCTCGCTGAAGTTTTTTTCTTTAATATCGTATTATCATCTTGCTCTGATTTCTGATTTCCAGCTGTGTTATGTTTTATATTGATAATGATTGTTTTTAACAAATACTTTTTAATAGCATGATCCTTTAACGCTTCATCCTATTAATATTTCTGGTGTGTCATATTTTCTGCATCATACTTTCAATACTATGTTTCTCCCAGTGCAAGGAAAATGGTGCTTTTACTGTAGTGACTGACAGCTATGTGAAAGAAGAAGAAGGTACAGGGGTTGTACATCAAGCTCCTTACTTTGGTGCTGTAAGTTTTAAAGCTATTTATATCTTTTTCATATAGGAAATGCATTTATTATCATCATGATGTGTTTTTGTTTAAGATCGGAATTCAAAATCCTTTTTGGTCCAATAACATTGGGAAACATGTCATACAAATAACAGCAAGGCAAAAAATATATTCTTGGATCTATCAATTTTCCATGAGTCCTAATACTTAATACAATACATATACATAAAATTAAAGTAGAATATAATTCTAAAAGTTTAAGTATTTGATCATTAATGAGAGTGGGTTTATGATTTTCCTGCAACAAATAAAATTTGCACTCATTTGAAAGAAAACTTTTGTGAGAGGTACAGTATTGCTCTAATATCACTCAAGCTGAATAAAATTTATAAGAACAAATTGTGTATCTGTGGAGTTTTCTGTGGATGACATACTCAATTTGTGGCTTTCCCCTATAGTCTCTGATTTTGGGAGAAAAATCTTAGAGATATCTATCTAACAACCCTATTAAGATACCTGCAGAACCATGAGAGCAATCCCTAGCAAGTATACTTAGAATCCTATTCAAGTCTATCCAGTGGGGGTAATTCCCAAGAAAGAGGGCAGACTTGAGTAGGATTCTGAGTAATCCTGTTTAGAATTGCACTGTGAGCCTCTATAAATTATCAACCAGTGGTTGTGGATTTACTAACTGCCACCAAGATGATAATTGCTGAAATGGTTGTGATAGTAGAAGATGTTCTGCTAAAGAATGGATTAAGAAGGTATGGCAAATTACTAAAATGTTCAGACTTGGAATGAGTGTGTTCCTTTTAAAGATGGTAGGCAAGTTAAACCAGCCTTTGTTAATGCTTGGGATGTTTTCATAGATTACTGAATATCTAAACTCAGCTTGCAGATTAATTCCTATAAATAGTTCTCTCTATTTTAAAATTGGAAATAGTCTACAATTTGAAAATTATAATTTTGTGACAGTGTCTTTGTAAAAAAATGGAAAATTAGTCTACATGCCAGACTCTGTGTAATGTTATAATCTAATGTATAGAAATTATATTTTTGTTAAAATAAGTTTTTGTAAAAAATAACAGAATAACATGTTGAAATTACTTTGTCCAATATATGCCCCTCCCCAACCAACTTGGGCTCCTTTTAATCTTATGTCTCCACTCTGTAGTTATTATGTGGTTCTTAAGGAACTTTTAGCTCAGTTCAAGCACATATGTAATGATGTAACATGTACAAAGAAAGCATTTATTGTTTAAAGAATTGTCAGTATTTACTCAATAGAAAATAACACAAAATGAACTATTCTATCAAAAAGACAAATTGTGTCACAAACAGAGCTTTTTTTTCTGGGAAAAGAGGTGATGGAACTCTCTATTATCATGCGCGCTCCCGGAAATGTGTGATGACTGCTCATATTTAGTTTACAGTCCACTCTTACCCCAAGATCTCTTTCACATATACTACTGCCCAGAAGTGTATCCCCCATCCAGTATTTGTGCTTCCCATTTTTGTGGCCCAGATGTAATACTGTGCACTTGTCTTTGTTGAATTGCATCCTATTCACAGCGGCCCACCTCCAGAGTATTCAGGTCTTGTTGAATTTTAATTCTATCTTCTTGGGTATTTGCTGCTCCTCCTAATTTGGTATCATCAGCAAATTTAATGAGCAGCCCTTCCACTCCTTCATCCAGATCATTGATAAAAATATGGAAAAGTACCGGGCCCAAAACCAAGCCCTGCGGCACCCCACTGGACACCTCCTTCCGATCTGATGAAACGCCGTTGACCACCACTCTTTGGGTGCAGTCCTCTAACCAGTTCCCTATCCACCAAACTGTCCTGTAGTCCAGTCCACAGTCTTCCAGTTTGCCCATCAGAATGTCATGGGGGAACTTATCAAAAGCTTTACTGAAATCCAGATAAATCACATCAACAGAGTTCCCCCGATCCAGTAAGCTGGTCACTCTATCAAGGAAGGAAACCAGGTTGGTCTGGCAATATCTGTTAGGGACAAAACCATGCTGACTTCCCTGGATCACTGAGCGGTCCTTCAGATGCTTACAGACTGATCCCTTTACAATCTGTTCTGATTGAACAACTGAAGTCAGACTGACCGGCCTGTAGTTTCCCGGGTCATCCTTCCGTTTCTTAAAGATTGGGATAACATTAGCTCTTCTCCAATCTTGTGGCACATCCCCAGTCTTCCAGGAGGCCTTGAAGATGATGGACAGGGGTTCTGCAAGTTCTCTAGACAGTTCTTTCAGCACTCTTGGGTGCACCCCATCCGGCCCAGGGGATTTGTATTCATCCAGTGCAGCCAGATGCCTCTCCACAACCTCTCTGTCAATGTCAACTAGCCACTCAGGTGTCCTGCCACATTTTCTACTATCCCTAAATGTTCTTCAGGGAGAAAACACAGGCAAAAAAGTCATTAAGCCTGTCTGCTTTTTCTCTGTCCTGCATCAGAGTTTCTCCATCTACTCCCAACAGCAGTCCAATTGTCTTTTACCTTGTGTTTGCTTCTCACATATCTGTAGAAGTTTTTCTTATTGTAGCGAGCCCTCGTGACCAGACCCAGCTCGTACTGAGCTTTGGCCTCTTTGATGGCTGATCTGCAGTACCTAGTAAACCCTCATATACTCCTTTAGAGGTCTGTCCTCTCCATTTCCTGAACATCTCCTTTTTCTCTCTTAGCTTATTCTGGAGCTCTCTGTACATCCATATCGGTTTCTTGGAGCCCTTACCATGTTTCCGTCTTACTGGGATAGTGAAGGCTTGAGCTTGCAAAAGCTCATGTTTGAGAAGAGCCCACCCTTCACTCGCTCCTTTCCCTTCCAGCACACTCCCCCACGGAATGACTCTCATCAAGCCTCTGAGTTCATTGAAGTTGGCCCTACGAAAATCTAACCTACGAGTCTGGCTACAAACTTCCTTGGCCCCCCACAGCAACTGGAATTCAAGGAGGACATGGTCACTTCCCCCTAAGGTCCCTACCACCTTCATCTCATCTACCAATTCTTCCCTGTTGATTAATATCAAGTCTAGCATGGCCGAGCCCCTTGTAGCTTCCTCCACCTTTTGAAAAAGGAAGTTATCGGCCAGGCAGGTCAGGAAATTGCGTGATTCATGGCACTTTGCTGAGTCTGTCTCCCAGCACACATCAGGGAAGTTGAAGTCACCCATAATTACAAGGTTCTGATGTCTGGATACTCTACCAATCTGTTCAAAGAGGGCAGCATCCATTTCTTCTCGCTGGTCAGGTGGTCTGTAGCAGACTCCAACAATAATACCCTTTGTCCTTCCTCCCCTTGATTGGTTGATCACATTTTTTATGCCACACGCCACCTTTCCCTTCCCCTCTTGTTTCCCTCCTTTAATTTTTTTTTTTAAAGTAGCAACGTTTCTGCCTGTCCATGCAGAAACATAACCCGGGTCACGTGATGATAGCTGTCCAATAACGGATCCCTTTTTCAAGGCGCCAGATTTTGTGCCTCATGCTTGCTGAAAGCTTCTGAGGCAGAGGGAAAGATGGAGGGGCCTAAACGTTCAAATGGCGGTCAAGGAGTGTCATGGAGGGAGAAAGAGACCCTGGACTTACTCGATTTATGGGGAAAGGAGAAAGTTTAGGAAGCCCTTTCCGTTTCTCACAGAAACATAGACATATTTGAGTGCATATCGGAGCAGATGAGGGAAAGGGGACACTGCAGGATGGCATCGGAATGCAGAACAAAATTGAAAGTACTCCATGTTTGTTTAATGCAACGTTTATATGTAGCAATGGGTTTTTTTGGAAAAAAATTAAAAATGGAGAATACGTTTCTGTCGATGTCCCCCGCAAAAACTGGTTAGAAATCAATTTTTATGTGAGCAAATTCCGCACGATGGACTTGGAGCATGGGGAAATGGAATGTCAATGCGAAGCAACAGCATTAATGTGGAATCGGGGAGCAGTGGTTTCTAAGACTCCACTGTGGCACGACTGCTCAGAGAGAATCCCCCAGATTCTCTCTGCCAGTGTAGGAAAAAAAATCCAAAATTCTTTCTCAAAATTCTACAGAGTCTGAAATTCCTAATCTAATGAATAGTGAATTTTAAAATTTTCAGGGAGTGTTTTGCTTTACTGGAGCAATTCTAAATTAACTACTCAACTTTATCTGCATTAGATTTATACTTAGTTTAAAATGGCTTTTTTTTTTGCCTGCCAACTCTACCTTACCAGTGACTAAGCTGTTGTGATATTGTGAACTCATAAATATTCCAGTGTCCCAGACAAACAATATTCATAAAAAGTTCCTTAACACCATATATCCACTGCAATTTCAGTGATGTTAATCAGCTGAGGGTGGGGAGAACCATTTGAGTTACAGCTATTAAGACATAAGAACACATATGCTGATAAATATATTGATGAAAGCCGTCTGTGACTTGGACACAGCTATCCATTCCTAGCATAGAACTGGAATAACCGTAACTGATATTTTAACTAATACAAATAACCATAACTGATATATTTAACTAACACAGAACCAATCTGCATTCAAAAGCTGTAAGAACCATAACAATGTCAACTTCAATCAACAAAAGAATGAAAGCAACACATACACATACATGCACAGCCCCACCAACCCCCATGAAAAGAAAGCAGAATGAACTCAAAGCAGCACACACACAGCCCCACCCCCCATGAAAAGAAAGCAGAATGAACTCAAAGCAGCATACATACGCACACAGCCCCACCCACCCACCCCCGAATGAAAATAAAACAGAATGAACTTAGAGCAGCACACACACACACAGAAACCCCTGAATGAAATGAAAGCAGAATGAACTCAAAGCAACACACACACAGCCCAACCTCTCGAAAAGAAAGCGGAATGAACTCAAAGCAGCACACACACAGCCCCACCCACCCACTCCCCCAATGAAAATAAAACAGAATGAACTCAAAGCAGCACACACATACACAGAAACCCTTGAATGAAATGAAAGCGGAATGAACTCAAAGCAGCTAAACCTCCTCTGCAGAGCCTGCACCAGGTCCCAGATTGCGCTCTCTCTCTCTCTCTCTCTCTCTCTCTCTCTCTCTCTCTCTCTCTCTCTCTCTCTCTCACTCACTCACTCACTCACTCACTCACACTCACAGAGGAATGAAAAGAAAGCAGAATGAACTTGAAACAGCTTAGCCTCCTCTGCAGAGCCTGCGCCAGGCCTGAGCAGTGTCTGCTTGCTCTCTCTCTCACACACTCACCCTCACGCATACAGAGACAGAGAGGAATGAAAAGAAAGCAGAATGAACTCAAAGTAGCTTAGCCTCCTCTGCAGAGCCCGTGGGGCCGAAGGAGGAAGGAATAACGTGGGCAGATTCCAGAGCTGCCGGAACACCGTTCCAGGGTATTCCCCCTAAAAAAAAAAGAGCCCTGGTTATGAGGATGTTTGGTTGCAATCTTATGCAAACTTCATTGAAGAATTTAAATCTAAGGTGATATTTCTTAGAATTGTACTGGGGTATGCATAGACCTGCTGGAATCCTGAGAAGTTTTTTTTTTTTTTGCTGGGGGAGTGATCTCTCCAAGAATGATGAAATATTTAGGGTAAATTGAAAGAGATGTTTCATATTTACTTTATCATAAATTAAGGTATCATGATTTTTAAAGTCTGACAGCTGGTTGTGCATCGCATGATTGCTCAGAATTTGGTTTGTAGTTGAATGAGGACATCAGTGAAAAGTATTGGATCCAAGATTATGTGCAGTGACAATGAAAGTTCTGTCCCTTTCATTTGATCTCTGATAACTCAGTTACACATACAAATTACCCATTGATCATCAAGTGATGAACATGTTTGTTTGAACCCGCTTTTAGCATGACAGGATATTTGACAATATTTTACTTGTTTGAAGAAGCAACTTTTCTAAAAGAACAATCTGGGGAGCACAAGTTTGTCATGTACTGTCAATGAAACTTCGAAAGCAAAGTGGTGAAGAATCTGATAGTGTTTTGAACTTAGCACGTTGTTTTAGGAGTTAAAAGATGAGCATTTGCATTCCTATGTGTTTCTCTTTCTCTCTCACAGGATGACTACAGAGTCTGCATGGATTTTAATATTATTCAGAAAGATTCAGTGCCAGTTTGTCCTGTTGATGCCTCAGGCTGCTTCACAGCAGAAGTGACAGACTTTGCTGGACAGTACGTGAAGGTTGGTTGTCTTGAGAAACTAGGGAAAAATGCTCAAATAGTATTTCGAACCTATCTATTTTAATTTTTTTATGAACTTTTGAAAATTCAAAAATACCCCCCATGTATTGACATTTGTGGAATTGAGTGTTTTTGTACCGTTTGTATTTCTGTGATGGTTAGCATTAACAAAATATTAGAAACAGTACACCTGTATTAAATGTGCAGAAAATAAAGTGAGCTTCAAGAAGGTTAGAACTGTTTTGTAGAACGTAGTGCTGGAATGCTTATGTTAGTTGGTGTCTCTAGAATTTGGTTAGTTCTTGGGTTAACTGTATAATAATCAGTGAGCTTGGTTTGTGGGCCCTTTCAGTGTATTTTAACTGGTTTCATTTTTGCTGCTTTTCAGGATTTCAACCCCTTGCATTCTATTCTTGTAAACTGATAGAGTGGTATGGACTATTCAAAATTAGGACAATTACCCATTTGCAAACTGTGTCAAGAAATTACATTTATCAAATAAGTAGATGAAATATATATAAAACTTTTGTGAGCGGAAATGTTAATTGTTTATAATTGGTTTCTAGTCCAGCATTTCCATTGTCTGGTTTTGGGAGCAGACTGCTGTGCTTGTAATGGCAACTCCAGAAGTTTCCATTGACACTGTTATGAAATATAAAAGCCCACTACATAGCCCCCAGATGGTCTTTTAAAGAATAGCATAAAGAACAAAAACACTGGTTTCCACATGGTGCCAAGATAATTCACCCGCATTCTTTCCCAGTTAGCTTTCCCAGTGGCTTTGCTTTCCAGTCAGCAGCTTCTTTTGAGAACCTCAGAGGCAAGGGATTATAGAATTCCCTCAAGTCTTGCTGGGTACCAAGTAGCAGCTGCTTTTGATGGAATGTCACTGAGCAGGTGGAACATGCTCAGCCCTTGGTGACAGGAAGTAGAATGGGAGGAAGGTAACCACAGTTTAAATATCTTAAAGAGGTCTCTGTTACATTAAACCCTATATAAAGAATTTTCTTTATATAACTCAATATTTTTCTTCAAACATTTTATGCTTTGTTCAGGATGCAGATAAAAACATTATCAAGGCCCTAAAAGAGCATGGTAGACTGATTCACACCAGCTCATTCAAGCACAACTATCCTTTTTGCTGGAGGTATGGATAACACGATATTTGAAGAGAACATTTTGTCTGGTAATGTTTACCTGAGAAAGAAATGCCATGCTTTAATTGTTCTGTTTTCCTCAGTATATATGTAGTTTAAAAATGTATAGTAGTAAAAATGTATTGGTTCAATAGGTTTATGTGGTTTAAAGATGTATTGCTTCAATTTTCACAATCCAATTTCTGATTTCCTTATCTAATACTTCTTACAACTCTCAACAAACAAGCTTGGTTGCTTTGGGTTAACTTTAGAGGTGTGAACTTTAAGTTAATCAGCAAAAGCTTTACTTAATTGAGGGAAAGCTTTAATTGGAAATGGCAGCAAGTTAAGTATGAACTTTATTTTTTGAAACTGTTTGGTTCTTGTATATTGTCAGGATGGAAAAGTTAAAAATGCTCATTTATACTATATATAACTTACTATCAAACAGCCCTTTCCATCTTCCCTAGCCATAAACAGAGGAAGTAAGAAATAGCTTTTAAAAACTGAAATGTAAGTTTGCATTTAACATTGTATAAGTTTACACAACTGTAATATTCAGGTTTATTTAAACCCACTTTAAAGGATGATGATTAATAAACCATACATTCTTTAATTGGTTGATAGACCTAGTTAATCTATATCTTAATATCTTTTTGAATCTTGCTGACAGCCTTATTCAGTTTCTGCTCAAAATTGTTACCATGAAGAAATTGGTTTGAAAATACAATAACAGCATTGTTTTTTATTGTTATGTGTAACCCAAATACCACACAGTGCCTCAAATGTGAATGGCATTGTATGAGTGAGATTGGGCTTGTTAATGCCCCCTGAAGCCCCTTTCTCTCTCTCTCTCTCTCTCTCTCTCTCTCTCTCAGGCCCTCATGCAACTCCTGGTTATTGACAGATAGGAGTTTGCTGTTCCATCCAGACCAGCAAACTATAGTTTATGGCTCCTCAGACTAGAGACTGCAGGCTGATCAGTCTGTGGTTCTGGTTCGGAAGGGAGCCTCAAACTGTTGGTTACTTGTTCAGACTGAATGTCAAGGTGGGGGCTTTAGGAGTGCATTCTCATGCGTGAAACTCACTAATGTCAGGCTATTCCATGGTTTGGCTCTGTATCTAGACCATATCTATATCTTCTGTTTCAGTTCAACTTGCAGGGAAATTTGTCTGCCCTTCATAATGATTAAAACTCTTATTAGATCATTTAATTGCTTCATGGACTTCGGTTAGTTAAGATGTAGTATTTAATGTTAGTGAAGGATTCAGTATAAATAAGCACTCTAGTTCAAAAGACTTTAGCAGTGAGTACATCAATGTAAGATACACTATATAATTCATATCAATTAAGTTCCTTACATTTTATTTTTTCCTTTGAAATTTTGGAACAAATATGAAAATTCTCTTTGAAAAGTTAAATATTTCCTAATCTGTTTGAATTTATATCTATGTTTAACAGTCAAGTAAATGTTAAAACTGAGCTTTTCTAGATGACTTGTGTAATCTCTATGAGTTGTTGATCTAGAACCAAAAAAGCTGCACCTGAACTAGCAATGATTTGCGTAAGAGCTGGGGACAGAAAAATCTATTAGGATAAGTTTTTTTTCTGTCGCCCAGCCTGGTTTAAGTTGGCTGTTTGGAAAACTTCCCTATCAGTTTCTTTATTTCCTGACTTCTTCTGTTGGCCTCCGTTGTGTAGAGTTATGCTTAAATACTGTAGGGAAGATAGCTGGGTAACAAAAAGAAATAATGATCATGGTAAAGTGGGTAATCCATGCCCTGTGGTCCGTAAAATAGCTACTGAAATGCAGCCATGCGTGACCATGAAAGAGAAATTTCTATACACCTGAGAGAAAATATAGAAAAGATATGAAGAAAAAAAATCTTAGAAAGGGAAAGCAAATCCCCCTAGAAGTTGTGGAAACAGGACCTTGTTGTGTACTGCCATAAAATTCTGGTAGCATGAAAACAAAAATGCAAGGATAAGGTCTTTTTGCTTATTGACTATTAGAATGAAGAGATTTCCTTTCATCCTGAAGCTTACAGCAAGATGCAAAAAAAGAGTGGTCTGCTATCCTGTGCCTATCTCCTCTTCCTGATTTCTTCCCCCAATTTAGAGCCTTTATGCTGTTAGGAGAGTTGCCTTCACTTTCTTTTGATCCTAATCGATACTTTCCAACGTTTAAGCTGTGAAGAGGGCAGCTCCCTTTATGGCTGTAGATGATCTACATGTACGTGTTTTGGAGTGGGACATGGAGCAGAAACTGTGGCCAGGGGAAGGCATGTGTGATGGTGCCCTCACCCTCCACAAAGCAGTGACATCGTAAGCTGCAAGCCACTTGCTTTACTACTGTTTAAAAGCAAGATGAACCACAGATGAAATAAATAAATGGGGATTTCTTCTTCTCCCCCATCACAAATCCCTGCAGACCAGCCATTTGTTAAATAATATTAACTAATGTTGTTTTCCTATTTATAAGCATGATAATTACAAATGGTAATATTTTATATTTAGTCAGTAAAATAAATGCATATCCCTGTGCTCCATATGATGAATTTTAATTGTTGCTTAATGTTGAGATACATGTTTTGTACCTTTTCAGAAGCTTAAGTCTGAAAAGGTTACTAAGTTTTCTACTACATTTTAGTATAGTGCACTTGGGAGCCCTTGAATAGTCAGAGCCCCAGCATGTGTATTAATGTAAGGGGTTGATAGTAAAAACTGAGTTTCTTTTATGCGTTATCAAACCTTTTAATTTAGTATTTATTTCCTCAATATAAACATTCAAGTCACATAAATTATACTCATGGAAATGTCTTCTTATTTGGTGTACAGTTCAGGGCTTCTCACTTCTTACATTTTAAGTAGGAATCCTCATCCCTCTTCATTTTCTTCTTTTTTGCTGAAACACAGCTTATGATCTTGGCCTATTAAAGCATCAGATCTGGTGTGATTAGCGCTTTATTGGTGCTATTCTTCATGTTTCACTTTAAAAGTTTAGGAAATTTTGAGCTTTGCTGACATTAATATTTTGCTAGTCAACTGCCATATTCACATACTAAGTCTTCCTGCTCAGTTTGTGCAGACTCTACATTTGTAGCTCTCTTTTCTGTGTAGTTTCCTGTCTTTGAGCTTCTCTTCCATTGTTGTGATGAATATCAATATTTTATTATCTCATTTACACTGCTTGGCTTCTTTAGTAGATAGGGTGGTATTTGTTTTTTCCCCTCTATAGTCCTTGTACTCCTATGTACAAAAGATACTATTTTAAAAGCCAGTTCCACTGTCGTGGCTGAAAATAAATTTATTCAGGGGTTCCTTGGCTTGATGCATTCTCTATTCCTTGTTCTACTCATGTGGAAATGCTACCCTAGTTTTTTTTTCTTCACTCTCGTTCCCTAATTGGGGTGTTTAATATTGCTTGCTCCAAGTGATTCTTTGGGAAGGAATTCAAACAGGGATAGGCAGACTTTAGTCTGAATGTGAGATGTTGGTGTATATGGGAAAGAAAAGGGTTACACTTGACCAGACAAAGTGGGACCAAGCGGAACAGCAATGGTGCTCCATTAATTATGCATTAAAATGGGGGGGGGGCGTGTTTTCTAAAGGAGTCTGAAATAACTCTGCCTAATGTTTGTATGCTTTTTTTTAAAGGTCTGATACTCCTCTGATATACAAAGCTGTCCCAAGCTGGTTTGTTCGTGTGGAGCACATGGTGGACAAGCTGCTGGAAAATAATGCCCAGTGCTATTGGTAATCCACATCTGTTCCTTTAGTAATTCACTGTTGCAAGTCAATAATTAAAACTATTTCCCCTGCATCTCTGCTTTAATTCACTGGTAATAACCTTTGAGTATATACCTACACTTAAATTGCTTCCAAAAGGTGCTTTATTCTGACGTCCATATGACTCTACTTGAACCAGTACGTATTGTGCTTCTTTGCTGAATCAATAGACTCATGATCTGAAAATACCTTGAAAATGAGGTTACTTTAATATAGATTTTTTATATATTAAACATGGGGATTGAGGGCTATTCTGTTAATTTGTTAGGAACTTCAGAAGGTTGGTTGGGTTTTACCAGAATAGTCTTAACAGGACAAAAGGAACCAATAGCATCATTTTAAATTTAAGAGAATGGATGGCTGCTCTTCATGTATTCCCTCCTGCTCAGAGTGTCCTACAAAGCACTTCTCCCGCCCCCCCCCCCCCACCATAAGTTGCCATTTTGTATAGAGTACTGTTTAAGCACCGTTCATTCTGTAGTGTTGCAAAACTAATGGAGTTATTGCTTAAATTAAGCAAACGAGGTAGAATGTCCTTTTCTGTGTTACTTTTTAGACTGTTGCCAGAAACTGCAGTTGGTGCTTATGGTTCTAGGTTTAATATTATTCTTTCTTGACAGGATGGTTACCGCCCAGCCTGTACTTCTCCATCTTTCTATTTTAGGGGAATGGTTCTTAAAATGTGTTGGAAACCTTCCTAAGGAGGTTGCCAGAAAGATCTTCCTGCTCTTTGCTGTGATTGGACAAGGAGATAGAATTCCAGCCTCTGTAGTGATAGTCAGCCATTCATTTCTTTAAAGTCTTTTGTGCCCTGGTGCACCTTACGTAGAAGTGGTTACACAATTTTCATGAAAGTTAAATTTAAGCACATCCTTTATCTAAGTTTCTCTAACTGTTTTGAGTTTAGCCTGTTGGCATACAGTAAGCAAATGATCAGCTTACATTTTATGAATAGATTCTGTATAGTAAGTGCAGTCTTTAGTACTGAAAATTACTAATGCTATTATGAGGAAAATAGCTGTAGGATTGCAGAATTTGTCTTCTCTGTTAATTGTCTTCAACCAAATGCCTTTACTCTCTTGAAAGTATATATTGTGCAAATGACAGGCGTTTTCTGTGAAAGCAAATTATATGTCTGCAAAAAAGGGGTAATAAACAAGTATTAAATTAACTGGCTTCCATTTTTTTGTTATTGGATTGCATTTGTAGATAAAACATTCATAGCTTTGTTCAGCATGTATTTTGACTGAATTCTGTCTATTCCTTTTTAATATTGTTTTTAACTGGTACATGATCGGATGGCAACACTATGCTTTCCTCTTAAAGTAAATGCAAAGGTGAGGGGTGGAAGTTGTGGGGAGAATCTGTGGTCGAGATCTTAAACTTTTTTCTGCTTTTCAGTTCTTGCTTGCAAGTGGCTTCCCTTGAAAATTGTAAAACCTCTTTCCCTCTAGGACTCCAATACTAGGAGAAGGGGAAAAATACACAAATAAGAATAGACCAAAGTTGCATTTAAGTACACAAATGTTCCTAGTTGACTGGTTTTGGCTCTATGAACAGCTTATTTGGCTTTCTTTTTGGATTCCTAATTGTGAATTGAAGTCTGTTCATTTTGTTCATAATTTAATTAATCAAAATAACTACTGTTTAATTTTTTAATCAGAGTTACTTCATATGAGAGAGTTACTTTTGAGAGTTGTGAGCTTGCAGGCAGTTATATAGGATGTCAAGAAATCTGATTTCTCTGGACCCATGTTTAGGTCACAGAAGTACCATGTTTGGTCAGAGTTCTTGTGCAGTTTGCAGAGTTCTAAAAATAGGGGCATTGAATGCCTTTTAGGGTGTAATAACCATTGTAATTGGTCTTTTGCCTTTTAGAATCACTACTGACTGCTAGGATGAAATGTCTCTTAGGAATATGTTCTACTCCTTATAGACATTGCTTCTGATGAACTAGATTGGCAAATTTGTTAACCTAATTGAATCTCTAATTAGTTTTTAATGAGATAACTTAATACTAATGTATTTTTGAACTGGCATATTTTAAGAATCTAGCAACCGTTTATCTTAATTTTGACAGATTATCTTTCTGTATCTTCAAGGAAGGAATACACAAATGAAAGTATTAGGAACTGACTTGAAATCTAGCACAAGATTACATGGTGAAATTGGTTTTGAAATGTTAGCTTTAATCTTGTTTATTTGATATGTTACTAGTTACATTTTAGAAGGGGCTGAGGTGGGAAGCAGAAGTGAGACAAATCAGGATAAAATCTAAAAGATGCTCGGTCTCCTGCTTGTACTTAATGTAATACCTAACAGTTGTCTTAGTAATTGATTGAAAAATCGATTATATAGATTAGGTGTGCTTCCAAAAATATTTTATTTATAGAAATCAATAAAGGTAGGATTAGTAATTGACAGTCTGCCTCCTAGTATATGTGATATGAATTTACAACTTGCGTTCTGAAAATACTGATCAGTGGTGGTTCAGTATGCACTAACAGTTGGTTTGTGCACATTCTTTGCATGTATGTTGTGTTACATTTCATGTGCAATTGAAGGAACAGGAGTATGTGGTGCTCCTTAGCACAGGAGTGAAGAGGATCAAACTCTCAGCTCTAGACTGGCAAGCACGGTCACTGTCGAACACAGTTTTAACGATCTGTTGTCTTCAGAATTAGAGCTATTTCCAACCTCTTTTCCTGGGAGTAAATATGATCAGGTGACTTCAACACACTCAATGCTAAAAAAGCTTTTGAAAAAATATACTGGAAATTTATTTTTGCTACATTGACTAAATTTGGCTTTCCACATGAATTTTTGAAATGGATTAGAATTCCTTATTCATCTCCCAGGTATAGGGTACTGACTAATGGCATCATTTCTGCTCCATTCCCTTTTGAGAGGGTTCTTCATTCTCTTATTTTTCATCCCTGTTTGGAACATCTGGCTTGTACCATCAGACAAAATAACATTCATGACTTTGTACATAACACTTTGGAATGTAAAATTATTCTTTATGCAAATTATCTTTTATTGTTAATCTCAGAACCTCAGTCTTCCATTCCTGTATTAATGAACATAATCAGTACCTTTGTTGATTTACTTGGCTATTTGTTTAATTGAACAAAATCTGAGTTGATGCCATTGGGAGACAATATATTATGGATTGTATTTGCTAATGACTATTTTCAGTGGTGCCCAGATGTCATTACTTTTCTTGGAATATTGATTCCTAAGGATATTATGTATATGATTATGCCAAATTGCAACTATATATTATATACTACAATTATATCTTTAGATCTGGACAGATGGAAAATTTTAAATGTGTAATTATGGGGTAAAATAAATACACTCAGAATGGATGTTATACCTGTAATTGTATATGATTTGCATGCAGTTCCTTTTCATATGCATCATCGATATATTCTTAAAATTAATACTTTATTTCAAAAATTTATGTGGGGTTTGTAGTGCCTTGGATTTCATTAAAGAGGATGTAACTTCTTTTTAAAGGAGGAGGAAATAGTTGGAGAGGGGGACACAGAGGACAGTGAGGTACCCCCTGAAGTCTGTGCAGGGCCCAGCCTAGTGACCAGTAACTGTGCAACTGGGCCCAAGGGCTGGCTCTGTGTACCTGGGCCCTAGTTTTCCTGGGTAGAAGCTGCTAGGGAGAGTTGCAGGGATAACTAAAGATGGGGGGAGACAAAGGTAGGTTTTTATTTTATGTTATCAGATTTATACCTCACCCTCCCTGTGAACGGGCTCAGGGAGGCTAACAACCAACATCAAGTTGGCTGTTGGTTGGGAAGGAAGCAGGAAATAGAAAATCATGGGGAAGTGGGATGAGATGCTTCTCCCTCTGAGGCGGAGGACATCTTGGGTGTTTCCCACCATCCTATCGGGGAGGCAGGAAGTAGAATTTCTTCCTCTTCCTTTATTAGGTGGGGCCATCCTCTCTGTCCTCAGTTCTTTCCTGCCTCCGGGGAGAGCAGTTCTGCTTTAGCTAGCTCTGCTGTTTACTACTCTTAGACTTTTCACAACTTAACCTACTACTTCCTTTCTAGTTTTCTTCTTTCTTGCTTGCCTTTTTTCTTCCTTGCTCTCTTCTACCTTAATTCCCTCCTCGGAGGAGAACTTGCAAGAGGAGCCATGGCGTCCAGGGAGTCACTGGACTCCGAAGACAGCTTCTTGGAGCCCACACCGGGTTGTTCCCAGGGAGCTGTACTACTGACGGTGGGAACAAACCCAGCTGGTGCTGGCATGCCTCCGAGGCTTGCAAGGCCCCCCGGTAAGAAGTACCCATCAACTGTGGCCAGACCCTGCAAATGGCCCTGTCTTTCTAAACGGGAGCCAGAAAAAGCTGCGTGCTCCATCCAGCCGGCTGAGGGCAACGCTAATCGGCAGAGCTCGGTTTTGGCGGGAAATGTGGCAGCTGCAGCAGTTGCCCTGAGTGAATCCAATGATGTGGTTGCCAACCTCCCGGCGGGAGAAAATTGACCCAAGAACATCAGAGACAGCCAGAGCTCCAGCCGTATTGACCATAAGAACATAAGAACATAAGCAAAGCCATGTTGGATCAGGCCAGTGGCCCATCCAGTCCAACATTCTGTCACACACAGTGGCTAGAAATCCAGTGCCATCTAAAGGACTGCCAGTGAGGCCAGGACACCAGAAGCCCTCCCACTGCCTTCCTTCCAGCACCAAGACAACAGAGCACCACCTCCCCACAAAGAGAATACCATCTATCTCCTGTGGCTAATAGCCACTAATGGACCTCTGCTCCATATATTTGTCCAGTCCCCTCTTGAAGCTGGCAATGCTTGTAGCTGCCACCACCTCCTGTGGCAACGAATTCCATGTGTTTATCACCCTTTGTGTAAAGTAGTATTTTCTTCTATCTGTTCTAACCTGACTGCTCAATAATTTCATAGAGTGCCCACGAGTTCTTGTATTGTGAGAAAGGGAGAAAAACACATCTTTCTCTACCTTCTCTAACCCGTGCATTATCTTGTAAACCTCTATCATGTCTCCCCTCAGTCGTCTTTTCTCCAGGCTAAAGAGCCCCAAGCGCCGCAATCTTTCCTCATAGGGAAAGTGTTCCAACCCTTTAATCATTTTAGTTGCCCTTCTCTGTACTTTTTCCAGTGCTATGATATCTTTTTTAAGGTGTGGCGACCAGAACTGTACAGGAGACCAGGAGGCCTCTGTAAGTGCTCCCTGCAGTGGTTTATCCCCAGAGATATTGGCAGCCATTAGGCACACCACGAGGGAGGAGCTATTATCCCTTTGTCATGCAGAGACTCAAGGGCCCAGTAATGATCCCTCCTCCTCTTGGCCAGAGAATAACTCCACTAGTCGGGGAGTAAACAATCCTTGGCCCACTAAGGCATCCAGAAAGATTGTTAGCAAATGGGTGGATAAGTCTGCCTGCTGGTTAGAAGAAGGCTCATCTCCCAGTGAAGGCTCAGATGATGGGGACTTCCTAACTGAGGAAGAGGAGGAGGAGGAGGAGGAGGAGGCATGCAAAGTGGAACAGTCCAACAGTCTCTTTCAGGCTGAGGATTATCAGTATCTGTTGTCAAAGACCCTGGCAGCACTAGATCTCAGGGAGATCCCTAAAGGGGAGGAGGAGGATCCTAAGTCAGAGACCTCTAGAATTAGATGCAAGGAGAATAGAGAATTCTTCCCTAGGTCGGAAGAAAAAGCCAAGGTCTTCCCTTTCCCCGAGTACTTTGAGAGGCAACTGAGGGCGGAATGGGCGATGCCAGCAGCTCCTAAGCAGTTCCCTAATTCCCTTAAAAAATTGTATGCTTTGCCTAGCTTTGCAACTGAGTTGTTACAGGTGCTGATTGTGGATGCTCCCGTGACGGCCCTCCAGTCCCATGGCTTGCTTTCGGAGGACGGCCAAGGATCCATCAAAGACAGCCTGGACAAAAAGGGAGACGGAGCCCTTAAGAGAGCACATGAAGCCATGGCTATGGCGATTAAGGCCTCTGCCATAGCATCCATTGTATTCAGGGCTTCAGTGGTATGGATCAGGAGATTGATGGAACTCCTACCGAACAACAGCAAACGACTTCTGGAAGGCGCCAATCAAATTCTTAAAGCCAACACCTTTACAGCAGATGCCACATTAGATGCCGTGTCCTTCGTTTCAAGAGCGATGGCTATGAAAACATCGGCAAGATGCCTTTTTTGGCTTTGGGCCTGGCCCGCAGATATTCAAGCAAAGACCATTCTGATGTCTTATCCATTCCTGGGAAGCAGGCTATTTGGGGAACAACTGGATAAAATCCTGGTAGAAACCAAGGACAAGAAGGCTCTTCCGAGATTTCTAAAGAGAACAGAGAAACGACCCTTTGGCTACCAACCCTTCAGATCCCAACACATGTTGCCCAGGAGTAGACAAGATACCAAGCACACTTGGACCTTTCAGAGGAATCAGTCACACAGAGGCGCCTTCCAATCCAGATCACGGAGACAACAGCTAAACCGCACCAGCAGGCACGAGTTGGACGATAAAGGTCAGAAGCCCTGACTCGCGGGAGGCTCTGGTGGGAGGAAGATTACGTCTCTTTCGTCAGATATGGCTGGAGTCCAAGGTGGATGCCTGGGCCAGAGAAGTAGTATCCAGCGGCTATTTAATAGAATTTTGCTCGCTTCCACCAGAACATTTCCTAATTTTGCCTATAAAAAGAAATCCAACCAGACGCAACATCACAATCAGAGCCATACATCACCTCATAGACACCAAGGCTGTTGAACCGGTCCCACTCAATGAAAAAGGAAGAGGGAGGGGTGTACTCTATTTTCTTCACAGTCCCAAAGAGAAATGGGGACTGGAGAGCCATATTGGACTTGAAGTACGTGAACCGATTCATAAAGTTAAGTCATTTCCGGATGGAGACTCTCCACTCCATAGCAGAGGCCCTTCAGGAGGGAGAGTTTCTAACATCCATAGATCTCATGGGAGCGTATCTTCATGTTCTTATTGCCTCGGCCCATCTCCAGTTCATGAGATTCTGTGTAGGGGACCTCCACCTGCAATTCAGGGTGCTGCCCTTTGGACTAGCCACGGCCCCGAGAGTGTTTACCAAACTTCTCATTGTACCTATTGTCCGACTACGGGAAATGGGCCTCTATCTTCATCTGTATCTGGACGATATCCTAATAAGATCCAGGTCAAGAGAGTCTTCTCTTCAAGATACCTCATGCATACTTCAGTTCCTGAAGGAGTATGGTTTTTTGATAAACACAGCCAAATGCTCCCTGCAACCAACACAGAGCCTGGAACATCTGGGACTGATAATAGATACTCGAGTGGGACGCTTCTTCCTTCCCAAGGAAAAGGTCATCAAGACAAAGCAGTTGGTGTTGAACATCATCAGACAACCTTCGTCTCTGCTTATGGAGCTATCCAAACTTCAAGGACTGTTGGTAGCAGATGCGGAAGCAATTCAATGGGGTCCCTTCCACATCAGGCCCCTTCAGTCCTTTTTGAGACCTTTCCAGATGCAGATAGCACAGAGACAGGTTGTAAGGATGCAGCTACCCAGACATGTAAAAGAAAGCCTAAAATGGTGGATGATAGAATCCAACCTGAAGCAAGGCAAGAGTTTTCTCACTCCATCCTACATTCAGATCTTTACAGATGCAAGTCTCCAGGGTTGGGGAGCCACTTTGGACAGATCCCCGATTCAAGGTCTCTGGACGGCGAAAGAGCGATCTTTACCGATCAGCGCCCTGGAAATGAGGGCCATCCATCTAGCGCTAAACCAGTTCAGCAATCAAATTTCTCACTCACATGTCCTGATCCAAATGGACAATATAGCCGCAAAGATGTACATCAACAGACAACGGGGGACGAGATCATCATGATTACAGAGGGAAACGAACAGGATCATCAGCTGGGCAGAAAAGAATCTTCTATCCGTCCGTGCGGAACATGTCAAAGGAGTACTCAACGTGCAGGCGGATTGGCTGAGTCGGGAGCATCTTCACCCAGGAGAGTGGTCTCTCAACAGGGAGGTTTTTCTTCTCATCACGGCCCACTTCGGCACTCCAAAAGTGGACCTGTTTGCCTCACATCTGAACTGTTAGGTTCCAAGATTTTTTTCCAGATACTTCTATCCAGAGGCGGAGGGCATCGATGCTCTGACCTCACAATGGCTGAGAGGGCTACTGTATGCCTTCCCTCCTCTTCCAACACTGCCCAGGCTTATAAGAAAAATAAGGGAACAGAAGGCGACTGTGATAGTAATAGCCCCATGGTGGCCAAGGAGACCTTGGTTCTCTTCCATTCAGCTTCTGTCCAGCATGCCTCCACTCCACCTTCCATCACAACCGGACCTTCTGCAGGAAGGGCTGATATGGCACCCTCACCCAGAGTGGATGTCACTGACAGGGTGGAAATTGAACGGGAACATCTGTCCATGATGGGCTACCCCCCACAGATAGTCAGCACCATACTGGCTGCCAGAAAAAGCTCAACCATAAGCATTATACAACACAACATGGAAGGCCTTCACATGCTGGTGTAGGTGCAAGAAGTTAGATCCCATAAAACCGTCTCTAGGAAACATTCTCGGGTTCCTTCAAGAGGGCCTAAACAACGGATTGAAACCAGCAACGCTAAAGAAACAAGTACCAGCCATCAGTACTGTCTTACCCATAGTGGGAAAGGAACCCCTTTCTTCACATCCACATGTACGCAAGTTTGTCAGGGGAGCGGCTCTGTTGAATCCCCCAACAGTACATTGGTTTCCAAACTGGCGCCTTAGCGTAGTGCTAAAGGCTCTTACAAAGACACCTTTCGAGCCAGTAAGAGACATTGACATGCGATGGCTGAAATTAAAAACTATCTTTCTCATAGCAATAACATCAGCTTGCCTTGTTTCTGAGTGCCCTGTCTGTTCGATCAGACCTCTGCATTTTCCACAAGGATAAAGTCGTGTTGAGAACAGATCCATCTTTCCTACCAAAAGCTTATTCAAAATTTCATCGTTCTCAAGAGATCAATTTGCCCTCCTTTTGTCCGAACCCAAGACACTCCAAGGAACGCGAGTAACATAATCTTGACATGAGGAGAACTCAAAGGTGTATCTGACTAGAACAGAACACATCTGACAAATGGAGTCTCTGTTCATAAACATCACACCTTCCAAGCTCGGACAACGCATGTCACCGGCGGCGATTGCTTGCAGAGTTAAGACCTGCATTAAGGAAGCATACACAGCTCAGAATTTGGGTGTGCCTAACGGGATTACAGCGCATCCAGCGAGAAGGGCCTCAATCAATGCAGCTCTACGAAGAAATGCTTCAATAGAGGAAATCTGCAGAGCCGCCACGTGGTCTTCACTGTCTACCTTCGTTAAACATTATCGTCTACACACTTATTCTTCGGCTGACGCAGCCTTTGGAGGATGGGTACTACAGCACGTGGTGGAGGACGAAGATCTTATCCCACCCGAACAATAGAGCACTGCTTTGAGAGCACCCAAGATGTCCTCCGCCTCAGGACCTTTGGACACTTACCGTGAAGGGTCCTTCTCCTCTGAGGTCAGGAGGACATCTTGCCCTCCCAAGATCTTCTGAGACTTTAAGGACATAACAGAATTTCCCTGCCCTGTTTTTTCTCTCTCATGCTGCCTATTCTTCACGTTTTCTAGCTGAGTGTTTCGAATAACTTTTTCCTGATTTAACCTTTTCTGTCTGTATTTGAAAGACCTGCTACAATAGGTGTTACAGATTATTGGTCACTTAGATATATACTGCTGGGGAGAGTCACACGACTAAAGGAAGAGGAAGAAATTCTACTTCCTGCCTTCCCGATAGGATGGTGGGAAACACCCAAGATGTCCTCCTGACCTCAGAGGAGAAGGACCCTTCACGGTAAGTGTTCAAAGGTCTGTTCTCCACAAGTCCTTGTTGGTCCCTCCCTTGTGTTTTTCTGAAATAATAAAAATATTAAATATTTAACTTAATAAATATACAACACCTCTGAGGCTATATAAATAGCTGTTGTGATGTCAGCACATCCAGCTATGGTCTGGGAGATTAGAGCTCAAATCCTCATTTAGTCATGAAACACTTTGAGCTAGTGGCTGTCTCTTAGTTTAGCCTACCTATTGTTAGAAGGATTAAGTGGAGAGAACCATGTACATTGTCCTGAACCCCTTGGAGGAAGGTTTGGGTAAAAATACAATAAAATACAATAAAGTAAGCCTCTGTCTATTTTTTGACATATTTTTAAATCAATATGTTTTTGAATTAGGTTATACCAACCAATTACTATGCAATTTAGTAAGTTTTATAATAATAAATGAAAATTCTATTGATTTAAATTGACCGCTTTTGGAGGGGGCGAAGGAAATTTTAAATCGCTTGATTTAAATCTGTATTCTACTATTGACTTTCCTTAGCTGGTATGGACTTTCTCAGCAGTCTGAATAAAAAGTACAAAGAAACTACTAATGCATAGAGAACCCATGGGGAAACTGGGAAGCTTGGGCTTATGGCAGAGGTAGTTCAGTTCACCATGTGATCGGGCAGCTGAAGTGCAGTAACTGCAGTGGGCATTGCCTGTTGTCAGGATCTCAGATCCTTCTAGTTGCAAAAGCATTTTCTTTGCTTTTTGTTTTTTTAATGAAACACTTTAACATTAGTTCTTGACATGAGCTATCAAAAAATACATACATGATAGAACAGCCAGTTAAAATATTATATCTCAGCCAATAGAAAACTAGCATCTTAGCAATCAAGGGTAGACATCATCACATCTAAGACTAATTCCCCAGCAAGAACAATCTAAACTAACTCAAAGCTTTTCTAAACAGAGAAGCATTAGCTGCCCTCCTAGAAACCACAGGATCCCTGCTGTGTCTCACAGAGGAGGGTATTGCATAGTCTTGGGGCGGCAATTGAAAAAGCACTATCATATGCTGCCATCTACTGCATTTTCAAGGTGGTGGCAGTGGCACTTTAAAAAACGGTCTCATTAGATGACTTCAGTGCCTAAGTTCAGATATCCTGGTCACAGAAATTCAAATGCAGACACCTTGGTTTAATCCCACTTTTGATTTTTGCTGTGTGGTGAATAAATAAACACCAGTTAGCCAAGGTACCTGCATTTGGATGTCACAGCAAATTGGAGCTTGATCATACAAGGTAGATTGGAATCAAGCTTTGATTGCGGTCGGAGGTATGGAGAAGCTTCAACAAAACGGCAGCAAGTTGTACTCTTGGCCAATCTCAAGATCTTTGTCTCAACGACATCATTAAGGGCACAGTGAGGGTCTAAGTTGGAAGTAATCAGGATTTGTTTGATTTGTGGTAAAAACTTTGAAAAGTATACTCTGCAAGAGTTCTAGAAAGGGATGAATTGAAACTTGAACATCATTATGCTTCTCATCTTGCAAAATTGTGACTTTGAACTAATTATAATTTTATTCTAAACTAAAAGATGGCACTCTGAAATTTTGCTAGGAAAAAAATATTGTAACAATCAGAAATAAAGTTAGTATAACTGCCTATGCAGAAAAATGTGTCCAGTACAATAATGAAACCAATTAACATGTCAGGAGGGCAAGTAATTGTTCCCTCTTTGAATTAAAACATAAGTTATTGAGGGAAGGTGGTTATGATGTACAAATATGAGTATCTTTAAAACCTAACAGTAATACTTCATGTCATCTGCTACCTTCTTAAAATTCTTTTTAATAACTGAAGTTACTATGACCATAAAGTTTGAGATAAAATTTGTACTGGTAAAATGCTATACTAGCTATATTGGTTCACACCTAGCATCACCCTGCACAATAATTTAGGTTCATTATCGGTTTTTCTGTGTAATCCCACGTTCGCGACTGTGTAGTTCTTGCATCTGCGCGCTAAGGAATTCACTGCCGCCGGTTGCTATTAGCACGGGGAAAATATGCAGGCTACGAATACTGTTTGAGTGAACAGATGCAAGAACTACACAGTCGCGAACGTGGAGGACAAGACAACACAACACACACGCTCCTGACGAGGCGAGGGACGAAATCTGTGCTTCAGCCGGCCCCAGATTGGGTGTGTCTAGATGTTCAACGACGCTAGGGTGGCCTAGCCCCCCTCCTCTCTCCAACGCATTATTATTGTCACTCAATGGACTGTCACGTAGTTTATATGGATTACAATTGTATATAGTTAGCCTGTATTACATACTGCATAATAGGGTTGCCTGTTTGTTATAACGGTGCTAAACCACTTAGCCTGTATGCTGTGAGGCGTCGCCTATTGGTACTTGTGTTTGTATTCCCCTATGAAGAATATGCTGTAAGGCGTTGCCTATTGTAAGTTTATGAACCATTTAGCCTGTATGCTGTGAGGCGTCGCCTATTGGTACTTGTGTTTGTATTCCCCTTTGAAGAATATGCTGTAAGGCGTTGCCTATTGTAAGTTTATGCTTATTTAAAATTTTTTTGGAGCATTGAAAAGTAAGGCGTTGCCTATTGTAAGTTTATTTTGCTTACTTTAAAAATTCTTGGAGCTTTGAAAGTTGTAGACTTTATTGATATTGGTTCAAGAGCTTGAGGTTCATTCCATGTGAGTTAATTTCATAAGCTTTGTTGTCTTGGAGCATCGCTCGTTTCAACCCCTCGCGGGATTCCCCCCCCCCTTTATTGTATTGGCTTTTGGCGAGGGTAGCCCTTTCTTTTCTGCTTACTACGTAATGGAGAGCCAAGCTGTAAAACCAAGATGCCTACATTTCCCATTAAAACTTGAGGTAAGCTGACAAGTGTCCAACCTGTGTCAGGCGTCACTTGTAGCTTGGCTCTGAGGTTTCCAATGCAATAAGATCCGACGCCTCAGATCTGGCATTCAAAGTGTAAAGACTCCACCAAGGTCCCTATCCAAGCTACATTGGAACCATCAAGCAGAGAAGGAGCCTTAGAGGGAGAGTCTCCTAGGAAAAGGACAAAAAAGACCAAGCATTTGGTCCCCAAGGAGGTTACTTCCAGGACACCACCTAGAGGTTAACGGATAGACCAAGAAGTTTTTGTGATTGAACCCTCTCTTACTCCCTGTATGTGCTCCAGGATATCATCAGTGCATTCCACAATACCATCACCCTGCTTACCTGAGGAGGAAGGAGAGATTCTACGCAGGAGATACTGGTCAACCCAATCCTCATTGCCTCAGAAGGGCTACTTCAGACAGCATACCAAAGGACTACTTACAAGGTGGACACAGAGAGCCACACAGATGTATGGCCCAGGGAACCCTCACCAAGGCCACTAAGGAGACAACACTTCTCCAGTTCAAGGATCGCTTTTCAGTTTTCAGAATCAGAAACTGGTCCTGACTGTTCCTGGCTGGAAACAGCCCTAGCAATTCTTCAGACCCTTCACCTGATGATACAGTGGATGGAGACTGGAGATACGTAACCTGTGGATGATTTCCATGCTTACACAGAACAACTCATGAGAATGGCAAGATCCTTGGAGATAGATATCTCTCCAACTGAGCCCAAACCCAAAGATAAGATCCTTAAACACATTTATTAAGGTTCCACCTCAAATGTGGCGTTCTCTATTATTGAAGGATTAGCAGAAATAATGAATACTCTCCTGGAGAAACCTGCATCGGCTACAGCTACCACTAAAAAGGCTGAAAGCCTCTACAAAATGAAGCATGATTTCTTTGCATATCTGTCATCACGTCCTCTGCCCTCCTCGCTTATAACTAAAGAGATGCAGACATGGCAAAGACAGGATCCACACTCCACCCCTTCTGATAAAGAAGGAAAGAAACTTGATGCCACAGGAAGAACACTATTCATCTGCTGCATTAAACAAAAAAATGGCGAACTATAGCGCAATGATGGGAACGTACCAAATTTTTCTTTGAGGCAAGGCAGCTGCTTTTCATGACAAGTTGCCAGAGGACCAGAGATATCTGGTCAGGATTATTCAAGAGGAAATTATGAGACTTCCAAGATACCACATCAATGCTGGCTGCAATGCTGCTGACACTTCAGTGAGATTCTTGGCATCAGCCATAGTATTGAGAAGACATGTATGGCTGTGCGTGACAGCGCTACCCACTGAGATACATGCCAAGGTGGAAGACTTACCCTTTGAAGGGAAAATGCTTTTCTCAGAAAAAACGGATGATTACCTGTCCCAGAAAAGGAAAGATCGTCAGACAGGACATTCATATGGCATCCTCCTGCCAGCACAACAAAGCCATGGAAGACAGTTCAGAAAGCAATCCCAGTACAGATGGAAGTCTCACTATTTCTCTTGTGGTCCGGAGTGGGGCAGTCAAGACCTCTGGGTAGCTCCTCCTCCGTCTCTTACGCAGGGTCGGACGAAGCTTGCGATCCTCGGGGGAGGGGCTCCCAGGCTGCTCCAGTTTTTTCTGGCCCTGCTCTGCAGGGGGATGCGAAATCCTTTGCTCCGTGGGAGCAGCGATCCTACATAGAACGACAAGGAAAAGAGGCGCGTGCTCAGCGGGGAAAGGAAGGATTTTCTGGCAGCGACCGGCAGAGAAGTCCCCAAGGAAATAAAAAATGAGGTGAAGAAAATAGCCCTAGCAGCAGCCTTCACAGCGGACGCCACTCTGGATTCATTCCAAATGTCTTCCAGGGACCATTGCGGAAAGTAAACAAATGGAAAAACAACTAAGATTTCATTCGATCCCGGAAACAGAGGAAAAGACCGCCCGAGAGCAGATTACAGAAATTTTGGCAGAGTACCTGGGGAAGGAGGAAGAGGAAATTGCAGCTCTCCTAGATGTGGTGTACAGAATCAACTCAAAATTTGTGTCTCAGAGGAAGCTACCAAGGGACATGATTGTGCAATTTACGACAAGAAGTACAAGGGAATTAATTGTGACCAAACAGTTCCAGGATCCACTAGAAGTTGATGGAAAGGCGGTAAGAATCATGAAGGAACTGCCCAGATCGGTGTTGTTGGAAAGAAAGAAATACATGGAGCTAGTTCAGATGTTAAAAGAAATGAAAGTAAAATACCGATGGGAAATACCAGAGGGACTGACATTTGAATTTGGCGGAGCAAGAAAGAGCATCAGATCTGGTCAGGAAATGGAGGATTTTATTAGTAAAAATGAAAAGGACTTGCCAAAACCACAAAGGCTTGATCATGGAGTGTAAAGTTCTATCTTGGAATGTAAATGGACTAAACTCACCCTGTAAACGTAAGGTTATTTTCCACTGGCTCGTAAAACCGAAATGTAAAATTGTATGCCTACAAGAGACACATATCAGAAAGCAAGATGTAAAATATTTGAAAATGGCAAAGCTGGGAAAAGAGTTTGTAGCTGCCTCCAAACAGAAAAAGAGGGGTGTTGTATTGTATATAAAGGAGGAACTACAGCCTAAAGTGGTGTTAAGAAGCTCGATATTTGGCGGTGAAAATAATTTGGAATTCAAAAAAGACATTGGTGATTGGAATTTATGCGCCTAATGGTGCAAAAGAAAACTTTTTTATGGACTTACAAAAACAGATGAATTGTCTTATGATCAAATAATATTGGCAGGTGATTTTAACGGAGTTACGAACTTGGAGGAGGACAAGAAATCTAAGACTACACTAAAGAAAAGAGGACTACTACCAAAGTCATTTTTTGCAATCACAAAACAGGAAAGTTTAGAGGATGTATGGAGGAGACAGTACCCCAAGAGTAGACAATATACATATTATTCTGCAAGACATTTTACACTATCAAGAATTGACATGATCTGGGCCTCCAAAGAACTGTTGCTTTGGACTAAAGAGGTGGAAATAATGCCAAAGGTAGGCTCAGATCATAATCCAATTGTGTGGAAATTTGGTAAGAATAGTAAAAGAAGAGGATGGAGAATAAATGAGGACCTGTTACAAATGGAAGAGAATATTGCGTTACTGCGAAGGGACACCAAGTTCTTTTTGCAATGCAACTTGAATAAAGAAGTATCGACAAACAAGGTTTGGGATACATATAAGGCTGTGATCAGAGGGATACTAATGGACTTGAATGCAAGAGATAGGAGGAAAAAGGAGGAAAAAAGACAAGAAATCATGGAAAAAATTAAAGCCAAAGAGATTCAACTCAAAAAGAGACCAAGCAAAAAGAAAATATATCAGGATATTAAAATATTGCAGGAACAGTTATTGACAATGAACAATAAAGAATTGGAGTGGAATTTAAAGAGGATGAATCAGAGGTCGTTTGAGGGAGCAAATAAGCCTGGGAAATATTTGGCATGGCAACTAAAAAAGAGGAAAGAGAAGAAAATTATTAGCACGATACGAGAAGATGATAAGTTACTAAGTGATCAAGTCGCCATTAGTAAAGCCTTTTTTAAATTTTACGCAAAATTATACCAAAAAAAAGAGGTGAACAAAGATTCAATAGCGGATTATTTAGATAAGATGAAACTTCCGACAATCTCAGAAGGATGGAAAGAAAAATTGAATAAGGAGGTGACAGAAGAAGAAATAAAAGAAGCTATTCAATCAACGAAGCTGGGGAAGGCCCCAGGTCCAGACGGATTAACGGCAAAATTTTATAAAACAATGGGCCAAGAACTGGTGCCTCTCCTGAAGGAGGTAATGAATGGTGCTATGCAAGACCAAGAGATTCCTGACACTTGGAAGGAGGCCAACATATCATTGATTCCAAAAGAAGGACAAGATTTGACTAATGTTAAAAATTATAGACCAATTTCATTGTTGAATAATGACTATAAAATATTTGCAAAGGTATTGGCGGAAAGAATTAAAGGATGGATGTCGGAATTCATTGCAGAAGAACAAGCGGGATTTTTACCTAATAGACAAATTAAGGACAATCTGAGAACAGTAATAAATGCTATTGAATATTATGATAAGCATTGCGATAGAGAGGTTGATTTCTTTTTCGTAGACGCAGAAAAAGCATTTGACAATCTGAACTGGGACTTTATGTTCGCCACTATGGAAAAGCTGCAAATGGGAGAAAAGTTCATACAAGCAGTTAAAGGAATTTATAAAGACCAAAGTGCAGCGATTGTAGTGAATGACGATCTGACAAAAAAACTAAAAATAAACAAAGGTACAAGGCAGGGCTGCCCATTGTCTCCATTGTTGTTTATATTGATCTTGGAAATACTGATGATCCAGATACGAGAGGACGATACAATTTGAGGTATAAAGATAAGAGAGTTTACCTACAAGGTCAGAGCATTTGCAGATGACATAATGTTGATTGTAGAGGATCCAATCGACAATATGTCAAAGGTAATAAAGAAGATAAAGGAATTTGGAGACTTGGCCGGTTTTTTCGTAAACAAAAAGAAGTCGAAGATACTATGTAAAAATATGACTAAACAGAAACAACAAGAATTGATGGAATTAACGGACTGCGAGGTAACAAAGTAAAATATTTGGGAATTGAATTAACTGCAGAAAATATAGACTTATTTAAGAACAACTATGAGAAGCTGTGGATACAAATAGAGAGAGACTTGATAAAATGGAACAAGTTGAATCTATCATGGTTGGGCAGAATTGCGACAATAAAAATGAATGTGTTACCTCGTGTGATGTTTCTGTTACAAACGATTCCGATTATCCGAGACTCTAAACAATTTGAAAAATGGCAAAGAAAAATTTCGAACTTTGTGTGGGCAGGCAAGAAACCACTTGTTAAAATGAAAGTGTTACAGGATGCGAAAGAAAGAGGTGGCTTGCGACTGCCCAACCTAAGACTGTATTATGAAGCAATTTGTTTGACACGGATAAAGGATTGGATAATGTTGAAAAATCGCAAACTTCTGGCATTGGAAGGCTATAAGAAAATATTTGGATGGCATGCATACCTATGGTACGATAAAATAAAAGCGGACTCTCGGTTTCTGCATCATTATATCAGAAGACGCCTCTTCACAATCTGAACGAAATATAAGATGTATCTGGAAAATCAAATCCCCTCTTGGGTGGTCCCATATGAAGTAATAGACCCGAGAACTGTCGATAACGAACAGCAATGTTTAACTTACAAGGAGATAACACAAATACAACAGTTAACGTTAAAAATAAAATCAGAAGAAGAATTGTCTCCTTGTTATAATTGGTTTCAATACAGACAGATCAGAGATCTTTACAAATCGGACTGTTCAAGAGGAGGAATAAGAATGGAAAACTCAGAATTGGAAGAAGTAATGCTACAAGAAGGCAAGAAACAAATTTCAAAGATTTATAAGATACTTCTGAAATGGTACACTGAGGATGAAACAGTGAAAGTACAGATGGTGAAGTGGGCAATAAACTTTCATAAAGAAATAACGATGGAGTCCTGGGAGCACTTGTGGAAGAATACAATTAAGATTACAACGAGCATGAATATTAAAGAAAATGTGTATAATAATAATAATAATAATAATAATAATAACAACATTCGATTTATATACCGCCCTTCAGGACAACTTAATGCCCACTCAGAGCGGTTTACAAAGTGTTATTATTACCCCACAACAATCACCCTGTGAGGTGGGTGGGGCTAAGAGAGCTCAAGAGAACTGTGACTCGCCCAAGGTCACCCAGCTGGCTTTGTGGAGGAGTGGGGAATCAAACCCGGCTCTCCAGATTAGAGTCCCGTGCTCTTAACCACTACACCAAACTGGCTCTCTGTATAAGATGATATACAGATGGTACCTAACACCAAAAAAAATTGCACTGGGGAATGCTAATATGTCAGACAAGTGCTGGAAATGTAAAAAGCACGAAGGATCACTATATCATATGTGGTGGACATGTGAAGTAGCTAAACAGTATTGGGGTGAAATAATTGAAGTAATAAATGAGATTTTACAAATACAAATAAATAAGAACCCAGAATTGTTGCTACTGAACTTGGGAATGGAGAACGTTCCAGTGCAGCACAGAACATTGTTATTTTACATGACAGCTGCAGCAAGATTATTGTATGCGCAGAAATGGAAAGTGCAAGAAGTACCTACTGTAGAGGACTGGATTTACAAATTGCTGTACATGGCAGAAATGGACAAAATGACAAGAAAACTTAAAGACCAAGACCCAGAACAATTTATGGCAGACTGGGCGAAAATGAAACAATATTTGGAGAAAAAATGGGATGTGAAAGGAGAACTGTGGCAGTTTGAGAACTTTTAAACTATGATACTACAAACAGAAGAGAGAAGTGACTTTACCAATAGAAGAAATGTGTGTCTATATTAATCTAAGCTAGGATTATAGTTAACTATAGGAGGGGTAGAATTTATAACTGATACTTAGAAGTGGGATTGATATACTAGAAAAAGTAATATAGCATACATATAGTAAGGGAAGAGGAAATTATTTAGAGTAATACATGTTATTAAGTTAGAATATTAACTATTATTAAGTTTGAATTATGGTTAAGTATAAGATATGAGAAGTATGCTGTTAATTATGGGAAGAAGTATTAGTAAAATTAATTTGATAAGTATGTTATTAATTTTGGGAAGAAATATCAGTAAAACTAATATAGTATGTATAGATTATAGAGTAATTAGGGCTTAGAGTAAGGATTGCTATGTAGGGATGCTTGATTGTCTAATATAGGATATGTTAAGTAATAAAGGGGGTAGAGGGTTGGAAAGCTGTTGGAAGTCAAGAAGGAGGGGGGGAAAGGGTGGGGATTAGGTTAGATTTAATCAGATAGGGTTTAATTGAAATATTGTTTGAAATTATGCTCACCAATAAATTTAAAAAAAAAAATGTCTTCCAGGGGCATGGGTTTTAACGTAGCAGCCCGTAGGAATACGTGGTTGAGAAACTGGAACGTGGATCAACAAGCCCGTAGCAGGGTAGCAGCGATCCCATACTCGGGCTCCAAACTCTTTGGAGAGGCTCTGGACAAATATCTGGTGGAAAACGCCGAAAAGAAGAAAAGTGCTTCCATCTAAGAAAAGGGAACCGCGGTACAAAGGAAGACATTCCTTTCGAGACTTCAGAAGATCGGCCAGGCAGAGTACCGACAGACCGTTTAAGAGCAGATGGCAAACCAAATCAAGATCTGATGCCAGACCCTTTGCCTTTAGAAAGTCGGCCACCCAATCCAAAGGGCATAAGAAAAACATCCAAGCATGACTATCTGTGCTACGGGAAGACCGGTCAAATCGGGGGTCGCCTCCAGGCTTTTGCGTCCCAGTGGAGGCGAACCATCTCAGACAGATGGGTGCTGGAAACAGTATCCAAGAGCTATTCCTTGGAATTCGAGAAGACACCAACCAGACGATTCATTCAAGTGTTTCGGAATCAATCGCAGCAGAAGCACTGGAAAATAAAAGAAGCCATCCAGCACCTGCTACAGATCAAGGCGATAGAACCGGTGCCTACACAGTTCAGGAAACAGGGGGTGTATTCCATTTTCTTCATCATCCCCAAAAAGAACTGGGAGATCAGGGCCATCTTGGACCTAAAGTGGCTGAACCTTCACATAAAATCCAGAAAGTTCAAAATGGAAATGATGAAATCCACCACTGGAGCCATACAGCAGGGGGACTTTCTGGCATCCATAGATCTGTCAGAGGCCTACTTGCACATCCCCATACGTTCCTCTCACAGGAGGTATCTGCGCTTCGCCTACGATGGGGAGCACTACCAATACAGGGCTCTCCCCTTCGGCCTGAAATCCACGCCAAGGGTATTTACCAAAGTGCTTGTGACACTGGTGGCCTTCCTCAGAGTCCAAGGTATAGCCCTGTCTCCTTATCTGGACGACATTCTGATAAAGGCTTCCCGAAGAGAGAGAGGCAAGTATAAATCTCCTGGAGCTCAAGGCAATAAGAAACGGACTTTTGGGGTTCGAAAGCGACCTCCAGGGCAGTCACTTGATGGTACACACCGACAACATGACAGCGAAGGCCTACATAAAGAGGAAGGGAGGTACCAAGTCCAAACTTCTGACCAAGGAGGCAGAGAAGATTTTCCTCTGGGCGGAAAAGAGCGTAAAATCGATAAGGGCAAGCCATATTGCGGGACAGCAGAACATCCTGGCGGACTGGCTGAGTCGGAACAGGGTGGACCAGTCCGAATGGGCTCTGAACAAACAGGTATTTGCGCAAATATGCCAAAGGTTCGGCACCCCAGAGGTGGACCTCTTCGCTTCCATAAAGAACAGGCAAGTACCACAATTCTTCTCGAGGTACAACGAACCAGAGGCGATGGGAGTAGATGCGCTGACTCAGGAGTGGCCGCTTTGTCTTCTTTATGCCTTCCCTCCATCGAAGATCATACACAGGGTACTTCAGAGGGTCTTAGACCAGAAGGCGAACGTTATCCTGAGCACACCCTTCTGGCCTCAGAGGCCCTGGTTCCAGGACCTCAAGAGGATGTCTTGCGAGAACCCGTGGACTCTGCCACACAGGGAAGATCTTCTGGCACAAGGGAAGATTCGGCACCCAGACCCTGCATCCCTAAAGCTGACGGCCTGGAGGTTGAACATGGCCAGCTTAGGGACTTAGGGTATTCAGAAAGGGTAATCTCCACGATGCTGGCTTCAAGAAAGGGCTCTACCAACAAAAGCTATAATAAAACATGGCAAGTTTTCAATGACTGGTGCATCAAGAAAAGTCGCGACCCGATGTCGGTACCCATGAAACAGATTCTTCTATTTTTACAAGACGGATTGGACAAAGGGCTTAGTACCAGTACGCTGAAACAGCAGGTGGCGGCAATCTCGGCCATCAGGGGAACCAAGACTGGAACATCTCTCACTACACACCCCCATATCAAGAGGTTCTTGAGAGGGACCACGTTGCTGAATCCGCCTCAAGTAGATCATTTTCTGACCTGGAATCTGAACTTGGTGCTGAACGCGCTCACTAGGGAACCCTTCGAACCAATGGCAACCTGTTCCCTGAAAAATTTGACACTTAAGACAGTGTTTCTAGTGGGCTTGACTTCTGCCAGGAGGGTGTCAGAAATAGGGGCACTCTCGGTAAATAGGGACCTGTGTATTTTCCATCAAGATAAGGTAGTGTTGAGAACAGATCCTGCTTTTATACCAAAAGTCAACTCGTCCTTCCATAGGGGGGAAGACATCGTCTTGACCTCTTTTTGCACCAATCCCAAACATGATAAGGAGAGGGAGTGGCACAGGCTAGACGTTAGAAGGGCACTGAGTTTCTATATTGATAGAACAAGCCAGATACGCAAGGGGGAGAACATGTTTGTTTTGTTCAGACAGAACACCATGGGAGAGAGAGTAACGGCATCCACGCTAAGTAGATGGATCAGGGAGTGTATTGGGTTAGCATACAAGGCCAGGAACCTTTCACCCCCAGAAGGCATCACTGCCCACTCCCTCAGAGGGACAGCCACCTCTGCAGCTTACAGATCCTTCCCATCACTGGAAAAAATATGTAAAGCTGCAACATGGAAATCAGTCCACACCTTTACCAAGCATTACAGGATAGATCAGATGGCCTCGGCTGACACGGCCTTTGGCAGGAGGGTGCTTCAGCACATCCTAGACACATAGAATACCCGCCCCAGGGTTCACTGCTATGCATATATCCCAGAGGTCTTGACTGCCCCACTCCGGACCACAAGAGAATGGAAGATTTATACACTTACCGTGAAGCTTCCTTTCTTGGTGGTCCAGGAGTGGCGCAGTCACAATCCCACCGGGTACATAAATGGTCACGTAAAACAAATATATAAGTGACAAAGAAGGGAAAAAAGAGTTAACAACATGTTTAGGTTATTCACTTAGAGTGCAGTTATACTGTTACGTTTTTGGAATAGTTAACCCGTTGCCGTTATAGTTACCTGAAGCAGGACAGTAACAGCCTTGGAACGGGCTCAGTGGAGAATCGATGAGGGCTTGAAAAGGAACTGGAGCAGCCTGGGAGCCCCTCCCCCGAGGATCGCAAGTTTCGTCCAACCCTGCGTAAGAGACGGAGGAGGAGCTACCCAGAGGTCTTGACTGCCCCACTCCTGGACCACCAAGAAAGGAAGCTTCACAGTAAGTGTATAAATCTTCCATTCCAGCCATATCAGGGATCCATGTATCCTTCCCAATGGTCTTATCAAGGCAATCAAGGTGGCTTTGCAAAGAGAAAGCAACCTCACAGGCCAAGGCAGGGGTCACATTCACACCACACCAAGGAACAACATCAAGATGCCAAGCAGTTCTGACTAGTTCAAGGTCCAGAACTAGTTTTTGGTGAAAGGCTACTACTGGCATTGGGCTCAGTGAGGGTGAAGACTCCTCAGAGGAAGATGAGCCTCGTGTAACCAGCCAAGCCAGCCCTGATGCAGCTGAAGCTGGTAATCAGGAGGAACAGCTGCTGGCAGATCAGAGTCCGCGACCAGCAGCTGAGCCAGCAGCCCCAACACCCTGCAGCCAAAACACCACTGGTGAAGCCCAGCCATGCCCTCCAGTTCCACCACCACTGGTGAAGCATTGCCAAGGATGCCCAAACCCGCAGCTTCACCCAGAGAGCGCCGTAGGCAGAAGCAGTGGGTGGAGCTGCAGGAGAGGCGGCAAAGTGCACACCTCCTGGCCAGACGCCTGCTGCTTGTGGAGAGCAATGAGGAAGTAAGCACAGGATAGCTCCCCAGCAGCTGGCTGCCAGCCCAGCCTACCTATAAAACCCTGCCACAGACAACCAGGAAGTGTGGAAGCAACATGTCGGAATCCTGTTCCTGCTGCGGCCACTCTGCTGAACCATGCTCAGTATTTCAGTGCATACATGAGCTTTAAATCTTTATCATGGATTCTAATATGAAATCTGTCAAAGTGCTGTGAAAGTGACAAGAAAATAGAAATTGTAATCCTATAATAATATTGTAAAGTCATAAACCAAGAGTTTTATGTTCTACTAAGAGTACTACTTTATGCTGACATAGTAGTCACTTTATCTTCACTACATGCAGAAGAAGGAAATACAAACTCATTCCACAATAGTACCAAAGGTGATGTGATGGTCAGGAATTACCTGAAATGGACCACATATGAAAGTAACGGGGAAAAGGCTAGTTCCAACAAATATTTGCTATTTTGCAATGCATAGCTTGTTGCTGTTGTGTGTTGTAGTATTGTATAGTATATGTAGGTATTGAGTCAAGTATTGTCTGACTGACATATGTTAACCTTGATGCAGTAGAAGCTTTGAACTGACCCATATATAGAAACATGTACCACTGTACCAGATGCTGGTACCCATGTCCAGCATGGAGAAGCTCAAAGATCCACCTTCTGTTTGTGGAGGGCAGAAGAGTGCAAAAGAGTCCCCATTTTGAAGCAATTAAAATACTTTTTACAAAGTGGGTATAGGGAAGTGTGACAACACGGGAATGTGAGGAATTATTTTTTTCTTCATTTCCCATGATGCTCCAATGGTGGGTAAGTAGGATTTTTAATTTAGGCTTAAAATATTACAATCAGCGAGTTTAATACAGCAGAAGAAAATTCCATACCCTGACTCCTAAGTTGTATCTGGAACAGATGACAATTTTGTTAGTATGCCCCTTTTTCTTACTGAAAGGGCAGTTTATGAATATGGAATATCATAAACCCCTTTTCCTCATGTGCCTTAAGCACAAAACAATGCCTGGCCAGGCAGAACAGATGACACAACCCCAGCTGGAGAAGGTGTGTCAGATTGACTAACTACCCCTCCATGTTCCAGAGAAGCAATTAAGTGAAACAAAGAGGTCTTCCAGGAGTTCATGCTTCATGTTATCAACACCCTTCCGTACCTTCCCTCACCCACCTTCACAATCAGGAACCTGATAAACCCTTCCCTTCTGGCAGTCTCAGGACATCAAGCACCCTTCTCACCTAACGTTTCTCCCAGATATGTACAATCAAGCCTTTCTCACTGTTTCACCTCCGGACAAGCCATCAAGCTATTCTTTCAGGGTCAGAAGATGTAATTCTTCCGCAGAGTACATTTTGCACTATAACTATGCTGCCCTCAGCCATGTGCTGTGCGTGTGTTCCTTGGATCCATATGCACCCCCTCAGACATGTATCTGAGCCTTCTTGCTGCGAAGTGCTAGTTGCTCATGCTGCTGCCTCTATGGACATCCTCCCTCTCCTAGACTGATAAATATTGCCCTATCCTTAATCTCTCTCCCTCTTCCTTCCTGATTTTCTAGCTAGTCTGGTGTGATTTTCTGTGTGTTTGCCTTTTATTGCTCTGTTAATTAAATAAACCTTTTCTTTAGAACATTTTCCTGTTCATTTAAGAGTTTCTGTAAGGGAACAATCCTAGTATACATTGGTGGAGATCATAGGTACTCCCCTCTTGTTTAATGCTTTAATGCTAATTCCCCCAACTCACAAGGAGACCTCCCATTTGGGTAACCGATTAAGAACAAATTTAAAGCATCACTGGTCCACAGGAACCCTCCAGGTGTTCTGTAGACCATGGGAAAGCTGGGAAAAAGTTGACAAAGGCTATGTGGGTGACGGAGCAAGCTGAGCTCACAACAGCATGCCAGTTTTCTTATTGTGTTGCTAAATTCAGTTTTTTGTGCAGAGAACTGGTCCTGGGCTGAGAAAAGCAGAGCAAGGTGCAAAGAAGGCTAGAAAATGTGGGAAAGTGATAGTGGAAAGTAGGTCTAGACTGCAGGCAAGTGATGTGCTTGAGTTACTGTTTGTTTTGTTTTTAGTATTGCAAGAAATGCAGTGGTGGGCCTCAAGGCTCCATTAGAACAGATATGTTTCCTTTGATCTAGATCACACTAAGTAATTTTAGAATGTTACTGAAATTTTCTTCCCGTTTTCCAATTGAATACACCCAGTCTTTTTGAATATTTTTTGTGATTCTGTATTTTAGTCTGCCGTTTTCTTGTGACAGCATCTAGTGCTTGTTGGTCATTATCTACATCATAAATATTCATAAGAAAAGGCACAGTATAAATAATTAAATCAGTGTCCTAGCTGCTGTGAATAGATTACAAGTCAATTCGTAGTGATCCTTATGGACAGTCAGTGAATGCTAGTAATATTATGAACAAATGACATGTTTTATTGTATCCAGTTATTAACTTAATGGCATATAAAATCTTTTTCCAGAAAGCAGTAGTCTTTGGAATAACCACTGCATATGCATGAAGTTAGCTACAGGCTGAGATCGTTTTTAGCAGACATTGTTGCATAACAGCTCCACTTCAACAAAACCAAGAGAGCAGAAGTATATGAGGTGTACGCTTCAGGTTTCCGATTCAGGTTTTTAACCTGAATCGGGCCCAATTCAGAATGATTCGGTATTTTCAAATTGGCCCCAGCATTGCTGAGCCGATTTGGAAATACCAAAGCAAAGCTTTCTGAAGTGCTTCGGAATGTTTCAGAAAGCTTTGGGTAGAGCGGCAGCAGCCGCAGCACTTTTCTTTCTTTTCTGATTCACTACAACCGGCTCCTCCTACCGAGTAAAAAAAGGCATTGGGAAGGTTGAAAACCGCGTCTTTCTTGCTGTTTGAAAACAGCAAGAAAAATGATGCTTTGAGTTGCTACAACCCCCTCCTCTCCCCTCCCATCAGGTAAAAAAAGGCAGGAAGCTTGAAAGCAGCACTTGCTGTTTGCAAACGGCAAGAAAATTGCTGTGGCTACTGCTGCTCTACTGGTTTCTGAAGTGGCTTAAATACCCAAATCTTTTTCTGAAGTGGGAAAACCAAATCTTTTTGAGGTGCACACCCCTAGAAGTATGCTCTACCCTCATGCCATATTTCACTATACTCTAGTACTGTTAGCATTATCCCTTATTATTGCAATGTTGGAGTGTGTCAAGAAAATGTTTATTTATTTATTTCTAGTCCTCCTTTCTCACTGAGACTCAAGGTAGATTAGAGTGTGAGTCTGTTTAGGCAGTATCAAAGATATTTCAATAAACATTTGATTATTTGTTTATTTGTTTAACCTGTCCTCTCCACAAGCAGGCTTAGGGCAGGTTGCAGCCAGAACAATACATAATAAATATCAAAAAAATTATATAAAAACACAGTTAAAGTCTCAACATGGCATCTAATTCGCATAAAGTGCAGCAACTGTAACCAGAACCTCTCAGTACAGGTCAGGAGGAGAACTGCCAGAGAGTCACCACAGCAAGGGCAGGGAGGCCGAAACAAAAATGAGGGACTGCCTGCCTCAGCCATAAGCCTGATGGAACAGCTCTGTTTTACAGGCCCTGTGGAACTGTAAAAGATCCTGCAGGGCCCGGATCCCAACCAAAAGACATTCCACCAGGACTGCACTAGAACCGAGATGGCTCTGGCTGAGGACAGGTGGACATAATTTGGGCCACGGACCACCAGCAGATGTTGGCCAAAGGAACATAAGACCCTCCAAGGGATATAAGGGAAGATCCAGTCCTGAAGATATGCTGGTCCCAGTCTGCTCAGGGCTTTAAATGTCATAACAAGAACCTTGAACTTTATCTGAAGCTCAGCTGCCAGCCAGTGCAGCTGATGTAGCACCTGATGAACGTAGCACCTGATGATCCCCATAAGAACCTGTGCTGCTGCATTCTGGACCAGTTGCAATTTCTGGGTCAATCTCAAGGGTAGTCCTGTGTAGAGCGAGTTACAGTAGTCTAGTATGAAAGTGAACATTGCGTGGATCACTGTGGCTGGATCATGGGGGGGAGAGATAGAGTACAAGCTGCCTCATCTGACAAAGATGAAAAAACGCCCATCTGGCAACTGATGCAATTTGGGCCTCCATCGAAGGTGAGGCATCCCATTTATTGAGTATATACATGCAAATTTGCAAAGATTTAAAAAACGGCAGAAATCCAATACAGAGTTGAGGAAATGTTGAAACAGCAAAAGCAATTTTGTGACCAGTATATTAAACAACATAGGAACTACCCAGTAGGATCATACTTTGAGACCACTTCCTTACAGTACTGTATGTTTCAAATGATAAAATATGGCTAGAGTTAGCGCCACATGCCTATATAATACAGTTCTTTTTAAAAATAGATTTCTGTTTTCATATTTAAAAGGACCTACTGAGTCCCTCTGTCCCGCTGCTTTTTAAATACAGTGAAGATAGCCGAGATATCTCAGATCCTATATCAGCATTTCTCTTACATAGAAAAAATATCTGCTCATCGTGGATCTCTCTTGTTTCTCCTAAGAGTCTGACTATTTACTCCTTACTGTTCCAGGGTTCTCATATCATCTATAGGGAGGTAGATTATTACCAAAGGGAGGGACAATGCTTGGGCCTCTGTCTCCATCCCTGTCTAGCTTCTGCTGCCCTGCATGCATGTGGAACAAAACTTTTGTCTCAGTCACTTAAAAGGCAGGACTGGGGGGATGACTTTAGCTTCTGCTTCTATTTCACTTCTTCCTTAACAACAGGAAGATTTGTCGTTTGTGTGTGTGTGTGTGTGTGTATGGATTGTAGAAAACAAGTTATATCTTTGCTTCAGTTCATCTCCAGTCTGCTTTGCCTTCAGCTACAGCCAGAGTCTTTGCCCCTGCCTAGCTAGGACAAAGTAGTTCATGTAGACACCACCTAGGCTTATATGGAGAGAACACCCTCCAGAAGCTGATGTGGTACAATTATAGGCAGAAAAGGAGAACTCTAAAGGGAGTTTCCTTCTAGGGAGGATACACTTGATTTGCTGACTGTTCTGTCCTCCCCCCTATCCCCGGGAAATAAAACCAGTCAGTGAGGAACTAAAATAACTTATTGATGAGAAGGTTTCCAATTTCAAATGTTCCTGAATGATGGGGAAAAAATGAAATCGTGCCCTAGAAGTACAGTATTTATTTTGGGGGGTTTGGAACACTTAATATTTTTGAATGGTTGTAGTTTAGGTTTCACCTTAATCAGTAAAACTAACTGCTTACCACTGGTACATAGCACCTTTCTGCTTGTGGCTATCTCTTGATGGGAGGCCATTTTCATCACTCAAATACACTGAACTACAATGTCTCATACAGGTTCGGTTTTAGTGTTGGTTTCATCAGTAAGAAAATCCTTTATGGATTGCAGAATCCTTGTATGCTACATTCCACAAATGCTACAGACCCAGTTTGCGGCCTTTGGGGGTGAAGGGGTGCGGAGCAAGGTGGCCACCATTAATCTGGGCTTAGTGGCTCCCAGCAACCCCTGCGTGGGCAGCACAGCAGTCTGTGGTTCAAACACCTGACCAGTCTATTGGCAGTAGGCTGGCTGGGCTTGCATTGGGAGGGCTTCCTGGCCAGCATACCTGGAGGGTGCAGTCTTCCCTCTGGTCTGCTGTCCGAGGGTAAAGGGCAGTGCAGGTCAGGCTTCCAACACTTGGCTCCTGAACCAACTTCCCACCCATCCTACCCTCATTCTAGGGATTGTTGTGTATTTGTAATGGCTCTTGAGTTTAAAAACTTCTGCTTTATTCTCTTGGCTATTCTGTTTGTGTCAGAACTTTGGGAAGGACAGTTTTGGAACTGAGCACACATCCTTTGCGGGGGTGGGGGACAGGGCCACAAGCCCAGTTTCCCATATTTGGGGATCCCCTTAAGGGATCTTGGGAGTGCAGGGAGAAGCCAGTTGGGGGCTTTGGGGGGCATGCTCACTCCCAGGTGGCAGAGGTATCTACACAGAGATTTGCACCGATGTGGAATCCCACGATCTGTCACCCTTTTGTTTTCCCCTTTAGCTGGTGGACTGAAGGGATGAGGGAGGGTCATCTGACAGCTGAATTGGCTGCTGCTTGGATCTGCGCCCTATGCGCCGAGGCTCATAAACTGTAAACCAGTAAGGTTGTGGCCTTTTTAATTCCAACAAGTTGTCTGTGTATTCTATTGCCTTGCCCTCACCCCTACCTGCCCCCCTTTGGCTCTGGGTCCACAAATATTAAAGTCAACTCACAGTGCAATCCAAAACAGTCAGACCCATCTAAGTCTGTTGAACTCAGTGGTCTTAAAAGGATGTAACACTGCTTAAGATAGCCTTGCAAATGGTGATATCAGACTCCAATATGATCCAAATAACAAAGGATACAATTAACTTTTTGTCCTTTATAGACTGCTCATGGGTCTTCCTACTTAGTTTGCTCTCCGGAGAAATATGTTCAGTTTAAAAAAATAAATGGAAACAAGCATGCTCAAAGATAAATATAATTGATGATTGCCTTGTTGTATTTGAGAATCCTTCATTAGAATCTGTTGTTCAAAATGTAAGTTGCTTTTTTTCATCCCCATTAAGCTACGGGTGCCATCCACCAGGATTTTAAAGTAGAAGGCTATTGTATCGAACTGCAAAGTTTCAGAGTTCATTTTCCACATTAGTGAATTGTTGAAATGCTGCTTTATCTTAATTTGGTTTTCCCCTTGTGGTTAGATGGGGTCTTGTAAGGTTAGCACAAAGAATGTAACAGTAATAAGCTCCAACTCTTAAAACTTTTAAATTACATTCTTTCAAAGCATCAGAACTAATACAATTTGAAAGCTAAACTGCAGGATTTTTCTAAATTTACTTCGACAGTAGTTACACTGGGAGTACAACATATCATTACATATACTTCCTGAAAGCTAAAAATAACTTAGTGTTATAAAAAAACAAGAAAAAAATGCAGTCTATTCAGACCCTTAAGCTTTAAGTGAAATCTGCAGTGTGTTTCTGTTTGACTGACTTGGTTGAAGAAACTGTTGTCATTTCATATTAACTTTAGGGCAAGTTTAAAACTGAGATGACGAAGCTTTTGAAAATTGCAGGTGTTTCTCCCAGGGAGAAGAGGGTTTTAGAAATACTAATAATCTCACTAATCCATTTTTTTCAGAACAATGAACTTTACATTGAGTGAATGCTTTTCATGTTTAGTGAGGAATATTACACAAATATTGAAGCAGCAACCTTTCCTAGGTGTTTTTATAATGCCAAACAGAAGAATTCATGAGGATGTGTTCTTTAAAGGATAACTTTGAAGCCCACTAATTGCTAGTGGGTATATGGTAGATAATATGAGGATAACTGAAACAAATACAAACAATCACTCCTTTTCCACAGGAGTGCAATATTTGACATGATACAAGTGCTTAATGTTGACTGAAAGTTTATATAGCACAGTGACTGACCTGAAAACCAGAAGTTTACAGAGCTTCTGAATTTACTAGGTGACTTAAGCAAGCAAATGTCTCTCATCTTCAGTATTTTGTCCTGAGATGGGACATGAGATGGACTTTAAAAACAGAGACAGTCATGAGGCACTTCAAATACTCTGTAAAGCATTTGTCCCAATACCAGGTGTGTGCTTGATAGTGAGAGTAAGTTGCCCAAAGCTGAATTGAGACATGAAACAAAGATTTTAATATCTTAAATTCTTAACCACCAGGTTGTGGCATAAGATCTGTTCCTTTCTCCTTCAGCTGCATTACTATCCTTTAAGCTTTACATACTGAAGTTCTTGTGTCTTCTAGTCATCTATAGTCTTTTTGAAAACTGGCAAATAGGCATGCTATGGAACAGTGATGAAAAGTATAGAAGCCTGCAATTTTAATCTTTAAATTTCTTTTTCCTGATGAGATGTCCCACAATACATTTTACTAGTTCAATAAAATGCTATGCATTCTAGGTGGGTTAAACTAAGGCAGAGATAGAAATTAAGAAAGTGTTGCATGAAATGGATTTTTGGATTTCATACTGCCTGCAGGTATGTGATTCTTGAACATATTTCTTAGTTGAAGAAAAATGAGCAATGGTACATGTATAGCACAGGCTATTTACATTAGAGGGGGAAATTATCTTTTCTGCTTCCGGATTTTTTTTTATCATAAAGAACTGAGATACCAGGAAAGATTTCTCACTCACAGAAGTCTTCCATATGAGTTATCATCCTTTATCCCACTGTTCCTAGTTCTAGCCCATTCCTGATCTTTTTATGTGATGCTGCAATGATGACAAGGCCTACGGGAGTTTAATCCTGCTACTTTTCTCCAAACATACTGTGTTTTTAATGAATGAAAGAAGGTATTGAAAATAATCCTCCAGAACCACTGCATCAGTATGAATTCATGTTAAGTCCATAATTATTCTGGGAGGAGACAGAGACTTTTAACTTGCTAAAATCTTAGAGCTTTGTGCAAGCCTTTGTGAATCCATCACACAGCCATAGCTATGTGCGTAAACTTTGTATGAAGAGTCCAGCTCAAATCCTGGCATCTCCGGTTAAAAGGATCCAGTATTAAGGTAAAAGGTAGTCCCCCTGTGCAAGCACCAAGTCATTACTGACCCATGGGGGATGTCACATCATGACATTTTCTTTTTTTTGAAATTTTTTTATTTTTTTATTAACCTACATTAACTAACAATACAGAGGGAAAGAAGGGGGGCAGGGGAAGGAAAGAAAAAAAAACAGCAACATATAACAACACTACACTACAAATAATGCTTTCCCTTCATACTGCCATTATTAAAAAATTAAAACTTTGTAAGATATTGATGGAGTGGATGACCTTGCAAAATACAGATTACAATCCAAATTAAGTCTTCCTCCCCCCCCCCCCGGGCCTCGGACGCAGTTCTCTCTGAGCAACTGCAACCGCAGTGCTCGTTCCCTCCCCCCCCCTTCAGACTTCAAATCCTTTTCTTCTTCCTTGGTGTCTTGCTGAAATTCTTGATTTTTGTCCTCAAAATCCCTTAGTTGATCTTCTGATGTTATCTTGTAAGCTTGATCTTTGTAACTAAACCAGATACCTTCCGGAAATAGCCATTTATACTTTATTCCACGTTCCCTCAGAAGAGCTGTGAACTTTTTATACTTAAATCTTCTTTTCCGAACTAAAAATGGAACGTCCTTCAGTATCTTAACTTTATTACCCAGAAAGTCCAGATCCGCATTGTATGAGTTGTATAGGATAGTGTCTCGGATCCTCTTAGATGAAAAATCAATGATGATCTCGCGAGGCAGCTGACGCTTCGTTGCATATTTTGAAGAAGCCCGACGGACTTCCAAAATGGCGCTTTTTACCTCTTCTTTAGTTGCCCTCGCGGGTGTCGCCAATAGTTCCGAGGCCAGATCCCATAAATCCTCATTTTCCTCCTCTTTCACATTCTGGATGCGCAAAATTGTCTGTGTTCGTTCCACTTGTAGCCCGATCAGCTGGTTCTCCACCAGCTTTAACTCTTTATTCATTGCCCTCACGAGTGACGTATTTTCCCGAGCAGACTTCTCTGCCCCCCCCACTGCTTCCTTAATGGTTTTCACTTTGCTCTCAATTAAGCCCACCCTTTGATCTGTTTCATTCAGCTTGTCAACAAAGGGCTTTATGGCTTCGATAACCGACCTCTTCACCAAGTCCTCGAGCGACTCTCCTTTCCCCTGCAGGGCAGCCGAGATTGACTTGCCCAAAGCGGGACTCTGCTTTTTCGCTGCCATTTTAGGGGGGGGGGCGCCGACCAAATTCTGAAACTCAGCGAGGGGGAAGAACGAGCCTTCTTAGCTTCAGATCCCACCACTCCTTCGCATGCGCTTGTAATAACAGAAGGGATTCGATTATTTACAGGCTTCCGCCTAGTTCTGCTCTTTGCCGTTTTCCATGGCCCGGCAGCACTCGAGGTGCTGCGCGCGTCTGTCGGCCTCCATAGGAACAAACGGGCAATTTACCCCCTGTATCAATTTCAGGGGGCTCTTCCCGCCGCGTTCCGGACCCTGCCTCCCTCACTGGGAGTTCTGGGGGCTAATCTTCGCAGATCAGCCGGTCAGGCTGCTCGGGCGCTTCCTCTCGGACCTGCGGAGAGGAGCGTCCGACATGGCCGAGAAAACGAAACCGAATCCACATCACGACATTTTCTTGGCAGACTTTTTACAGGGTGGTTTGCCATTGCCTTCCCCAATCATCTACACTTTACCCCCAGGAAACTGGGTACTCATTTTACTAACCTTGGAAGGATGGAAGGCTGAGTCAACCTTGAGCCGGCTACCTGAACCCAGCTTCTGCCAGGATCGAACTCACGTCGTGAGCAGAGCTTGGGCTGCAGTACTGCAGCTTAACACTCTGCGCCACAGGGCTCATTATCCAGTAGGCAATGTGAAAGACTTCTACCTAAGAAAGACTGCTGCCCATCCAAGTATACTGTGCTGACCTTTATAGATCACTAATCTATACAAATACTTTGTGCTTAATCCCTGCTAATTTTAAGACCTAATTGTTGCAGACATACGCCTTAGCCATGTTAAATCTGCTGGGTGCAAGTTGCATGGGAATAGGGGGTGGGGGACGCATGACCCTACTGTTTATCTGTTAATCATTCTGGGGAAGTAAATAGAATATATTCTGATAAAAGCGGTAATATTCTGAAGTAGAAAAGCTATGCATGTGTATTAAACTGATCTTATATAAGATGACCTCTCTTAAAAAAAATTAGGGTCCCTGACTTCGTGAGAGAGAAACGATTTGGAAACTGGTTGAGAGATGCACGTGATTGGGCTATTTCACGAAACAGATACTGGGGGACACCCATCCCATTGTGGGTCAGTGATGATTTTGAAGAGGTAAGAAACATCATTTGAGCAAAAAAACATTCTAAACCTCAATTAGAATTAAAGCAGTTTAGATCTCTTAGCCTAAATCGCTATTTTATTAGTAATCACAGAAAGATAGTCAATTTATACAAAGAAAGAAAGAAAGGTAAAGCTAACTCTTAAGTTATTCTGGCCATAAACTGATGTAATAGTTGCTGAAATAGCACTGTGATTTCAGAAAGTTAGTAAGCTAAAAATTAGCATCTGTATTCCCATTTGAATGTACAGTGTAATGAGATAACATTCTGCATGTATTATTTCTGACTTACCCCCTTCCCTCCTGGAAAAGCCTCTTTTTTAAAATGATGCATCTAGAATAGACATGGGCACGAACAGCATTACAAACGGAAAAAACCAACCAACAGGCTGCTCGGCTGCTTGCGAACGGGCTGTTCGTGAGGCGCCATTCCAGCCGAACGGGTGGTCTCGTCACAAGCCTTGTTCGTTGCGCTCGGCCGCTGTTTGGGAAGCTAGACACTTAGGCGCCTTCAATCAATTGCCTCAGCAACAGAGGGAGGGACTGCCTGAACTCTGTCTGCACTCCCTCTGTCGCCCCGGACACCCCAATCAAATCCCAACTTAGCTTGATGGGCAGGTCTTCCTTCCAAGTGTGGAGCTGCAAAATCAGTTATAATCAGTAACGTGGGAGCAGACACCAGGGGAGGGAGGAGAGGGGTATTCTGTGGCCATAGGAACTCCAATCTCATCCCTGCAAACCCTGTTAGGGAGTTCTGATTGCCAACCACAGACCTCCTGTGTTTCTCAATGAGACCTCTACTTATAAAAGGGCACTGCACTCCCAGTTCTGGCTTTCACTTTCAGCAAGCAGTGGAGTGGGACAGAGCTCTTGATAGCCTTTTGGGAGAGAGACAGGGAGAGTGAATTGGAGCTGGGCTTTTTTCTGTGTGTGGTGGGTAGGAAAGGGAGCTATCCCCTCTGGTTCCAGGGCTGCTGCCAGGCCCTGGGGCCAAGCTCAGTGGGCACCTTGGCTGAGGGCTTACCCTGCCTATTGCTATTATTAGTATCAGTGCCTGATCTGGTCAGGCTTCTGGGTGTGCTGGGCTACGGCTCTAGCCCCAGCCTCTGGTTCCAGGGCTGCTGCCAGGCCCTGGGGACAAGCTCAGTGGGCATCTTGGCTGAGCACTCACAGTGTTCTCTCCTTTTCTGTCCTACTTAATTCTAGTTTGGTGGCACAATGAGTCTTCATGTTGTGGTGGCCGCCACAGGTGGCCGTGGGGTGAAGTGCAAAGGCAGTCCTCCTGGTTTACTTGTGGAGAGCAGTACTGGGTGTGGCTCGGGGGCAGCAGAGAGTACTCCCGCTCCCCCAGATTCACCTGAGGGAGCTATGAAGAAGGCCAAAGAGGTCTTTCTGCTGGGGGGAGAGGATCTCTCTCAATATTAAGAGGAGGGGTGGGTGACGGATCACTGGAGAAATGGTTTGTGTTTTATGAAACAACCCTCCCGTCCCCATCCCAAACTCTTAGTGGCGTCCCCACCTGCAGCCCACCCCTCACTCTGTTGTCCGGGGCCAGCTCTGCAGTGCAGCCTGTAACCGTTCGTCCTCCTTCCCCTAGGACAGTTAGTGGTCCACATTTCAACGCCTCCATATGGAGGCACTTTTGGGCCCTTCCTAATGACCCCAGTGTGGTGCGGTGCCATGCCTGTAATGTCCTGGTGCGCAAGGGCAAAAACACGAAGCACCTGTCGTCAACGGCCCTGAGTAGGCACCTGAAGATGCACCACCCAAGCCTGTGGTCTCAATCCTCGCCCAGCAAAACATCCATTGGGGGGAGAAAGGGGGCGACCAGCTCTTCTGAGCAGGGATCAGTGGGAGGGTCACCAGAATCCACCCCAAGCAAGAATCCTTGCCCTCAGAGTGACGCTGGTGGGAGCGGAGCGCTCAGGCAGGCCGCACTTGCGGAGGTTGTCCCCTTGGGGTCTGGGACAGCGCCGCTTACAATGGCGAGGTTGAGGGCTCAGTAGGCGGGCCTTCATGTCTTGGCAGAGACAATTGCCCTACATGGCTTGCCCATATCCATCGTGGAGTATGTGGGCTTCCGCAGACTACTAAAGCATCTTGCCCCTTGGTTCTCCATGCTGTCACCACGCACCCTTGCCCGTCGAGTCCTGCGGGTATCTTGAATGAGGGCTAGCACATTTGGGTCAGGGTTAGCCAGGCCCACTCCCACTGCTAACAGGCTTCTGAGGCCTTGCTAGGCCTTCCTGGCACAGCCAGATCATCATGACACCTCCTTTCTGCGAAGGCAGGAAAGTGGGTGATGCTGGCGGCAGCCTCCTTTGGGCACTTGTGCAACAGCTCAGGAGCTGTTGCACATGTAGTTGAGCCACACAGTGGCCCTATCCATTGTAAACGCTGTGCCGTCTGAGCAGGGGGGAATGGGTCCCTTGACTCATGTCCTTTCCACAAAGGCAAGAAGGTGGCCGATGTGAGCTTCTGCTGCCGCCCCGTTTCTTTCTCTCCCTCTCTGGAACCACTCTGACCTGTCCTAGCAACCTCTCCTGTCCCGTCCATCCCCTCCTTTCCATGAAGGCAGGACGGTGGTTGGTGTGTGGTGGTGCTGCCCAAACTGTTATGAGTAGTGCCCATACTGCCTGCACAGGTGATGTGTCTCAGAGTGGTGTGGAACTGCTCTGGCCCTCCTCATTTCTCGGGGCTGCTGGTCCCTCTTTCTACCTCTCCCTCTGTGGAACCACTCCAACCCTTACGAACGACCTCTCCTGTCCTCCCCATCCCCTTCTTTCCATGAAGACAAGACGGCGAGTCATGTCAGCCGCTGCTTCACAAGGGACTATCATGTTACTGCTCCTTCCTTGGTCATGAGGGACAGCTCAGCTGCGATTGCACAGCCGATTGTACCGTAAAGGGATACAGCACGGTTGCACAACATGGTGACTCCTCTTTCAGTGGGACTGACTGGACCCCTTTGAGCTGGGTGGGAATGTGTCCTGCGACTCCTGTCCTTTCCGCAGAGGCAGGAAGGTGGGCGATGGCAGCTGCTGCCACTGCCCTATTTCTTCCTCTCCCTCTCTGGGATCACTCTGACCACTCCCAACTACTTCTCGCTGGGGAGCTTTCCAGTTCTCGGTCCATACCTCTCCCTCCCAGGTACTGCCACGATCCTTCCCCACCGCTTTCACTGCCCCATCCCCACCTTCCGCAGGGAGGTGGTTGATTCCAGCAGCCGCTGACGGATTGGGGTCTTCCCATCCCCCTCGCAGGATCTTCCAGGTATGGCTTGTTGCCATGGCCGGAACCCCTTGGTCTCCCTCTCCCTAACCACGTGGTGACTGCAGTCATCAACCACCTTGCTGTGTAAGTCGATAAGTGTTCACCTCCAACCCAGAGGCCTGGTGGGCGGGCACATGGGGGGTGCTGCCAGCAAGCAGCCAGACCCCCTCCCCCCAAGAGGGGAGGTGGCCTGCCACTGCTTCCCCGATCCCACCAGGCCCAGCAGCCACAGCAAGGTCACTCACCTTGCTGCGTAAGCAGATAATCTGTCTCCCTCCAACCTGGAGGCCTGGTGGGTGGGCACATGGGGGGTGCCACTGGTGAGCGGCCAGACCCCCCTGCCCCTGAAATGGGAGGCAGCCTGCCACCACCTCCCCGAGGCCCCCAGGCCCAGTGGCCACAGTCATCAACCACCTTGCTGTGTAAGTGGATAAATGTCCGTCTGTGACCTGGAGGCCTGGTGTGGCGGGCACATGGGGGGTGCCGCCGGTGAGCAGCCAGACCCCCTGCCCATGAAAGGGGATGCGGCCCACCTTCAGGACCACTGCACGGGGCCAAAGTGAACTGGGGAGTGTGGCTCCTTTTGTCTTGAATGGGAGTTTCCTGGGGGCATCAAATTTGGGAATGTATAACTCCGAGATCCATATTGCAATCTTGACCAAACTTGGGTGATGGCTGGAGAAGAGCCTGCTGCACATTCCCTGTGAATATGGGCTCTCTAATTGCTAAGGGGGCCGCTCTTGCGTTGATGAACACCGGACACCGGACACGTTCATTAACGGGACGTTTGGTTCCGTTCGTCTGTTCGTGTTCATCATCGGGAACGAACGACGAACAGCCTGATCGGGTTTTTTTCCCTGTTCATGCCCATGGCTAATCTAGAACACACTCAGTCTTGCTTTGGGACTCTTGGTCAATCAAGCCTGGGGACTGCAATTTAGTTATCACTGCTGAATTTGGGTTGCACTAACAGGAAGGTTATCTATTTTTTTTAGAGTTATAACAAATCTCCACAGCAGCTTACAGTAAAAACAAAATTGCTATATAGCAAATAACTAATAGGCTTTAAAGCTTTGGATTTAGAGATGTGAAGGCAAAAAAAAAATGGAATAAATTTTTTGGCGGGAGACCTTTTTCAGCTTTTCCCGTGGAAAAGTTGGGATTTTTTACAGAACGCTGAAAAATGAAATAATTCTTTGAAATGAGTGGAATGTTTTAGACAATATTTTACTGAAAATATTTAACATGAATGCCTGAGAACTTTTTTCATTTTTTTCCAATGGAAATTTTGAAGAGCACGGAAAAACCTCCTATGAATTACTCCCACCCCTTTTTTGGAATGAATGGAATGTTTTTAATACGTTTTACCAAAATTGTACAATATTTTGTTTTTCAGCTGGAAGAATTAGGACATTTGGGGGAATCATGAGAACTTAGTGGAATGTGCTAAGATAACATACAGTGCAGCAGTTTTCTGCTCCTTGCTTTAATATTGGATTTAGTTGCTCTTTTCTTTGAAGACAATTAAGTTATTTGTAGTTTTGTATTCATTGGCATATTTGTTGAATATAATTTTATATGCTAACTAAGTTCTCAATGATTGTATATGTACTTATGATCAAGCTGTGGCTAAGTTTAGTGCCAACTGAAAATGCTCTGTTTGTTAGGCCTTCAGAAGGATGTTTCCATTCTCTGTGTAGTTTGATTCTTGAAGAGAGTTTATCTCCATTTTGAAAGATCTTATTTAAAACTTTCTAGTTAAAGATATAGCACAAATTTAGTCTTTGCCATTATATCCATCAGCTATAGGCTGTTTAATATTGCAGTATTGTTTAACTTTTGATAAATACTTCTTCATACCATCTTTTCAATACAGGTGGTTTGCGTTGGGTCTGTAGCAGAGCTGGAGGAGCTGTCAGGCGTGAAAGTCACTGATCTCCATAGGGAAAGGTTAGTGATTATGATAAATTCAAGTCAGAGGATATGATTTTATGGTTTCTAGGACTACTTGTCCAGGCTGAACCTATTTTTAAAGCATTCTTCAGTTTAGCATGTAGGAAGTGCTGTTTGTCCAGACCAGTACAAACTAGCAGATAGTCTTTCTTCCTTTTTTTTCTTCATGAAAAGTGAGTAGGCGAGCGATCTCTTCAGAATTTTCTTTTCTGCTAAAGGAACAGTTTGCTCTGCTAGTGTTGCTAGTCTTCTAAATAATGTGGTTTGTGTTATATCATTTTCATCCTGCCTTTCCTTTAAGGAGCTCAGGAGGCATGCTTCCTTTACTTATTGCATTCTCACAACAGCCCTGTGAGGGAACTAGGCTGCGAATATGAGATTGACTCCAGATCATCCACTGGTGTTCATGACAGAGTAGGGATTTCGAACCTGAATGTCCCAGGAATCCAACACTGTAACCACTACATCTCTGTATTTTGTCATGCTGGGAAGTCACTATATAATTTTTAAAAGTCTTGCTACTTATAAAAGAGGTGTGGTCAAGGCTACCACATGTACTGGTTACTATGATGTCACAGGTGTCCCATTGGCAAAAGCCAAAAGTTGACATTCATAATTCCATCCTGTTTGTACTTCAACTTTTGTGTTTTGGGGTTTGTAGAATCCAAGAGGGATGCCTTGCATTATCATTTTTGGAACACACATTCTGACTTTGAATTCTCTGACTGCTCGACATAGTAACTATAATAAGCCAGATAATTTACTGAGAAGTTAACCATATAATAAGCCAGTTAATTTACTGAGAAGTTAACCATTTCTTGCTCTATTTATCTATGCTGCTACCATCTACACCTTTCTCTGTCAAGATGCTGAGGACTGTTGAGTTGGCTTGCAAATTGAGGTTGGAATGGAGAGCAGCCCTATATTAACTCAAGTGTGAAGTGCATGCATGGCAACATTTTTTTTACCTTTTGGATATATTTTTTCAATAGCCTAAATTCAGCTTTCTGGTTCGAAAAGTGAGTGTGCGCCCACATGTCTCTCAGGGTTTTATGCTGTACATGTTGAGTGAGTAAAAACCTATTTTGAGAAGGCTTTCACTCATTTCAAAGAAAAGATACTTCATATAAGGGTCTTTTATGCAGTCTCCTAAACTTTCCAGTCTTTTTCAATGGTGAAATATTCTCAGGGATAAGAACAGCAAAAAGTCCTATGTCTTTCCAGATTTTTCCTCCACTCTCTGTAGACATACATATCTCAAGTTAGGGCTCACAGCAAGTCTGTGTTCTTACAAGCAGGATGTTGTGCCCTAAAAAAAAAAATCAGTATTTTTCAGATTTGGTTATCGGGAAGTCATACATATCAGTATTTCCCTATATTTGGGTCCTCCAATACTAGTTTGGTATTCAGATCCGCATTTTTTGTGGGAGGGAGGGGGGAGAATTTTGAAATTAACTAAATCCCTTATTCTGTAGGATAATCTTTCTCAGGGGTTGGAGTGGCAGTTGTTCATGCAAATTGCAGTGAAGGAACTGCTGCCTGTCCACTAAAGACCCCCCCCCCCATTTCGGGAAGATTGAGTCAAGGGATCCGGTTCTGTAGGCCCTGAAACAAGGTGTCCCCAGCTACTCTTTATTGTTTCCTATGAGGGGGATATCCAGTGCTTAAACCAGAGCAGCAAAAAAGCCTTAGCCAAACACACAAAAGCAAACACTGACCAAAAGCCTTCCAATCTAATAAGAACCTACAAAACCCAGCAGTACCAGAGAATCCCAGTAGAACCAGTCTTGCAGCAAAAGCAAAAGTAAGGCACAGTCAAAAGCAGCCCAAAGCATACATACCCTTAAAAAAAATCTCATTGTGAAGTTGCCTGCAGCCAGGCCAATGTTTCTGTGGGCTTTGAAAGAATCATCATGATTGGACAGTCGGTTAAGCATCCCCTAACGTGTGCTGCCATTTACTTGTGATAGTTGTCTCTCCCCCCTCCCTTTTTGCCTGGGAAACCTTCCAAAGCAAGAAAAATAAGCTGCTGCAACCTTTGAAATGCCAGCCCTGGTTATTCCTGAATATTTTCAGAAATCAGGGTCAGAATACTGGTATATTTGAGAATCTTGATCCAGATTTCTGAAAATGTATATACTTTTCAGCTATATTTTAAAGCTGAAAATACTGAACTGCACATCCCTAGATGGAAGTTCAGAATCCATGTTGGTACAGGTTAATGTGTCTTGCACTCTAAGAAGCTCTCTCTTAGGGGCTAGCTTTTTGGTTTCCATGATTTCCTATGTAGTAAATCCTTGGATCCTGATGAAATTGTACCGTGCAAGAGAGTGGGTCAGAAGATTTTATTCTGATTATGTGATTCATTGGTGATTGTGGGTTGTTTTAAATGTTATTTGGATATCTATTGACCATCATACTTTGAAAAATAACTTAGGTGCATTTAGTGTACTACTCAGTCTGCAATACCAGAATTCTATAGTACAAGTAGATTTATGCTAAGTAACTGAGACCTTTTAAATGCTGAAATGCTTTTCTGTGAAAATCTGTGAAAGCATATTGTGATGTATCTGGTATAGAATATTTAGAACAGCCAATGCCTTTTACAATATGATTCACATAATGCTAATTTTCTATTTGTATAACTGAAATTCAGTGTCTAAGGTGTGTTGCTGGAATATTCTTTTTTTCCCTTTAGCGTTGATCAAATAACTATTCCTTCACGCTGTGGCAAAGGTGTATTACATCGCGTTTCAGAAGTTTTTGACTGTTGGTTTGAGAGTGGGAGCATGCCTTATGCCCAAGTCCATTATCCATTTGAGAACAAGAGAGAATTTGAAGAAGCTTTTCCTGCTGACTTCATCGCAGAGGGCATTGATCAGACCAGAGGATGGTAACTTTTTGTCATTAACTTATACAGTGTAGAGCCTTTGTCAGTCTGAATAATTTGGCCACCAGTTTATCTATAATTTATAAGCAAGTGCTCAGCTGATGTAGTTTCATAGACACAATTTGTATGAAAAGCTTGGAAATGTGAATACTGTTATTAGAACCACTGTGTGTTAAGTGCTTTATGGAATGCCGATGTGAAATTGTAATTCTTCTGCTCAGCCTTAAACGCATCATATAGAGAGAAGCCAGGGACTGAGGTTAGTTAGGATGGCAGAGAGGAAGGGGAATGGGACAGGAAATACTATGCAGTGAAGCTATTTCCACTTTTTGCTTGAATTTGAGTTCATCTTCGTTCTTCTGTGCCTCCACACATGGGGACTGCGCAGGCGCAGGCCAGCCGCCGGAAGATTCTTTATCACTTTTTGAGCTCCGAAGGGGCCGTTGGTCGCGTGCCTCAGCGACCGTTTCCCGCCCAAACGGTCACATGCTCTAACAGCGACCAACGGCCCCTTCCCTCAGTTCTCTTCTTGCTGCCGCTTGAAGTGAACGTCTGCTTCGCAGCTCTGTGCTTATTAGTGAAGGATTGATTATTTCAGTATTGACTCAGATTTTGATTTGACTTACTCTTCTTCTGACTGATTTCGGACTCGGTGTGTATTGACTTGGACTGTTATTTGATGACGCGTGTTGCCTTAATCCCTAAATGGCCTCTAAGGCCTTATTCAAGCACTGTGCTCAGTGCCAAATGAAGATGGCCCAGACCGATGGGCATGATCTGTGTCTGTTTTGCCTTGGGGAGGGTCATAATGTCCCAGCTTGTAAAGTCTGCCAGAAGTTTACCCATAAGGCCAGACAAGAGAGGTCTGCGCGCTTAAAGGCGTCGTTGTGGCAGAAAGTGCTGGATGGAGAGGAAACTCCCAGACCCCCTTCGGTGGCGGGGAAAACTCCGCTGTCCTCCCCAAAGGCTAGCCACCCCTCTACTCCGTCCGAAAGGCACTCTAGAGCGGGTTCATTGGCGTCTGCTGTGTCGACATTTTGACCGACAAGTAAAGCAGCCTCAAAAGCGGGGTCGCAGGTGGCGATGTCCCCGAAATCGCCCAGAGGGCCGGCGTTGTCGAAATCGGATCCGAAGAAATCGGCTTCGGGATCGGATCCGAAAGGATTGGATCCTACCACTATGTCAACTCCAACGCCGGATCCGAAGTCTACCGTGGTTCCGAGACCAGAGACCGCTGGAAAAAAATCGACCACCAAAAGGGCTTCGGATCCGAGGACCAGCTCGGAACCGTCGTCGAAGCCGAAGAAATCCAAGCATCGGCACTCTTGGTCCCCAAGGCGCAAGTCAGCAGATGAGGTTGTGCTGGTATCTCCATGCACGCCTTCGCCTCATCTAAATTCTCTGAACCGTTCCGCTCCGGAGGAGGAGGTGCCGGATCTGGGTGCATTCGTTGTGGTCTCGAGTGAACATCGTTCCCCGTCATCGGAACCTATCCCAGCTGCCCCTCGTCGGAGCCGACGTGCAACCAGGGAGCCGTCCCCTGCGTCTCCGGCTTCTTCCACTCGGAGTCAACGCCGTTTCTCCGATGTGGAAAGCGTTGGTTCCGAGCGTTCCTTGGCGTCACGACACCGGCAGGCCTCCTATATTCCACCTGCATACCATTGCCAATGGAAGGGGGCCCCTGCGGGGTATGACTCCTCGGATCCGAGGCCATCAACATCTAGGCAGCGTGAGTGGCTACCTCCACCGTTTCCAGCAGATGAGGTGTCGGCCCCTGCTTCTGAGGAGGAGGAAGCTAATGTTGACTACGAGTATCGCTCTGAGTCATTGTCGGAACCTTTTCCAGATGACAATGTGGGCCCGAGTACGAGTTCCCCGTATGAGGACCTCCATATCTACGCTGACCAGATGGCCCCTATGGCAAAGGCGTTGGAGATTGATATTACTTCGGCCATGCCTAAGACGAAGGACAAGCTCCTGTGTCACATCTATGGTGACAACCCAGCTACGGTGGGTTTCCCTATGTTGGAGAGCGTGGAGGAGATAGTGGAGAAGGTGTGGAAGGTGCCTTCGGATCTGCCAGCTACATCAAAGCGGATTGAGCAGATGTACAAAATCAAGCAAGGCACGTGGCAATCCCTTATTAAACATCCTCCACCATCATCCTTGATTGCTGAGGAGGCACTGAACTGCCTATGTGTGTCTCGCCATCAAGGGCTGTGAATAATACCATGGTTGAGCTAGAGGAGGAGATCATATCTCTCTTGGCCAAGGGTGCTGTGGAGAAGGTGGCATACAAGGAGTCTGAGAAAGGCTTCTTTTCTCGTTTCTTCCTGGTCCCCAAAAAGGATGGGGGTGTACATCCCATTCTAGATTTAAGGGGTCTTAATTCTTTTCTAAAAGTGACAAAGTTTAAAATGGTCACACTGTCTGCTGTAATTTCCTTGCTAAAGAAAGGGAATTGGTTTGCTGTCCTTGACTTGAAGGACGCCTATTTCCATGTTGGAATACTAGAGGAGCACAGAAAGTTTCTGGGCTTCGTTTGCGAGCGAAGGGTGTTCCATTATAGGGTGCTTCCCTTCGGCCCGTCCACAGCGCCACGAGTATTTACCAAGTGTGTGGCGCCTGTGGTATCCTTCTTTCGAGAGGAAGGCTGTACCATCTTTCCCTACCTCGATGATTGGGTCATCGTGGCAGATTCTGAAGCTAGGCTTTTGCAAGATGTGGAATTAGTACTGAGCACTTGCAAACGTTTGGGTCTGCTGGTAAATTTTGATAAATCAAAACTGGTACCCGGCCGTAAGTTCTCTTACATTGGTGCAGTATTAGACTCAGTAGCGGGTAAGGCACTACTTCCGCAGGAAAGAGCTAGGTCTCTAAAGGGATTGATCTCCATGTTTAAAAGAAATCGTTTCCAACCTGTGCGCATGATACAATGCTTACTGGGCCATATGGCAGCTGCTACCTCAGTGGTACCCTTTGCGAGACTGCATATGTGTCCGCTTCAAAATTGGTTTGTGCGGAGGTACAATGCTCTGCAGCACCCCCCATCTCTCAAATTCTCCATACCCAGGGTCATATTATCCTCGCTTGATTGGTGGCTGTCGGATGACAACTTGTTTAAGGGAACCCTGTTTGGCTACCTGCATCCAGAGGTTACAGTGACCACAGATGCATCCTTGCAAGGATGGGGGGCCTATTGTGGTGCTGTATGTGTACAAGATGTATGGTCAGAGAGGGAAAGAAACCTGCACATTAACGTTCTTGAATTAAGAGCTATTCGTTTTGCACTTGTGTCCCTTGCAGCTCTTCTGCAGAACCGTCAGGTGTTGGTGCAGACGGACAACACGGCTGCCATGTATTACCTAAACCAGCAAGGGGGCACAGCATCTATGATTCTCTGCAGGGAGGCCACGCTCATTTGGGAATGGGCGATCCAGAATGGTGTGATGCTTCGGGCTATACACGTAGCAGGGTCAGACAATACTCGAGCAGATACCCTCAGCAGAGTACACATGTTGGACCACGAGTGGGAACTAAACGTAAAGTACATTGGGCCGATCTTCCAAATGTGGGGCCAACCGAGGCCCAGATACTTTGTTCACGGGCGGGGAGCAACCCCCTCTCTATTGGGGATGCCTTCCAATTTACATGGACCCACAAGTTGCACTATATGTTTCCACCATTCCCGCTAATACCAAGGGTGTTATGCATAATAGAGAACGACAATGTAGATTGCATTCTGGTAGCACCCTTCTGGCCAAGGCAGGTGTGGTTCCCCAAACTGTTACAGATGTCCGATCAAACATATGTGAGTCTACCTCCCAGGCAGGATCTTCTGCTGAACGGGAGCTTGTTCCACCACGAGCCCAAGAAGTTGCACCTGTCTGCCTGGTGGATTCTACCCCGCCTGTAACTTATTCTGAGCAAGTGGAGAAAGTCTTGCTTAATGCAAGGAAACTCTCCACTAGACAGACTTACAAAGCTAAGTGGCTTAGATTTGAGACTTGGGCAGTTTCAAAAAAAGTGGTGCCTGTTAGTAGTCCCTTAGGGTTAGTCTTTGACTACTTATGTCATTTGAAAGACCAAGGGCTTAGGGTCACCTCTCTAAAAGTACACCTTGTGGCAATATCCACATTTCACGATGAGGTTGATGGTTGTACTGTGTTCTCACACCATAAATCTCGTCAATTTCTGAAGGGGATGTTTAATCTCTACCCGCCTGTGTCACCACTAGTGCCTCAATGATCTCTCTCCCTAGTACTATCTAGGCTGATGCTGCCTCCCTTCGAACCTTTGGCTACATGCCCTCTGGACTTGTTGTCCTACAAGGTGGCGTTTCTGGTGGCTGTAATGTCTGCCAGAAGGGTTAGCGAGTTAGCAGCCCTTAGGGCTGACCCTCTGTTTCTTCGCTTTCATACAAATAGGGTGGTTTTGCGACCGTGCCTTAAGTTTCTACCCAAGGTAGTGTCCACCTTCCACCTGTCGCAGGAGATCACGTTACCTGTGTTCTTTCCGAATGCATCTACTAAAGGAGAAAAGGCCCTTCACACTTTAGATTTACGGAGGGCCTTGGCCTTTTATTTGGACAGGACAAAGGGCTTCCGTAGCAGTCCCCATCTTTTTGTCTGCTTTGGAAGTAAGGACAAGCGTCACAAGGCATTGTCCCAAACAGTGTCCCGATGGATAGTGTCGGCCATTACTAAGGCCTATGCTCTGGCCAGGGTGGATTGTCCACTGGGGATCAGTGCTCACTCCACACGGTCTCAGGCAGCTTCGTCAGCACTTATCAGGGGTGTGCCGCTGGTTAACATCTGCAAAGCGGCTACGTGGTCATCTGCTGACACGTTTGTAAAGCATTATGCTATGGATGTTAATGCAGAGCAAGATGTTGCTGTAGCCAAGGCTGTCCTCCACTCCTTGTTCTCATAACAATACGATTGAATGCCTTACTCCAATGCTGGAGAATGGAACTTTGTATATGTATATATGTATATAGTTTATTGAACAACTTTAATGGTTTTTGAACGAGTTATCTTGTGCTACTATTTTTGGTACATAATAAAATTGAGTTGGATTTCACCCCACCTTCCTTATTGTGTGAAGCTTGGTACTCTCCCATGTGTGGAGGCACAGAAGAACGAAGATGAAAACAGGGTTAACATACCTATAACTTATGTTCATCGAGTTCTTCTGTGCTGACACACATCCCTCCAACAACAACAACAAAATGAAAATTAAAGGTTATGTATGGGATAGCGGCAGCAAGGATGAACTAAGGGAAGGGGCCGTTGGTCGCTATTAGAGCATGTGACCGTTTGGGCGGGAAACGGTCGCTGAGGCGCACGACCAACGGCCCCTTCGGAGCTCAAAAAGCGATAAAGAATCTTCCGGTGGCTGGCCTGCGCCTGCGCAGTCCCCATGTGTGTCAGCACAGAAGAACTCGATGAACATAAGTTACAGGTATGTTAACCCTGTTTTCTCACCTATGCTCTTTTAGATGTATATGAGGCTGCTAAATAAGTTTGCCTGAGCTATGGGGTTGAGGGTCATCAATACGCCAGTTGGGTGTAGTGGTTAAGAGTGCGGGACTCTAATCTGGAGAACCAGGTTTGAGTCTCCACTCCTCTACTTGAAGCCAGCTGGATGACCTTGGGTTAGTCACAGCTTCTAGGAGCTCTCTCACCCCCACCCACCTCACAGGGTGTTTGTTGTAGGGACAATAATAACATACTTTGTAAACCACTCTGAGTGGGTGTTAAGTCATCCTGAAGGGCGGTATATAAAATTTATTATTAATATGTAGATATCACCCTGCTCTGTATTTCATTATCGAAGTTTTCAGACACGTCTGTCTTCTTTATGAGCTAGTACTTTGAGGTTATGCCTAGGGTGCTAAGGCTCAACAAGCTGCAGTAAAACCTAGACAAGGCAGCAGTAATGCTGGTTGGAAAAGCTGATGTTTTAGAGGGATTGGACCTATTTGTCATGAATGGTGTGGAGTTTGGCTTTGCCAGAACAGGTTAAGAATTTGAGAGTTCTCATAGACCCCACCTTGTTATTTGAAAAAGCAGATTGGCTCAGAGGCTGAGAATGCCTTCTATCAAACACATCTTATTTACCAACTTTCTCCTTCCATAGATTGGGCTAATCTGGCCACACTAAGGCTTTTGTAATCTCTCAGTTGGATTACTCTAACTTGCTGTACCTCAGGTTGCTCTTGAAGACAACCCAGAAACTACAGCTGGTCCAGATTGTCACTGGCTAGCTGACATTACCCAGTGAAGTAGTTACACTGGTCGCCAGTATTGGTTATGACCTTAAAAGCTTCTCACAGCCTGAGGCCCACATATCTGAAGGATCACCTACTCCCATACGTTCCCATGTGCCAGCTATGCCTCAGGCTGCCACCAACTAGCTGTTCTTCCCCCACCCCCATTTTATTTGTTATTAATCTGTAATGTGTTAATTACAGACTGCATGAGCAAGTGAATTCTTGTGTGTGTATGTGTGTGTGGGGAGAGGACTTACATATGATTCTCAGGAAGTCTGTCATTTTATGCAACTTCAGGGCCACCAAGCCTGCTTAATTTCAGTAGATGTGTGTTGGGTATTTTCTTCTGTCCATTTTACCTGGTGAAAGCCAATCAAGAAAAAGTGGATTATTTTGGCGACTTGTATTATTGATCCAGCGGAGTTATTGATGTCTCCCTTCCCCTCACTTTTTAACCCCATGCCACCCATCAATACTAAGCACGCAGTGGAGCGCAATAGTAAGTTCGTTAATTTGTGGATGGGAGTGGAGAGAGCAAGCTGGGGTATTGGCTTGCTCAAGCCTGTAAGATTCCATAGACTGATAGAAGAGGAAACTGGGGTGGGAGAAGAAAAGTTTCCCAAACATTTTTGTCCTCTTCCCATTCTGCATTGGCCCCAGATCATACCATCTATACATAGCTGTAATTCCCATAGAACATTCAAGGAAATTGTATTAGCTATAGGAATTATTTTTCTTCATAACTGCAATTAAAAAAAATGAATTGGGGAGAAAAATAAAATTTTGTCAAAACAGAATTTTGGACAGTGTGCTTCCTTGGTTTCTTTTCCTTTTTTGGCATTTCAGAGTGCTAGAATGATACAATTCTGTTTTGAATTAAAATGTGAAGGCATGCAAGAGCTGAAAGCATGCTGCTTTAGCATCAGGTAGTCTAGAATGTGGCCTGAGTCAGCTGCTAATTAACTTCTTTGTTTTTCAGGTTTTACACTTTGCTGGTGTTGTCCACAGCTCTTTTTGGGAAGCCTCCTTTCAAGAATGTTATTGTAAATGGCCTAGTTCTTGCCAGGCAAGTATAATGTTTTGCTGTTTCCTAAATTTCTACTTTGGATGAAACTGCGCTGCAAATATTGAACTTTTTAGCATAGTCCTTTAAGTGTATCAATTAAGCCTTGGAAGGCATGTTAAGTCAGTATACAAAATTGGTGAGTGGTGGCTATTGCACCAGTAAGAAATCTTGAAGCTTTAACTGTAGCTTGAACTACACCTATTCTACTATGAAGAGCCCAGCCCCTTCAGAAAAGAGCTACATTTAAACCTCTAGAATGAAGCAAAAAAGGGTAGAATACGGTAAATAGTTCAGATTACCCTGAAATGTTACATATGGAACGGAAATCAGAGCTTCTTTCTTTGCCTCCGCTATTGAGCCTTATGTTGTGATCCCGAGGAGTCTGTGACTGCTTGGTCACAGACTCCCCCCCGATCTACCTCCATGATTCCATCCAAACCCCAGGGCTGACAGAGGCCTCAGATGAAGACTGGGGAGGGAGGCGTTTAACCACATCTGTTCCTCCTCTCTTTCCAAGTCTCTCTTCTACATTCCTGGAGAAGACCTAGCGCCTCCTCCCTAGTCAGCTGTTTGGCTCCTTATATATGGGCCAGGCTTAATTGCTCATGTGGCCTGACTTCTCACATCTGTTCCCTGTTTGCCTGATACCCTGTCCAGTCTGGCTCTGCTGCAGCTGCTGCTGGCAGCTTCTTAATGGGACCTCTCAGTGTCATAAAAGAGCTGTGTGTTGCCTGATCCACAGCAAGAGGCTGGTCCTCTTGCTGTGGTGGCAGCCATAGGAGCTGTTGGCAGACTGAAGTTTGAGGCTGAGGTCCTGGCCACCTGCTGTAGCATGGGGTAAGTCTGGGAGAAGGTCTGGCCTTGGACACCTTATACTGCTATAATTTAATTGTTGTCAAGGGCTTAGTGCTTTAGTTATGAAAATGGTAGACTGATTTCTCAAGAGTAGCTTGATTAATTGTGAGAATTCTATCAGCAATATATGTATTGTCATAGTATCTGTGTTGTATGTCTTCCTAGTGATGGACAAAAGATGAGCAAACGAAAGAAGAACTACCCTGATCCTGTAAACATTGTGAACTCTTATGGGGCAGATGCACTGAGGTCAGTCTACATTCTCCCCCCCCCCCATTTTAATTAATTTTTAATTAATTCATTCAGAAAGTTGCTTTTTGTAACTTGCGTTGGTTTGTTCATGTGCTGCTGTCCAGCATTGGCATAATGTTTGCTTCTCTCCAACTCCAAATTTTAGACAATTTTTTAAAATTTTGTCAAAAAATTCAGAAAGGAAAGATAGCAGATTATACTAAGTCAGAGAGCAGGTAGGGAGAGTCACATTTTTAAACATTTGTCCATTTAAAAACTCTGCAAATAAAATACTAGCACAACAGGTAGAAAGTTCTAGGCTAGCCCTTCATATACTGTACTAGTTTCCACTTACAAGAAATGATTAATGTGAGGAAACTTTGGAAAATGAAATACGTCTCCTGCAATCTGAAGTAGTAAAGTCCATTGTGCCTCCTCAACAGTCTGTCATCTCCTTACCGTCTCATTCTTCTGCATTTCTAGTTGAGACCTTGATCAGGTTTGATTAAGGCTTGTTTGTTGTGAAGTGGCCTTTTCTTACAATTCACCAACCTTTTTCTTAACTTTTGCTTTTTGAAGTATTGATATGGACATCTGCAAATTTGGTGTAAAATAGTGGGCTACCACATGGTAGGGATTAGACAATGAATAGGACAAGGCTTGTTGACTAGTATGTGCGGAATTAGCTGCTCTGCAGAGTGGAGAAGCATGCCTGTACCCTTTCCCAGGATGTCTGTCCCGATTCTTGGCTCATCAGATGTTCATACAAAAGTATGATGATTGTATAGCACTTATACACAAAAAATTGATTCCCAGATTTGTTGTGGTATACCAGTTGCATGGTTTGCATGTTTGCACATGTCTTTGTGTATAGGTGCTATGCAAACATTATGCCTATGTGTGTATGTTATCTGGATATTGGACACTTGTTTCACAGGCATGTTGGGGTTGATGGTTTGTCTGCATGAACCAGAACATTATGAGATATCTAGTCTGCGCAAATGAGAGGCTTTAAGGGAAGATTTGTGTACTTTCATGTGAAAATACTTCCAAGTACTTTGGGGACAGGTCATATAACAAAGCCTGGGCTGTGCAAACTTTAATAATAACAATAACAAATATTTGATTTATATACTGCCCTTCAGAACAACTTAACACTCCCTCAGAGCAGTTTACAAAGTATGTTGTTATTATCCCCACAACAACAAACAGCCTGTGAGGTGGGTGGGGCTGAGAGAGTTCCTAGAAGCTGTGACTGACCCAAGGCCGCCCAGCTGGCTTCATATCGCATAAACATTAATTTGTCTGGGCATATCCTTAAAACATACTGTAAATTCTTATGCCACAAAATCCACTGATGGTTGTAAGTAAAGAGTTCTAGAAACAATATTGCTCAGAGGACTGATGTTTAAGATAGGTACAAGTCTGTGCCTGTTTTAAGAGGCTGGAATGTTGTATTAAAGTTGAATGAAAAATTGCTTTCTAAAGGAATGATAAAATAGCCCTTTATAAGTAAAACACCAACCCATCCACCCATCTGTATTTTTGTTTTTATCTGCCGCTTCCTCCAAGGAATTCAGGGTGGCATATGTAGTTCTACTATACTCTCCATTTAATTTTCACAAGAGCTATATGAGGTAGTTTAGGAGGAGAGATGTTGACTGGCCCAAGGTCACCATGACTGAATTATTCGTAGAGGACTACTACCTTAAGGAACTGGAAAACTTTCTGGTATGAATACCTTGAAATGTTAGCTGTAGTTCTTATCAGCTTAAACAACATTTCCTTTTCAATATACGTCTCACAGGATAAAATACTGCATACTTGAGTATATTTATTTTTTTCTTTACCTAGATGAAAATTCCAAAGTCTCAAGAGTATTCATTATTATGCCCATTTTTTCAGATAAGTTGAATCTGTTTTTGCCTACTGCCTGTCTGATATGAGTACTGTAATGTCTTATTTATACATACTCCCACACACAGATAATTCTAAGTTCATTTCAGGAGAGAGTGTTCCAGTTCAGTTGTCTGAACTTATCTGAAGTGCTTGATGTCAGGCAGGCACTTGATGTGTTCCTCTTATAGACTAAGCTGCTTCTGACTTTCTTAGTAGGTTTTTCTTTTGTCTGTACTAAGCTAATTTAGCTTCTGTGGAAATAGTTTTTTCTTCCTCTTATGCTCATTTTGATTAAGGACTACATAAAAATATCCTTCTCAGTGTATTGGTAAATGCACTGCCTTTGCACAGTTACACAGTTAAGCTGCTTAAGAAAAATGGGGAATTCAAGATGAAAGCAAGGGCAGCGAGCATGGTGTTAGCTTGCTTTGTGATCTTTCGAATCATTTATAGGTTTGGCGTGCCTCCAACTATTAAATTGACTATTGTATATATTTGAGGTCTCCGTTCACTGACTAAAAACTGTTTTTGCATTCCTGTTTTGCATGCAGTAGCTAGTCTTGTAATCACCCTATCCTAAAAATACTGTGTCTAAGTAAGTTGTGCTGTACTTTAATGACACCCACTTCTTCAGGCCTTTGTAATGTCAGTGATGTTCAGGGCATTTTCAGTAATGCAAGATGAAAAGAAATTACTGTGGACCAAGGAACAGTGAGTTGAAATGATGAACTAATCACAGTTACTGAGCTTTTGCTATAAAACGAAGGATTCTTCTGCACAAGGAGTAGCTGCATCTGCCCATCCACTCTCTAGTACCATGAAAAAGTTGTGAATTAAATACACATACACATACATGCACATGCACACACATCTGCAGTGGGGAGCTCATTGGCCTTCTTTTCCTTTGCCACATTAATGGAACACCATGGTTTCATGTGGTATACTTACATGAACTGATACATTGGATCCAATGGAAGATTACCATGGACCCAAAGGATTTCCACAAAGGGCATTTTTTCTGATTTTCTCTCACTGCAGATCCTCTCCCCACCCTCGTTGTTTCTCGGGGGGCCTCTATCCCCAAGGAACTGCATTTTGGGGAGCATTTTTGGCTGCTGGAGTGGGCAAGGAAGTTGGACTCCATTGATTGAAATCCAGAGTAGCTCCTGCATTACACATTGAATGCTAGAATATATATTGTCAACAATATAAATTCAGAATTGGATAATAGGTTGACAGCTACCTGTTCTTTCCCATTTTCTCCATAGGAATAAGCTGTTTGTATATTTTAACATAATACTTTGTTTTACTTGTTGATCATTGGCATTTGGTTCCTGAAACTAGGGATTCAGCCCATTAATTTTTTTACTTTTTTCCTATAATACATTGTCATGTTACTTTCTGGTTGTTGTTTTAAACTGTTGTGGGTTTGGTGTTTTTTTGGAATTTAAATAAGATGTATAGTTTTTCATTATTATGCAAAATATAGGGGAAGTTCAGAAAGCCATCTTTCCATATGAAACCATTATTTAAAAGCTACAATAGATGCAGCTAACTAGTGAACATAATTCTTGAGAAGTGGATACTTTCTAATGATACATTATCTGCTTGATATAGAAGGGGGACTAGAGATGGAAATGCTAATATTTTATACAATTGAGAAAGAGGGATTGCAAGTATGATTAGAATATGTACTAGTAGACTTTTTAAAAAAATAAAATTTGTATCCCATCTCTTAACCAAATAATTGGTTCCTGGGGCAGCATCCAACATAATAAAAGCACAATGCAAATGAAAATATAAAGGGCAAAAATAAACCCATTTCAAATAATAAGGCATATTAAAACCAGCAATTGAATGGCCGAAATTTTAAAAGGAAAATTCAACCAATCAAGCTATCAAACAGAATGTCAGGGGTCAAAATCAGACCAAATCTCTTGGTGGCACCAGAAGGATAACAAATCTGGCACTACAAGTACATTCCAAGGTTGGGGTGCCATAACTGAAAAGGCTGTGATCCTAGTTATACCCCGAGGAGGAGATGCAGGCAGGAACTTGCATCAGTCAATAAAATGTTTAGTCTTTCAGCATAACTTAGAATCAGGCATATAATAATATTAAGTTCTGTGTTAAGTGTAGCTGATCGCTTCTTCTGCTTTTTAAAACATTCTTCATAATACACTGTTGTATCTTTGTGGGTTCTTGCAGGCTCTACCTCATCAATTCTCCTGTGGTAAGAGCAGAAAACCTGAGGTTTAAAGAAGAAGGGGTAAGAGATGTGCTGAAGGATGTTTTCCTGCCGTGGTACAATGCATATCGCTTCCTCATTCAGAACGTTGTCATTCTGCAACTAAAGGTACAAAGCTTTCAGGCATCGCCAGTGAAGATGATGCAGTGGCATTTCAAGTCAGAAAGCGTGCTGGCCAACTTGCACATTTTTTTCATAATGTATATTTTACCATTCTAACTAAAGGTGCTCCTAGGTAATATGCATGAAAAGAATAATGTAGTTTTAAAATAAACTGGCACTGTGGTTAATCTGTGATGCTGTGTAAGTTGTGGGGTGTGGGGAGGGGAGGGAGAATTGGAGAAGCAAAGTGCACAGTGAGTAATTTTCAGTAATTAAACACAACTGTCAAAACTTCCAAAATATTTGCATAACTTCACTCATTTACTTTAAACTATCTGCATAGCTTCTGCGAAGCTAGAGTATATAAAATACAAACTCTGCATTTCTAAAAAAAATTAGCATAAAGAAACTGTTAACATACTCAATTACAAAAGTACAGAGATAGTATTTAGAAAAAAATCTAGTGGAATTACTTGACTACTATCAGAATAAAATTGGAAAAAAAACTTATTCAAAATTGCCTAATTTGATTACATCTTAAAAATATAGTTGCATTTAGTTTTCTGTCCTTTTCCCTATGGCATACTGTTGATCTTCATGGACCTAGACTTCTAGGAGTCTAGTTCAGAGTCTACCACATTATTCAATTTGTTGAAATAAACTTATTGGTACCCTTTGAAATGTCTGTTTTGTAAAGTCATGCTAACTAGAGCTAGAAAATTGTCTTCCCCCCCCACCCCAAAACTGATTTGCTGGCATCTTCGACTTTGTTCTGTTTTACTATTTAAGCTTATCAGCTTCAGAAAAGTGCTAATTTGACTACAGGAAATTATTGCATAGGGTTAGTACTCACAAGTATTTGATTTAATTGTATCAAAATAGGTTTTTAATCTTTCTTTTTCATACTATTTTAAATGTGGAGTGTTGGCTTTCTGGTGGATAAAGAGTTAATGTTTTCCTCTGTTAGTCTGTCTACCATAGTCTAAATATTTTTTAGATTCCTCTGTTAGTCTGTCTACCATAGTCTAACTATTTTTTAGATTTGTAAGCACCTGATAACATATATTTTGCATATGAGTTGTAATTAGAATTATTGAGGATTGTCTTTGCTAAGAATCTCCAGTTCTTCAACAATGGAGATGAGTTATGCTCCTACTCACACTACAGGTAGAGCTATACAAATGTTTTTTGCAGTGCTTCCACATCCAGCTAAAAGGGTGAGGTGCCCTCCATGTCCTACCTCGTTCTGCATTGGAAGAACCTCCACAGCACTGTTTGAAAAAGAGAGAGAGGGATGGATGTAGTTTAGGAAAAGAAAGGAGAAGAGAATGACAAAATATTGAAAATCCTCAGGTGTGGCAGCTACCAGCCTTGGTGCATCTTCAGTTTAGACAATGAAGATCTCCCACTGGAGCCAGGAATGTTCAGCTAGTTACCGGACTGCTAGAAGGATTGCTTTTAGAGCTGATATCTTGCCCGCACCAACTCCCAAGTTGAGAGAACAGCTGGTGCTTCAATCACCAAGAAGGCCTGTCAAGATTCTCCCCCCTCCCCACCACTTGCTAAGGCCTGCACTGGAATGGGAGCATTCCAAGACACTGCTGCTGCCTCAGTGGCAGAACCTGAATAAATATCTTTGGAGCAAATAGTAGATGTTTTTGATTCAGGTGTGCCAAATCCCCCCAGTCGCCGATATCCCACAAGGCTGTCCCTGGTACAAGCAGAACAATAGAAGCGGGAAAACCTGCCCGGGAAATACAAAACAATCAAGAACACAGTCAATAAATAAAGTACAATATGCTCATATATTCACACACAACGAATACCAATTCTACATGTACAATTCATATGTGGGTAATACTATCAGACCACTTCGCACCAGAGTCCTGGAGCATATCTCCAGGATAAGAAACAGGGTTACGGAGGCTCCTCTGACACAACATTATATGGATCATAGTCATACTCCAACTGATCTTCGGGTTGCAGTCCTACATTTAGCTCGTAAAGGCTCTGGTCTGTAATGAGATGTAGCTCGTAAAGGCTCTGGTCTGCAACGAGATTTGCTTCGTAGAGAGGCACAGTGGATACACTTTCTTGACAGCATGAAGCCGCGGGGACTGAATAATGAATTTTTGCTGAATTGCTTTTTGGGTTAGACGTATATATTGTGACTATGTCTTTAATTATCACAGGCCTTGGTGGTAATATAAACGGAGTTAATTAAGTGGGGTGTACGCTAGACAGAACTGGTCAGCGTCACCCTACGGGCTTTGTGAATGATTTATGAATGAACCGTAACATACACGGGTAAGCTAAATGCTGTATAGATAAAAAAACCTTTATTTATTGAATATGGTGTGGTTCTGAAGGCATATTTTGTAATATCCAGAGTGGATGACTGTATGCCTCTGAGGAAGTCCGCAAGACGAAAATCTGCATGAATGATAGCCAGCCCCAGTTTGGGCACAGCATTCGGACCTCCACCTTCTCTCCAAATCATCTGTTGAAGAAAAAGAAAGAAAATACTCATTAATGAAAGGAACTAGGAACTTACCTTGATTTAGTCCCAGAGTCTCTCTGAGTGGGCTCATGCCAGAGGATTGATTGCTTAGGATATCTAAAATGTACAGACATGGTCAGATGAATGTTTATAAGTTATAGCTGAAAGTGTGCAAACACAACTTGATGTATATTTATGAATTGTACATGTAGAATTGGTATTAGTTGTGTATGAATATATGAACATATTGCACTTTATTGACTGTATGCTTGATTGTTTTGTATTTCCCAGGTGGGTTTTCCCAAATCCCCCCAGTCAGGGAGGCTTGGGAGAGACTGAGGCTTCAGCGTTCCTAAACATTGATGGCAATGAAACTTTTCACACAGTGAATCGCTAGCAAAGAGACCCAGGAGAGTGCAGTGCTCCCAAGAATCTCACTCCCCTTTATCTTGCCCTCCAAGTATTTCTAATGGGGAGTCCTTACACCCCAATATCAACTCTTGGATCACTAACAAGGTCATTAAGGATATGCTGGAGGGCTTCAGAAAAAACAGGAAGGAAAAATCAAAATGGGTTAGTCTATCTGTAGTCATAGGAAAGAGCAAGAGCAGTAGCACCTATAAGACTAACAAAATTTGTGGTAGGGTATGAGCTTTCATGAGTCACAGCTTACTTCCTCAAATACAGCTAGAACGCGAGTCCATCTGTCCTTAGATGTCATTCGGCATCTGCAATCACTCCACTCACCAAGATATAAGGATAGATGGACATTCTAGCTGTATCTAAAGAAGTGAGCTGTGACTCATGAAAGTTCATACCCTACCACAAATTTTGTTAGTCTTATTGGAGGGAAAGATGAAAGTGCAGACATAGGGATCACTCTCCCTTATCATTGTTTTCATCCCCTTTCATTCTTTGCTCCAAAAGATTCAAAATCAGCTTCAGGGCCCAGTGCAGGCATTTCTGTAATGAAGCAGACTCCTGTTCTCCAGACCCCCAGCACACTTCCAGGGGCAGAGAAGAGGAACTCGTCTAGATGCTAAAAGGTGTGAACCCCACCCCCAGACCCCCATGCAGCTCCAACACTGCTCCCCCTGGCCATTTGGATTCTCATCATTCTGACTGACATCCGAATTCTATGCTTTCTGACAGAAAGGAAGGAGAATGGTTGGGCGAAGAGGCCTCTAGTACTGCGTTAGGCTCTTTAACCAAGAGGATTTCCCTCACCTCCTAGCAAAGGCTATTGTGGGGCTACAGTTCTCTTTTGAGATGCTGCTCCAATCCTCACAAACTGCCCCTAAAAGGGAGATTCCAGGGTCTTTCACCAAACTTCTCAGAGCCCATATATTATGCTCTTTCCAGATCTATTTGAGGCAGCCCTGAGGGTTGAGTGGTCTGTACTCAGTGACTCCCCAAGGGTAACGACAAGGCACTCAAGGACCCGGCAAATAGAAGAAATGAACTCCCTTTCAAGAAGGCTCATGAAGACTCAGCACTACCCATCAGGACCAGCTGATCTGTGTGTCTTCAGTAGAGCAGTGGCATTTTGGGTGGATAAGGTCTTGCAGAACCCAAACCCAGGCCTAGATTCCTTTCTAAAGTCTAGACTGAGTGAGCAGAAGGACAGAACACACAGCTCATGGCCTCAGAGACACATTTCCACTGATGCCCTTGATAACAATGGTGTTAAGCAGGTTTCTCCATGTGGAAACAAAAGTAATTTTCATTGCCTTGTACTGTACAAGATTACCATGGTTCTTGGACAATGTCAAGCACACCTTCCTGAATTATCCCTCCAGATCACAGCATTCTTCTTCAGGGCCTTCTTTTACATCCTGAGCCAGCCTTGCTCCAGCTCTCTTTCTAGAAATTGAAAAGGTTGACTCTGAAACAGCATGGATACTTCTTGAGGCGATAAGAGTCATGCTAGTGTCCAGAAAACCTTTAGCTCACAGGATCTATGAAGCAACATGGAAATCATTCAGCAGTTGGTGCTGCAGAAATAAAGTTAGTTCCTCATCAGCTGGGATCAGGGCAATGCTCCAATTCCTTCCCGAAGGCCTCTCCTTTGCCTCAACATTCTCAGATGATAAATAGCAGCGCTATCGTTAGTCTTCTGCACAAAGAACAAGGAGACTCCTTCATCACACATTCATATCAAATTATTACTCGGGGTGGTTCTCCTGACCTTTCCCCCGCATGACATGTTTTCCTTCCTGAGTCTTGCCCAAAATCTTTTGGGCATTACTTCAGGTTTTATTTGAACTGGTCAAATCAGTACCTCTCCATATCCTGTCATTCAAGGTAGCCTTCCTGGTGGCTTTTCCATCAGCAAGACAAGTCTTGGAACTTTCTGCTCTTCCTTTAAGGTGCAAGTTATGCTCCTTAATGGTGAAAGTTATGCTCCTTACAGAAGGACTTAATGATCCTCAGGATGGATCCTTCCTTTGTACCAAAAGAAAACTTATTATTTCATAAGGACCAGGAGATCCACTTTACTGTCTTTCTGCTCCATCTGTTACACACTAAGAAGAACAAATGGCACAAACTGGATGTACAGAGGGTACACATAACTTACATAAGGACTTACATAAAGTGCACAGAATTTTCTGAACTGCAAAGTCTCAGATTATCTTCTTCAACTCCACTTCTATGGGCACAAAGATATCCAAGTCAATCATCATGAGATGTGTCAAAGCCTGTTTCATCTTAGCCAATGAGATCCAGCACTTATCTGTTCCCAAGGGTGTTACTGCACACTCTACCAGGGCAGCAGCCATCTCAGCTGCTTTTCCTATCTATAGGGCAGCAACCTGGACATCAGCCTCTACTTTCATCAGTGTGCCTATGTACACTGAACACCTACAGGTTTGCAGACTCGGCCTTTGGCAGGAGAGTTCACTGGCAGGTCACCTCCCAGTAATTCCACCAACACTTCATAATCTACCCACCTTGGATAACACTGCTTTTCAGAATCCCTTTTCAGGGTACCTTCTTTCACTGATGAAGAATGAAACATTGGACTTACCATGAAGGTTTCTTCTCATCAGTGGAATGAATCCCTTCCTGCCCTCCCGGAAGGAGGAATTCTGGGACAGGAATTACTAACCATCTGAGAGGCTGTTTTCCTCACAAATACAAGGGAATTCACCTCAATTTGAAGCTTGATTAGCATGAACTGGGGCTTGCCCCTTAGCTCATTGTGGAAGCCTGTGGAGCAAGTAGAGGGTAACCCCATTTCCAGATACCTTCCATTTCATTGACAAGGAAAACCTGTCATGTTAAGTCCAATGTTCGTTTGATAGCATTACAGCATGCTAAAGAGTAATTGATATTAAACCAGGGGTAGCAGCTTATCTGTAGTACCTTTTGACTTTTACTAGGTGTTCTTGGCAACCTAGAGAGCTCCTCAGTGGTGAAAATTTTTAAATACTTCTTGACAGTTCTTAAATCCTAACCTTGTATCTCAATAACTATTGCTAAATCATTTTCTATAGAAAAGCTATAGAGGGAACATGGCATGTAGAATTTTTTTGAGAGAAGTCTGTTTTTTAGCACATTTGTTAATACTAGTGATACGAAAAAGGGTGTCCAGTGGCACCTTAAAAGACTAAGTGAGTAGGAGATTTGTCAACCTGAATAGCTCACCTCTTATTATATGTGAGTTGTTAAAATCACTTTGGAGACTCTGGTACTAGAAGCAATAAAGGCAGAAGACTTCAATAGATAGCGATGGAAATTGGTTCACATTTTTAGCTGTCACCTCTACAAGGAGAAATTAAGAGTCTCATAATTAATCAGCTATTTCTGAGGCTCCCCAGACAGTGTTAACACTCTTCTTCAGGTTGCCCTAAAACTCAACATCTTCCTTCTATCATCTCTTGAAATAACTGAACTAAGGTTTGATGCCTGCATATTGTTCTATGTGATCCCATTCCATCTTGTCTGTTGAGTGGAGTTATGTCTCCAAGATGCATTTGCTTAACTGATAACTTTTGCAATTTCATAAATAAAAGGGGTTTTTTTAGAACTGACTAGAAATGTGGCTCAGCATTGCTTAAGTAAGTGAGAACTGTATCAGGCATTTAACAGCTGATACCTGAAAGAGAGGTGCTGCTGACCGCTTGCTCTGCTCATACAAGAGGCAAACATTAAATCCAAGCATCCTGTCAGAATGGCTCCAAGTTGTATCCAGCCTTTCAAGCTAGCTTTGAAATTACAGTCAGCTGTACAGTTTACGTAACATTATGAACCACAGGGCTGAACTGAAGTGCTTTCTTCCAGTGCTAATGGAAGCGAAGTCCGCATATGAGGTCTTCAAATGAAAACCCTGAAAGCAGTTATCTCTGGCTAAAGCACTTTTCAAGCTGTCTAATCTCATTACAGCAATTGAAGCCATTGCTATGTAATGCTCCTTTGCTTACCAAGCGATTTGAATGGGTGACACTATACTGAATGCTGCTACTTTTTCTAGACTATGGAAAAGAAAGTCCTAAAGCAAACCATCTTCAAAAGTGCATTCACTTTCGTTAGTGCTTCACATTTCCCCCCTCAAACTGCAGATTTCTTCTTTCTTCAAATGTAAGAACATGTCTCATGAATATGTTTGTAGCTGGCTCCAATGAAACTGCACGAGTCCTTCAGTTAGGTTTCTGCATAATGTGAATACAATTTAATGCCTCTAATTGAGTTGATGGGTTTGCAGATATTAATACTTCCTGGCTAAAGGATATCTGGCTTCACTAGAAGAATTTTTGATTTGCTGTAAAATTGTAATGTTCCATTGATATCTTTGCCTATATTCACAGGAAGAAGGAAAGGAATTTCTTTACAATGAGAATACAGTTAAAGAAAACAACAGTATCATGGATAAGTGGATTCTGTCCTTCACACAGTCACTCATTCAGTTCTTCAAAGCAGAAATGGCAGGTGTGTGCATGTTCCTGAAGTTCAGAAAGTACATTTATGTCTGTTTGGTGTAAGTAAAAGGTAAAGGTGCAAGCACCGAGTCATTACTGACCCATGAGGGGACGTCACATCACATTTTCTTGGCAGACTTTGTTATGAGTGGTTTGCCATTGGTGTAATGACATAATTTAAAGAGCTGATAAATATTTTGTTCGTTATAGTTAGCTAATACGTTTTCTTTAAGTACTTACGGTTAGGTAATATAAACAGACACATTCTCAGTCTTCTCAGGCAGTATGTTACTTAGTTAGCTTACCTCTTGTGACTAGAGATGGGCACGAACCTAAATACGACCCCAAAAAACCCACGAACCAGGCTGGTTTGGGGTTCGCAAACCAGGGTTCGTGGAAGCTCCTTTTCATGGAACTTCCATGAACTGTATACTGGTGCGTTGGGTCGTATTTACAGGGGCAGTGTCATGGCCCAGTCTGAGAGTGAGGTCTCCTCTGGAGGAGAGGAGCCTCGTGTAGCCAGCCAGGACTCCTCAGGAGAAGAGGAGCCCTGTGTAGCCAGCCCTAGCCCTGATTCAGCAGAAGCCAGCAATCAGGAGCAACAGCTGTTGGCTGATCAGCAGCTGAGACACCAGCACCCTCTAGCTCCAATATCACAGGGGAAGCTCAGCCAGGGACTTCTACAGGTGCAGCGCAGCCAAGAGCCTCCACCCCCCCAGGTTCACCCACGCCCAAGGAACGCTGCAGGCAGCGCCAGAGACTGGAACTGCAGGAGAGACGGCGCAGTGCTCGCCTCTTGAGCCAACGCCAGCTGCTGGAGAGTGACGATGAGTAGCGTCAGGATGGAGCCCCAGCAGCTGACTGAAAACCACGCCTGGCTATAAGAGCCAGTCTGGAGGAACTGCTGGGTGTGGAAGCAATGTGTCTATTGCCTGCAACCACTCTGTGTTCTGTGAACCTTGCCTGTGCCTGCTTTTGGACCGACGCTATCGGTGACTGACCTTAGACTGTGCCTGACCTTGCTCTTGGACTCTGGACTCACTCCTGGCTTTATCTCGTGCTCTGACTACTGGTTTGACTTGGCTTTCACTCTTGGAACTCCCCTTTGAATTTGGACTTAAGGTTTGGACTTGAACCACCCTGCTTGGGCTAGCCCACTCCGTGACAGGCAGTTTAAATGGCCATTTCCCCAGGGAAAGGGCCATTTAAACTGCCCCTTTAAGGGACTTGCAGAGGCAGGTCTCTTTAAACTATCAGCTGCCAGGCCTCGGGGGGGGATCCCCTGCTCAAACCCCAACTGCCCAAACCCCAGCCCCCCTACCCCCCAGCCCCAGCCCCACACTTACCTTCCCCTGTGGCGCAGCGTTCTTCCTTTCCTCCTGGGAGGGGAGGGAAGGCTGTTTTCAGCCTCTTCCGCCGCCCGAAAACGGCCTTCCCACCCCTCCTGGGAGGAGAGGAAGGAAACCGCGCCGCAGGGGAAGGCAAGTGTGGGGCTGGGGGTTGGGGGGTAGGGGGTTGGGGTTTGGGCAGTTTAAAGGGCCCTGCCACCGGCAGGTCCCTTTAAACTACCAGCTGGCAGGCAGCAGGGGGGATCCCCTGCCCAAACCCCAACTGCCCAAACCCCAGCCCCCTTACCCCCTCCAGCCCCAGCCCCACACTTACCTTCCCCTGCGGCGCGGCGTTCTTCCTTTCCTCCCAGGAGGGGAGGGAAGGCTGTTTTCGGCCTCTTCTGCCGCCCGAAGACAGCCTTCCTGCCCCTCCCGAAAGGAGAGGAAGGATGCCACACCGCAGGGGAAGGTAAGTGTGGGGCTGGTGGTTGAGGGGTAGGGGGGCTGGGATTTGGGCAGTTTAAAGGGCCCTTCCACTGGCAGGTCCTTTTAAACTATCAGGTGGCAGGCAGTGAGGGGGGATCCCCCCCTGCCACCTGCCAGCTGATAGTTTAAAGGGACCTGCTGCTTGCAAGGCAGGAAAGGGCCCTTTAAACTGTTAAATGCCCCTTTCCCTGCTGCTGCTAAGGCCGGAAAGGGGCATTTAAACCCCACGAACCACGAACTGGTTCGTAACTGGTCCAGTTCCGTGGTTCGTGATTCATGAAACCCACGAACCTCCTGGTTCGTTTTTTTTTTGTTCTGTGCCCATCTCTATTTGTGACCCAATAGAACTCTCAAGGTGGTTTATACTAAATATAATTAAAATACTAAAACAAAACAAAAAAACACAAAACAACCACTAATTTTTTAAAACATCAAAGAAAATAATAAAGGTGGCAAGAACATTGTAGGTGGCTTTGAGGCTCTCCATTGAGGAAGAGAGTGGGGTATACAATATGTAAATAAATGAATAAATAATCCTGCAAAGCAAAGTGATTGCTCATATAAAAACTTTGCATTAACAACATACTTGCTCCCTATTTATTTGAAAATGTTCGTATTCTTGAACTGATCTGATGATGATGTAATGCTACCCACCCTTAGAAATATGCAATTTACCTCTTCTCCTCCTTTCTCTGATGCAGATATTCCCCCCCTTCCCACATTATTCGTAATCATGGGTTAGCATTACAAGTAAACCAGTATCAGCTTTGACTTGTATTCCCTTCTTAATATGAAACTCTTGAAACTAGAGCTTTAAATAGGTTTGCAAACCTAAATTTAATAGGGAAAGAAAACTTTCATTTTTTGTATTGTGTTAAGGTACTGTCTAAATGTTCACTTTAAATTTACAAGTGCTTTAAATAAGAAAAAGAGTGAAGTCGAAAGGTTAAGGGATATTTCAATGTTTTTTCACTTTCAGCCTACAGGCTATACACAGTGGTACCTCGATTAGTTAAGTTTGTAGACATCCTTACCAATTGGTATGTCAGAATGAATCGCAGGAGATTAAAGGTAGGAAATTCCTTCTTGCAATTTGTATACATGAAAGTTGGGAATAGGAAAGTACCGTGATTTGTTTTAGAATACAAATAATTCATATGTCTTTTAAAACTTAGTGCTGTTCTTATGTGAGCAGGTAAAATCAAAACATGGACTAAAAATGAAGTTAATGGTGATCTCCTTATCTATGAATTCTAAGGGTGAAAATGGAACTGATGACTGCATCATGGCTTTAGAAACCTTATTCAGTGTTCTCTTCTCTATGTGCAGACTTATGGTAAGAATGAACTTTGAATATAACAGCCCTTCATATTAATTCTCTTATAAGTTTAATTAAGAAAACTTTTCTTGTCCTATAAAGTTAATACAGACGATATATAGCCAGGACTATGTGTGCACTGTGGCTCCTTTGGAGTCCATGGGAATGAAATAATTTGGTGTCCCAACAATCATAGCATTCATTAAAAATATGTTTCTAGTGCATATGATTGTGAAAATCTACTTGTCAATCAGGCATTGCCCACACATTACTATCTCAGAAGTGACAGACGATGATAACTGCGCTTATATACCACGCTTCTAGACAGATGAGTGCCTCACCCAGAGTGCATAGTGCATAGTGGTAGGTGTTCAGTGTTCAGCTTAGTGCCTTTCTCTGACCCATAAGCAAAACCAGCATAAATAATGCAAGCTAATAAAAAGAACAAGTTATGCATACAGAAAAATATGAATGGGCTGCTTAATTTGAAAAATGTATACAGTTCTTAGAAATTAGCTTTTTTGAATCAAAATGTCTTTTTGCTTGGCAAAAAAATGTTATTACAAGATAAAAAGTAGGTGTGGGCACAGGAAAAAAAGTAAATTCAATTTGGTAATACCAAACTGAAAACCCCCCAGTAGTCCCTGAATAGCAAATTGATTCTGTAGTTCATTTAGTACAGAACAAATTTGTACTACAGAACAAATTTGGTAAGATTTGTCCATTGTTTCCTATGGGAAACTCAATTCAGGTTTTTTTCCAGTGGCCTCAGGGGTGTGTGTGTCATTTTTTGACCAAATTTGCAGGGGTCCTACTCCCAACTATCCTTTAATGACCCCCCATGCTTCATAAAGATTGGATGGGGGACATTTTATAGCCCCCCCAAAAGAAAATGCCCCCATCCACCTCCATTCCCTATGCTGAAAACTATCTGAGGGCTATCTGGGGGACAGGGGATGGAATTTTGCAAGCAAAATCCACCATATTTTCCGGGGGCCTACTTCTGTCCGTCTTCTAAATATCCCCCAAATTTCAGAGAGATTGGACACTGGGGGGGGGCACTTAATGCCCCCCCCCCAAAGAAGGTGCCCCCAAGCCACCTCCAATCTCTATTATTCCCTTTTGGGAAAACTATCTGAGGGCTATTCAGGGGGCTGGGGGTGGCATTTGCAAGCAAAATCCATCAAATTTTCAGACAACTCATCCCTGACTGTCCTCTAAAGACCCCTCCCCCCCATGTTTCAGTGAGATTGGACCCCACGACCAATTCTGTGAGCCCCAGAACACAAGGTTCCTCAAGCTGCTCCATTTGTTCCTATTGTGGAAACAACAAGCTGACTTGTACACTCCCAAATACGAGCAACACACCAGATGGTCCAACAGAATCAAACTGATATCCCCGCAAAACCCCAGTGCCCTCTGAGCAGGCTGGTCAGCTACTGTTCTCTAAATCACTTTGCTCAGAAAGGGTAGATCAGAGACTGGGTGATAATTGACCACATTATTTATATTTTGGGATGGTTTTTTAATTAGCAGGTGAATAACCACCTGTTTGAGTAATCAAGGGAAGGTGCCTAAAGTTAGTGACTGATTTATGGTAAACATCAAGGGCTCATTTATGTGGTTGTTGTATGATTTTAGCAGCCAAGATGGGCAAAGAACTGGGACATAAGTAGTGACCTTCACAGATGCCAAGATCTTTTCAATGTCCATCAAAAAAGGGTCAAAGTAGTCCATAACTGAAGAGAACAGGACTAAAGTCCATTGACAGCCGAAAAGGTTTCAAACCTATTCAGGGTACTGACAGATCCTTCTTCGCTCCCATGTCTAGCTGCTATTACCCAGAATATAGAAAAAGTGATTTCCACACTTGCCAGCTAGTGGCAACTGGCAAGAGTTGGGGGTGGCATGGGTGGAGCATTGTCAGGCAATTGCATTACTTTACTTCTGGGGGGAAATCTGGAAGTAATACCATACCTTTCTAGGAATTGCTGGAAACTCTGTGGTAAAACTGGTGATTCCTGGAACAGACTGATAACACTTCCCAGGCTTCCTCCAGAAGTGATGCCGTGCCATTGCTTGACTATGATTTATTTATTTATTTTTATATTTTTCCCTCTGGCCAAGGGAATGGCAGCAGGAAACTGGTAAACCTGGTAAATTCAGCACAGGTGCTTCCTGATGTAATAGGCCTTATTTTAAAAAATCAGCCAACACTGATTGGGAACCTATGTTCATCATCTAGACTTCTACAAATGGAGACATAGCCCTCTCCTAAGCAGGTAAGACACAGTTCGTGTTTATCCAAATGAGCCATCTTCGAGCTCCACTCGTAAAGAGCCATAAAGAAGAAAACAGGATTTAAATAGAAGAATTTTTACTTTCTGAGGTAAAATTAAAAGCCTAGAAATACACGTCCACCCTCCACGGCGGTGAAGGAAGGACTGAGGGAGAAGCGCTCTCCCCTCCTTCGTCTTGTGACAGTTTGGGAAGGAAAGTGTCATCTCAGGCTGAGTGATGGGGTGCTCTCCAGTTCCTTCAGAAAGCTCTAGAAATCTTTTTATCTTCACCTCCATGACTGGCTTGTGCACATGCAGTCCCGTGTGTGCCTGCACAGGAGAGCTCTCAATGAACAACAGTTACAGGTAAGTGCAACACTGTTTTCCCAAGAGGGAAGTTATTCTTGTTATGAATTACTGGGTCTACACCTAGAACTAAATTACCCCCTTTAATGGCAAATATTAATATTGCATATTTGTAGGAACATGTGCAGGAGTATCATTAACAGGACATACTGAGGCATAAGTAACTATGTTAGAATTTATAATTGAAAAACAAGACATACCTATGAAACATTAGATAATACAGAATGGTTATTTCAGGCACCTTATACTCCATTTATCACTGAACTGATGTACCAGAATTTGAAGACTCTGATTGATCCAGCGTCTGTTCAGGAGAAGAACACAGATAGTATTCACTACCTCATGCTTCCTCAAGTTAGGTAAGGGACTCTGTTGGCCTATAAGGGGTGGCCATTCATTGAGGTGTGATTAAATCTAAGCTCTTTTGCATTTTGTGACATTTTTGTGATCCTTAATGAATTTGTCATGGATGAACGGCAGTAGTCCTTAGCATATTAACTCATGATGACTAGAAGAACTAGTTTAGATTACATGCATCATTAAGGATGCCAGAAATCATTAATTATTTAGATCATTTTTATCCCACTCTTCTGCTTCAAGGAGTTCCTGGGGTGACAAAGAACATAGAACATGTCAGGATTATGACCAATACTTGTTTTTAGTTTTCAATTTTAGCATTCATCTTTCTTTACAAATGTAAGGGTATTTGTTTCAAGTAAGTTAAACACAAAGTAGAACAGGTAGTTTTCCTGAATTACAGGGAAATAGGACTTACAGGCACCTGTTAATGTTCTTAAACCAGAGTTTTCTGATTTTGATAAATCTGTAATGTCAATTTTTAAAGACGTTGCATGGAGTTCAAATCTGGAACTGTACATACAGATACATTTTTGCAGGGCTGTATGCTTTCATAATAAGCTATACCTGATGCTGAATTGTAGACTGAAAAGAATGGCCAGCATATAATTTTTCTATAAAAGACCAACCAAGGGAAAACGCTTTAGATGTAAGGGTACAAGATGACATTTTACGAAGGAATAATTATGGGAAAATAAGATAGCATCAGCTGTTCAAAAGGTCTGCTAATTTATTTGAAGGTGACTCTGTTGTGATTCTGATCATTAAGAGGTGAGTTTATTTGAATACTGGCTTTTTTTGTTCTGACTATGCTGCAGTTTCAGTTTGTTTGGGCAAAGCACCAGGGTACCAACATCTGTTTCCTAAATGTGGCTGGCAAAAAATATTTGCTTTGCTTTTAATATTTCTCATTGTGACCTGTGGGAGTATAAATGCAGAATTTTGAAGTTCATCATTTTGAGTGCCTTCTACTTTATTATCATTGTTACTCAAGAAAGCTGGAACAATCCCCCCTCCCTTCCTCCCTCCGATAATTCAGGCAATTCCTTAAGAAGAAGAGGCATGGATGTTTTTGCAGTATAGAAGTATGCTTGTCTCTGACACGGGATGTACTCTGGCTCTCCAATGCCCTTGAACTGTTATTGTCTAAGGCATATTAGAAATCTACATTTATTTATAGAAATTTAACTTAGTCCGCTATGTCCCAGGTGTAATCTTGTTCTGTCCAATTAACGATGCCTGGGATGAATGTAATTTAAATTTTAAAAAATCACTCAATTTTTGTTGTTTTAGATGGCAGAGTGGTTTTTGCTTTTGTTTGACAGAGTATTTGTTTCTTCTATTAGCTCAGGGGTGGGCAATTGTTTTGGCTCAGGGGCCACTTTGTGGGAGCGGAGGTTAGCGGAGGTTAAAATGATTGCATTCATTAGTTAACTTTGCATTTCAGAAAAGGTATAAATTGTATCATAAAAATCAATAAATATAAATTAAATAAAATAGTGGTAGTTTTATTCAATTTATTTATTGTGCTAATTTCATATCATGCACGGGAAGGAAATCTCGGTTCAAGGCGGATTTTTCTGTCTTGGCAGGCCACAAAAAATTCTGTAGCGGGCCGCATGTGGCCCGTGGGCCGCAATTTTCCCACCCCTGTATTAGCTGAACAGGGTGATATTAGAAGCCAGATGTGTGTAGTTTATTACCTACTACAGTATATCATGTTGATTTGCATTTGACTTCAAACTAATAATATACTTGTTTAGAACTGCATTCTTATTTTTATTTTTATTTGTTTTATGTTATTTATAGTCCGCCTAGCTCACTGAGACTCGTAGTAGATTCCACAGTGTGAATCAGTACAATTAATATTAAAGGTATTTCAACAAACAATGTAATAGGCTATATACTTGCAAGTTTACAAAGATTTAAAACCAGCAAGAATCCAATACAGAGTTGAAGAAATGCTGAAACAGAGCATAAACATGCAACTTGGACATATTAAACAACTTAGGAACTACCAAGTGGGGTCATACTTAAAGCATTAGTAGTAAAGTCTATAGCTACTCCCTATTCCTTTACTGATTCATCTATTTGAGATCGCTTCCTTACAATACAGCCCTTTTATCTGAGTGAAAAACCCTTTTGAATAATTCTTTTCAGCCAAGTTTTGAAGAGGAGGTTATCACTTTAAAGGACTCAGTTAATGTAAACAAAGTTGAAATATTTTTCTTACGAATCTAGGGAGGATCTGATTGACAAAAACATAGAAAGTGCTGTTTCCCGAATGCAATCTGTTATTGAACTTGGGCGGGTAATCAGAGATAGGAAAACCATTCCAGTAAAGGTAAGCTATTTTATTTCTTTTACATCAGTATGCCATAAGCACATATTGGCTTTGTCAGAGAATGCCATAAGTGAATCAATATCTTCTAGAAAATGAGCTATGAGAGAAGATTCTAAGTGGCCAAGGTTATATTTTTCTGTAGCCCTTGGATCTCTTTTTCCACACTTACGTTGTTGAACATTAATTTCAGTATCCCCTGAAAGAGGTAGTCGTCATCCATCATGATCCTCAGGCACTGGAAGATATCAGGTCCTTGGAAAAGTATATACTTGAGGTAAGAGAGAAAAGCAGAAGGTGTTACACAGACCTTATCTAATACCAAAACCTCTTTTTATTTACATTTGGGCTGATGTGATGTTGTAAGCTTGGCAAGTTGGGCAGAGTGAAAGGATTATGAACCAAACAATGCAAGCTGCACAGGATAATAGTACCTACGGACACTGAGCTCTTGCAGTCGCAATGCCATTGTTCAAGATGCCTGTTCAAAAAGTTGCTCCAGACTCAGCAGCTTATCTCGTTCAGAGGCATTGCAACTGCAAATACGGTGATGAAGAATGTGAAGCAAAACTCATCCAGAGGATCTCTAACACAGAAAATGCCAATTAGCACAAGTCTGGCACAACATTTTTACTTGCAGGAGGATGCAGTGCCACACAGGGGAAACAACTTTTAGATCCTGAACTGGCCGAATATCTCCTCTTTCACTTCTTGAGGAAGGCATTGCAATTTAATGAGATGACATATATTTTAGAACTATTTGATGTAAACAATGAGGGCACTTTAAAAAGACAGTTTACGCTGAAGCACACTTAAAAAAAAACTCAAATACCAGCCTGTCACTTGCAAGCTTATTTTACAATCTAACTGTTTAAAACAATAAGGCCTAAACTGAAGTTCTGCTGATGTGCAAGCTTATACTTTTCTATTTTCATAAAGATAATTAGAGGTTTATTCCTTGCTTTTCCACAAATAAATACTATTGGCAATTTCTGTATTTTTACTAAGCAATGAAAAATATGCTGTACCTACTGCTGATTTTAATAGAAATATACTTGTTGACTGTTTTGCAAGTTTAGTTAACTAATGAAAGTAACACACAATAGTACTGTTAAGCAAATTTAATCTCCCCCTCCCCCAAGGGAAAAAGTTACTTTGACATGACATAATTGAAAATATATTGTTAAAAAATATGTGATGGAAAATGAATGGACCACTTCCTTGCCATCTGGATATGGAGGTATAATAGGCCACTCACATGGAGATCCAGTAGATCAGGGGGTCCGCTGCAGGAAGGCCTTCAGCCACAGCAAGTTGGCCTCTCATTGTGAAGGTACTCTCAGTGGTTAATCTCTGTGTGGAGTAATGGTTGGCATCAGAAAATACTCCTGGAGCAGGCATCACTCACTCTTGACAGTCCCCCACCATAGGCCTCGAAGCTTGCAGCTGAGATTTCCATGGGAGGCACTAGGAGGGGCAATGGGTGTTTGGTCCCCAGGCGCTGCAGTATACGAGATGAGTTGCTTCATGTAGTCCATCTGAAAACCTTATTTCCAACACCATAGTCCAGATGTGAAATCTATAGGTTTCCAGCTTGATAAGTATTTTGGCCTGGCTATTAAAGGAACTTAAGCTAATATGGCCCTGAAAACTTTAGTCCTCTACATTATTAGCAGGTGGTATAATTCCTAGCTTTGTTTGCTTCAACAAGACTTCTTTTCTGGAAAAGCTTGTTTTGCAATTGGCTTGCCGGGGAGTTCCCACGTGTTGGCAGTGAGAGGTTGCTTGTTGTGACAAAATACCGTTGTCAATGCTCCTAGTCCTACTCTGGTCATGTGGTCCAAAGTTAGTTCATGCTTTTGTAGACCAAAGAAAACTTCAGTTCTCCAATCAGTCCCCCCTTCTTTCTGCAGCCTCTTCCTACCATTGCTGCCTCCTCCTGTCAGTCTTTCCCCCTCCATCTTTACCACCACTGCTTGACTTACTCACATTGCCGCCTTTCTTTTTACCTCTGCCACTTGCTCACTTACTTGCCTCGCAGCATGCCTGCTTTACCCTCCTTACCATTGCATGCCCTTTCTTTCCCTGCTGCCTCACTCATCCACACCACTTCTTTTTCCCTCCTTGAGTCAGCATTGTTGTGACCCTCTTTTCTGAATTCTTCTGCTGACCTGGGCTTCCCTCCATGTTTGTAGAAAGGTTTCCTTTCTCTGAGCATGGTTCCAGTCTGTGGATTTATTGATCTATGTTCTGGGGGCCATATTTAGAATTAAATGTAATAACACTTCCCTGGAGTCCCAAGGCTGCTTGGAATTCTGGTGCAAGAGTGCGCACGGAAGTTTTCCCTGGGTCTCTTTGACAGTGGGGGAGTTTTAAAAATAGTTCCTGGAATTTTGCAGAGCTGCTTATGGAAAGGTTGCACATGTGGAGAGTGTAATGCGTTCTTTTGGAATGCAGCCAGTGAAAAATACAAGCTGAATCTTTTTTTGTAAAACCTTATAACTTGCCTATTGACATTTCTTTATTCTAAAGCCTGTTGTGAGAACATTACAATTCATTAAGGTATAAATAAAAGAAAACAAATAGTACTTGTGCTATCTTTTTTAGAAAACAAACCAGATGGTAAGAAAACACGGACAGTGTTTTGATTGGTCTGTACTAGTAAATTGCTTTTGACTAAGCATTGCTGTGAAGGGCTGATTGCAAACAATTCTTCCATATAGGAAGCAGAGCCAATTCAGACCTTTATGTCACTTTAGAAATTACACTGTATGGCCTGACAATGACCTCATATGTGGTTTTGTGTAATTGGATTCTTATAGGTTTGAGCCTCATAAAAAACTTAGATCTCTTTATAATATTGTGTACGTATTTGTTTGGACAGACAGAAGGTTTCTCAGGTTGCCAAAACAATGAGCCGCTGTAGAAGTATGCTACAGAACATTTTTAGGTGCAGAATAGAAAGGTATTGGGCCAGCTTCTGTTATGCTCTATATGCACATCTGAGAATGTAACATATCATTAGATAGAACTAATAAGCTGCACTGAGAGCTAGCATGGTGTAACAGAGTGTAGGATTAGGATCGGAGGTATCCAGGTTTGAATCCCCACTGTGCATTAGAAACTTGCTGGGTGATTTGGGGTGACTTTCTCAGCCTCACCTACTTCACAGGGTGGGTGGATAAATGGAGGAAGGGAGAATGATAGGTGTGTGCACCAAAAAACCCCCTGAGTAATCTGGTTCCTGGGTTCAAGGATTCCCACCTACCCCCCAATCCAGGATCTCTGAAATCCAGGAATGATTCTCTAATCCAGTGTGGCAAGATTAGAGAATCCTTGATTTATCCAGCCGTTATTCCCTATGAGGAAAACTATCTTTGGGGGGCTGGGAGTGCATTTTTCAAGCACATTCCACCACATTTGCAGAGACCCTACTCCTGACTGTCCACTGAAAACTTGTCAAGTTTCAAGAAGGTTGGAACTCGGGCTCCAATTCTGTGGGTCCCTGAACAAGGTGCCGCCCCCAGCCATTTTCCTTTGTTTCCTGTGGTGGGAAAGTTTCCAATCTGGCTCTCAGGCAGAAACACAACAGGGCAAGACTGCCACTGGAAAAGGTGCACTCACAAATGCAAGTTCATCCCACAGAAAGCCCAACAGAATCAAACTAAAGTCCCCCCAAAACCCAAGTTCCCCCTGAAGAAGGTGCCCATCCACTCTCTGTTGTTTTCTATGGTAAGAAAGTTACCAAGCTGGCTCCCAGGCAGAAACACACTGGGCAAGGCTTCCACTGGCCAGAGGCACATTCCCAACAGCAAGCTCAACCCAGAGAAAGCCTAACAGAACCAAACTGAAGCAACAGAATGGAATTCCCCCCAACAGTAAATCGGAGAACCATGTCAAACCAATGAATTTCATCCAAACCAAATTGAAGCAAGGGACATTGTTACAATTTAGTTCAATTGAACCAGTGTCACAGAAGCCAGGCAGAACCCAGGGCCACTGGAGAAACACTGCCTCTGCCTCCCTCCCTCTCCTTCCTCCCCCTCCCCTCTTGGAAAAAAATGTGGGAGAAACCTGAGAACCCGCAAGCCAGAGGCTGAGGTTGCATTTTTTGGAATAATCCATATTAATCCCTATTTATCAGGGCTTCTTGAACCAGGTTCCTGTGTCAGATCCAGGATTCTCTAATTTGATATGAGAATGCTTAATTTAGCCAGATTGGCATAAATCCAGCTTCTTTACCTAGTTCATGGACCCTGATCATGCATCCCTAGAGAATGATACTGTAAGCCACTTTTGGCCCTCCTTGGGGGAGAAAATTGCAGTAGTGAGATGTCATAATCAACCATTGTTTGATAAAACCCTGCTTAGTTATGATGTCTGAATGCATATGATACATCAAAATAGGATTTGTTGGTTGGTGTGTGAACTAGTTTGTAGTAATTATAATCTTGTAGACTAATCAATTGTTGCACAAAGTGTGGGTTACCCAAACACAGAGTGTGGGTTACACTGTTAATCAGCAGGCAGATAGAGGGTGGACCTCTAAGAGAGGCCAGAGGTTAGTTATAAAGGAATCTCTACTGTTAATTTGGGTGGTTGCTCTTTATATGGTGGGTGTAGCCTAAAGGTGACTGCTTGGCCATTGCTGAAGTGGTACAGAAGATATTTGATTTAATAGCAGGTTGTGGATGATGTGTCAAGAGCTGAAGGAAATAGAAAAGGATTCTATCCAGTTATAAGGGATTGTATGATTTTGAGTGCAAGGGAAATGTGCTGGATGACAGCAGTAATATAGGTGAGGTGGAAGAAATGCTTAATACACCATCTGGGCCACTTACGGACCATTTTGACCCAGTTACAGTGATGAATATTGAAAGGATCCTGGCATTTGTGAAGGTCAACTTTTGTGCCCTGGATACTTACCAATCATGGCTGCTAAATTTGTGTAAGGACCACATAAATGAGCCCTTGATGTCTATCATAAATATTTAAATAAAATAAATATATACGCAAACTAGTGTAGTAGGTGGGGCTTTGGGGCTATGGTATATTCTATCAAGTATTTTGCAGTTCAGTTTTTAAATGTAAAACAGGTCATTTGTTGCGGGTTGTTTATTTTTGTAAAATCTCTCTTGGTAAATGTTCAGGAGCTTAATGTCCGTCAAGTAACATTATCAACTGATAAGGATAAGTATGGAATTCGTCTCAGAGCAGAACCTGATCACATGGTGCTTGGAAAGCGCCTGAAAGGTGCTTTTAAATCTGTTATGGCTGCCATCAAGGAGCTGACAAGCGAGCAGCTGGAAGAATTCCAGAAGACAGGTCAGTGACCCTATATGATGTGTATTCTGTCAGAGAAATGTGGTAGTGATGACCTTGGAAACTGACACACAGTAACTTCACACTGGATTATGCAAGGCAATTCGTTTTGGCTGCTTGGCTATAGTTTATATTCTAACAACAAATGACAGAGGATTTAAAAACTGTTTCTCTAGTTACAATACTGTAAAATGTTTATCGGTTCTCTAAACATATTGGAGAATAACTGTGAAGAGGGTCTTTGATTTGGTTGTTCTTTCAATAGCATACATTTTCAGATCTTGGGAAGATTTTTGGTCTAAATAGTCAGGCAAAGTCTGGACAAGTTAGGGATGTGAGTTATAAAACACTATAGCATTGGCAAGCTCTCTCTTCTCCCCACCTAAATTCAGAATGAGCTCTAATTTAATTTTTGAGTTGTCCTCATTCTAGCCTCATGTCCTGCCACATTTCCAGTGTCATTGGGAACGTGGTGGGGTCCAAGGGCTCCTTCTCTTACTTGGCACTGGCAGCAGCTTTGGCGTCTTTTTAAACCTTGGAGTCCATTGGAATTATGGAAAGCAGCATCTAAGGCCATCAGGAGTGGTGGGAAATGTGGTGCCCTGATTGATTCTCTGAAAGATACACATTGTTGTATCTGTTTCTGGGGCATAAACAAGTCTTGTCTGCCTCTGCCTGGTAAACTTGGTGGGAAAGAGAAGAGACTGATGGGACAAGGAGAACCGCTTTTGAATGGAGGCCCAAGCTGAGTAAGTGTTCGAGCCTGGTTTGTAATGACTTTTGGTTTTCCTTTTCACCCCCTCTCCTGTTATTAGCCTTAGCATCACCACCCAAACATTGCATTAGACTGTTAGAATGGGAACTGAGGATTGTGATGCAAAGAACTGTGTGAAGTGAAACAATCCTAACATGTGATCTAACCAAATACTTCCTTTATTCAAAGCCTATTGTAGAAACTTTTGTACAATCTTGCATATGGTTCTGTGGCTGTACTTTTCTTAAACCTCCTGATCTTAATTGTAATACTCTGGTTGCTTCTCTGCTTAAATGTTCTATTTGGATTCTCTAATGTGTCTACTATCTATTCCTTATACATTTATCTGTGTTGATATGTGATATGTGGGTTTTCTAGTTCCACCAGCAGCATAGATCATTCACCTGCATTTCTTTTAAAGGAGGCAGTGAGTGGAGATTACTATAGTATGTTGTAGGTGTCGTGCTTTACAACATCTTCATTATACAATTGAATAGAATTGTAGATGCACTAAAACTTAAAAACATAACAGAGTTCTGTTGAAAATGAAATGAAATTCAGCAAGGGCAAGTATCAACAGAGGAGAATTGCCAGTTATTTGCGTATATAAAAGGGTTTTACTTTGAAGGCATTGCTGATATTTATGGAAGATAACAATATGTAAAAACCTCATGAAATCTTGTTACAGTTCTAATAGAAAAAAAATCTAGCATTTGAGATGTGTTCTGTATACTAATACAATATCTGTAGGTAATTTTCTAATTTACATAAATCAGGCACCATTGTTGTGGAAGGACATGAACTGCATGAGGAAGATCTCCGTCTGATGTACACCTTTGACCAGGCTGTAGGAGGATCTGCCCACTTTGAAGCACATTCTGATACCCAGGTATCAAATACAATGACTATGGATAAGGAATGGGGAAAGTCAAAACTTTTAAACTGTTGTCATGGATCGCTGCTGTTTACTTCGCAGTGTAGAAGCCATTTTAGAATATTTGCCTGTGATGGAAAGAGGCAGTGACCAAGATATAGAGAGTTGCTCAGACTCAAAGAGTTTGTCTTAGCTCAGCAGAATCTCTAACATGGAATCTTGTTAGAGATGGTAGAAGGAGCTGTGTCATTATCAGCAGTGGTCCAGCTGAGGAAGAGGGCATTGTATCCTCCCTTGACCTTTCTCAGTCTGATTTCTGGCCTTGTAACAAGACAGAGAGACAGCTTTAATTGCATTGGTGGATGATTTCTGGCTACCAATGTTCTTTTCCCACATAGATCCTGTTGGATCTGCTTGCTGCCTTTGACATAGTCAATCATTCTATCATCTACCCATTTATAGTGTGGTTTTGAAGTGTCTAGTGTTGACCTCTTGGTTTTGGTCTCGTGTCAGATTGATGGCAAAGGATTTTCTTTCAGATACTGTAAGTTAATTAAGCTTTATGGGAACTTTGATGCTGTGTCCCTTCAAGGATCAGTACTATTGCCATTACATGAGACATTTGGAAGAGCTCATCCAGAGTTTTAGAACTCTGGAAGGCATCAATATGCTGTCTTGAATGAAGTGTTTGTATGTTGTGGTCAGGTGGATGAAGATGAATAAGTTGAAACTGAATCCATATAAGATTGAAGTGATAGTTGAGAAAGCAGATATTCTTGGGGAAAGGGGGTGGATCCACAACCTGGATGGGGTCAAGTTGAGTCTACTCAATCAGGGGTTGGGTGTACTCTTTGAGCATCATGTCGGTGTAGTTGTTGGGAGTATCTTCTGTTAGATGCTTTTGATTCAGAAACTCTCTTCCCTTCTTGACTTTGCTTATGTGGCCACACTGATCCCTGTCTCTGTAACTACAAACTGACCCCAGCATACCCAGAAAGTCCCCCTGGGATTTTCTGGGGGAAGCAGCCCCCATGACAAATCAGAAAGGTGGGGCTCCTCCGCCTGACACCTATACTCCTTCTCATTCTGCCTTATCCAGCTGTTTCCCAGAGAGTGCCTGCTTTGCTGCTGGCCATGCCCCAAACCATGGCCCTGAGGTCCTGGCTGAGCCTTTGTTTTCAGTGCAAGTCACAGCACTGAGTAAGTGATCGGATCTGTAGTGTTAGACCGACCATGCAGCTTGCATTCCTCCTTCATCCTCCCCCCAGTAAAGAGGTTATAAAGTGTGGGAGTAGACCTTCTACCTCCAAAGAAATCCCTTTATGACTGTCATGTTTGAAGAACCGTATCTCCTGATATAAGTGGGCTCATCGATTCTGCTCAGCTCAATAAAGTTTATTAGAGGTTCCCTCTTTTTGGAAGGTTGGTTTGGACTCGGTGAGATAAATGGTTCCCTTGGTGGTATTCTCCTGCTTATGGAATAGGCTAGCAGAGATGTGTAATGCTCCTTCTCTGGTAAGGCTCTGCAAGGGTTAAAGTGGTTTTATTCCAGCAGGGATTTAACAGATCTCTTTGCTTTTGATTGTTGTATTTTATTGGGAAAAACACATTTGTATAGCTCATGCTTGGGATGAGTTCTAGTAAATGTTTTATTTTTTGATGCTTTAATTGTATCTTTATTATTCATTGATTACTCAAAGCCCCTTTTAAGGTCAGTTTAAAAATGGGATATAAATCTTTGAAATAGACAAATCTAAGCAGCGCCTTCCTCAGATAGGCATCAGATAGGCAGGAATTTTCTTGTCCTCCTGTAAGCGCTGAAGACCTTTAGCTCTTTGCCATCTGCACTATCATTGGCCACCCTAGGGTGAAAAGGGCAGGAGATGAAGATGTGCATTACCAATTTGCTCTATGACATTGCAAGAGTTGGGAAGTGGATGAAATTTAAATAAACATTATTAACTTGTAACCAATGTGTGCTTATTGCTGTATATTTCAACACTACATAAGAAAAAAGGGTAAATTTTATCAAAAAGTTAGCTGTGGCTTTTCAAACTATTTTCTTTAGTGTAGTCCTCATTAGTCCATTGTGAGTGTTTTGATTACATTCATCAGATTGTTTATAGCATCTGCTTGTTTTTTTCTCCCCTCTGCCAAGGCTTTGGTTCTTTTGGATGTTACTCCTGATCAGTCCATGGTCGATGAAGGTGTTGCACGTGAAGTAATAAATCGCATCCAGAAACTTCGGAAGAAGGTCAGGAAATCTAAGGACTCCAGCAGCACTCCAGCAGTTTCAACATTTGGGTGGTGGTGGGGGGAGGGGAGTAGGATTCCTCTACAGATTGCCTCAATAGTACTACCATTGTCCTTTAATCAAAAAATATACACATGAAACTAGCCATAATCAAAAGGACTACTTTGGGATTTTTTGTTTGTTTTGAGCAGTAGACTCATTTCCAAAATCTGCTTTGAGAAGTTCCTCAAAGTTCAAAAGTAATTTATAGTATGGTCTTCTAGCACCATACTAGTTAGAAACAGTCTGGCAGAACTTTGGAGCCAGGCCTTTATTTGTATTGATGGTATTTTGAATTGTAGTCCTGTGGGCAGGTTAGGTCTTTCTAACTCAGTTATTTACAGCACCTGGTGTTTGAGCTGCATGTATGTATTTAAATACATTGACATGAAAGCCAGAGTGCACAGTTAGCTGTTGCTGAGTCTTTTGAAGTTCTTGAAGCCAGTTTGTGCTTGTCTTTTAAAACTGTGCTACAGAAAATATTCAAGTATTAAATGGCTAAATACCTTTTTATATTTAGGTGTCAGTCAGAGTCAGTTCTGTTTGCTCATGCCTTCGTGTTAGTGTTGTCGTCTTTGGACTATCAATTGATGATCAGCAGTTGTTTGTTATATTTTATGGCTGTGGTATCTTTCTGCTTAAGCCTTTATGGAAATTCATACACACTCATTTTGATCATTGTGGCTATATTGTTCATTAATTTACTGTTTTGTTAACTTGTATTATGTTAGGAGTTTTTGAGGGTTCCTTGAAGGCCATATGTAATGGAAAGGAGGAGCAACCTCCCACTTTAAATGTAATAAATAAAACATGGTGTTGTGCTGTCATTTGTGAATGGTATAGGTGTTTAAATAGCAGTTCATCCTTTCCTTTTGCTGTACTATTATCAAATCACATTGCTTTTTCTAGGTCCCACCTCTTTATTCTCATGATATTTTTTTCCATTGCTTACAACCAGCATCGCCTGACAAATCCCTATGCCCGTTCCTTCCTCTTCCTGTTGTTGAGCTCTTCACTTACTTTGTGGTTTTCATGTTCTTTCCCCAGCACAGTGACTTTAGGTTATGTTCAAGCCACACATTTTCTTAAGCACCATTATTTGCAGTGATACCTAAGGGTCCATTAATCACATTCCTCCTACTCTGTAGTTTGGTATAATCTCTGATATGTTTTTTGTCATTTGCTTCTAGACCCTGAATTTAGCTAGTCCCATGACCATGAAAGGGATGTATGAAAGGCATTACAATGAGAGTATGATTTTATAGATGGTCTAAACAGGAGATAAGCTGATTTTTCTTTTCATACTAGTCTGTGCTGTTGGTCCCTTCTCCCCCCTCCCCCATAAGCTCATATATAGCTCTTGCCAAATCAGCTGCAATACTGCAAGAAATGAAATCATTAAGCAGATCCTAATAATAGTGTGTCTGTGAAGAGACAGGAGAAATCAATGCTTTAAACATAATAGGAAAGTATTGAAGGCAAAGTCTTTGTGTGGTGTGTGTATGTACGATACGGAGACTGAACGGATGGCTATAAAAGGAGAATAGGAGAGAGAATAAAAATTTAGCATGGCCCAGGTAAATGTGTGTGAAGGTGACTTCTCTTTGTGTTAAGAGAGAAATATCTATAAATAAATTTCAGACTCAGTCAGAAACAACCACAGAAGAAAATTACATTAATTCTGTTAGTATACTTAATCTTGGAATAATTTTTGATTGCCAACAGTCAGCAATGAAGATTTTTCTGTAAAAAGATCAACTGAATACATGAAACAGTTATTTTTAAACATTTTCTAGATTGCATTGTTAGCTAAGAAAGTGAACTTGTGATAAAAGATGCAATTATTCCCTTCAGTTGCCAGGATTTTTTAAAAATATTTTTGCTTAATGATTATAACATGCTAACTTTGTTCTGATAATAATCAAAATAGTTTTTACTTTCTGGATACAAAAGTTAACTATAGGTAATCTGTGATGTTCACTGCAGTTGCTGATTTTTATTACAGCGCAATCTAGTTCCTACTGATGAGATTATGGTATATTATCGAGCACATCCAGAAGGAGATTATCTTGATACTGTGATTAAGGAGCATACAGATTTCATTTTTGCCACAATAAAGGCAACCCTGAAGGCATACCCAGTGCCTACCTCAAAAGAAGTGCTTATTCAAGAAAAAACCCAGGTAAGAACAAATATGAATCCTTTGGAGAATATTCACCTGGGCCATCAACTGAATAATGTATTGCTCCCATTAAATGTTTATTGGACTGGACTCACTATATCCATTTCAGATGTTCATATTATATAACATGTTCTGAGGTTCAAGAAGTCAGTGGAATCCTCCCCCTATTCTTTCAAAGCCAGTGTGTGTGTAGCTTTATGTACCACCTAGTTGTCTAAGCCCTCTTTTGGTCATGGTTTATACCATTTTCTATATTTTCACTAGGGATGTACACCCCCAAAATTTTGGTAAATCTGGATTAGGAATACTGAAACAAAAAATAAAAATCCAGAATTTCCTGAACTGAATTGATTCTCTGATCTGGTTCGGTAATATCAGAGAAATTCAGTAAAATTTGTCCATTGTTTCCTATGGGAAAATCAATCCAGGGACTGGATGTGTTTGTAATTTTTCAAGCAAATTTCACCAGATTTTCAGGGAACCTATTCCTGACTGTCCTCTAAAGACCTCCCATGTTTTATGAAGATTGAGTCCTGGGGGGCCAATTTTACAGGCTGCCAAAGAAGGTGTCCCCAGCCACTCTTCATTATTCCCTGTGGGGAAAACTATCTGGAGCCTATCCAGGGGGCTGGGGGTGGCATTTTTCAAGCAAATTCCATCAAATTTGCAGGGAGCATACTCCTCACTATCCTCTAAAGACCCCTCAAGTTCAGGATTATTGGACTCCAGGGTCCAATTCATTGGGCTCCTGAACAAGGTGCCCCCAGCCATTCCATTTGTTCCTATTGCCGGGGGGGGGGGGCTTAATGTTGACTTCCACTGCAGAAACACAATGAAGTAAGGCTGCCATAGTGAAAGGCACTTTTCCAAATGCAAGCTACACACACAAAAATCCCAGCAGATCCAAACAGAAGACCCCCTCCACTACCCAAAACCCCCTAAACAGCCATTCTCCATTTTTACCAATGATGGGAAATTTTCAGAGCTGGTTCTTGGGACATGAATATACAGGGCAATATACCAGTTGCTAGAAGCACACTCCCAATGCAAGTTCATCCTTAGGAAAGCCCAACAGAACCAAACTGACATGCCCCCCCTCAAACACATGCCCCTTGAGCAAGCTGCCCAGCCACTCTCCATTCTTCCCTTTGAAGGGAAATTTTCGAAGCTGGTACCCTCTGGTAAAAATACATTGGTGCAAGGCTGCCACTGGCCAGAGGCACATTCCCAAGGGCAAACTCAACTCAGAGAAAGCCCAACAGAACAAAATTTAAGCAAGGGAATTGAATCCTCCAAGTGAAGTAACAGGACCAACATTGCACCAGAGAATCATGTCCACCCCCAACAGCAAATCGTCAAATATGTACAGCAACTTTATAACACTAAAGCCAAAAGCATCCCCACCACAACAGCAAAAGTAGTTTTTTTTGGGGGGGGGGGGAAGCAAAAGTAGTTTTTAAAAGGGAAACTGTGAGACCAAACTAGTCCTCCCCCAACCTTATCCCTCCCAGATACCAGGCCAACCTCACTCCCTGAAAATATCTTTTCCCAATTCTAATTTATCTGTATCATCCTACATTGAGTATTGTCTCAGGGAGGATTGTTTTCTGCTTCATTCAAAACAGAAGTGCTCTCTATCCTTATGGCCTGGTTTATTCCGGTCTAGATCAGCCAGGGCATTTTCATGGTAGAAGAGTATTCTGGGGACTTGTTTCCCATTTGCTTTGCATGTATCACTTCTGAATTGGACAGTCCATGTGAACACCTGTTTTTGCAGTAGCTTTTGGGCATGATTTCCCTACTTCTGTTCGTAGCCAGACTCGTAGGTTGGATTTTCATAGGGCCAACTTCGATGAACACAGAGGCTTGATGAGAGTCATTCCGTGGGGGAGTGTGCTGGAAGGGAAAGGAGCGAGTGAAGGGTGGGCCCTTCTCAAACACGAGCTTTTGCAAGCTCAAGCCCTCACTATCCCAGCAAGACAGAAACATGGTAAGGGCTCCAAGAAACCGATGTGGATGCACAGAGAGCTCCAGAATAAGCTAAGGGAGAAAAAGGAAATGTTCAGGAAATGGAGAGAAGGACAGACCTCTAAAGAGGAGTATATGAGGGTTACTAGGTACTGCAGATCAGCCATCAGAGAGGCCAAAGCTCAGTATGAGCTGGGTCTGGCCAGGAGGGCTCGCTACAATAAGAAAAACTTCTACAGATATATGAGAAGCAAACGCAAGGTAAAAGAGGCAATTGGACCGCTGTTGGGAGTAGATGGAGGAACTCTGATGCAGGACAGAGAAAAAGCAGACAGGCTTAATGACTTTTTTTGCCTCTGTTTTCTCCCTGAATAACTCAGGCACATCTAGAGATAGTAGAAAATGTGGCAGGACACCTGAGTGGCTAATTGACATTGACAGCGAGGTTGTGGAGAGGCATCTGGCTGTACTGGATGAATTCAAATCCCCTGAGCCGGATGGGGTGCACCCAAGAGTGCTGAAAGAACTTTCTAGAGAACTTGCAGAACCCCTGTCCATCATCTTCAAGGCCTCCTGGAGGACTGGGGATGTGCCACAAGATTGGAGAAGAGTAAATGTTATCCCAATCTTTAAGAAAGGGAAGAAGGATGACCCGGGAAACTACAGGCTAGTCAGTCTGACGTCTGTTGCTGGGAAGATATTAGAACAGATTTTAAAGGGATCAGTCTGTAAGCATCTGAAGGACCACTCAGTGATCCGGGGAAGTCAGCATGGTTTTGTCCCTAACAGATCTTGCCAGACCAACCTGGTTTCCTTCTTTGATTTAGTGACTAGCTTACTGGATCGGGGGAACTTTGTTGACGTGATTTATCTGGATTTCAGTAAAGCTTTTGATAAGTTCCCCCATGACATTTTGATGGGCAAACTGGAAGACTGTGGACTGGACTATAGGACAGTTTGGTGGATAGGGAACTGGTTAGAGGACCGCACCCAAAGAGTGGTGGTCAATGGCGTTTCATCAGATTGGAAGGAGGTGTCCAGTGGGGTGCTGCAGGGCTTGGTTTTGGGCCCAGTACTTTTCCATATTTTTATCAATGATCTGGATGGAGTGGAAGGGCTGCTCATTAAATTTGCTGATGATACCAAATTGGGAGGAGTAGCAAACACCCAAGAAGAAAGAATTAAAATTCAACAAGACCTGAATACTCTGGAGAAGTGGGCAGTTGTGAATAGGATGCAATTCAACAAAGACAAGTGCACTGTATTACATCTGGGCCACAAAAATGGGAAGCACAAATACTGGATGGGGGATACACTTCTGGGCAGTAGTATATGTGAAAGGGATCTTGGTGTAAGAGTGGACTGTAAACTAAATATGAGCAGTCAGTGTGATGTGGCAAAAAAGGTTAATTCAATCTTGGATTCTATCAAAGGGGCCATAGCATCGAAATCGCAGGAGGTCATAGCCCCTCTCTATACTGCCTTGGTCAGGCCGCACCTGGAGTATTGTGTGCAGTTCTGGAGGCCTCACTTCAAAAAGGATGTGGACAAAATCGACAGGGTGCAGAGGAGAGCGACGAGGATGATCAGGGGTCTGGAGATTGAGCCCTACGAGGAAAGGCTGAGGGCCTTGGGAATGTTTAGTTTGGAGAAGAGGAGATTGAGGGGGGACATGATTGCTCTCTTTAAATAATTTGAAAGGCTGTCATTTGGAAGAGGGCAAGGAGCTGTTCCTTGGCAGCAGAGGGTAGGACCTGAAGCAATGGGCTTAAATTACATGCAGAAAGGTACCAGCTGGATATTAGGAAAAACTTTTTCACGGTCAGAGTAGTTCAAAAGTGGAATCAGCTGCTTGGGAGGTGGTGAGCTCCCCCTCACTGGCAGTTTTCAAGAAGAGAGTCTGGATGAATATTTGTCAGAGATGGTTTAGGCTGATCCTGCACTGGGCAGGGGGTTGGACTAGATGGTCTGTATGGACCCTTCCAACTCTATGATTCTATGATTCCCTTTTGTATGTGTATATTGTAGGGGAGAGAATTATCTTGATCACTTGGCTCACAATCGCTGTATGTAGGGTGCAAAGGTCTCATGTTAGGTCTCATGATTACACAGCTAAGTGTGAACTGGGGGTTGGATTCTCTGATTCTCCTCTGCCAAGTCTTTCGCCAAAAAAAGACTTACTCTGTTGGAGGAGGGCTTTTCCCCATTGGAGAAGTATTTTCTTATTGAAGGAAGATTTAGCAGAAGAGTCAAATGATCCAGCCTGGAGCCTGTAACTTTGGTCCAGGGACCAAACACAATTTAATCTCTTCAGTGCTGAATAAGCCTGAGTATATTTTTAATCTAAGTGGCGCAATTCATTAAAACAAAAAGTATGATACATTTTATGCGTTCACTGTTAATAGCAGAGTTTATATACAAAATAATACATGCTTTGTGATTATCTGAAAGAAGGCAGTCAAATTGTTCCTTCTTAAAATCTCTGTAAGATAAAAGAAATATCTAAATATCTATTGATGACTTCGATATGTCAAAAGCCAAGCCGTCATCTTAGTACTTCAACCTAGAATTATTTCATGAGCTAATCAAAATGTTCATTTAGCAATTTCAGAATATAATTAAAATAAAGCAAATTTGTGAAGGGCAGGTATTGCCCCTATTGCTTCATTGTTAATTCAGATTTAAATACAGTTTTATGAGATTAGTAGAACAATGCCAGATTTGACATTCGAAATTTGTGTGTCCAAATTTCATCGAGGGCCAGTAACAGTTTTGCCCTTATAGTCAAAACTGCAGACAAAGAAATGCAATGCATCATCATGCTAGCTGCAAACCCATCTTTATCCTCAAATTTCTAATGTGGAGGCTATATTTCTTCCTTTGAGTTTCAAACTTGGACGTTTATTTACTACTTCACAAGATGCAAGAATTACATTTTGAATGTGTCTGGAATTGTCTCTGGAAAATGTTCTCCGCAGTTGTCTACTATAAAATAGTGTTAATATGCTAGAATTATATGCAAGAATATGCATGAGTGCTAATAAGAATAGTGCTAATATGCAAGAATTTCTGACAGTGTCCCAAATTGTGATAGTTGTGAAATACTTTGTGTGTCATTTCTTAGAATAATAATGTAACAAAACACAACTGTTTGTTTAGCTGAAGGGATCTGAACTGGAAATAACACTTGTAAAAGGCGCTTTACATCATCGTATTGAGCCAGCATGTGCTTATATCAATCTGAACATCTGTATTAATGGTAAAGAACAAGGTAAGAAGTCTATTTTTCAAGTTAATTTTTCCTCAGAGTGTAGCTCCATTGCTCCTCTTTAGGACGAGTTTGGTATGTGATGCATCAGGGATCACTTTAAGGTGATAGCTATAACTTTTCATCCTACTTGTAAAATTTGCTAATTTCCTCTAATGCAACTATAAATTGCAACAATAAGGTACAGAAAATATATATTTTTACTACTTCTGGTCCTGTTGGAAGACAGACAGTTTTCAGTGCCAGATTCCAGTGAAGGCTGTACTAAGGATGATTGAGCCCTGCCATCCACATTTAATTCTTACTTTACTGGAAAGTTACAAAAAAGATGGTTAATTTTGCAGGAAGAGGAGGAGATACATGTTATTAAAAAAGTAAAATGGTTTGGAAGAGGCTGGTGGTTGTTTGCTTGCTTTGATAATTTTAAAACTGTAGTGCACAATGAATATATTGAATCAAATGAAACATTTATTGCTCAGTGTACCATGGATTTCTGTAGGATGTGCTAATGTCCAGCATCCATAAATGGGTACAAGAAAATCTGAATTTGAAAAATAATTAGTCTGACTCTCAGGCTCTTAATGTAATGTCCATACTTGTAATTTTTAAACACTATGGCTATGATCCAGATAGCTGCTTTGGTTCAGTCAATGGGTTTGGTGATCTAGTGAGTCCCCCCACCCTTAGAAATGTTTATCACAGTTCCACATTGCAGCCAGTTTCTAAAATGCTGTGCTGTATAGCTGAAGGTGAGGCTGCTGTTCAGGAAAACATGTTCATCTATGGTGTTCATTGCAATCTCACATTAGGAACTGCGCTTGTGCAGGGCAGCTGTTCAGAACAGGAATTTCTTTAATTTACAGGCTATTAAGGGGGGGCAACCTCCCCCTCAGATCACTCCAAGCTGGTTTCTCCTGCTGAAAGGGTCACGTGATTGGAGAGGCTGCCCTCCTCTTTCCCCAGTTTGTTTTTGCCGCCACGAAAAGCAGACATTTTTCTTAGACCCTCTGGCGTTTGGCTTTAAAAAACAAAACAAAATAGATACAAGTGGAACAGACCAGGTGCATCCTGATAGCCCCCTTTAGGTCATGTCTAGTGAAAGGGTGTTATGTCCATTTACCACCGGTGCTGGACTTACTCATGTATGGACGCACACTATACCACGACCAGGGCAGACTACACCTGGCAGTGTGGTTCCTAGACCAATAGGCATGCAGTTTTCGGTGAAGTGGCAAATATTTTGCTCAGTGCCCATGGGCTCTCTACCAGAAAGTCCTATGCATATAAATGAAATAGATTTGTCTTCTGGGCAGATACTAGAAACATAACTCCAGATACATGCCCATTACCTAGTGTTTTTGATTATTTGGTTTCCCTACAAGCTTTGGGGCTGTCATCTTCATCAGTTGAAGATTCACTCAGCTGCCATCTCAGCATTCCACAAGGATATCGATGGGAAGACTATCTTCTCACATTATTTGTCAAAGTTATTTTTAAAAGGTTTATAGAACCTGTACCAACCAAGAGCCCTGTTGGTACCTCAATGGTCTCTGGTTTTAGCCAAATTAATGTGAAAGCCATTTGAACCGATGGCGCCTTGTTCTTTGTCCCTTTTGTCTTCAAAAATATTCTTGTTACTGGAAATTACATCAGCCAAAAGAGTCAGCGAACTTAAGGCGCTTAACGTAGACCCTCCTTTTCTACAGATCTACCCTGAAAAATGTTATGTGCACCAGTCCGCAATTCTTGCCTAAGATAGTCTCTCCAGGTTCCACGTGTCACAAAGCATATCTCTCCCAGTGTTCTTCCCAGACCCTGCAACTGCCCAAGAACATACACTACACGCACTAGATGTCAAAAGGGCCATTTCATTTTACAAGTATAGAACTCAGTCTTTCTGTAAGGATTCAACATTTGCTTTTCCGCTCAGGCCCTAATAAGGGCGAGGCTGCATCTGCCCAAGCTATATCTAGATGGGTGGTTTCAGCAATTAGACTTTGTTATAAATTGGCCAATGTTCCTATCCTTGCCCATTCGTTCTTTGAGCTCACTTGACAAGAGCACAAGTAACCTCAGCAGTGTTCCTACGAGGAGTGCCTCTAGTGGACATCTGCCAGGCAACTACATGGTTGTCGGAGGAGACCTTTGTGAAGCATTATGCGGTGAATGTCAACTCCTGAAAGGAGTCAGCTGTGGGCCAAGCAGTATTGCAGTCTCTCTTTGCCTGAAAGCAACACCCCACCACCTGGTGAGTAGCTTGTTATTCTCCCAGTGTGGGACTGCACTGAAGACTGTAGATGAAAACAGGGTTTCACTTACCTATAACTGTTGTTCATCTAGGTCTTCATGCAGGCACACATTCCTGCCCTGCTGTGAGCTCTTTAACTTAATTGAAGGAAGTTATGATGGCACAGGAGAACTGGGGGGAAAAGGCGGCGACCTCTCCAATCATGTGACTGTTTCAGTGGGAGAAACCAGCTCGAAGCGGAGGTTGCTCCCCTTAATAGCCTATATGCTAAAGAAATTCCTGTTCCGAGCAGCTGGCCTGCAAAAGCGCAGTTTCCACTGCATGTCTGCACGAAGACCTACTTGAACAACAGTTACAGGTAAGTGCAACCCTGTTATCTTAACCATCCTTGAGCCCATATCACATACCTAAGGATTCTAGCCATTTCTGGTTATTTTTCAAGACCTATTTTTGTTTCAAAGGACTTCAGTCTCCAGAATTGTAGACAGGAATATTACCATTTGGATAATAAACCGCTCTAGTATCTTTAGTAGAATGACATTTAGACAGCCTTTCTGTTGATGTAATGTTAGATGAAGATACAGGTCGCTGGGAGAAGAGAGAATTGGTCATTCTTCAGTGGTCCTAGGAGTGAGGCAGTCCTTACTTTTGGGATATAGCTCCTCCTCTCCAAAGGCAGGGTCAGTCAGCTGATTTTGATCCCGGAGGAGAGGGGCTTGTCCCTGGAATCACCAGTCTTTCTGGCCCTGCCATCCGAGCCGGATGTCTTCAGCAACGCTCTGCAGAGTGCAGCAATCCCAAGAAGAAGAAACTGCCAGAGATGAGCCAGGTGTGGCGGCTTTCGCCTGTAATCCCAGTACTCAGGAAGGCCAAGGCTACAGGCAGTGCAGAGCTTGCAGGGGAAAGGAAAGGCCCTACCGCCTACCCCACCCCCATTTCGCTCAGAGCGACGGCAAGCATTAGAGCTGACGGTCCTAGGTTGCTCCTAGGTTCCATGGCCACAACCGCAAAACTCCACCGAGGTTCCCCGCCTTTGGGTTGGGAGGAACCCCTCCCCTCAGATGGCCAGAGCGTGCGGTGTTTGAGTCCGCGGTAGCCTGTTGTAGAGACCGATATTATCAGGAACTCCCTCAGGCTTGGAAGGAGCAGCCTCCAGCAGCAGCAGAGGACCTGCTCCAACCCCGGCAGCCCCGACTGAACCGTGGTAAGACTGATCCTGCGGGTAACGTGGGCAGCGAAAGGAAGGGAGGGAGGAGAAAGAGTAGCAGAAGCCTCAGAGCCATCTTGTCCTAAATAAAAGGGAGCCCTCCTTTATTTCCTTTCAGCTGGGACTTGTGAGGTGCACTTTCACTTTCATTTCTCCTTCTGGTGGGAAAGTTTCTGTTGGCAGAATGTCAGCAAAGGCAGGCCTAGCCACCTCACAGGCCTCAAAGAGCATAAGCCTGCAGCCTAGACTTTCCAAACTCCCCAGCCTCAGCCTCTTCTAGGCCTTTCAACAGGCCAGTGAAAGAGAAATGTCCAAGGGCCTGGATGGCAGAATGTCAGCAAAGGTAGGCCTAGCTACCTCCCAGGCCTCAAAGAGTGTAAGCCTGCAGCCTAGACTTTCCAAACTCCCAGGCCTCAGCCCCTCCTGGGCCTTTCAACAGGCCAGTGAAAGAGAAAAGTCCAAGGGGCCGGATGGCAGAATGTCAGGAAAGGCAGGCCTAGCCATCTCCCAGGCCTCCAAAAGTGCAGGCAAGCACCCTAGACTTTCCAAACTCCCAGGATTCAGCCTCTTCTAGGCCTCTCAACTGGCCAGTGAAAGAGAAAAAGCCCAAGGGCCTGGACCCGTCAGGCAAGGATGCCTGGAAAATTTTCTGCTGGTGGTAGGTTATCAAAGGCAGGCCTAGCCTCCTTTCAGGCCTCAGAGAGTACAAGCCTGCGGTCTAAACTTGCCCAACTCCCAGGCCTCAGCCTACTCCTGGGCGTCTCAAGAGACTAGTGAAAGGGAGAAGATCTGGGGTTTGCATCCACTAGGCAAGGAAACCTGAAATGCGTTGCTGTAATGTTGTGGTTAAGTGCTGGGCCATGAATCATTACCCTGCTGGTTCAAGTCCCATAATTACTAGAACTTGGTGGCTGGCCTTGGGTAAAAGTCTCAATTACCTAGCGGTTCTGGGGGAATAATGATGATTCTGACCTTATCACAGCCCCTGACTGTGATACCACAGTCCAGGCAAGCCAGATTTCATCAGATCTCAGTACCTCAGCAGGGTTGGCCTTGGTTAGCAATTGGATGGGAGACCTCCAAAAAAGACCAGTGTTGCAGAGGCAACTATGACTGGATGACATTTTCCACCACTAAGGGAACAGAAATTACATGCCCCCTATTTACATAGTCACAGCCATAGTTACTATTTAACAAACAAACTGTCATGGCCCAAGATGGAAATAAGGAAATCAAAGAGGTTCTGAAGGCACACCAATAAATAGTCTAGCAGCTAGACTCTCAGATGGGCAAGAGAGGCATTCCAGTATGGGGGTCTGACTCCAGATAGGTAAAAGGGTGCCCCCTCCCCAGATTAAAGAGGAGGGAAGGGCTATTAAGAGCACATATCTCGGTTAAGCCTTCAACCTGAGGAGCTATCAGTTTTCTCCCTCAGCCAAGAAGAAAGGGGAGCTGTTAAAAGAAGGGGAAATTCCCTAGCAGGTCTTCCTCAAGAGCCGTATCCTAGAAAGCTCCCTAAGGTGATGAGGATCCTGGAGTCTTCTCCCTTAAGGACTAAGGGGTTGGAGAGAATCCTCCCTAGAATCAGGAATAACCCCATCAGGGATTCCCTTCCAGTAGTCTCTCATACTTGTAGAAGTCTAAGAGGGAAACTTTGGCAAAACTAACTACTCTTATTTCCTTTCCCCCCCAAGTCTTATACATTAGTTCCAGGGGTTACTGCGAGGATCAAGCTGCCATTGGTGGATGATCTGGTAACCAGCCTGCCATCTAATCCTGTGCTGCTCGCTGACAAGGACGGACTACCTAGGATTCCAGCATCAAGTGGTTTAAACTGGCTGTGTGCAGAAAATTGGAAGTTTCTGCTACATCCTTCAGAGGATTGGTGACAGCTCCACTCCTTCCTAGAGTCACATTCTCTCGGGTCTCAGACCTGGCTGCAGTGAGCAGTAAACTCCTGCCAAAGAGCAAAACTAAGAAAATAGCCACGACAATATGCTATGTTGTGGTCAACAAGGACTATCATTTTCAGGCAACCAGGCACAACACTTACCTTAGAAATTGGAACATGGACCATTTGCCCCAAAGCCAAAGTAACTGCGGTTCCTTTCAAAGATATCAGCCTGTCTGGAGAAACTCTAAATAAAGGAAAGCAGACCAAACGTCGAGAGGAGGGTTAGTACCTTCTTCCTCAACAAATCTGATCAGAATACTAAAGGGCCAAAGAAGGGAACTCAATGTGTCTACACCAAAGCAGCAGGCGTGATGGTGTTTGGGGGATGCTTACAATGTTTGGCAAACCCTTGGCAGCTAATAATAAGAAACAGGTGGGTGTTGGATACTGTGATCAGTGAAATTCAATTCTGTGCCACCTGGTCCCTTTTCCCCTAGATCCAGAGGGATTTGGTCAAATAAAATAGATGCCTAGGAACAAGAAAGTCGGAATGGAAAGCCTAAAATTTGTCATGACTGCCATTTAGAAGGGAGATTGTCTGGCTTCCATCGATCTCTCAGAGGCACTTCCAACAGTGGGCCCTTTCCTTTGAGCTGAAAACACCACCTATGGTGTTCATCAGAATCCTAGTATCACTGATATCATGGCGAGGCCACGGAGAGTGGCTCATATCCAAACGACATCTTGATCTGTGCACTTCAGAAATGCCTGTTGCCATACCATGGGGCGTTAGATCACAAGAAGTCCGAGATAGTTGAATTGCCAGAGATCCTCAAACGGGAAAACAACCAGTGGTTGTACCTCATTCAGTCCCACGATGGTGTCCCACTCAAGGAACCAGAGAGAACAGTGATGACCATGGACATGTTTTTGGGGATGGGGATCCCACACCCAAGGAAGAATGGCATAGGGCATCGGACTGAAGGACAAATGATCAACAGGGTAAACCTTTTGGAACTCAGAGCCATCAGACACAGTATGGTGGAATCTCAGAATCTTCCCACAGGTCACTGTATGTTTATACAGAGGACAACTCTGAGGTGGACTGGCTAAGCCAGAGAGTGATGAACCAAGCAGAATGGATGCTATCCAGAGAGATTCCCTAACTGGTCTATCACAGTTTTCAACAAGGCACAAGGAGAAGAAACCCTCAAACCATAGGGATAGATGATATGAGCAGCAAGCTTTCTTCACACGTCCTGTATGTCTTCCACAGTACAGCTATTGCACAGAGCTGTTCAGAAGATCACACAGTAAAGTGCAGAAGTGATGCTAATAGCAACCTTCAGGTCCAGAAAGACATGGTCTCAAAACCTGAAGACTCTTTCAAGCATGGATCCCTGGCACCTCCACTGAAAGAGGGCCCATTGATGCAGGGATCAATACAACACAGGCACTAGCAGTAAATAGAGAGCCATGCCCTTTCCTCCAAGATGGTAGAGCAAATTGGAAACAAAAATAACTTTCTTCCAAAGGTGAACTTCATGTTTTCATAGGACAGGAAAGATAGTACTTCCCTCCTTCTAATCTAATCCAAAGCACGGGAAGAAAATAAATAAATAAATAAATCTCACTACCTTGATATATGTAGAGATGTGAGATTCCACTTGGGCAGGACTAAACAGTGTTTCAGAAGTCTGGGATTCTAGTATGTTTGCAGGAGGTCCTTCTTGGGACCCGGAGTGTCCTTTTCTTGGCTAAGTAGGTAAAGCAGAGAGTACATAATTCTGGCATGTCAAGCCAGAGTTCTGGAGATGCCCATAGATGTCAGGGCACACTCACTAAGGGAAACAGCGACACAGGCAGTCTACAAATCCTTTAATCGTTAGAAACATCGTTAGAAATCAGTATATTCTCTTATCTATCTATAGGATAGATAAGTTGTCTTCCCCAGACAACTACACACCCTCTAGGCCTGGAACCCGGACTACCCACCCTGGGGCACACTGCTCTTGTATGTCCCAAAAGTAAGGACTGCCCCACTCCTAGGACCACCGGAGAATGGAAGATTTGTATTCACTTACCGTGAAGCTTCCTTTCTCGGTGGTCCAGGAGTGGGGCAGTCCTGCCCACCCGAGTTTCTTGTGGGGCGGCTTCTAGGATTGGATGAAGAGTTAGGGCGATAGTCTTCCTCCCAGTGGATTCAAGGGAAGGGGGTCTTTCTATTAAAAAAAATTGAGGGGAGTTATTATTTTCCCTTCTGGTATCGTGATGGGGAGTCAGGGCTTGGGAACAGACTGGTGATTCCAGGGACAAGCCCCTCCTCTCTGGGATCAAAATCAGTTGACTGACCCTGCCTTCGAAGAGGAGGAGCTATATCCCAAAAGTAAGGACTGCCCCACTCTTGGACCACCAAGAAAGGAAGCTTTACGGTAAGTGAATACAAATCTTCCATTCTGACTTACATTGTTAATTATTTTCTGATAAGTGTTAACATTTTTTATGTCATAGTATAACAAGATTGATTTCTTAGTTTTTTTCCCTCTCTCCTCCCCAGATGGTATGGTGTTGTTGGAAAACCCTAAGGGAGATAATAAATTAGACTTCAGCAAACTTCTTAATGCCATTTCATTCATTTTTGGTCTGGAAAATTCAAAGCTTGCTGTTTTTAATGGAAAAACAGGTGGGTGGTAGAGTGAGAATGACAAACTTTGTATGTGTCTGTTTGGAAAATTATCGGTGTGTTTGACTTTTTTTTTTTTTTAAAAAAGTATGCCTAGTTTTGGACCTGCTCTTTACTGGACCTCTTACTGGATGCTAAAATTGGTTATAAACAACTCTAAATTCTCTCAAGGTTCTCTTTTCATGCGGCCTTCCTGGTAAATTTGATCATTTTCAGATTAAAAGTTCAGGCAAGTATCCCTAGATTTCATGTCTTGCTACTTAGACCTACACATAAGATTTCAAATTCTGATTGAATCAGAATGTATATGGTTTGGACATTGAAGTATTCATATAAGTCTGTTCCTTTGTTGTTGCTATTTTGAAATGTTTTGTCATACGAGGGCTTGAAGATCTCCAGTCTGAGAACCATATTATCGTTTAACCTTGATTTTAGATTTAGTTCTTTCTTAAATAATGAAGGGGAAAAAAAACAAATTAACCAGATACTATAAAAAGAATTTAAATGACTGATACAGAAGAAACTAAAAGTTTAATAATTAAAAAAATATTTGTGTTGTTGCATGGAATTTAACTTATTTTAGGAAATGCAGTCATGTGAAATGCAGCCTTTAAGGATGTTTCATAAACTCTAGCCAGCTAGGTACTAGCTTTTGAACCCTTGGCACAAAAATAATACTTCAAAGAAAAAATAGAAGCTGAAGTGGCAGACACTTCCACGGTGATTGTTGCAGAACACTTTGCATACCTGTTCTAAAGGATGCATTGAAAACGTGTTCGTATGTTCTAGCAACCATGAAACCATCGTGCAGCCAAATGCATTACTAGCTACATGAAGACAGATTGAGGCAAAACTGATGAAACTTTCCCCTAGTTTACAATTAGCTTTGTTTATCAACTGTGATTGGTTGCATGGTGGTATCATTGGTACTAGAAAAATGCTAGTTTTAAAACAAAAAATATTGTATCAAATGCAAGAAACTGCCATTCAGAGCTGCAAAAAGGTTAAAGAAATAGAGTCTATATTTTGAGAAAACACCAGGCTTCCGAAGCTCCTTTAATAGTGTGCAGAGAACATTTTTAGTACAATAATCTCACCCCAAGAAAAGGGTTTCTTAGAAAGGCTTGTTGTCTCTATTAATATTTATTTATTTATTTATTTATTATGTTATTTATATTCCGCCTTTCTCACTGAGACGCAAGGCGGATTACATAGTGTGAGATGAGTACAATTAGTGGCAAGGACAAGGGCAGGCATTTCCATACAGCGTCAAGAACATTTCCATAAACAATGTCATAGGGTAAAAGAATACAGTTTCAAGAACATTTCCATAAACAATGTCATGGGGTAAAAGAATATAAGTTTACAAAGATATAATATTAGAAAGGATCCAGTATGGGGTTGAGGAATTGCTGAAACAGAACATAATCAATTCTAGGACTTACATTGACCAACATAAAGCACAGGTAGGATATTTAAAGCAACAGATAATATGTAAGGCAACATAATGGTGAAATCTGTGGTTTCTAACTCATAAGTGAAACATTTGGGATCCCTTTCCTACAATACCACCCTTTTAGCTGAGAAAAAAGGCCTTTTTGAATAATTCAGTTTTGCATGTTTGCGGAAAACCAGGAGGGTGGGGGCTCTCCTGACCTCCTCAGGCAGGCCGTTCCATAGGGATGGGGCCACCACAGAAAAAGCCCATGTATGGGCTACTGTTGGTTTCGCCCACGTACAGGCTGGCACCTGCAAGAGACCCTGTTCAGATGAGCGAAGCTGCTGTGGAGGGACATAGAGGGGAGGCGATCCCATAGGTATGCTGGGCCAAGGCTGTGGCTTTGTATGTAATAACCATTACCTTGAACTGAGCATGGTAACTGATAGGTAGCCAATGGAGTGACTGTAGGATGGGAGTGATGTTCAAGCTCCTCTCACTCCTGATAATAGTTGAGCCGCAGCATTTTGCACCAATTGGAGCCTCCTATTTAACTTAGATGGGAGACCAATGTATAATGCATTACAATAGTCAAATTTTGATGTTACCATAGCATGGATCCAGGTGGCCAAGTCGGCCGAGTCAAGATAAGAAACCATTTTCTAGACTAGAGTGAGAGTGTAGTACGCATTTTTTGCAGCTGCCTTAGCTTGCTTTTCTAGTAGTAGCACTGGATCCAGTATAACCCCTAGGCTCTTAACTGAGTCTGCAAGGGTCAAACGAACTCCATCGAAGGTGGGGAGTACAATGTTTTTCAAGATCTCTGACTTCCCAACAAGCATCACTTCAGTCTTGTCTGGGTTCAATTTTAATTTGTTATTTTTCAGCTATTTTACTATGGCTGATCTAAGATTTCTGCTGCATCCTGTGCGGACCTGGATAGCATGATATAGAGTTGGGTATCATCCGCATATTGATATCCAACTCCATGGCTGCGAATAAGTTCTCCTAAAGGTTTTACGTAGAGGTTGAATAACATGGGAGATAAGATTGTGCCTTGCAGGACCCCACAAGATAATTCCCATTCTGGAAACAGCTGATCTCCGACAGCAACCCTTTGAGTCCGTTCAAAGGAAAAGATCATCCTTAAAAGCTGTGCAAATTGCATGTGCATAAAACTAAATTTTGCAGTATCCATGTGCTGTTGGTGGTCTTCACTTACGCATGCATTGTAAAATGTGGGGGGAAAGAAACCTACGAGTTAATAGTTGTTCAGCATTATATCTGCCTCAGTCTAATATTCGAAAAGCATAAGAGAAATGTTGATGCATTTTTGTAGGAGAAAAGCGCCAGTTAACGGAAAACTCTTGTGGGTTTTCCTCTGTTAATTAAAGCAATTTTTTTGCCTGCCTATATACTCTTGAGTTCTGTTACTATCTTGATTCTGTTAAGATGCATTTGCCATTAGCCTGAGTTAGGAAAAAATGAACTCATATGCGCAATATGCTCATCTGGCCCTGTGAGCATAAAACAGTACAGCTGAATCTGCTATATCATTATTTAGTGATGAGGGTCACTGGGAAGGTTTTCACTGGTCCACTCAGCATTTTGAGCTGAATATTCAGCCAGATCACCTTCACTGAAGCCCTTTGAATTAATGTTCTAAATTATTTATCTCTTTATATGGCCTTTCTTTACTGAAAGAAGGCAAATTGGACTATTTTCTTATCTTAAATTGTGGGGTTTTTCATTTAAAAGACTACCTTAAAAATGTTGATGCATATATGTTCCACACGTATATGAAGAATCTTTCTATCACTTATTACTTTCATAATAAATATATATTCAATATATGTTATTCAATATAATGTGTATTTTAGTAAGTAGTCAAAATTTTCTTCCAGCTGAACAAATTGTATATATTAATGTGAGTTACTACAATGCAAGTATTCACTGAGTATGTTTCTAATATCCGTGCAAGGCATCCTAGAAAGGAAAACACATCCCATCTAATATGTAATTCTATATAGTGAGGTGTAATTGAGAAAGTGCTGTGTGTTTGTGTTAGGCCTGACCTACTTCATCTTTCTTTACAGAACTGAAAAACCAAACTGACTTGCTGAGCCTCAGTGGAAAGACACTTCATGTAACTTCAGGGTCAGCCCCAGCTTTGAGCGGTCCTGATGGCTTCCTCTGTCAGTTTATAAATTTACAGCTAGTGAATGCAAAACCACAAGGTACTCTTCATAGAACACCAGTCAACTGACTCTATAGGAAATTATAAATCTTGGGCTTTGTTTTGAAAGCTGATTAAATATTTTTCTGTCCCAAGCGTGGTTTCTTGGTACTAGTTGTTGAGACTCCATTGGCATCATCATGTTACTAAGCAGACATGTTCCACCCACCCCCAAGCCTAACCTGTGGTGATGCCCTTAAGGGATTCGTATGCAGCAGCATCCCATGTTTCTTACTCTAGAAAGTGCTGGGTGACAAAAGATTGGTTTAAAAGGACTGGCATGATAGCAGGAAATGAGGAAATAGCAAGTAGAAAGATTAGATTTTTTTTATACCCTAGACTTTTTTATTTCTGTTTCGTATTTGGGAACATGGCTGACATGAATAGATACTAGTGAAAGATGTACAGGCGGGACAACATGTTACATGACTGCAGCAGTTCATGTCCAGAATCTATGGTTGTATGAAAAAGGGAAGTGTTCACTTGACCATCTTACGTTATTTCATTAACAATGTTATGTGTAGGTTAGTTGCAAACTCAGTTTCATTTATGAGATTCTAGATTGTTCTCTGCAAGGATACCTGCAAAACAAATCTTTGCTGCCGACACAATTTCAAATATTGGTTAGGATGTAGAGTAATGAATGTTAGTGAATTAGTTAGTTAGCAGGAGTAGAATATTTGAGAGAAATCGATGCTTATGGAAGTCATGGTAAACTCTGTTTTTCTTTGCCTTGCTAAAAGTCAGAATAACTTGTCTTCTATAGAGTGTCTGAAAGGAATGGTGGGAACACTTCTTATGGAAAATCCTGTTGGCCAGAATGGACTAACCTATCAGGGGCTTCTACATGAAACAGGAAAAGTGTTTGGGCTCAGAAGCCGAAGGCTAAAATTGTTCCTGGATGAAGCACTAACTGAGGGTAAGAACATGCCTAGTTGTTACTCTTTATATCAAAACTGCAGGGTAGGTTAATTGCATTTCTTGCTGAACTAAACAAGATATTGTGTTCTTGTCCTGTCTCTTCCATTATTGAAATTGTACACCACTTTTACAGCCTTGTTCAGTATCTGGGAAGATATCAGTTACATTACAAACTTATAGTAACTAATTTGCATTGATTAAAAGAGGGGAAAAAACTCCCTAACCCATTTTCTTGTTTGATGGTCTCAGATGATTAACAAGTACTTGCCAAAAGTATTTCAACTTCACCAAGTTAAACTCAGCCTTATTTGTTATGGTTTCTTAAGTTGTAAACATGGTTATAACCAGCACTTCATGTGTCAGGGGATCATATGCACCCATCATGTTCCTGTAATTGTCACTGGACATGTGTATGTGTGGATAGGGTCCAGTGCTCAAGCCTTTCTGAGGAAAGGTTTGCAAGTTTTGGGACGAATGCATGTTAGATAGCTGTAGTATGTCAGTGCATGTTTTAGCACGAAGGCATGATAAGAACAATTTTCTTTTTTTAAAAATTTAATTTCTAACATAAAAAACTACAAAAATCTACAGAAATATAAAGGAAAAAAGGGGACTGGGGAAAAGGGAAGAGCAACTTATAAACAGAAAACACACACTACATCTACATGTCTTGTATTCCCTTCATACTGCAATTTTTCTTTAAAGTTAACTTTCTAATATGCTATCAGATTGGTAGATCTTGTAAAATACAGACTACATTCAGGATCAGGTCTTCTCCCTCCCCCCCCTGCGTCTCGGTCTTAATTCTCTCTGCGCAGCTACAATAGCTGCGCTCGTTCCCTCCTCCCCCCCACTCTCCCCTTCAGGCTTTGAACTTTCTTCTTGCTGGAACTCATTGGATGTAGGGTTCATGTATATATGTTGCCTAACACCAAATCCAGAGAGTAATAGTTGATTGGAATAAGGTTTGAAAGTGGTATTATCTAATGTTTTACCTGAGCCATTTCTCTTTGGGACTCTTCATTAAGGACCTTTAATACCAAATTTCAAATGTAATATTGAATTTTCACATAATGTAAGGATTTGCAAATTTTAGATTATAGCTTAAAATTCAACCTGGAATAATTTAAAACCTTAAACTGGAGATCTGGGCTAATGGTGACATTCAGTAAAGACATTTTAAAAGTTTTTACAATGTACAAAGGAAGAAACAAAGGAAGAAACAAATGTACAAAGATAACATGTGAAGTAGCTACTAAGCTACATTCCTGAGCCTAGTTTAGAAATATCAAGCTCTTATCATTGCTGTATTCTAGAATAGTATGTTTTGTTTGAAATTTGTTTGAAATTTGGAAAGAAGAACTACTGTTCTGCTTGGAATGGATTTATAGTACTGTTTTGTATTGTATATTAGCAAATTACAACAGCTGTTGAAAAGCGAAAATGATTTATACAAGAAGTAAGAGATTTCTGTCAGTTCCTGAGCAGTGTTTAGCACAAACAGAAATTAAACAGTTGTAGTTTAAACTTCAGATACAATAGTTCAGGTAGTTCATTGTATTTGATGATTGTGTAAGATGCAGTTAGTCAAAATGTAAAAACTTGTCAGTTGAACAAATCTAAAACCATAGTGTTGGAAAGGATGTCAAGATGATCCAGCCGTGGCCCCTTGCTGCAAAGCTGGACCATCCAACCAGCAATCGCTTGCTGGTCACTCAGATTGTTATATATAGTTTCTTGCGTATTATAACAAAGAGCATCTAAACTCTAATGATATTGTCCCCAGAGCACATTGCCTGAACTGAGGCAAGCAAATTAAGTTGCATGTTAGAATGGAACACAAAAATAATCCAGGTCATAAGTCACATCTGACTGAAAAATTTCTGCCCCTAGTTTTTGCAAATTGATCTAGTGAGCCACATGGTGACCTAGTTCTCACTGAGGTTATAAGCCTGCATCCAGACTGCACCACTTGAGCCTGCAGGTGGAGGCTCGTAAGAATGAATGCTCTACCATACGAATAAAATCCTCTCTTCACATAGGAGAAAGCTAGCTTTCTATATTCAGGAAATTGTATTTGGCTGGAAGAACATGTGGTATAGCCCAGATATAGGTGTACCAGGAGTGAGAAATTAGGCCCATATGAGTAAAGCCCACCTGTTAATGTAGTACACTGTAAGTTGCTCTTCCCAGTATCCAATGGTTTTTGTAAAGTCTGAATGCTTGAAGAATATTTTCATTTGAGTCTTCTGTCATTGAAACCCAAAGAGAAGAACTGACAACTTGAGGATATGGTACTGCTTTGTTTTTTTTATTGTTCCAGCTAAGCTTATTTTCAATATCTGTCAATGTAACACAGCAGGAAAAAATAGTTTGTAACAGCAAATGTTCCATGATGTTCTAACAGTTATCTCAGTGAAATGACTAATTTAATAAAATAATTGACAAACAATAGTATGTATAATATTTGGATGTTGCTTACTTGAAATATGTCTCATTCAAGAAAAGATTTTCTACCCTTTTTGTTACAATACTTCAGTTACTGTTGCAGAGCTTTAGTACATAATGCTAAGACCTCTCGAAAAGGCTGAACATATCATTTGGCTTAATGTTGGATCATTAGTCTGCCTTGATCAATCACGAAAATAAAGTTAAGCACTATTAGCTTCAGTATGTAATCCTTTCATATTTTAAAGGTCTTGTTTTTGCATTTTCTTAACTGCTGAAACATAAAACAATTGCTTTAACATACTGATTTGTATTGGTTGTCTTAAGTTAAGGCTATTAAAATACAGTTTTAAATCAGAGTGGCAATTTGAGAACTCTGCTGACATTAGACATAACTTTTTTTGCTTGAATTACTAAACAATACATAAAAGAATATTTCTAGAGAATCATATTACAATTTCAGGAATAAACTACAAATTATGCTTAGGAAGATATTTTATGGTTGATTTTCAAGTAGTATTCCTGGATACAATCCTGTTTTTAAATGTGAGTGATAAAAAGAAATTGTGATATGTCCCGCCAAGTTGCCTCTGACCAATGGCAACTCTATGAATGAAAGATTCCCAAAACATCCTATAGTTAACAAACTTGCTTAGGTCTTGCAAACTTAGGTCTTGCAATCCGTTTCACGTTGGGTCTTCCTCTTTTTCTGCTGCTTTCCACTTTTCCTGCATCGTTATCTTTTCTAGTGTGCCTTGTCTTCTCATGATGTTACCAAAGCACAATGGCCTCAGTTTTGTCATTTTAGTTTCTAGGGAGCATTCAGGCTTCAGTTAATCTAGAACCTACTTATTTGTCTTTTTCGCCATCCATGGTATCTGCAAAACTCTCCTCTAGCACCACATTTCAAATGAATAAAAAGAAATACTTTAAAAAAATAGCCTTAATTCTTCATATATTTGAAAACAAATATAAGAAAATGATTAAGAGAAATTCATCTTGCTTCTGATGATCTTAAAAAGTTAAGCATAAAGTGAGATGACCCTGCTGTACATCAAGTTTTCTGTGTATGCCAGAAGACTTAAGGGGGGTTGGAGTCAGTGGTGACTGAAAATAATGACTGGCAGCGAAGTTGAACTGAAAAACTTGAGAACCACATTCTAGAAAATTCTGTTCACAATTGGCCATCTTCATTATTTTACAGCTATGCATCTGAGTAGTGTCTTTAAGTGTTGCCATTTTTGCATATCTTCCTCTCTTTTGGTAAATTACAACATCAAAAAATTTTAAGTTTATTGTTAATAATTTTTCCAACAGTTGCAGCTTCATAGTTAATGAAAGCCCAGGCAGGACTGACATGGCCAGATGGAAGGTGGTCAGAGGCTATGGGGGAATTTTGTCAAGGCAAAATTCCACACCTGGACATTTCCTTCAGGCTGGAGGCATTGTTCCATTCTGATGGGGTGCACCTGTCCACCTAGGGACAGGATTTCTGGTTGCAGAACATGCAGGACAGCCTGTGGGATAGATTGCAGCTTTTAAAGAACTTTGGCGGAGCCATCTTGTGACTCTTGTGGTGATTTGGCATGAGGCACGGATCATTTTGGGGGGAAGCAGGGCCCAGAGGTCCCCTTAAGAGATCTTGGGAGCAATGCTTGGCAGGAACAAGCCCAGCTCAGGAGCTGTCAGGGAAGGCTTGCTCTCGTAGGGAATCATGGTGGGGAATCCATGCAGAGGTTTACACCCATGTGGAATCCTGCTCAGCAGGTTGCCAAGGGGGCGAGGGGGTCATCGCCTGGCAGGGTGGGTCAGCCGATACTAAGATTCGTGCCCCATGTTGCGCCAAGGCTCCGAGAAGCTGTAATTAATAAAGTTGTGGCCTCTATAACTCCATCTGTGGTCTCTGTGTTTCTGTTGCCTTGCCTCTCACCTGGTGCCCCTAAAGCTGTCCTGCAAACAATACCCAAAAGCAGCTTCTATGGGAAAAAATGGACAGTACATGTAATTCAAACTCTGTCACAACTATTTGATTCTGCTTTCAAGTTCTATTTTTTTAACAGCAACAGGAGTTAAAAATTCTTTCAAACACCTGAGAGGTAATGATGTAATTAGATATATTGCTATTCTCAGAAATTTGGTCTAGATTTACTTTTATTATCTCTGGTATAATGAACAGGACTATATGGGGTTGCAAGGGTTTATCAAGTTGGGAGATAAATGCTTGATAACCTCGTGTGAATATCTGTTACAGATTGAGTATTTAATCCATGTAAATGTGATATACATTGCTGGAGGTAAGCTTAATAGAAATTGTTTGTCACAGTTCAGTTTCCTTCTGGGCATGAGGCTAGCAAATAGACGGATCAAACTTATATATGCTTCTCTTGGGATAACATAAGGAACAGAATGATGTAAATTACCTATTATGGATGTCATCTACCCAGGATGACAGAGCTCATTAAAGCACAATGAAATAAATGTCAGCATAGCTTGCTTTGTTTTATGAAGCGATTGGGCACGTAGTGCAATGCAGATTGTTTGCAGCTATTTTTAATGCATTTTCCACAAAAGAACAGTGAATTTATTTATGGGGAACAGACTTGCTTACAGCCAATCTTTATGTATGTACCTGCAGTAGCTGTCACTCAGTTTACTTTCTATCAGTGGTGGCTAACTTCCTATATACCTAAATATTTTAATTGTTTGCAGAATGCAAATTACAAAATGTTAATGCTCCAAATAAATTATTTGGATTATTAGAATTCCTGTTTAGTATTAAGCAGAGCAGAGTTTTAGCCTAGAACTGTGACTTGGGCTTAATGAAGGATTTTATTTTAACTATCACCTTTAATTTTTCAGGAAAGTCAGCAGCCCACTCCAAAATTAATGTGTTTTTCTCCATTCCATTTTAATAACTGGAGCTGAACTATGGGCTCTCGTATCCAAAATCTAAATCATTTCTAGCTCGTTTGTAAATCTGTAGGCTATACAGTCTGCGATCATACGAATATAACATCCTGTTTTTGCACTTGGCCTACACCAGTAGTTCATGTAGCATAGATAAAAGTTCTGGTGAAAGTCTGTATCACTGTATTCCCTCCCCCACTGCCCCTTTCAGTTTCTGACATAAATAAGTCATTTTGAAAGGACTGGCTGTAAAGCAAAGATGGTGTACAGCGCCTCTGTATACTAACGTCTATTTTCCAGTAACCATTCCAAATAGGTTGGCTCGTCTTCCTTAAGCGAGCATTGGGCTAAAGATTCCAGGAAAAACTTCAATAATAATTGTGGATCTTCTTTGTAAGATTGTTGAGATTGTATTGGCACTGGCTACTTTTTAATCTTCACATACTTTTCTTAGTTCCATGTTGTTCTAAAAGGCTTGTGGAATAAATTCATTAGGCTTCTGTATTCCAACAGTATATAATATTATTTATTATTACTTATATTTATTATTGTTATTATTAATGATAATAATGAATGTTGTTATTTATTAACATTTTCAAGTAAGGCTGCTGAAATTTGTCTGCATACCAATCTTCACTCATAGTTTGGCATTGGGGTTTCTGTTTTTGTAATACTACTCCAATATTGCTATGCTGCAATATTGATTAGGATACTATAAATAAGGAATCTATATGTCTGTTAAGAGCCCTGTGGCACAGAGTGGTAAGCTGCAGTACTGCAGCCCAAGCTCTGCTCACAACCTGAGTTAGATCCTGGCAGAAGCTGGATTCAGGTAGCCGGCTCAAGGGTGACTCAGCCTTCCATCTTTCCGAGGTTGGTAAAATGAGTACCCAGTTTCTTGGGGGTAAAGTGTAGATGACTGGGGAAGGCAATGGCAAACCACCCCATAAAAAAAAAGTCTGCCAAGAAAATGTCGTGATGCAACGTCCCCCTATGGGTCAGTAATGACTCAGTGCTTGCACCTTTACCTTTTTAAAAAAAATGTCTGTTATATAACCTCCTTTTTCAGCTGTGAGAATTCTGCTAATGCAAAACTTCTAGTATGCCCATGTTACTTGGGTCTGAAGGTTGGTTTAATTTAGACATGCATTAAATTAGGGGTGTGAGAATGAGTTCAAGAACGAAATAATTTGAATGAAAGCTCCGAGAACCTGACATGCATCTTCTAGTAATAGTTCACATTTTTGTATATATTTCACATATATAAATAAAATTGTTTCTTTGTGAAGGACTTGCAAGTCTAAATTCATAATTTATTTTGAGGAAGAAAAGTCAAATAAGTGTTAATTGATCAAGCCTCTTTGATTGAACAAATAATTATCATTCTATGTATTGTCGAAGGCTTTCACGGCCGGAGAACGATGGTGGTTGTGGGTTTTCCGGGCTGTATTGCCGTGATCTTGGCATTGTAGTTCCTGACGTTTCGCCAGCAGCTGTGGCTGGCATCTTCAGAGGTGTAGCACCAAAAGACAGAGATCTCTCAGTGTCACAGTGTGGAAAAGGTGTTGGCAGGTCATTTATATCTACTCAGGAGGGGTGGGGTTGAGCTGAGTCATCCTGTAAGAGTTTCCCAGGGTGTGGAATGCTAATGGCGGGAGGCTTCACTGTATCCTGAGGAGGTTCTTTTGCATATGGATTGGTGCTTGATGTGCTAATCTTCTCCGCAGGGCTATTGTCGGGTGTAGAGTGTTTTGTTAGCCTGGTGTTTTTCAGAAGTGGAAACCATGCTCTGTTTATTCTTAAGGTTTCTTCTTTCCTGTTGAAGTTTTGCTTATGCTTGTGAATTTCAATGGCTTCCCTGTGCAGTCTGACAATGTAGTTGGAAGTGTTGTCCAGTATTTTGGTGTCCTGGAATAAGATACTGTGCCCTGTTTGAGTTAGGCTATGTTCAGCCACTGCTGGTTTTTCAGGTTGTCCAAGTCTGCAGTGTCTTTCATGTTCTTTTATTCTTGTCTGGATGCTATGCTTTGTGGTCCCGATGCACACTTGTCCACAGCTGCAGGGTATACGGTATACTCCTGCAGAGGTGAGGGGGTCTCTACTGTCTTTTGCTGATCGTAGCATCTGTTGTATTTTTCGGGTGGGTCTGAATCCTGCTTGAAGGTTATGCTTTTTCATAAGCTTTCCCATCTGATCAGTCATTCCTTTGATATATGGCAAAAACACTTTTCCTGTAGGAGACTGTTTTTCCTTGGTTGTTTGATTCATCCTGGGTTTGATTGCTCTTCGGATTTCATTTCTGGAGTAGCCATTTGCCTGAAGTGCGTGGTTTAGATGATTAATTTCCTCATTGAGAAAGTGCGGCTCACATATCCGTCTTGCACGATCCACTAATGTTTTCATTATGCCTCTTTTCTGTCGGGGGTGGTGATTGGAGTTTTTGTGTAAGTACCGATCAGTGTGAGTTGGTTTCCTGTAGACCTTGTGACCTAACTGAAAGTTTGCTTTGCGGATGACCAAGGTATCCAGGAATGGGAGTTTTCCCTCGATTTCTTTCTCCATTGTGAATTGTATGTTCAGGTGGATGTTGCTGAGATGATTCAAAAACCCCATCAATTCTTCCCAACGAGATCCCATCTGCAAAATCACCAGGCTAACAAATGCGCTGATCAAGAATTCCTCACTACATCCCGACACACACAGAAAACTATGCAAGACAGAAGCACAGCCACCTAGACTATATGGACTCCCTAAAATACATAAGGATTCAGTCCCACTCCGACCCATTGTGAGTGCCATTGGTTCACCAACATATGAATTAGCTAGACATCTGGCCAATCTCCTGCAGGACCACATCGGGAAAACCTCGTCTTACATCAAAGATTCAGCAGATTTCATCAACAAAATCAGTTCTCTGAAACTCAATCCACAAGACATACTTGTCAGTTTTGATGTTGTATCCCTGTTTACCAAGGTTCCAGTAAAAGACACTATTGCACTTATTAATCAGATTTTCCCAGAGGATGTAACAGCCTTATTCCATCATTGTCTGACAACCAGTTACTTCCAATGGGATAACGAATTCTATGAACAGATGGATGGGGTGGCCATGGGGAGCCCTCTCAGCCCAGTTATAGCAAACTTCTACATGGAACATGTTGAAAAAACAGCTCTAGAATCAGCACCCCACAAACCTAGTGTATGGTTCCGGTTTGTGGATGATACATTTATCATTTGGAGCCATGGGGAGGAAGAATTGATGGGGTTTTTGAATCATCTCAACAACATCCACCTGAACATACAGTTCACAATGGAGAAAGAAATCGAGGGAAAACTCCCATTCCTGGATACCTTGGTCAACCCGACAATAGCCCTGCGGAGAAGATTAGCACATCAAGCACCAATCCATATGCAAAAGAACCTCCTCAGGATACAGTGAAGCCTCCCGCCATTAGCATTCCACACCCTGGGAAACTCTTACAGGATGACTCAGCTCAACCCCACCCCTCCTGAGTAGATATAAATGACCTGCCAACACCTTTTCCACACTGTGACACTGAGAGATCTCTGTCTTTTGGTGCTACACCTCTGAAGATGCCAGCCACAGCTGCTGGCGAAACGTCAGGAACTACAACGCCAAGACCACAGCAATACAGCCCGGAAAACCCACAACAACCATCAATTATCATTCTATTTTCAATTTGAAGAAAGTCATAGCTGATTACTATTGCTAATAATGTTCTGCATTATCTTTTCTTCTAGAGATTACAAAAGAAAGCTCCATGAAGACCCTAAATACAAAGACTGTGTATGTTCAAGTTGTACCAACAACAGCTGAATATTGAGTGTTCCATTTTTATGAATGCGATTTAAATTTTTCCATGAATTAATCTGATTTGCAATTGGTATGGGTTTATAAAGAATCCAAAATGGTGTATGGTAATTACTGAACAACAGCAGTACTACACAGAACATGTTTCTACCAGGGCATGTGTAATATACTGCTTTAGGTTTGAAATACAGTGAATCTCCTTGATGTTCTCAGATGCTGTAAAAGCTATGCAGAGTAAAGCCCAGTCTCAAATATATAGAGATCTATGCAGTTAGTTGCCTGAAAGAAATCGGGATGAGTACCTCAGTAATACTGTTCTTTGCCTGTCCTCTTATTGGCGGACTGTCTTTATGTTGCTGTTCCTGCATAGGGTGCTCATCCATTCATACTGAGTTATGTTTGCTTTATACCTATTTAAACTTGGTGTTTGTACAGCATTGCTGATTGGCTATTCATGAAGTAATGACAGCAGCATTCTGTAATGTCCATAATTTTGAACAATAAATCACTTTATCTAGAATATTGTGTTTCTCTTGATTTGATGGCAATTTAATTAAAATATTTTAAAGAAATGGTATAGTAAATACCAGACAGATGGGTGGTTACTGGATGGTCCACGTGTTGAGAAGTGTAGCTAACTGGTTTGTTCAAATTCAGTACATTAATTGTTTCCTGGAAACTCTTGTTGATCTGGAAGGTGTTACTGGACTCAAACTTTGCTATTTTCTTTGCTGTATCCTTTAAATATGTCCATGGTATGAAGGTTGGTTTAATTTAGACATACGTTAGATTGGAATGTGAAAGTGAGTTCAAGGATGAAATAATTTGAATTATATCTTCTTAAATATAAAACATGGGTTTTTGCTTACCAGTACATATTTTTTACTCATATATTTTAGTGAACCTTAATGTAGTGTTTTCTCTGCTGTTACGGCCAGGAGTAAAATGAGTATTATTTTTCTTGCTTCCTATTATTAAATACAGCATATGCAAATATGTTGTGGATGAACATGTATAGAGATTCCTGTTTAATTAAGTTTGTGATCCAGTTAACTTGCTTAAAGTTCTTTCTCTGCACATGAAAAGTTCAGCCCAAGAAATGAGCAACTTTTTTTATTTAGCTTGAACTTTATTAATGTGGAAAACAAATAGTGTTTCATTTTCTGCTGAAATCTGTTCTTGCAAACCAAATGCATCCATGGCTATATCATATTTGAATACAAAAGTGCTCATCTCTTACTAATGACTTTTTATGTACCTTTTGTACAGTAATAATATAGGCAATAGAAGAGGGCAGTGTAATTTTCTTAATAATGAAATGTGGAATCATTTTAATGATAACTTTCAAGTAGATAACTTTAACCTCTGCATTTTATAAAAGCTGCATTATTTGTACAGTTCTAAAGATGAGGTGAAATTTTGCTGTGCGAGTTTGGCTTCAGAGAGACACCAGTCTGAAATACCAGGGTTACCAGAAAAAAATAAAGATAATCCATAACAAACTCTCCTCTTGATTCAAGTATGCATGATTCTACTAAATGTCAAAAATAGGTTTTACTCTACAGAAAGGAATACCTTAAATGGACCCAGTCTGACCATCTCTCAATTTCATTTGGTATACAATATATCCAAACTAGGCTTCCCAGATTTTTACCCTAGATAAACTGCAGGCATGCTCTGCAAATGAAAAACAAAACATCTGCTTCCTTTTATGCATTCTACCTATTATATGTTTCTCTTTTGACTAAGAAGTAAAATACTGTTTCTTAAATGTTAGAAGGAGCATTGCTCTAAAAGTAAACAAATCACCCCTGTATTAGAAATGTCTGAAAAGCTGGTTTGGTTGAAGAAGCCATATAACATAAGACTGAAGTTCTCTCAGGTCAGATTCTGTGTTACTATCTTTTTATTTGATTATTTTATTTTACTTATCTGTAACTTGTCTTTCTTCCTAATGGGGACCCAAAGCAGCTTACGTCATTCTCTTCTCCATTTTATCCTCACAACAACTCTGTGAGGTAGATTAGGCTGAGACTGCGTGATTGGCCCAAGGTCACCCAATGAGCTTCCATGGTAGAGTGGGGATTCAAATCTGAGTCTCCCAGATCTTTCTCTGATATTCTGACCACTTGCAGTGTAAGTAACCAATATACTAAAACAATCTGTCTAGAAAGGGTGGGTACCCACCCTGCTTGATATCGAGGATGATGCACTACCACGAGCAGGGTTAGCATCAACAGTGTTCTGCTCTGATGAGAAACTGATAAAAAGATGTATGTATTTTTAATGCAAATAAAGAAGAAAAATGAGGGGGTAGAAGAATATAAGACTAAATGGCACAAAATTCAGGATATAGCATTGATTCGATGTAATGGAATGATGTATGGAAAGTGAATGTTAAACTAAGTCAGTTGCATTTAAAGAGAATTTGTATGAGATGTTTTATAGATGGTACCTAACTCCGGATAGACTTGCCAAAATGTATAGAAATATGTCAAATAATTGCTGGAAATGTGGGGAACATACAGGAACATTTTATCATATGTGGTGGACTTGCAAAGAGGTACATAAATTTTGGACAATGGTGCATAAATTATTACAAATAATCTTACAGATTTCAATTTCCTTTAAACCTGAGATATTTTTGTTAAACTGTACACCAGAAGAGCTGGATAAAGACCAGAAATATTTCATAATATGTGGAGTAACAGCAGCAAGAATTCTACTAGCATTTTATTGGAAACAACCAATAATACCTCAGCAGGCGGAATTAATAGTGAAGATAATGGAAAATACGGAAATGGACAAATTAACCTCATTAATGAAAGGACAAATGGAAGATTTTGCTGCCCCATGGACCCCTTTTTAGAGCTGGATGAAAAACAAATATAAAGACCTGAATGTAGTAACCATATGAAGGCAGTATTGTAACTTGCTACTAGTAATCAAAGTCAAATGATTGTAGTGTGAAATATGTAGATAAGTCTAATGCTGATTCAAGCAGACTTTGTCTTCTATTATGTTTCCTTTTCCTACCCCCCTTTCCCCTATCCCCATCACCATGAGAAAATCAATAAAATATCTAATTAAAAAAAGCGTGCTGTTGAGTAAGATAGAAATGACTACCTGTTCTTGCACATGAGCCAGTTGTATTTCTGTACATGATGCGCTGAAAATAATCAATGTACATGATTGAGTGGAGAAACATCAGGATGCTCAGTAGGTCTAGGGTGGTGGTGGGGAACATCCGCACTTCCTTTTTTTCAGCTTAACCAACTTGTGTTGGGTAGCAGCAAAATCAGAGCTACAGCTTTTCTAAAGGCACAGTGGTATAAGGCTTTGTATTAATAAAACCTTGAATTAGTGCATTTGTTTTTCAGACATCTAACAAGTCAGAAAGAGAGTTAACATCAGTGAGCACAAATATTTTCTAAAGGAACTCACAAGCTGCTCTCCAAATGTTCTTCATTGCAGCACTTGTGGGCTTCAAAGTAAGAATAACAAAAATCCCTACGATGCTTGCAAAGTCCTCCCCCCATGAGACTTCTTTGACTTACTGTCCTAACCAAAAACTGAATTTGTGTCAGTTCCACAAATTTGCTTAAAGAATTTCACCTAGCAATACTTTCTGGTGCCAGAAAAGTTGATATCTGGAGCTGCAGGACACATTTCTGGAGCTTCAGGGCCCATAGTCTTGTAGGTTGGCAGGCAACAATGAAGAGTGGAGGGGGGGGGGAGGCAAACTCCCTTCTCCCTCTTCTGTCTTGTTGGGAGGGCAGTTGGAAAAGCAAAGAAGATCCATGCCAATCAGCACTTTCTACTGACTGACTGCTGGTTACAGCCCACTTTTATACAATGCTTGGGGCCACTTTACTATGTTCAAATGAATTGGGGATGGGAATGGAAATAAGCCTTTCTTAAATCCTATATTTCATTTATTGTATTATATTGTGATTTGCAGCAGCTTTTTGAGGGTTGTTGTTTACTTCTATTATAGACTGCCTATTTTCAAAGACCAGAACAGATCTGCTTGGGTCTGTGTTTCATTTCAGTGCAAGTGGAATTTGTAGCCATATTCCATGTGTGTAAGAGGCAAATGTTGCCAGTCTTCAGGTGGAAGTAGAAGGTGCTTCTCAGTCAGTATGCTAATAGAGAGCGCTGCAAGGCTGAGAAGGGGCTCTTGTTTCAAGTGATATCAAGACGACACAAGGGATCGTCTTTCGAGGAAGCCAAAGGCTGCCTTTCTTGCCAAGAACCAGATTCTGCGAACAATCCAAGCCTTTCCTTTAGAAAGGCTCCCTGGGTGAAACTTGCTCTCTCACTGTACAATACTTGGTTACAAGCAATAAGAGGGAATCTTTAAAAACCGCTCTGCCTGGTTGTGGTGTTCCTGTGCTGAAGGGTACAGTGACAAAGGAGCAACTTTCCCCTGCACCGTTTTGCTGCTTTAGTTGCCAACTTGCCAATCATCCAAAGAGAAACTTGGGAGAGAGAAGCTTTTGTGCTCTAGCTTGGTATGAGGGCAGGGTATCTTTCTGGGTTTTAATCATGATGATTACCTCTGTCAAATGTCGTAAGCAAGTGAAGAGTTGGTCTCCTATCTTGCACTTCCTCCTGGGTTTAAAAGCAATTCAGTCCTATTCCTTTCACTCAAGCAAGCTTCTTTATTTCAACTTTCCATGTCAACTCTTTTTAGCTTTCCCTTGTTCCTTTTGTTCTCTTAATCTTTGTTTTTGTCTTTTAAAGTCTCACACTGCAGGATAGAAGGGGTCCTCATAATTATACTGTGGCTATACATTCTCTTGAAGTATTTTGAAACTGTTCCATTCTCCATCATCTTTGTAAATAGCTGTGAAAGGCTCACCTATGACGTATCTCACACCTTGGTATAGTGCATATTACTGTGAGACTATACATTATTATGATTTGGCACCAAAACTGGGTTTGGATATAGCTCATTGATTAAAAATGTTTTTTGTTATCATGTCATGTATTCATAATGTATTTGGATGACATTTTCATTGGATTCAATGGAAAACATATTCCTACCTATCATTTTTCTTGTTTCCTATCTGGGATGAAATTCTAAAGGATTTAAGGGATCTTCCCTTCAATATTTCAGACAGACAGACCCTACCCAATTTTACAGACTGTTAAAGTTTACTTTGCAGGCTGGGTACACAGAGGTGTGTTTGTCTTTTCTCACTGCTAGGATCTTGAACTGACTTTCATCCCTCTGAGCAAAAAAATTGTCAGCTTCTGCAATCAGGCTAATGCTCAGTAGCTAGAATGGCTTGTGTAAAGAGGGCCTTTCCTTATCAGGAATGAGTCTCATCTGCTGAGCTAGCATCTCTCAGAATTAACATTTTCTTATTCCTAAAACAAGGTGTTAACAGCACATGAACTTTCATGAGCATGTGCTTACATAAACTCTGAATTGGCCAAATTATGTTTATCTCTTTTGTTTCAGAGAGGAGTCCAGTAATGAGGTGTTTCAGTTCCAGGTTTTGGCCTTACACGGAAGGACACATAGTGCAATTTTTTCAGAGGAACAGTTCTCATTTTCTTGCCAGTTGGTGAGAATATTAGCAGTATCCTCTTCTTAGGGCCATACTTCCTTTATGGCTTCAGCACCCATAAAATCAGTGACCTTTCAGAGGGTTTGAGTGTCAGACTAGGATCTAGGAAACCCAGGCTGAAATTACTACTCTGTGATGGAAGTTCACTAGGTGACCTTGATACAGTACCTTAGCCTATCCTACCTCATGAGATGGTTGTGCAGATAAAATGGAGATAGGAAGAACAACGTTATAGATGCTTTGGGTCCCCTTTGAGGAGAACAGATTATAAATATCTAAATAAAATGTAATAGGAAAAAATCACCAAAAATTCTCTCGGACAAATGCTGGACAAGGTTGTGTTCATATTTATGCAGTGTATTTATTACATTCAGAATACATCCTATTTGGAACTTATGGGGAACACTAAGTCTAAGCCTTCCTGACTCTTATTTACACATGGAAGGTCTATATATACATTTTCACCATAACCTAAGTGTGTTTACCAAGAAGTACTGATTTCAGTTGGATAGTCTTCAGATAAGTTTACTTGGGATTGCTTGATTGCTCATGCACACCCACAATCCCAGATACAAAGGATGCTTCCTCCCCAGCCCCGTAGACTATATACATGTGCAGCTAAGACAAATCTCTCTTTCTAGGCTCAGTTTCCAACACAGACTGCACTGGTTGGAAGTTTCTAGAGAAGGCTCCAACAGATTACAAATAAATCCGGGTTTCATCTTTTCATTCTATGAATGGACATTTCTGCAAAATCACATCCTCAAAGCTATTACATTATTAGACACTATTGGTGTCCCTTCTGTGTTAAACTGTTTTATATCTTTTTCCATTTGGGGGATTTTCTTCCTCCAGGAAGGAATGTGATTATTTCCTGAGTGATCTTATCTCATGGATGCCCTTGAAATACGGAAAAGTCCTCCCTGCCTTAATTTAGTCTACTTCATTTTTGCAAGTGCTACTTGTATGTTCACCTACATTGGGACTAAAAGATGCTTGAGATGCCGACTGATTCCTTAGGAATTATGTACTTCAATTAGCTTCCCACTCCAGAATTGTTTGTTGTATTAATGGGATCCCTTGTGCTATTGCTACTGCTTTGCATTGTGTCTCACCTAGAGAGACAGTCAAGAAAAAATGGACTTGAGTACTAAGCATGTCCTTGTTGTTGTAAGCATTTTTAGTTTTCAGTTCTGGCTTCAGGCCTATGACCTTTCCTGTTCACTTTTTAACTGATGGAATAATACAGCATCCCATTCTTCTCATCTCATTGAAACATTAACTGTATCCTGGAGTCTAGTAGAGCTTAGTTCTGCTGAACAAGCCCTTTTCTGCTTGATAAAGAGACAGGCATTCGGAAAGGGCCAGGAGCAACAAATCTCTTTATTGCACCTGTATGAATTGTGGAAGTAAAAGAGGTAGAGGTATGTTGTCTTGCTGGTGATGAGAGGAAATGGGAGAAGGAGGGAAGATTTTGACTTGGGGGAAGGGAAGGGGCAGCTGTAACGAGTACAGGGTTGCTAGCTCCGGCTTGGGAAATTCTTGGCAATTTTAGGGGTGGAGCCTGGGAACCTCAGCGGAGTCCACCTTCTAAAATAGCCATTTTCTCCAGGGGAATTGATCACTATGACCTGAAGATCAGTTGTAACTCTGGAAGAACTGCAGCTACCACTTGGGTTAGGGTGCCAGGTTCCCTTATCCTCCCAGTGGGAGGAGGGGACATGGCACTCACCATTTTTGATGTCTTCCTGGGCACGCTCTGGGGGAGATGTCAGTTTTGGGAAGTGATGTCATCGCACAGAGGCACGGATTGTTCCTGTGCTTCAGAGGAGGTGATTTGGGTCCCAAACAGGCCCTATTTGGCTGTTTGGGGCCCAAATCTGCCCAGTGTGAAGCAAGGGAGCACTCCTGGGGTGGCATGATGTCATCACTCCCAGGAGCGATATCATCGCACCGCCCCAGGAGTGCACTCAGGAGGCCTGTTCCCCTGCCTTTCCCTGACTCCAGCCTGGTGAGTGGTGGCAAAGGGCAGAGGGTGGGAGCAGGGGATCTCCCGCTTCCACTGGGGAACCTGAGATCTTTAACTTGGAGGTTGGCAACCCTAATGGAGTAGCATTTGTGCAATGCAATCCAATGCTTATTTACTCAGAAGTAATCCCCAGACAGTCTAGTGGAACCTAAAGAAGCATGCATAGGGTTGCCCCAGTTCAGAGCAACCCAGTATTTAAGGTTGGTCTTAAGTGGCTTAATATTCATTGACATAAAATATATATTTCCTTCAGGACAGTCAAACATCTGTAACCTTGACTGAAAAACTGACCATACTGCAGTTACATATTACAATAATTTCTCAACCAAAGAAAAATCCATAGCAAACTATATTCCACAAAAAACCTTTTGAGAGTGCTAGTAAAGTGGAAAGTCTCTTACTGTCATATCCTGTCTGATGATTCCACTCTTACAGTACAATCCTAAACAGAGATACTCCAGTCTAAGCCTATAGAAATCAACGGGCTTAGACTGGAGTAACTCTGCTTAGGATTGCATAAGTGGCCAAGTCAAAATTGCCATGAGCTATCCTTTGTCTTCCTAAAACTGCTTGCAACAGCAGGCCTGGCAAGAATGCAGATGATGTCCAACCATTATGGAAGAGAGCTGGATACAACAGAACCCTGAATGCTTCCTTTTCTTTCTGAAGAATTTCAAATTATGAATCTCTCCTAAATTACAGTGAAGCAAAGCACTATTCCTTCCTCTCTGACTTGTGCTGCAAACTGAAATGTAACCCTGTTTATTTTCTTAGTAAATGCCTAACGAGGAATATCCCATCAACAAATAATGGCATTTGCCTGCCTGCATGGATATGAGTGTGTGTTTGTATTAATTCTTAAAGTATGCTGAGAGTAGACAGACGTAAAATGGGAGGAATGTGTTGAGTGCTGCAATTGCTGTACAGCCATGTTCCAAAAAATGGAGGGGGGATCTACTTACTTTCAGACCCCTGCAAGAGTCCCCATTCCTGAGGGTTTCAAGAATTACAGTTCAGATGAGATCAGTCCTCAGAACAATCAAGTTCTCTCTAAAGGGCTTGTAGGTATTTTAAATAACTGTTTAGGTAGTGAATTATCCTTACTGGCAACTCATCAGAAAGAAGTTCGATTCAATCCACCCTGCCTTTTAGAAGGAAAGGAACCTTCTGACAAAGCATAGAAATTCCATCAGGTTATAGCGGCTGAGTTTTGTTTGCCACTGGTATGTTTTGTTGATTCTTCAGTCACTTTGAAGTTACTGAGCTTGCATTAGACATTAGCTATATATATAGCCTTGTCATATTGGCAGAGCAGAAAGAAAACCAACTAATTAATCATCTCTGTGTCTCCTTTTATGTCATTATTCATATGAGCTGGCATGAGATCACCATGTAACATTGACAAAAAAATCTTTTAAAGCACAGTATACTGCTATGTAATAATGGGCTCACTTTTAACCAACTTCCCGGGAGCCTTGGTTTATAAAATCATCCCATTTTCAAAATAGAGAGGGGGGGCAGGCATACCGAGTAAATAAAGAAACAACTTTAACATAACAGTCTATCTTTGGTGCTAATTTTGTTTTTCAGATGTTCTGTGACTGGAGAGGGTGCGCCTCCAGTTATCTTATGTTCTCTCCTCCATTAAAAATGTTTGCATAACCAATATAATTACAGTGTTTATATAAGTGGTGAAAAAGTCTTATTTTAGTGCATTGTGGTCATAATTAATCTCATCATTCTGTACTCAGGATCCTAATTAGTGGTCATGGGTGTCTACAGAAGATAAGAATTGAAATTCCTTATAGGTGCAATTAATGTCCAAATAAAACCTTCTCTAAATACATATTCTGTTATGCTTGTGGAGATATGGAGATAAGGAGTTTCTGTGGAAATTGCCCTGCTTTTATTATTTATTTATTTATTTATTTATTTATTTTATTCAATCTATACCCCGCCCTCCCCACAGATGGGCTCAGGGCGGCTAATAACATTAAAAATACATTAAAATCACACAAAACATAAAATCAATAATATTTTTTTAAAAATCATTAAAATGGTCCAGGAGCAGGCTATTTAAACAAATATTGGGAGTCTGTATACGGGCATAGCAGATGGCTGAGGGCAGCCCCAGAAGAAGTGGTGGTCTTAGATGGAAGAAGGAGGACACCCGCTGGCACTCAGCCGAAGGCCTGGTGGAACATCTCCACTTTACAGGGCTGCGAAACTGTAACAGGGTCCACAGGGCCCAGATCTCCAGTGGGAGAGTGTTCCACCAGGCCGGGGCCAGGGCAGAAAAAGCCCTGGCCCTGGTTGAGGCCAGACGAATGTCCTTCGGGCCGGGGACCACCAGGAGTTGCTTGTCTGCAGAGCGCAACACCCTGCAGGGGACATAATGGAAGAGGCGGTCCCGCAGGTGTGCAGGTCCCAGTCCGTGAAGGGCTTTGTTCACTTTGTCACTTTGTCCCTAGGTTTCTGACTGATTTTACATGGTGGCAATAGAAAAATCCTACAGATTAGTTGCTGGTAGGCCCCCATTGGTGCTTCCTAGATTTGATGGGCTATGACCACCAAACTTATGTGCACAGAATAAAGGAATTAGGAGATATGTATGGTAAATGATTTTCTGTATTAGGGTCTGCAACTTACTTATCAAAAACAATGAGAATCTGCAGGGCTTTTTTTCTGGGAAAAGAGGTGGTGGAACTCAGTGGGTTGCCCTCGGAGAAGATGGTCACATGGCTGGTGGCCCCGCCCCCTGATCTCCAGACAGAAGGGAGTTTAGATTGCCCTCTGCACCACCGAGCGACATGGAGGGCAATCTAAACTCCCCTCTGTGTGGAGATCAGGGGCGGGGCCACCAGCCATGTGACCATTTTCAGGAGGTTCCGGAACTCCGTTCCACCGCGTTCCAGCTGAAAAAAGGCCCTGAGAATCTGTATTATGAAATAATGTTGGTATTCTGCTGCAACAAAAGGAAGTATTCATGAATGAATGAGCTCCCCTGTAAGGCTAGTCCAGTTGGATCTTCTTACAACACAGTCTGCTCTCTTCACTCCTTAAAGGATATAAGGCCTGCTGTGACCTTTGGGGCAAGAACGTTTTCTGTGGTGGCCTTGTCCCTAAGGAATGGGCTGACATCTGAAGTATTACTGGTTCACACAGCAGTTTGAGGTTCTATTGTTTAGGTGGGCTGGCTTGATTTTAATCATGTTGTTGCTAATATAACTGTTGATGTGTCCCTGGCCTAGATAGCCCAGGCTATCCTAATCTCATTAGCTCTCAGAAGTTAAGTAAAATCAGGCCCTGGTTAACATTTGGTTGGGAGACCAACAGGGAAGTCTAGGGTTGCTACCCAGAGGCAGGCAACAGATAACCACCTCTGACAGTTTCTTGCCTTGAAAATCACACAGGGTCACAATAAGTTGACTGCAACTTGACAGCATAAAAATGTTATTATATCAAGTTCTGATTAGCTTTAATCTATTTGATTTTGTCAAATATTCTGAGCAACAAGAGCAAGTGGAATAGAAATACAGTAAACTAATTAATTCACATGGAAAAAGTTTCTGATTCACATAGGCATACACAGTGAGATTTGAATTACTGGATAAGGTATGAGTGCTGAATCCAGAATCATCTGCTTACCTCATCGTGCAAGCAGATCATAACTTATTCCTGGCAACCCTGGCAAACTTTCCAAGAGGCAGTCTATTGCTGTGTGGTATGTTTTATATAAAAATGTCAAAATATGTGGGTTTTGATCTATGGAATAAGCCTGACTCTCCACTCCCTCTCCCCCCTTCAAAATATGACTGACTGAGACTGAGCCCACTGATCTCCCCACTGACGTCGCCAATAAATGCCCATTATGACGCTGCCACTAGAAATAGTATTGATCAGCTCAGCTATGAACCTATGATTGATAAGAAAGGAAATGTAAAAACTTGACAAGAAATTCAAGTTCAAGGCAAAAATATTCCATGGCTGATGTATAACCAAACAGTATCAAGTTTCAAAGAACAAACTCTTAAAGACGGCTGCAGGTTAAGAGAAAATTTACAAAATTTTATTGCAATACCACACAGAAACGGAACAAATTAACACCTGTATGATAAAATGGATGAAAAACTTTGGAGAAACTATTCTGATGAATCTATGGGAAGAGCTATGGACTAAGGATATTAAATTTACAGGCTGTCAGTTATTAAGAGAGAACTGGTACAAAATGTTTTTTAGATGGTATACTACTCCCAAAGACCATTGCAAGAATTATAATATTAATAATAATAATAACATTAGATTTATATACCGCCCTTCAGGATGACTTAACACCCACTCAGAGCGGTTTACAAAGTATGTTATCATTATCCCCACAACAAAACATCCTGTGAGGTGGATGGGGCTCAGAGAGCTCCAGAGAACTGTGACTAGCCCAACGTCACCCAGCTGGACTATAGTAAGGACTATAGTGGACAGTGCTGGAAATGTCAATGCATGGATGCAACATTTTATCATATGTGGTGGACATGTAAGAAAGCATGAAAATATTGGATAAAGATACATGAAGAGATGCAGAAGGTTTTAAAAGCTCAGGTTTAAGTTAAATCCAAAAAGCATGCTATTAAACATTCTAGCAAATAATGCTACAAAAGAACAGGGAGACCTTTTTCATTACATGATGACAGCAGCAAGAGTGCCATGTGTAGAGAAATGGAAAACCGATATGTGCCCTGATTCATCAGAGTGGATAGATAAGATGTATGAATATGCATCAATGGTCAAATTAGCTATTTATGTGCATGATAGACCAACAGCTGAATTTTGGGGAAAATGGAAGGATTTCTTTGACTACTTAGGCTAAAATTAAGATTAATTAAGGTAACTCTATACAAAGATAAAAATATAAAACACAGGGGAAATGATTAATTAAAACAGTTGATATTAAAGTTTGGGTATAAGTAACTAAGGAGAGGGAAGGAGAGCTACTATACAATTAAGTTGTGTTGTTAATTATTCTGATTGTATTTTCTATTAGTTTAATTTCAAATGTAGTTCTTTATAAGTTTTTATGCACTTTCTACTGTTATATCTTTATATATATATATATATATATATATATATATATATATATATATATATATATATATATATATATATATATATATATATATAAACTGACTGTATTTGCCAGCAATTCCACTGCTGATTCAGGTTCCACTCTTACCCACCCCCCTTCATGTTCTGGGTGGCTGCAGTTTTTCAAAGTGCTGCTTAAGAAAATAATAATAACATTTTAAAATGCTGCAAAATACTGTTCTAGGGATAGCGATTCATGAGAGAGAATGGAAGCATCCAGTCAGCAATGCAGAAAACTGAGTTTTACTACAATCTAGCAGACCTGTTCCAAAGAGGGTACATATGAGAACCTGGTGAGTGGGTTTTCTTTATGTATGTACCTTGCAGCTAGCAGAAATCTTGACAAACTGGATAGAGAGCAATCAAATTACCATTTTGCCATTAATGCAGCTTTGATTCCTGATTCTACCAGTAAGCAGAGTATCACCAAGATAATGCCACAGTGTAAATTAGCTTTGTGGTCTTTCTCCATTGGGGATATTCCGGCTATTTTATGTTTGGTTTTTGTATTTTGGAAAGAAAGACACTGTCTTGCAATCAACGCTAGGGAAGCACTGAGCTTGGGAAGAATCTAAAGATTTTAGTGCTGTAGCCTTTATAATTTACATGAATTGGCAGAAATACATGTATCCATAGACCGTAATCCATCAGGCTGTTTTTGCTGTTGGTGAAGCCAGTTAGTGTAGGAATGTGCAACTGTGTATATACAGGGAAGGAAAATAAGTGCTCTCTAAAGCAGTCACCAGCACTTGTTTTCCTCTCTCTGTTTCTCTTCCACACTTAGTCCAATTAATGCTCATTTTGCACTATGACATCTGTTTTGTGAATTTGGGGAGGGGGTGTTAATATTTTTTGTGTAGTCAGCTATGAGCCTCTGCCCTATACATAGAATGCATTTTGCTGCATTTTGTGGATTTTTGAAAAGTGGTTGGAAGGAAAAAGTGAGGCAGATATTTCTGTTTAAAAAATTAAATAAATCTTTTAGGAATTCTGCATAATAGCTGGAAAATACTAGCATCATTAAGTTTTACAAAGCTATGCTATGAAAATGGTGAAAAATGAAACAGGAAATTTCCTGTAATGATTTTTCTGAGGCAAGCCATAGTAGTTACTATGGTAAAATTATAGGTAAAGTACATTTGAGATCTGTGGGGTGAAAACCCATACTGTGCTCTGTTTGCTGCTTGACACAGCTAGGCAGAGACAATTCCTCATCCGTTTTAAAATGTCACTTTAGGAAAGCACCAAGTAAAGGAACTTGGGATGTTGTTTCCATTTTCTTCTTTGCAGTGCAATGCTATTTCTCAAAATAGGTAACATTATCGTGTCAGTATTTCTCCTCCTCTCAGGTTGCTGTTGATGACCAGCACTGCAGAAGGTAATTATCATGGGAAGAAATCTTTCCATTGTTCAGTGCTAGTTTTTCTTTCACCAATTGCATAATGCTGAGGCTCAAATTGCAATTGCCATGGCAGGCAGTCGCATCATTTCAGCAATTCACTGGAGTTAAGGTCCTCCCAGCCAAAGCTCTGATTTTTATGTTCAAAGTGTACAGCAAGCTGGACTGAAATTCCATTTCCCCATCAGAGCCAATTTGTATCATGAGGACCAGCAGCAACCCATTCCCCCAAATTTTGCACAAACCAATCTGTCCCCCCCCCCCATGGGGATTCATTTTAGGTCTTTCTTGGTAGACATTCACTCTTGTTTGTGGGTAAACTATAAAAGAGCTAACATTATCAACAACGGCTACTACTACAAAATCCATAGCATGACCACCACTCAACAATTATAATGTTTCTCCTAGTGATATCCCCCACATTGCCCATGTATGGAAGGCAGCAGCCTGCAAAGGGCAGGTGATGTAATGGTTAACCCATTCCCTATTCAGGCTTCCACACGGGGGGGGGGGCGCGGGGGGAGGTCACAATGTCTAGAATGCCAAATTATATCATTCACCAGGTAGCCTACACTTGCAGACAGGGTAAATCACATGGCAGTTTAAGCAATATAAGAAAGCAGTCCAGTGGCACCTTAAAGATTAACAACATTTATTCCAGCATGAGCTTTCATGAGTTAGATGAGATAAAGAGAAAATAATTTCCTTCATATTTATCAGGAAAATGACAGAAGGAAAGGTTAGGGGGGCAAGAAGGCCTTTGCCATGGAAAATGCCAGGACCAATCAATTATAATAGTCAGTCCTCTCTTGGGGGAAAGGGAGGGAGAGAAGCCCCCATTTTAAATAGTTCTAGTCCTATTGTAAGAAGAATGCCTGGCTGAAGGAGTCATCCTTTCAGGAAGTCAGTAGGGAGATACTTGGGCCAAGTGAAAATGGAAGCTACTCTGAAAGCAACACTGTTAGCTGCTTGGTAGCATAGTCAGGAAAAATGCTGTAAGGAGACTCATGAGAAGAGGGGATGGGGGTCCCACCCTAAGGAGATGGAAATGCACACTTTGCAACACAAAGACCATCTTTTAGAGGATGGGTTCTGGCTGGCAGCCGTATTTTTATATGGAAAAGAAGGTGGAGAGGCCTACATCTTCCACTCTACCAAACAATGCTATAGCTCACGGACCTTTGTAGTCTAAGTATCAGGGACCTGACCTTCCCCCTCCTGAACATATCAGATAATCCTAGCCTTAGAGCTTGATGCCAAAAGATTGCTACCTGGAAATGTACCTCACTGGAACAGCACAAGCACACTACATAGGAGGCCCGAGTTCCAATCTTTGACTCACTGAAATTATAAGGCACACTCTAAGCAAAGTACAGCTGATGACCAGGTGGATAGATAACAACAACAACAACAACATTCAATTTATATACAACTTAATGCCCATTCAGAGCTGTTTACAAAGTATGTCATTATTATCCCCACAACAAAGCACCCTGTGAGGTGGGTGGGGCTAAGAGAGCTCCAGAGAACTGTGATTAGTCCAAGGTCACCCAGCTGGCTTCAAGTGGAGGAGTGGGGAATCAAACCCAGCTCTCCAGATTAGAGTCCCGTGCTCTTAACCACTACACCAAACTGGCACGTAGAATCACTGCTGCTGGTAGTGGCGATATTGCAGGCACCTGTTGGGGAAAATAAAATTGCTACATGAGACATCTTACACGGGGTTGCTCAAGTGTAGGTAGAGGCAATGTTAGCTGGTAAATGTAGTTTTAAAAGACAGAGCCAGCAGCCATAGCTCCTTAGAGGGTTTGTTAATTTCATCTTCACCTCAAAGGTGGAGGTGAAATTGACAGACCTTTCAGGGAGGTGAAAATGAAATTAACAAACCCTCTGAGGAGTGATCTCTGCTGGTTCTGTGTTTTTAAACTATCCTCATGTAGAGAGGTGAAATTGACAGAGCCTTTGGGTCTGTCTTTTAAAACTATGCTTCCTGGCTAACAGTGCGTCTCCCTACACTTGAGTGTCCCCGAGTAAGATGAAACTCTGAGACACCAGTCTTCAGTTCCCCCATAGGGTGTTGCGGTGGAACTGTTTACAGTATCTTAGTGTGGTTAGCCTCTGATCCTACTTGGTAAAAGAAGTCAAGAATATTTGGCTGGCAGCTTTTTAAATTTAAATACTTGAATCCCACTTTTCTCCTGTGAAGCAGTACTCAAACCGGCTTGCAAAAACAAAAAAACCTAAACAATTTAAAATCGTAATACAATAATAAAACAAATACAGCACATGTTGGGCATATTGTGTAGTTATACCCATAGACTTCTTTGCAGTGCAACTCCTTTTCAGGCCTGAGCAGTCAAGGTGTTTGGCTGAGCAGCTGGAAGAACTCAGCCCTTGGTAGAATCGCCTGCCTTGGCAAGCAGCAGTAGCAATGGTGGGAGTTGAGTGCCAAGAGAGGTGCTGGTGTTTTCTATTTCAGATTGGGAAAATGATGGGGTCAAGAATGATGAAGCCTACTCTTCATGTACTCAAGTCCCCATGGCATCCTCAGGGAACCCATCCTTCATGTACTCTTCATGTACTCAAGTCCCCATGGCATCCTCAGGGACCACTAATTTAGGCTAATGGGCCTGTAATATTTTTGACTTTTCCTGGATACCTTCTGAAAAATTATCCTTGCATTGGCTACCTTCCAGTTTCTGTTAATTAAATATATTTTAGAGACAAGTTGCATGTTTTAGTCTCAAAGTCAGTTAAGACCTTTTGAATTGTGGCTAATGAAGCAACCCCACATGCTCTCATACATAGTTTATTAATATGTTTCATGTGTGATTTTTTCTACGTAGGTTTCTAATAAGTTATAGAGCATAGGCAGAAAACAGAATAGGCAAGATTAACTATTAGAAGTGGTTCAGAGATTGTCACTTCCATCAGCCTTAGCTTAGAATGGTGTTGAAGGAAATCCCAAGTATTTGCCAGCATAGCAGCAAATAGGTCAACTTTTCTCAGTTTCATTTTGTGCTCAGAATGATGACAAATTCATTAACCCCACTTTTGCCTTCTCCCAAACCTTGTTTTCACTTCTGTAGCAGTTTACTGACAATGCTTAAGTGGCTGGCCAGACTGCTTCCCAGTCAGCTGATGGGCAGGAAGATGATTCTCTCCCTCCTGTCCTCCCCAGCCTTCACCCATCTATGCCAGGAAGCCAGAGTACTACATTTCCCAGTATGCTGACTTAGTATCTGCGACAACTGAGAGAGGTTAGACAAAAGAGGGGAAGGCTGGGAGGGAAGGAAGGGGGGGGGGAGAGAGAGAGAGAGAGACCTTCCTGCCCATTGGCTCAGGTCCTGTTTAATATTGGACCAGACTACCCTAAATAACAAAAGGAATGGTAATCTGCCCATATCTCCTCAGTGGACCATAAGTATTAGGAGATGCCACTGACCAAGCAGCCATCAGGGCTTGGAAGCAGTGATCCTCCCTCCTAGCCCATGGACATTATGTGTTCATGGGCACATATTGAGAAAATATTGGTCTTCAGTACTAATGAATTATATCTTCACTTCTTTGCCTATCTAAGGATAAATCAAGGGAAAATCATTGCAACAGTTTTTTGCTTTTGCTTTTTCTTACTTCTCCCCCTTTCTGTTCCAGGATAAAATGCTATTGAGGATTCCCTTTGAAATGTGGATATTTTTAAAAGGTTTCATTTTGATGAAACTTACCATCTCATTTTGACATTAAAACTGCAATAATGTAAATTGCAACCTAGGATGTATATAATTATTGCAAAGTGATTAGTGTTATTTTACTTTGATTAGTGTCCAAACTGGTAACTTTCCAATTTCTTTTGGATGTCTTTGTTTGTAATATGAATGATGGAGAGTTTGGAATAATAAACTAATTACATTGGGGTTTATTTCCGAGGCCATGGAGTAACTAGCATTACTCTTCAAGTTGTCATTTTAGAACATTAACTTCTAAATTTACATCTTAAATGCCTAACCCTGTTTCCAGCCCAGGCAAGTAGTACAGTTCGTCCATTAATCAGAACTTTGAAATGCTTTGCAGCTACAATTTTCCCTCCTATCACAAAATGCTCATACAATCCCTGAGTGAGAAAAATAATTATTTAAATTTGGTGCAGGAGAAATCCGCTCATTCTTGCACAATTACCTCACGTCTGTCCAGGTGTGCATTTTTAAAAAGGGGTTGGCAATAAAAGCCCAAACTAGACTATATAGTAAAATAACATTATGAACTAGAAACTTGAAGAGGCCAAGAAATTTCAAAGAATACAGTCTTATGTACACATACCTGGAAGTAAGCCCCATTGAACAAAGACCTGTTTCTGAGTGAACATACATAAGATTTTTTAAAGCTCCCATCAACTGTATCATGTATGTATTTATTTTATAATAATGATGTATAAAAGTATAATGATCTAAATAAAATCATAAATAAAATCATATAACAGAGGTATAAGATAAAATGGAACTATGCACTGCTCCTAAGCTAAATCAAATGCCTTCTCAAATAGGAATGTTTTCAATTCCTCCTTTAGAAGGCTTGGAGAGATGGTACACCATCCTTACCTCCAAGATAAGGAGTGCCACAAACTGGGATTGTTGTCTGAAAAGCCTCCCCGCTGGTTCCTGCTGGAGAGCATTAGGTATTGATCTCAGTATCCACGCAGGTATATACTCAGGGCCTAAGCTATTCAGGGTTTTAAAGAGCCCAGAAACAAAATTAGAACCTATTGTAGCTGAAATAACACTTGGCTTTATCTTCATGATGGATCCCAGTTAGGAACCAACTGAAGTTTCTAAACCATCTTCATAAGCAGCCCCACACAGAGCATGTTACAATAGTGGTTCAAGCCTTAGTGACCCGAGGACTTCCATATTGTTTAATGTCTTTTGTAGGGCACCCCGCCCCCCCCACAGCCTCTTCTCATCCCTCACTAGCACATACCACATGCTCAATAATCCCTTTTTAAAGTACATGCAGCAAGTCACATGTGTCACATGGAGGCTTCCATCTTTAAAACAATGCAATGAGACCATTATGAGCTACCCTTCAAAAGCAAGTTTAGGAAAAATGGCTTTACTGTTAATACATGACAGCCTTTCCACTGACCAACCAAAAGATGTTCCCCATCTTTTACTATATTTATTATTCATCTATTTCATCTGTACCCCACCTTTCTTCACAATGGTAACTCAAAGCTGTTTACATCATTCTCATTGTAGGTAGCCTAGGCTGAGAATGTATAACTGGACCAAGGTCATCCAGTGAGTGTCCATGGTAGAGCTGAAATTTAAAGCTGGGTCTCCCAGATCCTAGTCTGAAACTCTAACCACTATAGCACATTGGCTTTCATGGGGTAGCTTCTGTTGAGCAGTAGCAAGCACCTGGTCTTGGGTGAGTTAAACAAATCATGGGCAGCAAGTAGCTAATGAATCCTCCCTTAAAAGGCAAAAACAGCCCCCTTTCCCTGCCTTTTACTGATAGATTCCAAGGCTTGAAGGCTAGCAATACTGTTTGAAGGCTAGCCTACTGTTGAAGGCTAGCAATACAGAGAACATTATTTTTTTCAATGCTTCAGGCTCTGGTCATATTTTGGGGTGGGGTTAAATATACATATTTAGATTTCAGGATTTTTCTGCAAACCTGGGGCTCTTCTTAAGTTTGTAAAAAGATCTGTCTTGCCTGTTCACGTGCCCAGTCTCTGGATTTAAGTATCCATAGATTTGGCCACATTAAAAATCAGATATATTTTCCCCTCTGTGTATGCAGTTGTAATACTTGCATAGATGATTTTTAAGTTTATATTTTTAGAGTCACTGGCTAGAGGAAGCAGGGAACAAAAAAAAAGAGTAACATCAGAGCCATTTCCACACTGCTTACCTTCCCTTGGAACGACACGGAACATCGTGCAATAACAGCAGAAGATCGTGTTTTCTTGCACGAGATTTGCATGACGTCGCGCAAATCTCACGTGAAAGAACGCGATCTTCTGCGGTTTTTGTGCAATGTTCCGGGTCGTTCTGAGGGAAGGTAAGCAGTGTGGAAACAGCCCTGGGTAAGGTAAGTTAGGAAACTGGCATTTGTGTATGCACAGAGATAGGGTTTAGAATATCAACTTTATCTTTTCTAAAGCAATGAATGTTAGGGAAAATAAGTATAGAGAAATGGAAGAGCCAGTCAGAGATTATGAATCTATGAGTTTAGCAGTCCTTAGGGAAAAGAAATTGCTAGTGGTATAAAAGGGGTCTGCTCCAGAATTACCTGCAGAAGTTCATCCTGTTCGTCTAGTCCTATAATTCATATGCCTAAAGCAGGGATCAGAAACCTTTTATAACTGAGCAGCCAAACTATGTCAAAATTCAGATCAAGAGATCAACAAAGAGGCTGTATAAGAAACTTCTCTGGTATAACTTAACACATTCCACTTTACTGATGATTGACATGATTAATAATCCATCAATTTTCTACAGCTCAAAACATCCTTTATTAGAAAGTGACACACATGAGGTCTCACATTAAGAAACAAGCACAAGAATACCTTATGAGATTGTTTTAATATATGACTAGGTGCAAAGTTTCCACTTGGATTACTGGCAGCTGTTCACCTCTCTCATTTCCCTTTTTGTAAAACATCTTTAAGAAGCCATTTAGAACTATAAAAATCTTTTTCCAGCCTTTCCCCTCACATACTAGATATTCTACCATCCTATCTACCCATCCAAAATACATTGGCTTAAAACATTTCTTTCTTTTTTAAGGGGCAGTACTGAGTCGTGTTTGACATTGGAGCCATAAAAGAAATTTTTAGCAATCAGATGATTCTGCAACTGAATTCTATAGTTTTGAGTTGTAAAACTGTTATGCCTTTCCTATGTGGACTATAATATTTAAGTTAGAACCATGTAGTGTTTTAGTACTCTCCATGTGCATATTTGTGAAATTTCTGGAGGTTTCTTTTTCTTTTCCTCTTGCATTCCCATCTGCACCAGTTAGATCCATCAAATTCATTGAAGGTCACATCAGTATGGCAGTACGTAGCTGCATCTGAATATATGCAACCTGCTGCTGAATATATATTATAGGATTGTATGCAATTTTTAGTCTATTTCTAGAATATACTGTTATCTACATTGACCCTTTGGGGTAGGGTGGGATTCAGTGGAAATAAAACGAATAAGAATAAGAATTGGTGAAGAAGAAATCTCATTTGGACAGCAGATAATCTCATTTGGATCCAGAGAAGCTGAGTGGATTGCCACATGCTGTGGTTGTTTGCCATCTTCCCCATCTTACAAAAAGGAGTAATGAATGGGAAGCTTCAGGAATAGGACAGGAGGGGGCACAAATGGAAGAAAGAACTGGCAAAGCTCCCTACTGTATAGTTGAGCTGAGTTCCATCAAGAGCAGCATTCCAGGGAACAATGGGGATGGTAGCATGGAGGAGAAAAAACAAAGGTATCTTCTGCAACTGGAACTCCACTCATGGTTCTCTGGATAAACCAGACATTGGTCCTGATCTTTCATTACTTGATCCATTGGGTATTATTGGCTTTGACTATTGATGGCTGGTTTTACATTTTTTTTATCTTTGGGTTGATTGGTGCTACTTTTATATATTTTAAATAGTTTGGCCTTACACTACTTTTTTTTACTGTTGCTGTTTTTAGATTCTTGTATATTTTATGTTTGCAAATCTCACTCAGTGCAATCTTGCAGAAGGGTGGAGTAAAAGTGCAATCCCATCCTAAAAATTAAATATTAATTTCTGGAAGTTACATTGATTCAGATTAAATGCATGAACTTTCTGCGGGTCATATTAAGAAAGAATAAGACAAAAGCAAGGAATGCCTAAAAGCAAGGGTTTTGATCTGAATATAGATTTGTGGGGTGAGGGGTAGCCGATGTTCCTGCTGTAAACTGCTTCTACTATATTTTGTATAAGAGTGCAAAAATGAGATTAAAGATTACCTGCCACTTCTCATTTGCATTTTCCTATCAAGGCTCACCAGTACAGCACTCTTTATCTTATCAAATATTCTGACAGAGCTATTAATAAGACACAAGTCCTGGAGGCTTTTTAAGGATCTGATCTAGTGCATCCTACCCAGCATGTCAGAAGTTACAAGCATATTGATCAATATGCTCCCCCCCCCTTACAATATTCTTCAGTGGGAGTCAGGGGAACACATTTTTTAGTGTCGGCCACCAAAACAAGGCAACTGTCAGGGAGGGAGAAGAAGAATCCCTTTGCTTGATATAACAGTCAGGAAGTGGCAGGTGAGACAGGAAATGCAAACATGGTTCCTTCCCTGACATCAGCAGCCTGCATGTGCCAAGGCCAGTTAACTAATTTACTTTAAATATTTATAACTCACTTTTCTCTAATAGGTGCAAGGTGGTTGATCACCAAGATGCACTGTTGGCTACAGATGTTACTAACCAGGACAGGAATTCCTCTCCTCCCTTAATTGTCTTGTGTTGGCACTAACAAACTGCTCCACTGGCGACCTTTGGTCATCTTCTTCATTAGTGCTTAGATTGATATATTCACAGGAGATTTAAAGTCAGTTACTCTGATGTGGCAAGAGAATTCCACATGTAAGCAGTTTTCTGTGTATCTGGCTAATGGGGATACGGATACAGATACAGATTCGGATATGGATATGACAGTTCTCATTTGACCTTTAGTAAACCCAGAGAAGAGCCTTTGATGGGGATCAAGCCTGGGGACACTGTAAGGTTCCCCACTCTTACTTTTTTATATATAGACTTCCCTTGTTATATTACCACTTTTGTTCTCAGGAGAGCCAGTTTGGTGTAGTGGTTAAGAGCATGGGACTCTAATCTGGAGAACTGGGTTTGATTCCCCCCTCTTCCACTTGAGGCCAGCTGGGTGACCTTGGGCTAGTCACAGTTCTCTGGAGCTCTCTCAGCCCCACCCACCTTACAGGGTGTTTTGTTGTGGGGATAATAATGACATACTTTGTAAACTGCTCTGTGTGGGTGTTAAGTCATCCTGAAGGGCAGTATATAAATCTAATGTTGTTGTTGTTGTTGTTGTTGTTAGATTAGGTTTCGGGGGGGGCAGGGTTCCTCACAGATAGTAGATTCCTAGGAGAAAATCTATTTTGTATGGCAGTCATAAGCAGACTTCTTATTTGGAAGAAAATGATGCCTACTGAAGGGTCACTTCCATTTACCTGCCAGGGGTGTGCTATGTTTGTCTTCCTCTCAGAAGATAAGAAGGACTTCATTTGCCACAAGTGCAAGCTGATAGTGTTACCGGAAGAAAATTGAAGAGCCTGGAGGAATGGATTGGTACCCTTCAAGAGATCAAAGAAGGAGAGGATTTTGTTTACAAAAGTCTTCAGGCCCTGCAAAGGGATGGGGAAAGTGGTGGAACAGACAATAAAACAGAATATATTCTAATAAACCTCCTCAGAGATTGACAGCACAAGCCAGAAGACACAAGCAAGATGGCACACAATGCCAATGGATCTGAGAAATTAATTCCAGGCCCTTGCTGACATAACAGAATCACTGGCAGATGTACAACAAGGACTGGAAGAACAAGTAGGGGTACCATGGAGCTACAAGCAAATAACATTCAAAGGAAAATGAAAGTCTTGGTGATTGGTGACTCTCTGTTGAGGGGTATGGAACATCAAGTGTCCAGACCTAACCCAGTGGCCAGAGAGATGTGTTGCTTACCAGGGGCAAAGATCAAGAATATCACAGATTAGATGGTCAAGCTAGTCAAACCAACAGACCATTGCTCATTTGAATTGTGATGGTCCACATGGGAACAAATGACATGGCCGTGAACACCACTGAGCACATAAGGGCTGACTATGACATCCTTGGGTGGCAACTAAAAGGAATGGGGGCACAAGGGGTATTCTCTTCAACCCTGCTGGTCAGAGGAAGAGAAATGCAATGGGAACAGAAGATTGTGGAGGTGAACCACTGGCTGTGTTCATGGTGCCGGAAGAAGTGATTTGGATTCTGGGGCCACAACCTGCATTTTCTTGAAGGTGGCCTGCTTGCATACAATGGACTCCACCTGTCAAGGACATGGAAGAATGTGCTTGGGACGGATCTGGGGAGATTCATTGGGAGGGCTTTAAACTTATATTGCAGAGGAATGGAGACACTTGGCATAGGAATTTCAGGGACAAAGGAGAGCAAATAGAAGATGCCTACCTGGGAAAGCCAGGTCAAAGAGGAATTTTGCAAGGCTTCTGTTGCCTATATACCAATGCCCAAAGCATGGACAATAAGGAGGAGGAACAAATGGACAAATGCAAACAGAAAGACATGACTTAGTAGACATTACAGAGACTTGCTGGGATGATTCCCACAACTAGAATACAGTAGTGGATGTGTATATGTTATTCAAGAAGAACAGGAAGTGTAGAGAAGGTGGAGTGGTGCTGTATGTGAGGAAAGGGCTTGATGGTCATGAAATACTGGAGGAGGAGGAGCGTGACAACCCAGTGGAAAGTATCTGGGCGAAGGGCTTCCAGTTTGGATTCATGGCGGTCTGAAGCAGCCTAAGACTTGGGCTGTCCAAGACACTGTTTTTCTTGGAAAGCGAGGCGCTCCAACACCCGTTTCCACCCCAACTTCAGGGAGAAGTTGGGCTTGAATGCTACGCACCCCCGAGAGCGTGTGATCTTGGTGAGGGAGGGGGTTCTGAATCAAGGACTCCCACCACTACCTTGAGGTCCCCTCGGAGAAGGGCGAGCTTCTATCTCTGCAGTGCCTCAGGAGTCATTAAATTGGCATAAGATCATCAGAACCAAGCTTCAGCAACAGCTTTTACCAAAGAATAAGCAAAGGAAACAACAGAGACAACCCGCAGAATCAGCAAAGGTAAAGATTGTTACTGGACTTTTAAAAACGGAACGGCAGTAAAAAGACCAAGGGAAAACAAAGTAATGGACAGAATATAAAAGAAGAGACGTTTAGTAATAGAAGCAGAGTAAAATTGAAGATGCTGGGGAAGTAAATAAGGACTAAACATTTGAAAAGAAATATTGTTTATACTTACTGCGGTTAGAACTGAGATAACCAGCGTGAGAAAGCAGAGGGGGGGACTGGAGAAACATCGCGAGATGGGAAGTTAACAGCAGAGCAGACAACTGGATTCCTAGCAAGGACAGCAAAGCAAAAGGGAAGAGGATTGACGGAAAAAGGAAGCAAAATAAGTATACCACTGGGAGGCAACGAAGGTAACAGGAACAGGAAGTGTGCCATCTTAAGTAAAGTACGAAGTTAAACCAGAAATCATAGAGATGTTTCAATGGTACCATAGAGAAAAAACGCCTGACATTTTGGATTTTAAAAAGGCTTCCCCCCCTTTTCTTTAAGAAATTTTAAGAAAAGGCGAGGTTTAAACGATTCAACACGGATTTGAGGAAAAGAGCAGACATGTGGGGAGGCTCAAAACCAATCCCCACGATGGCCGGGAAAAAAGGAGCAGATAAGGAATGGCAAATCTCAGTGGATGCAGTGATCGAAGGACTGGAAAAAAAGTGGCAGAGAATCACAAAGTGTTGTTACAGAAGATGCAAGAAATGTTGGCAAAGGATTTTAAAGAGATGAGAGATGTTATTCAAGCCAATGTAGCTGCATTGGCAAAAAGATAGAGGGAGTAAAGGAAGATTTGCAAGTGACAACTAAAAAAGTGGAGCAGGTGGAACAAAAGACAAATGACATAAAAGCAGAAATGAAACATGAAAATCAAGTGATTCAGACAAGAGTGGCAATGATGGAGTGTAAGGCGACGGAAAAGCAGTTAAGATTTCATGGCATTCAGGAATCTGAGACTCAAACCACACAAGAACAGATGACAGAGATATTGGCAGAATTTTTAGGGAAAGAGAAGGATGAAATAACAGCAAATATGGATTTGGCGTACAGAATCAATTCGGCTTTTGCACAACAGAGAAAGCTACCAAGAGATATTATCGTGCAATTAGTGACAAAGAGAATGCAGGAAGAGATACTTAAGAGGCATTTTGAAAAACCTCTAATAAAGGAGGGGAGTAGAATTAAGATCATGAAAGAAGTCCCAAAACGGATTCTCCAAGAGCGGAAAAAATACAGGGAATTGACCCAGAAACTAAGAGAGAAAGACATCAGATATAGATGGGAAATCCCAGAAGGTCTAAGTTTTTATTACAAAGCTTTGAGAATTATCATCAAAACAAAGGAGCAAATGGAAAAATGTTTACAGGAAAATGCAGAGGACTTTCCTGGACTATTATAAATGTAAAATATGGAGTACAAATTAATATCGTGGAATGTGAATGGACTAAACTCACCTCAAAAGAGAAGGACAATTTTTCATTGGCTAAAGAAGCAAAATTGTAATATAGTATGTCTACAAGAGACACATATTAAAGATAAAGATATAAAATATTTTAAAAACAAACTATTGGGGAAAGAATATATATCAGCGTCTAAACAAAAGAAGAAAGGAGTAGTGATTTATGTAAAGGAGGCTGTAGAATCAAAATTAATTTTTCAGGATCAAGATGGAAGATATGTGGCCATGGAAATAAATATAAATGCGAAAAAAATATTGGTAATAGCTCTCTATGCGCCAAATGGAGCAAAAAACCAATTTTTTAAAGACTTATTGAATAAATTAGATCAGGATGTATTTGATCAGATGATACTGGTTGGAGATTTCAATGGTGTGGTGGACTTGCAATTAGACAAGAAATCAAAAACAACCGTTAAAAAATCAGGGAAGCTACCAAAAACTTTTTTTGAACTAGTTCAACAAGAGCATTTGGAAGACGTATGGAGAAAAGAAAATCCGAAAAGTACTGAATTTACATACTACTCCGCAAGGCACTTATCATTTTCACGTATTGATATGATTTGGGCAACAAAAGATTCGACTCTATTGACAAAAAAAGTGGAAATCTTACCGAAGGTGAGCGCAGACCACAATCCAATGTTATGGAAATGGACAATGGGTCGAAGAAAATTTAGATGGAAAATAAATGAGGATTTATTACAAAATCAGGAAAATTTGAAGTATTTGAAAGAAGAAACTAAGCAATTTTTTGTAACAAATAACAACAATGAAGTCTCAAAACAGATGGTATGGGATACCTATAAGGCTGTAATGAGAGGAAATTTAACCTTACTTAACAGTAAGGATAAGAAAAGAAAGCAGGAGAAACGGCAAGAAATTCAAGAAAAAATATATAAAAAAGAACAACAATTGAAGAAAAGACCAGGAAAAAAGTCGATTATACAGGAAATTAAAATATTGCAGGATCAAATAACAGCCATTAGTAATAAAGAGCTAGAATGGAAGTTAAAGACATTAAAGCAGAAGTCATTTGAAGGAGCAAATAAACCAGGAAAGTATTTAGCCTGGTAACTGAAAAAAAGGAAGGAAATGAAAATTATTAATACAATAATGGAGGAAGGTAAAGAATTGAAAGATCATCAACTAATTAAGCGTGCGTTCTTTAAATACTACGCTAAATTATTTCAAAAGAAATCTGTGAATGTACAAGAGATAGATGGGTATTTAAGGAATGCCCACTTACCAAAGGTACCAGAAGAGATGAAACAGAGACTGAATGCTCCAATAACAGAAGAAGAAGTCATACAGGCAATTGAAGTGGCTAAGATTGGGAAAGCACCAGGACCTGATGGGATCACAGCTAAATTTTATAAAGTAATGAAGGAGGACCTAGTACCGATTTAAAAAAATGTAATGAACGATATGCTTCAAGGAAAGGGTCTCCCAGATACATGGAATGAAGATAGTATTGCACTGATCCCAAAAGAAAGCCAAGATTTGACAGAGTTGAAAAATTATAGACCCATATCACTTATAAACAATGACTACAAAATAATGGCAAGAATACTGGCGGATAGGCTCAAAATATGGTTAATGGATTTTATAGATGAAGATCAGGCCGGATTTTTACCAAACAGGCAGTTAAAAGACAATTTGAGACTAGTGATAAATGCTATTGAATATTACGATAAGCGACCTGATAAGGAAGTTGGCCTTTTCTTTGCGGATGCAGAGAAGGCCTTTGACAATTTGAACTGGGATTTTATGTTCGCAACCATGGAGAAGATGGATCTAGGTAATGAATTTATACAAGCAGTGAAAACAATTTATAACTTACAAAGGGCAACAATATGTGTCAATGACGACCTGACAGAGAAGTTGGAAATAAGGAAAGGAACCAGACAAGGATGTCCACTATTGCCACTTTTGTTTGTGATAGTCTTAGAAGTATTATTGAGGAGGATTAGAGAAGATGATAGTATAAAAGGAATAAAAATAAAAGGATCCTCCTACAAATTGAGAGCATTTGCAGACGATGTGATGTTTATAGTGGAAGACCCTCTACAAACCTTGCCAAGACTGCTGGACAAAATAAAAGAGTTTGGAGATTTGGCGGGTTTCTACATAAACAAAAAGAAGTCAAAAATAATAACTAAAAATATGACTAAGAAGAAACAACAAGAATTAAGTGAATTAACAAACTGTGAAGTGGTACACAGAACTAAATATTTGGGGATAGAGCTGACAGCTAAGAATATAGACTTGTTTAAGAATAACTATGAAAAGCTCTGGACTCAAATTGAAAGAGACATGATAAAATGAAATAAATTAAATTTGTTATGGTTAGGTCGAATTGCCGCAATTAAAATGAATGTACTGCCCAGAGTGGTGTTTTTAATGCAAACAATTCCAATTGTGAAAGATAAGAAACAATTTGAAAAATGGCAGAGGAAGATAACAGAATTTGTCTGGGCAGGAAAGAAACCAAGAGTCAAGATGAAAGTTCTTTGTGACGCTAAGGAAAGAGGAGGAATGCAGTTACCTGATCTAAGACTTTACCATGAAGCAATATGTTTGGTGTGGCTAAAAGAATGGGTGTCTTTGACCAATCATAAGCTATTAACATTGGAAAGACATAATAAACTATTTGGATGGCACGCATATATGTGGTACGGGAAGCATAATATGGATGCAATGTTTCAGCACCACTACCTGAGAAGAAATCTACTGTCAACCTGGCTCAAGTACAAGAAATTTATAGAGCTAAAGAAACCACTTTGGATTGTTCCAGCTGAAGTAATCAACCCAAATATGGAATATCAGGGAAAGGAATAGCTTACCCTCAAAGAATTAACAGAAAATGATGGGTTGAGACTTAAGTGAAATGAGGAGTTGCCATTTAAATATGGTTGGTTACAATATAGACAAATTAAAGATTTATTTGATTCAGAACATAGAAAGAATGGTTTTAGAATTAAAAATTCAGAACTAGAGGAACTATTATTGGGGGATAATAGTAAAGCAATATCTAAAATGTATAAGTTGTTATTGAAGTGGTTTACAGAAGATGAAACAGTCAAGGTGCCAATGATAAAGTGGGCCATAAATTGTAATAAGGAAATAACGATGGAAGCATGGGAACAACTATGGAAAAATACCTTAAAAATATCAACTTGTACCAGTATTAAAGAGAACGGTTATAAAATGCTGTATAGATGGTACTTAACACCAAAAAAAGTAGCCATAGCTAACAAACAATTATCGAATAAATGTTGGAAATGTAAGGAGCATGAAGGTTCTCTATTTCATATGTGGTGGACTTGCCAAAAGGCTAGAGACTTCTGGTCTAGAATATGTGCGGAAATGTTCCTAAAAATCCAGAAATGTTATTACTATCTTTACATTTAGAAGAAGTTAATAGAAATGATAAGATATTGTTGTATTATATGATAGTAGCAGCAAGAATTTTGTATGCTCAATATTGGAAAAAAGAAGAAGTACCGAATATTGAAGAATGGACAAGGAAGCTGTTGTACATGGTCAAAATGGACAAATTAACTAGAAATCTGAAAGAGCAAGATCCAGGAATTTTTCTGGAAGACTGGAAGAAGTTTAAGAAATATTTGGAAAAGAAATGCGATGTTAAAGGACAATTGTGGTCTTTGGAGGGATTTTAAATTTTATTAAGTAAGATTTTAATGAAGGGAATATATATAAGATCTCTACCATGGGTAACATAATATAATTGTATTATAGTGAAATATATGAATAAACGGGGGGTTCAAGTGTTGTTGGAAGTCAATAGAGAAAGGGGGAGGGGAGGGGTGGGGTTATATATTTAGAAAGGTTTAATTTGGATAAGTTGTATGTATTAACCAACTATTTTATATCACCTCATCCAATAAAATCTATTTTTTTAAAAAAGAAAGTATCTGGGTGAAGATAAGGAAGGAAAGGACAAGCAGTATTTTGGGTGGGGTCTGTTATAGACCACCTGACCAAGTAGATGAGGTGGATTCTGCCCTCCATGAGCAGCTTAATAGGGTATCTAAGAAACATGACCTTGTAGTTATGGGAGACTTCAATTTCCCTGATGTGTGTTGGGAGACCAACTCTGCTACATGTCCAGGGTCATGAAACTTCCTGATCTGCTGGGCCAACAACTTACTTTCACAAATGGTGGAGGAAGCAATGAGGGGCTTCGCCATACTGGATTTGATATTAACCAACAAGAGAGAGTTGGTTGATGTGGTAAAAGTGGTCCTCATAGAATTCCTTATGCTGTGGGGTACCAAGGGAGTTTGTAGCCAAACTCGCAGGTTAGATTTTAGTAGGGCAAACTTGAACAAACTTAGAGATATGATGAAAGCTATTCCATGGACAACAATGCTGGAAAGGAGCAAGTGAAGGGTTGGCTCTCCTGAAAGAAGAGCTGTTGCAGGCCCAAGCTATCACCATTCCAGCAGGTCAGAAATGCAGTAAGAAGCCAATGTGGATGGACAGAGGGATCTGTGATGAGCTAAGGATGAAAAAGGAGATATTCAAAAATGGGTGGAAGGAAATATATCCAAAGAAGAGCATCTAGGGGTAGCTAGGCACTATAGGGCAGCTATCAGAGAGGACAAAGCTTAGAATGAGCTGAGACTGTCCAGGGGGGCTCACCACAACAAAAGGATGTTCTTCAGATATGTGAGGAGCAAACGGAAGGTGAAGGGAACAAAACTCTAACAGAGGACAGAGTAGGCAGAAAGGCTCAGTGCATACTCTGCCTTAGTTTTCTCCCTGAAGGAGAGAACAGGCCCGCCTAGAGATGGTAGTAGGCTTTGGGCCTACTGTTTGACATGAGCAGAGAAGTTGTGGAGAAGCACCTTGCTGCACTTGATGTGTACAAATCCCATGGGACCAGATGGGGTGCACCTGAGAGTGATTAAAGAACTTTCAAAAGAGCTTGCAGACCCTTTGTCTATCATCTGCCAGGCTTCTTGAAGGACAGGTGATGTACCAGAAGACTGGAGGAGGAGAAATGTCATCCCAATCTTAAAAAAAGAGAAAAAGAACAATATTGGGAACGACAGACAAATTGGAACGAGTGCCCTATGAGGAAAGTCTGAGGGTCTTGGGAATGTTCAGTTTGGAGAAGAGGAGGTTGAGGGGAGAGATGATTGCTTTCTTTAAGTATTTAAAAGGCTGTCACTTAGAGGAGGAAAGGGAGCTGTTCCTCTTGGCAACAGAGTATAGGACCCAAAACAATGGGTTTAAACTACAGGAGGAAAGGTACTGACTGGACATTAGGAAAAACATCACGTTAAGAGTAATTCAACAGTGGAATCAACTGCCTAGGGATGTGGTGGGTTCCCCTTCAGTAGCAGTCTTCAAGGAGTGGATGGACGAATACTTGTCAGGGATGCTTTAGGCTGTTCCTGGGTTTGGCAGGGGATTGAACTAAATGGTATGTAAGGCCCTTCAAACTCTATGATTCTATGATCTTATGGTGTTCATGTGGGAGAAGACAGTAGGGGTGTGCACCAAGAAAGCTTCTGTTTCAGGGGTTCCAGATCTGTTCCATTTCTAGTTTCTTCTGGGTTGGCAGGTGCTGGCTTGGAACTGATCCATTTGGGTTTTTTGGCTTCATGAGTTTTTGCCTCTTGGATGCACATTGGCTGCACATGTGCAAACACAAGCTCCTCTTTTCAAGGGGTGGGGATGGAGAAATGATGTTCTGGGGCAGCTGTTATTGCACACAATGGCACCAAAATTGCACAGGACACAGTTCTCCCTCTAAACTATAAACCCACTGAGTTTGAAAGTGGGATTCAGTGGGGAAGGCATATGTCAAGGTGAGTGTTGTCCTGTGCAGTGTGTATGCACACACTGTTCTTATTAGGGGTGGGGTAATTGAGGAAGCAAGGCTCTATTCATGCTTAACCAAAACCTGCATGATCCAAAACCCCATCAATCCAATGAGTTTCTTCTCAAGCACGTGAAAACTCACACAATGATGGACCCCAAAGAGGAAGAGTGTTGGTGGGTGACACACTGGCAGGAAACTTACTGGCAAAGTGGTACTGGCATGGCATGCCAGCATGGCAAACAAGCACAGTGACAACCAGCACAGTGCAGAGAAAGAAAAAAACAATTGCTTCTTTATGATAGCAAAAGCTAATACAGCTAATAAATTATTACCTTTGAGTCCTGCTATTATGCCATATTTCCCTGTGCATTGTAGGTCCGTTTCCACAATGAGAGATGAAACACCCTTACTGTAATCTGCTTTGCAGCAACCTGAGACTTCCTGTATAAATCCGCCAGCTGGCCTGTCCTTGCACTGTCCATAAAAGCGCACAGAAAGGGAGGGCTAGAGGTTGTTTTTAGCAGATTTGTTCTTGATTTTTGCTTGCCAACTGCCTTGCAATTTCCTTCTATCTCATCCTTGGCAGAGCATCATGGCAGCAAATGATGGAGGTGACAATGGTGGCAGAAGGGACCTTGGTGATGCTATTTTTGAGAAATGGGGTGACAACAGAAGGGGAAGAAATGAAGCATTCTGAGAGATGCTGGTGTACCCAGATGGAGTAAAAGATTTACAGGTCTCTAGTTCGATTTTTTTTTCAGGTTCACATCCCCTCCCCCAGGAAAGATATAGTTTCACTCACAGCACAATTGTACTGTCCAAAATATATAGTGAAGCATGGGTTAGTTGAGTCTAAGTATGGCCATTTCTTAATAAAACATTTGAGAAATCTTCTGTCCATGGTCTCAAATCCATTAAACTCTCCCATTTCATGTCTTTATTGGCTTCTAGAATGTAAAACCAAGCAAACCTAAACTGTATTTTGAAAGCCTGCTGCTGTAACTCCTGTCCCATAGCTCTGAGGACTAAAGGAAACCTCTATAATGTTTCCATATGCAGACCTCTCCCAAACAGTACTCTTACTTAGAAGACAGAAGGACAAACAGGAACCTTCCACTAAATACCTGGAGTTTAAAACAAGAGGCACAAAATGTGAAATGCTTTGTAGGGGATTTATATGGAATTGACATGCAGGGAAACATTAGCAAGAAGGCTACCATTTTGCCAAATCACAACATGTGGCAAAAGCTTTTAATCTATCCTACTTACTGATTCAATGTTTATCTGACTCTTTATGGCAGGATATATTGAAAGACAGTGACTGACCCAAGGCCACCCAATGTGTTTCATGTCAGGAGGATGTGAAGAACCCAGTATCATTTAAATTCAGCCCCTTGTTTACTTCATCACATACTTTTTCAATGCACTACATATGCAAAGCACGGCTTTATAAATGGCACCACTGTTGTTTTTGTTGTCTTGCATATACATTTAGGGGAATCAGCCAGTGGCAGGTAGCTTTACCTTGCAGATAACAGTGCTAGAAACTAGTTCATCACTGGTTTATTGTTAGAGAATCTGATGAGGTGCAGTGATAATTTAAGCCCTCTGGCTGTATTAGTTGTGTTGCCATTTTTGCTGGAAGGAAGGATTGTTATCTATCTTCTTATACCAAACTCTTACCCACTGGAAAATTCTTAGTACTCTTCTTTCTTCAGAAAACCCAGATAGTTCATTTTCTTGCGAGGTTTTTCTTAACTGATGTAATCAAAGACTGCGTAGTTCACCTTGAGTCTCAGTGAGAAAGGTGGACTATAAATAACATAAATAAAATAAAATAAACAACTAAACGTGGGTTTTAAAATTTTAATGCTACTTTTGTTCAAGCTATTCTTATTCTAATATACTTTTGAAAGGTTAAAAGAATATCAAGTATTTTGTACAATTTGTAGAGTACTCAAGTTATGTTTCCCTCCTATATAACTCCAAAATTCCCATTATTTTTACTTTTCTTACTTTTGATATTTTTACTTTTGTTACTGTTGTTACATTTTGTAATGACAGAATCAGTGTAAAGTTTAAAGAAAAAGAGATAAGGGAAGTTCTCTCATACATGCCTATCGCTATGAATTTATCTACTGCAGTAGTCAGAATATAATTTAATTTTAATTGATTTTTTTTGTTTAAAGTTCACATTCAACTGCAGTTACATTTAAAAGAATATTAATCTGTACAAAGTAGCACCCTTATAACTGCAGCACTTTGCAATAATTATACGGTAACTTTAATAAGAAGCTGAATGGTAATCCATGTTGGTATAAATCATTAAAATAACATGGATATTCAGTCTCTGAAAAAAGTTTTATAGAACAGTTTATGTGGGTTGCTTTGCTCTGCTGCAGAATGAAGCTGTTTTTACCTCATCAGTTCAATGCTGTCCTATGCAATAAATCAACCTTTTCCCTAATATGGTATCTGGCAAGAAAGTAACACAGCTGGAGTTTTGTTCCTTCTCTGTCTTGTCTTGCATAACAGAATGTACCATCAAGTTAATCTCTCCACACCACCCCCCATATTCTGTTCCTTGTCATCTCTATCTATTCTATAGGGCCACCCAGCACACCCTTGTCTCATACAATATAGAGAGAGCATAATTTAGATACAAAAAGGTTTGTCTTCAATAAAACTCAAATAGAAATGCTAGATATTGATGTTCTTTAAAAAAAAAGCTAAATAAATGAATTATAGTGGCAGTGTTTTCCAATGCACATATCAAAAGTAGGACAGATGGTACTTCAGTTTTGTAAACATCTTGTAGAAGAACCACACAGAAGCCCTCTGAGATGCTATCAATAATGTTTTATGCACTATTCCCATGGTTACTTTTTACATTGGAAGGGTAGAAAAACCACAATTAATGAGACTCATAGTCAAGTTCTAATCAACCAGAGGTATACTCTGAACCCTAAAACATGAAAAGTTTGAAGTTCTTAGCAGTTGTTTTGCCCTTTGTTTTTTAAAGGGAATGAAAGTAGGGCTATAGAGAACTTAGGGCTTTAGAGAACTTACAGTGCATTTTCATGCAGAGTTACACCCTTTTAAATCCATTGAAGTGAATGAACATCTGTACCATCAGCCATTATATGCTCAGTGATGCCCTTGAACAAAGGCCAAATAGCATTTTATACCAGAAAATTAGTGTCTGCACTTAACTGTGATGGCTTTAACTGATCAATCAGTCTATTTGTATTTAAAAATAAAACCAGTATTAACTATAATAGTCATGATGACTATCAGTAAGAATCAGTAGATATTTATCTTTTCCTTACCTCAACATATTTTCAAAGTGCTTTATATTAAAACTTTTAGAAACTCTACTGTAGCTTTTATTTTTCTGTAGTTTTTGCTGATTTTCTAACTTTTAATTATCTGCTTTGATTGTATTAAACAATTATAATGTGATGGTCTATTGCTGAGAGAACACTGCAGATTTTAATCTGATGAGCTGATGAAATACCTTTGTATGACACAGCTCAGCAACACACAGTTGTTGAGAGGACCACTGTATTTATTCCCTAACAAATGTAGTTGATTGACATACTTTGGGTTGTATAGGATATTCCTCAATGATATTTGTTTGGTTACTTGGCTGGCTAAAGGTAATACAAGCTGCCTTCCTGGATCAGAGCTAAGGTATTTCTAGTCTAGCACTAGTCATTGCATCTAGAATGCAATGAAAGTAACAGCCATCCCTTCTAAGCTGACTATCCTAAACTAGCAACCAACAGGCTCTAGAAAACTGCCTTCGAAGGGCTGTGCCACCATGGTGGGCCTTCCTGGGCATACAGAGGGCCACACAACCACACTGGGCCTTCCTGCCATGGTGATGGGCTTCTGGAGAGCTGGGCTGCTGTGCCATGCCTTCCCACCACTACGCTGGGCCTTCTGGGCCTCTGGAGGGCAGGGCTGCCATGGCAAGAAGGCCCGACATGGCAGTGGGCCTCTGAAGGACAGGGCTGCTGTGCCAGGCCTTCCCACCATCATGCCAGGCCTTCCAGGCTTCCGGAGGTCAAGACCACTGGACTGGGTCTTCCTGCTGCCATGCTGGGCCTTCCAGTCACTGTGCCGGGCCTTTTGGGCCTCTGGAGAGCCGCACAGTCATGTCAGCCTTCTTGCTGTTATGTTGGGCCTTCCTGGCCCTCCGGAGGGCTGGGCCACTGCTCCGGGCCTTCCTATCACCACACCTGGCTTTCTGGAGTCTCCAGAGGCCCTGAGGAGGCTGCTGTGGTGGTGGGAAGGCAAGCTGTGTAACTGACAACTCACTTTTTATTCCCACAGAGGGGCCTGTGAGTATGCCTGCGTGAGGATAAAAAGTGAGTTGTCACGAATAGAGCTTGCCTTTATGTAGTTAGATGGAAGGGTCCTTTGAAAAACATGTAGAAATAAAACTACTAAGCATACCAGCTGGAAAATAACCTTTACACGGTTATTGTGCCTGAAGATTAGTTCTATGGCTTTTCTTTCATCAATAGGAACTGCCCACCCCAAAGAAGAAAATCACTCTTCTGTTTCTCTGGATAGTTATAGGATGTTTACAGAGCAATCCTGGGCACGATGGTGAAAGTGCTCAGAGAGCCCACCAGCTGCTACACTGGCATAGCTCAGAGATGTGCCATATCTCGGAGATAGCACCCTGCTGCTGGTGTGGCAATGGCCCAGACTCCCCCCCCCCACAGCCATGTTATACCAGCACCTCTATAGTCATCTAGTGCCTCAGGCTGCTCTATAAAATAGAAAAGGAGGCAGCTAAAATCCCCCCATCTTAAAGACTGGTGCCATGTAGTTTACAATGAGCTTTTGTGTGTTACAGCTCAGCTCTTCAGAAAGCTGTCATACTGCTTCAGCCACCCCTGTGCAGTCTCCAGCCCCTTCCTACTCACACACACTGCTGGCTGCTGAATGCAGCTCAGATGGGAGGCGGGCTGTTGGGTGGTCTAAGGGGTGATGTGTCTGCTTTAGCAAGGGGGAGGCAGCTCTCTGGGAGTGTCTGCCCCCAGAATATGGTGCAGTGATTAGAGTGTTGGACTAGGATCTGGGAGACCCAAGTTCAAGTTCCCACTCTGCCGTATAAACTAACTGAGTGACCTTGGACCTGTCACACACTTTCTGCCTAATGTACCTCACAGGATTATTAGGAGGAGAAAATGGAGGAGAGGCAAATGATATAAGATAGTTAGGGTGTCCATGGGGGGGGGGGGGACTGGGATATAAATGTATGTAAATAAATAAGCAAGTAAGATCTGTCGGCATCTGATAAGCCATGCAACTTTGCAGGGCAGGCACATGAAGGGTCAGGATAGATGGGACCCAAGGGTGTGGCATGGGCGGATTGTGAAGGGGTGCCTCAACCAAAATGATTGATGTCCAGAGCTGCTCATCAGCTGGGCCATTCTATTTCCCTTTTTTGCAGTCTGCAGTGGGAAAATGTCAGCTTTCAAACTTTTGCCTGCCTCTGGCTTCTCATGGTCTCCATGTGCATATCAAACCAAGAGCCTTGGGCATGCTATCTCAGTTCCACTAAGCCATGCTCCTTTTTGCAATGTTCTGTGCCTCGCCCCATATGGCTGGTGGCGGCATTAGGGTTGCAGTGGGGTGCCTAATTCCTGATGACATGATTCCTTTGCATCTGCCTTCTTGGCCCAGTGGTTAGGATGTGGGTGTGGGGGCTGTGGGTTTGAGCCTGGCCTCAGTATTGTGTTTGTTCTTTATTGCTTTTTCAGGGGAAGGGTATGTGTGGTTTAGCAGGGATGGCTGCTTATGAGCAGCACTTTTGGTGCTAGTCAGACCCTTGCCAAGAGGATGGCTGGGCATCCTGTCTACCATGTGTGCACCCTTCTCCTTTGAGCTATCAGGCAGACACTCAGGCTATGAGTCTCTGTTGGAGTCACACTCTCGCTAAGTCTTTCCTTCTCGTCCTCTGGCACTCCATGGATGGGAGTGGTGTTGAGAGGTAGTGGCTACATTGGTTGTTGGTGGTTGGCTGTGCATGTCCGTACCACTCATAGGGATGTCATCAAATGCTGTTCATTAACTACAGCCTGTGTGAAGATAGGCAATAGCTGTTTATGAAGATTGTTTGAAAGAAGTATCACTGGCATACACCAGTTATCCTACTTTTGCTTTCAGTATCCAAGATTTGCCAGTCTGCAGTATTTTAGAAAGTCTACAACACCTGTGGCCAAATTGATTGGGATACAAAAGAATATGTCTATACTCCATGGAAACCAATACCTCTTTCAGGCCACTCTCAATGCTCTTGAACTGTTGTCTGCCTCCAGCCTGATTTTACAAAATCAACGAGCACTTTATGTTCTGCCACCATCTTCAGTTGGAGCTGCATTAACTGATTCAGCAAAAAGCCAACTTGTGTGTTGGTAGTAATAACATTGGTTTTTAAAATATACTGATTCTGCATTTTAATAGTGTAACTTTTGCAAGAGAGTATTTCTGCTCAGAGGTTAAGAAAATGTGTAACAATATTTTGATATTATAAAACAATTTGAAATAATACCTTTGCTTCAGTATTATTGAGATTTTTCCCGAGTCACCTAATAGCTTTCTCTTTAAGCTACATTTACATTTTTATGGAATAAAATGTATTCTGTACCCTGCTGGGCCTAATGGCTTAGAACAAGTTTCTATGAGATTAAATTTTTAACTGAAAAGCTTTCATGAAGTGGGTCAAGTATATAATGGGTGATCTAAAAACAACATGGTTGCAAAAATTCGAAGGCTATCCTTAGCTGAAGTATGGCCTCATACAGATATAGTTTTCCAAAAACAATGAACAGTACAATAACCTATTTTCCTAGAATCCTGACCTCCAACTTTTTATGCTTAGGATGATCAAGTAGAGGATGATATTTTCTGGGTAATTAGTGATATTTCTTAAATTCTTCTGTGCCTGAAACATGCATCAGGAAATCTTGGTGTATCCTTGTTCCCTTCCTTGTTATGTTGTTGCTTTCCTTTCATTGGAAAAGAGAAACAATGCTGTATGGGGCTTCCAATTCTTGATGTACATAGAGTGGTAGATTACATTGTGGTCTCAACCCTTTTATCAGCACGCTGATATGCCTTGGCAAACTGCTTGGAAATTGCAGGTGCTATTTCTATATCACATGTTCTGGAATAACTAAATGTTTTGCTTTTCATTGTTATATTTGTGCTGTAAATTTTTTGCCAAGCATGCTGATTACATCTGCCTCCTAAATTAGTGCTTTCTAGAGAGAATATTACACAAGGCAAGCAAATGACTGACAGTTTATTTAGAGTGTGATTTATGCAGGTTCCCTTATGACCAGCCTCAATGTATCCTTTGAGCTCCTTCCAATAGTCCATTAAGTCAATGGCCTACATCTGTCACATATAGGCTATTTTCTGATCCTCCCACTAGGGAAATAATGCTTGTAGTATAATCTGTCTGGTTAGTTAATAGTGTTTTTGAAGGAGGGTACAGCAAGGCAATTTTAATTTGAAGCAGTTTTAGAGGGTATACCGGTTTTACAAAATAACTTACTATTTTACAATAAGTCTGTTAAGTACCCACCCACACTTGTTACCTTTAGCAATATAAATGATAGTCTTACCTGGTTTTTAATCCATATTTCTATACCTTGACCTAGGTCCAAAAATAAATAATGGAACTGAAACATGATCACTTTTATATATGCCTTCAACACATAATGATTGGCTGTTTCCACAATGAGGTATTTCATATTTCAATAGATCTGCCATTGGATACACATGAAGAAAAGAACAAAAGGGGTGGTGGTGGTGAATTGCCATGGCAGTAGTGAGAACCACCATAAGAGCCAATATTAAATCACCATGGAACGTGTATGGAAGGGAAATGTTGGGGAAAAGACAGAAGAAAGTGTGCAGGATGCTCCAGCACCAATGTGCATGCACCTGTATTTTCAATGTCCAACAAAAATAGAGCAACACGGTAATATTAATGTCAAAACAGAGAATCTCCCGTGTGGTAATAATGTCTCCGCGATTATTATTAATAAAGGATATATTAATTAAGCACTGTTTCACAAATTTATTTTCACAGAATAAGGGATGTAATGAATGATTTGTATATTCTTTTGTTTCTCTTAACACAACCAAGTACTACACCATATATTGCAAACTCCCTTGACCTCAATTATACAGGCATCCTACGCGTTCTAAAAACAATTCATTAAAGTGTCCCGATTCAAAACAGAGATTCTCTGTTTTGACACCTGTATTTTCAATGGCAACAAAAGCAATGTGAAGAATCTTTCCTGTGTGGAAGCAGCCAGAGACACAAGCCCTATGATTAGAAACTCTCTATACAGCCCTGGGTTCTGACCTGGCTAGTCCAGGTGAGCCTGATCTCTTCAGATCTCAGAAGCTAAGCAGGGTTGACCTCGGTTAGTAATTGGATGGAAGCAGGGGACATTTCCTAGAAAAAGAACTGCAGGGACTCATTAGCATAACTCATTAGCATATGCCACACCCTTGGCATCACCAGAAGTGTGTCAGAAGGCAACATCCACCCCTCAGGCCCCTTTCCCCCCAAATCTCCAGGTATTTCCTTAAAGCAGAATGAACTCAAAGCAGCTTACCTTCCTCTGGAGAGCCACCCCTGCTTGCACCCATGCACTCACGCATGCACTCACTCACTCGCTCGCAAGTCACAAATGAAAATAAAGCAGCAGAGCAGAATGAATTCGAAGCAGCTTACGTTCCTTTGGAGCCCAGCTCCACTCTGCTTGCACTCGAAGAAAAAGGAATCATGTGGGCGAGGCCAAAACCCACATAACCTCTTTTCAGATCTACCGGAACACTGTTCCGGCACGTTCCACCTCCAAATGGAAGCCCTGGATGGAAGACTTCCAATGAAGACAAAGGTTGCAGAGACAAGCAACAGTAAGCCACCTCTGTTAGTCTCTTGCCATGAAAACTATTGGGTTTTAGTTAAGGCATGTTAACTAAACAAACGGCATGCAGAAAGCTCTCATCCAAGTTATCTAAAGAAATATATTTACATAAGTTTAGTGGAGAGAAAGAACAAGTAACTGATCTAACTAGCTAGGATGGCTTTAGATTGAAAGTAGGCCAACTCTCTCAGGAGGAGACACCATGCTGCCTCTCCTGGTGCATGCAGGGAAGAAGAGAGAGAGAGGAGGAGAGAAGGGAAGGAAGGACATTCCCCTGGCAGGAAGGAGACTGATAGCAGCCTATCTATCTAACTGACTCTATGGTTGTTGCCTTCCTTCTTCTCTGCTGGCAGTTCTAAAGGCCTGAGCAAGAGACATAGCCAGTCCCTTCTTCTAACACCCCCTCTTGATGGATCTTGGCTCAGTGTATCAGGCCCATCTTCATTCGGAGAACTTCAAAACATTCTCTATTAGTTAAAACATCAGCAGTCATTTCGTTGCTAGGACAGTAGACTAATTTAATAGTCCCATCTTTGTGCAGGTGCTTAACTATGTGGTATTTCAGGTCAATGTGCTTCCAAGATGTACTGATGTTTCCAGTTTGTGACATACGAATGTATGTTTCATTATCCTCATATATGATGACATGTGTAGGTATATTTAGGCCTAGATCTTCAGTTATTTTGAGTAGCCCCTGAATTTCTCTGCATCCTAATGCTGCTGAAACATATTCAGCTTCCGCAGTAGTGATGGTCTGTTTCTTACTTGCCCAGCTTATGGCTCCACCACCATAGACAATTATGTTGCTGCTTGTGGACTTCCTGTCAGATTTGTCCCCGGCGTGATCTGCATCCATGTAAAGTGTCAATTTAGGCATGTTGTCTGCTGGTAGCCTGAGTTTAAGGCTTGCAATTTGCTTTAAATATCTTATTAAAGTCATTAGGGCTTTCCAGTCTTTCTTTGTGGGTTTGGTAAACTTTCTGCACAACAGTCCTATTGCTGAACTAAAGTCTGGTCGTATCAGAGTTGAAATGTATAAGTTCTTACCCAAGATTTCACAATATCTGTTCTCTTTGGGTAACAGTTCAGATACTTCATTTTGTTTGTTATAGTTAGGCTCTATTGGAATGTATTTGGGAGCGCTGTCTTCCAATTTCAGGTCTTTCAATAAATCTCTGATCTTTTGTTCTTGGCTGAGAAGGAAGCTTCAATTAGCTTCTCTCTGTATTTGAATGCCTAAATAGTTAGTTACATCCCCAAGCTGTTTGATTGTGACTTTCTTATTCAGATGATCTACAACTTCTTTGCCGTCATTTGAGTTCTCATAGGCCAAAATCAGATCATCAACATAAACTAGAATGTAAGTCCATTTGTCATGTCTGTACCCCTACATCCATGTCATTGCTCTATACGGTGAACCATTGCTAATGCTGTACCTTAATGTCATTTTGCAAATGCTGTAACCATCACTTTCGTTTCTCAAGCAGCCTGAGGAAACAGCTGTCTTATCTCCTTCCCTTTGAAGCTCCCAGAAGTGACGTTGCACTGTCTGAAATGTTACAGTTTAATCTTATGCTTTTTGTCCTGTCTAGCCTGATGTACAAACCCTGGACGAAATTCCCAGGCCATTTCCCGCGCAAACCTGTGGTCTAGGTAGGAGGGGGGAAATGATTGGGTATTTAGAGATGTACTTTTTCAAGTTTCTATTCCTGTCAAGGAAGCGTGTACTGCTTAGATGCTTTCTTGTTTCTGAGCAGGGGTCATTTCCTAGAAAAAGAACTGCAGGAACTCATTAGCATAACTCATTAGCATATGCCACACCCCCTAACATCACCATAAGTGTGTCAGGAGGCAACATCCACCCCTCAGGCCCCTTTCAGCAAAAGTCTCCAGGTATTTCTTTAAAGGAAAATTAACTCAAAGCAGCCTACCCTCCTCTGGAGAGCCAGCCTTGCTTGCAGCCACTCACTCACTCGATCTCAAGTCACAAATGAAAATAAAGCAGCATGAATTCCAAGCAGCTTGTGTTCCATTGGAGCTCAGCACCACTTGGCTTGCACTCACTCACTCATTTTCTCTCCCCGCCCCAGTCACAAATGAAACTAAAGGAGCAGAGCAGAATGAATGCAAGCACCTTGCCTTCCTTTGGAGCTCAGCACCACTCAGCATTCACGCTTTTTCTCTCTCCACCCCCCCCCCGCCCAGTCAGAAATGAACATAAAAGAGCAGAGCAGAATGAATGCAAGCTCCTTGTCTTCCTTTGCAGTCCAGCAGCACTCGGCATTCACGCTTTTTCTCTCCCCCCCCCGAACAAATGAACGTAAAAGAGCAGAGCAGAATGAATGCAAGCACCTTGCCTTCCTTTGCAGCCCAGCAGCACTCGGCATTCATGCTTTTTCTCTCTCCCCCCCCCCCCCCGGAACAAATGAAAGTAAAAGGGCAGAGCAGAATGAATGAAAGCACCTTTGCAGCCCAGCAGCACTCAGCATTCACTCCCAGGAAAGGGAACCACGTGGGCGGGGCCAAAACCCACATGACCTCTTTTTAGAGCTACCGGAATGCCGTTCCTGTGCGTTCCGGCTCCAAATGAGTCCTGCTTCTGAGTAATTCTATGGACATATATATGGAAATGATTGGATTTCTGAATAAAACCATTTAACCAAGAGCTTGGACGTCTTGTTGCAATGGTACAGAGACCTGTCTACCATATCCTGTCACCCATAGCCTGACACCATTGTTCATTTTTACATTGTGTGTATAGGCATGGGTCAGACTCACTTCTTTGGAAGCCTGCCTTTAGAAGGATGTCATTTAGTTTGTTGTTCCAGCATTTTGCACTTTGTTTTAGGCTGTAGATTGGTTTCTGAAGCTTACATACGAGATCTTCCTTGCTTTTTTCAACGAAACCTGGTGGTTGCTTCATATAGACTTCTTCTGTTAGGTCAACATTTAAGAAAGCAGTCTTGACATCTAGGTGCTCTACTTGCATCCTCTTGCATGCTGCAACACTAAGGAGTGTTCTTATCATAATGTGTTTCACAACAGGTGCAAATGTCTAGTAATCCTCACCAAACCTTTGTGTGTAGCCTTGGGCAACAACTCTGGTTTTGTAACATTGGATTGTACCTTCATTGTCTCGTTTCAGTTTAAAAATTCACTTCCTCCCCACAGCTTTCTTATTTCTAGGGAGTTCAGTAAGTGTCCATGTGTTATTCTTATACATGGCATTTAACTCTGTTCTTGCAGCTTGCTTCCATTCCTGTGCTTGAGCAGGTGGCAAGCTTGAGATGTCTGTCCAGGATCTGGGCTCCAGTTCTTCCTCAGACCTAATGGTCAGGTTTATCTTTGGGGCCGGGATACCTTTATTGGAGTGTTCTGATCATCTCAGCATCTGCTGTGTGGCTTTTTCGGGTTCCCTCTGCTCTTCAGGTACTGTTTGTACATTTGGTAGAACATCTTCACTTTCCCCCTCTGGTTCAGGCACTGCTTGTTGGGCAGCTTCATCTGTCAGGATGACATCTGGATTACCTGATTCCCTCTCAGCTCTTGTGTCTTGGACATTGGGAATGGAAGGATATTGGAGCTGTGTCTTGGCTTCGTCTGGAGTTACCCCCTCTGAACTGGGAGGTTCTGCATTCTCTTCAAAATGAACTGATCTACTTACTATCACTTCCTTGGTCTGAAGATTCAGATTTTGTAACCCTTGCAGCTGGCAGCGTAACCTATGAATATGCCAGCCACTGCTCAATCATCTAGCTAGTACCTATTTTCTTTTGGAACGTGCATAAGCTCTGCATCCAAAGACTCTTAAGTGCTCAACTGATGGCTTGTAGCCAAACCAAAGTTGGTACGGTGTAACACCTGTGGCCTTAATAGGTAGCCCTGGTGCATGCAGGGAAGAAGAGAGGAGGAGGAGAGAAGGGAAGGAAGTTCCCCTGACAGGAAGGAGACTGATAGCAGCCTATTCTATCTAACTGACTCTATGGTTGTTGCCTTCCATCTTCTCTGCTGGCAGTCCTAAAGGCCTGAGCAAGAGACATAGCCAATCTCTTCTTCTAACAAAACCCCCACTAGGGATCACCATAAGTCAGCTATGACTTGAGTGCACTCTCTACTTCATATAGCCCTGGACACCTTATAGGAAAGATGGGATATAAAAGTGAAGATGAATTGTTATTTCATGGCAAGGGATGATCAAGAATATATTTAGGAGTATAATTTCCTTCATCCTTGTAACTTTGTATTGTTTCCCAGAATCTTTAACCCACCACAGTTCTTTCGTCTTCAACTGATTTTTTGTAGTTCCCTCATCTTCGTCTTTCGTCTTCAAGGATTTTTTGTAGTTCCCTCATGGCTGTTCTTTCAAGTCTCAATCTTCTTCTGATTTCTTGGTTTTAGTCTCCCTTTTGATTGATATTGAGTCAAAGAATAGAAAATCTTGAGCAATTTCAATATCCTCATCATCAACTTTAAAATTGTGTGATTCCTCAGTAGTCATTCATTACTTTTGTCTTCTTGATGTTCAGTTGTAGTCCTGCTTTGGCACTTTCTCCTTTAACCTTCATCAGTAGTCATTTCTTCACTGTTTTATTCCAGTAACATGGTGTCATCTGCATATCTCAAATTGTTAATGTTCCTTCCACCAATTTTCACTCCACTTTCTTCTAAATATAATCCAGCTTTCCTTATGATATGCTCTGCATAGAGGTTGAACAGGTAGGGCAATAGTATGCATCCTTGTCTGACACTTTTGCCAATTATGTATATGTAAGTTAATTTGTCTGGCTTGTATCCTGAGCTGCTTTTCTGTCAGTGTCATAGCAGTTCCACTAATGGAATGGCGTTGCGATGAGCAGAAGAGAGGAAAATGATTTCTACTGATTCCCCCTCCCCCTGTAGACTTCCAATGTGCCTCTCACAAAGGGGGGGGGTGTATTTGGGGTCTAGACCTACAGAAGCACAATTTCAGAGAGCACAGAAAGCTGCAGTGGGTGGAAGGAGGCAAGGGAGTTGCCTCTTTCAAACGTGACTTGAATCATGCTGTTTCGGATGCAAACATTTTTTTAAAGCAGTTTATTCATATGGCTTAGTAATTTTAACAGTTGCTGCAGAACTATTTTGCGTGCATACTTTACTGCTTGATATCCATTGTATTTTTCAAAAAAAAATGTTTTGAGTCATGAGCCTGATGCATGTTCATAAATTGTATATGGAGCTTCCCCCTCCCCTCTATTCTGAATCTGTGAATGAGCTGTGGAAAGCATAGATACTGTCGCTTATTCTTCCCTTACTTTTACCAGTTTATATTTATATGTATATAAAACAGCAAACCTGGGTACTGAGTCACTGTTCAATACATCTTTCAAAATAAAAGAAATTATTGCCCCTTTCTTCAGCAATATTTAATGCCAGTTTTCTGTGTTGTAAATCACCATTTTTTAGCGAAGGAATTTCTCCCTTGGACTTTTCCACCTGGTGTGACATTTCCAATGCCCCCCCCCCCCCTTTCCCATGCCTGAATAAGTGATTTTTGGTGCAAGATCATCAACTTTTATGTCAGGTTTAACAAATTGTCTCACAGTGTGAGGCTGCTTGCCAAGGAAGTGCCAGATTTATTTTACTGAGAAATCAATCAGCAATTTTGAGTCCCTCTTATCTCTGTATCTGGGGATCATTGCACCAGCAAGGTCATCAGCTAGGTTACCATTTAGGTTGTGTAATGTCTTGGTTACACCAGATGTTCAGTGAAGTCAACTTTATAGGAGTAAGTTGAATTGATGCTGTTTCAAGGACATCTGGGAACACACAGGACACACTTCTGTACATATACTTGCTGCAGTGAGAATTGGCTGAAGCCATATCTCCTTTGCCTTTCCTTGATGCTGAATCAGAGGTGACACAGAATGAAGGGGGAGTTCTATGTATGAAATTTTAGAAGCTCAGGATTCCAGCACAAGTAATCTAACAGCTAGACATGTTTTTCTTTGTTATTAAAGTTCATTTTTTAGAATGTTCATTTATCTTCCTCTGCATCAGCACCCCAGTTAAAGTAAACCATTACTGTTAATATAAATAAACTTATGCAAATGACATGAGTTATGCAGATAACTTGTGAAGATGACATTGCTCCCATGTCCAGTTTTCAATAGATATTGTACAGAATTTACTAATTATTGGGTTGTATATATATGTTGTGCCCTCAAGTCATAGCTGACTTATGGTGACCCGTTGGGGTTTTCATGGCAGGAGACTATCAGACGTGGTTTGCCCTTGCCTGCCTCTGCAACCCTGGTTTTTGTTTGAGGTCTCCCATCCAAATACTAACCAAGGCTGACCCTGCTTAGCTTCTGAGATCTGAAAAGATTGGGCTGACCTGGGCTGGATACTACAAATTTTGAATGTGGTGTATTGGTAGAGGTATATCTTCCTCCAGCAGACCCTGCTGTTCCTGGAAAACAGATGTAGTGGTTTGAGGGACCCTCGTAGATAAAGTGCAGAAGTAAAACTGAGACACTGCTCCAGTTCAACTCCCTCAAGTGTAGAATTACAGAAGCCAAAGCAGATCCAATCCTTGCCAGGAAAATACCCAGAAAACCCACTCACTATTACTAACTGAGCTTCTTTGGTTGATGGGACAGTCAGCAGGGCCTCTCCCTGTGATCTTAGGAGCAGTAATCCTAAGTAGAGATGGGCACGAACAGAAAAAAACCCCGAACATGATGTTCGTTGTTTGTTGCCATCCACGAACAGGGACTCACGAACAACCACAAACATGGCCCTGTTCATGAACATGTTCGTGGTTAGCTGTTCATGGGGGCCAGCAGGCTCTCCTCCAGCCATCATCCAAGTTTGGTCAAGATCCCTACTGCACCACTCCCAGAAACCTGACCTGAACAAGCACCAGGAAAGGTACCAATAATAAATAATAGCTTGGCCCAGAGCCTGGCAGCAGCCCTGGAACTTGAAGGGGTAGATTCCTATCCCACTATACAGAAAGAAAATTCAAGCTCCAATGTACTTTCTCTATCAAAATGCCAACAGCAACTCTCTCCCTCTCCACTGTCTGCAAACTAAGCCAGAGCTGGGAGCTGTGCTGGAATGCAGGCAGGGAATCCGACACAAGCTTCACTGAAGTCCAGAGTTCAACTAAGCTGACTGGGGAACAAGCAGGGAGCATAGTCCAGGGATCCAAATCCAAAATGTCAGAGCCAGAAGAGCAGAGAGAGAGCAGAGCTGGGTCGCAGTAGAACCGGGCGGGTCTTTGCACAGGTGCTTCTGCAATGAGGGAAAGGGCGTCCTGGCTTAAGAGCAATCACCTCCAAGGTCGTGCTGCATCCTGCTAGGACTCAAGGTCACTACGCCACTGTTTGAGTGCCTTAAGCCTCGCACTCTGTCTCCTTCCCTGAACAACAAGACGCTGCCGTACCCTACGCTGCCTCTCAGGTTCAGGGGAGCTTGGTGGGGATGTTGCCCTGGTCTCAGCTGCTTGTGCAGGTAAGGGAACAGCTTCTGTCTCTGATTCTGCCCTGGATTCCTCAGCCTGCTCTGGCAAGGGTTCCTGCTGTTCCACTCCCTGCTGGTCCTCCATGTGGCTGACTCTGGAGGAGCTTGGAACACTCTCTCCCCCATCATCCTACATGAGGTCTTCATCCTCTGAGGAATCAGAGCCCATGACAGGAGCCCCCCTCCCCCCTGGTCTTTGCTCCCTTGTAACAAATTTGGAGCTCCACACTTGAAAGGTAGACCTGTCTGTCAAGCTAAATTGGGTAGATTGGGGTTTCCAGGGCAACAGCAGGAGTTCAGACAATCCCTGCCCAAGTTGCCCAGGGAATTGATTGCAGGTGCCAAAATGTCTGGCTTGACGAACAGCAATGAACGAGGCTTGCAATGACCACCTGTGCACTTAGAATGGGGCCTCATGAACAGCTTGTTAGCAAACAGCAGATTGGGCTGTTCGTAGTTTTTTTTAGTTTGTATTGCTGTTCGTGCCCATCTCTACTCCTAAGCTGGGAGTCTGATTTTTCAAGGGGAATGTAATCGTATCTATGACAGGAGTGATCTCATATTGCTGGTCAGCCTTTTTTTCAGGACTGGTTCCAGGTTTTGAAGGGCCCTGAGAAGAGACTATCCTTAGGCCCTCCTCTACCATATTCTCCACTCACATCTCCCTTTCCTCCCTTCCCCAGAGCCGCTGGGCAGCATGTGCAGCCAGGACTGCAGTCATGAAGCACTTGCAAGCAAGTAGGTGAGAGAAGGGTGCACCAGTGTAGATCAGTAGCAGTGGCCCCACCAGAAGTTTGAGGCCCTGGCAGCTGCCCAACTTTGGCTACATAAATATTACCAAGGAGGGCTCATGAACATCCAAATCTGGAATATCTTTTATTCAGGTTATGTCAAACAATTCGAGATAGTGTTGCGTGCTCTCTGAATGATGAAAAGTTCCAGGGGCAGCTCTTAGCTGGGTTGATTCCCTTTGGAGGAGAGAGCATGAAGACATATGGTGTCTTTGCAGTATTTGCTTCCTTTACAAATATTTACAGGTGGAGGCCAAGTGGTACTGTTACAGGGCAGGAGGCCCACTGCCCCAGATAATACGGAGAGATCATGTGTTCTCAAGCTGTTTCATCAAATACACACCAGTGTCTGATTGCTTTTCTTCCTGGTTTTCCCAAAATTTCAGGCTTCTGTTTCTTTACTTGGGAATGAAGCATACTCTGTCAGGTAATAATATTTATTACCATTTAAACTGAGAATTTTAGGAGCTTCAGAAAAACTTCCTAGGAGGCTCTGTCACAGAAAAGGTGCAGCAAACAATTCATTGTGTAGATCTCGTGCATATCCAGTTAGGACTGAACAAAGTAATGCAAAACATATCCTGTAAGATTTGTATTTTTTGCTGGCTCCCAAAATGCAGTTTGGTCACTATTAAATGGCAGTAACCATATCAAGCAAGCGAAGAAAACCCCCAAGGCACCAAGCTGTTCTCAGAAAGATGTACATACATATCAAACTTTTCTGCATGGGCCAATTTTGCTGGTTCAGTTCCCATTCTGCAGTGCTTCTTCGTGTCCATCTGCACCCAATTTGCTGCCCTGAATAGTCACTTTGGCTACTATGCAGCTTTTCTGCGGCTTTCCTGGGAGCACTTATACCTCAACTTTTTAAAAAATCCAGTCTGCTGTTTCCCCATGCACACTTTTTATTCCATCTTTTAGCATTCCATCCTCTTCTGCCCCCCTTGCACCCTCTGCCAGCCCACTTTATTGTGATTGGCTACTGTTGTCTATCCAGCCACTCCCTCCTGCTCCTTTTCATTCTCCTCCCTCCCCTCTTTCCCTTTCCACTCATTTTTTTTTTAATCCAGCATAGGACTGATGCACCGATGGATTGAGAGGGAGAAATCCAGGAAATAGATTGATCCAGCATTCCAATGATTCATTGATTCATCGTGTGTGCAAAAAAAAAAGTAGAAAGGAAAAAAAAGAAAAGAACTGTGATGTCAGCAGTGACAGCATCAGTAATGAAAGCATCAGCACTCATCAATCCCAACGCATTTTGACACAGTGCAGACTAAAAAGAACGGCACCACACTGACCAAACATGAGAAGTGTGAAAGGGCCCAGACAAGCTGAGTCTATGCTTTTCAGCTTGACTTCTGGGATATGAGGAGTTATGTCCTTAGTGCAGAAGGGGCTATTGGGTTTCTGAATGAGATGAAGCTAATTTTATTTTAAAAAAATACTTTGGACTCTGCTGAATGTTTCTGCTAACAGAAGGGTTTTACACCCTTACTTTCCCTGCTCCACTGCATCTCCAAGTGGCCCACAAATTCTGGTCTGGGAGAAGAGGACCCCAGGAACAGCATGAGGGGAGTTGGAAGTCTGTTAGGGAGGGCGGGAATCAATTAAAAAGTTTGATCAGCAGAACTTTTCTGTGTGATCTAACTGAAAGGGATAAATCTAACCTAATTGTAGAACTGGACATTGTAGATGAGTCCCTGATGAACCTGAATGCCCAAATAATAGTCTTTCCTTTCCATTATTTTCCTGACAGAAGTTACAGAGCTAACATGACAGAATGCATCAGAATCATTTGATTCTGCACAATGTTATCCCAGTTTATCCTTTTTATTTCATTGCTTAATTTCTAAAATGAAAGGCGCTGGAGCTGTCTGTACATCATTCCAAGTGCCCTAGAAGCCTGAACTCCACAGGGCAGAGGTCTCCTGCAATTACTCTGTATTGACAGTAAAGCATTCTGCACATGGTGTAAGTTATGTTCATTTTATTATTGTGTTACACATAAACACTGACATAAATGGAAGTGCCTAATCAGATTTAGTGGTGTCTGACTCTGCCAAGACTTGCTTTTCAGTGACTAGTTACAGGAGCAGACTAGTCATTAAGGCTACTGGGAAGAGTCCTTGTGGGCCAGTGACCCTGTGAGGGATGGGACCACCTTGTACAACCTCACCTTGTCTGGTAAGGAATGTAGGGTTGCCCACTCTGATGGGCTAGGAAGAGGAGCCAGGTAGGCAGGAAAATGGCTACCTGCTGCCTGGCAACTGAGTAGCGTCCTGGGGGTGGGCCATGGATGTGGAGGTAGTGATGGGAGAGGAGATAAAACAGGGGCTCTGGAGCTGGGCTGGGGAGGAGACCCTGGGGAGGTGTTGGCTGATGAGAGCAAGAGAGAGAGAAAGGGAAAGTAACACCCCTTGGAAGAGTGTGAGAGGGGCCAGTGAAGTAACCAGGTCATGTCCACCTCTGTTTCTGAGGCCCAGCAGAGCCCCAGGCAGAGGCAGTGAGTTGGGATGTAAAAAGAGCTGGCAGGCAGCCCCAACAGGTGAGCGGTGTGACAGTACATAAATAAAATCACTGTAGTCTGGACATCAGTTGTAATTCTGGGAGGTCTCCAGGTCACACCCAGAGGTTGGCAGCCCTAGACAGATGGAATGGGCTCACCCAGCCTCACCATCACCCAGCGAAGGATGGGGCTGCCCCACTTGGCTTCTCTTGGTGAGGGATGGTGCAGGGCTGCATTGCCTCATCTCACCCTTCGAGGGACAAGATGGAGCTACCCAACCTTGGCACTGAGATATGAATTAAATCACAATATACTCTAGTTATACCTGTGTATTCTTGTGGACTTTGTATGAACTTTAATGTAGTTTGTTAGCAGGTTGTGTTCCTTTTATCTTTTGACAACCAATTAAAAGGAGTTGGACAAAAGTACATTAACGATTCTTTAATTGATCGAATGGACCACTAATAATATGCTCATCTAACTTTTTGACTACTTTTAAAGATTTATTTTATTTACCATGCAGGTGCACTATAACATCACATCTGGCTTTAGCAAAAGTCTCAAGACTGAAAATCTTAAGTATCAGCTAAATCTAAAACCAATCCTGTTTTTATGTTATTGTCACATGTAAAGATCTTAGAGATATCATTATAGATAGCACGTTAATGGGTTTAAATGATGTCATCCAGATAAGAAACTAGGATTTTTATGAAGGAAATCTCATGCAGAAGATTTAGATGAGAAATATGTGTGTTTATGAAATCGATTTTATAGTTGATTTAATATGATCTGATTTTAAATCATTGTTAGCATTAATTGAGAAAGGCTAAGAGATTTACTTTTTATTGCATGCATATGTTCATCAATTACTGGATTCATTTTAATAAGCCTTTATATTTTAGTGTCTTGCTTAATTAAAAAGATTAGAGTTTATTTCAAAGAATAAATTCTAAAGAAAGTCTCTGTGTGCCTTAATGGAAAGAGTTAAATAACTCACACAAATGGGATTGGGAGGGAGGTGCTCTACAAGACAGATTTCTCCTTTCAAACCTCACCTGAAGTTTTCTGAGCTTTCTAGAATTTGAGAGAGAAATCTCTGGACTGGAGAGTTTAAAAGCTTTAATGAGGTTCAGATAAATCAGTCCATTGGGATAGGATAGGACCAGCCCATCCAGGCTTATGTCACCCAGTGAGAGATGGGACGGGGCCCATCCCAGCTTCCCTACCCAGCTTCCCCTCACCTGTTGAGGGGGGGGGGGTTAGTTCTCTCCTGCCTGGCCTTACTTCATCTTATGATAGATTGAACAGGGCCGTCAGGCCTCCCCTTGCTTGGTGAGGTACAGGACAGAGCCACCCACACCAGCCTCACATGTTGAGGAACAAGGTAAGGCTGTCCCATCTGGCCTTTCCTCACTGGCAAGGGATTTTTCTAGGCTGTCCTGCCAGGCTTCACCATCCTTGGTGAAGGAGGGACCTGCCCACTGTACCATTCTCTGCCACCATGGTCAGGCACCTCCTACACTGGGCAGGCTGGGCAGGTGTACCCTCTCTCCTTTGGGGTGTGGGACTGGGGCCAGGGTAGGCTGGGGTGGGGCTCCCCCCACTCTGCCCTGACTGATGATGATGGTGATGATGTGTTCACTGTTTTTGGCTGTCATCTGATCCTTTACATTCCTGCATTTTCACTGTGTGACTGTTTTGATTGGAACAGTTGTTCCCTTTCAGCTGCTCTTTGTCTGAGGTGTCTGTGTATTCTGGTGGTTAAAATATTAGCTTCATCCTTTAACTTTTCCCTTCCCATAAGCTCTGACATGTAGAGACTATAGAGGGAATGTCACATAGTGCATGTTCTTGGGGAATATAGAGGGAATGTCACATAGTAGATATTCTTGAGGGATGGCTTTAATATTACTTCAGTCACTGTAGAGCTGAAGCCTGGTTCTGGGGCTGAATGAACCCTGGCTTTTACCGAGGCCACCAAGTGTATCTGAAGAAGGGAGCTCTGACTCTCGAAAGCTCATACCATGGAATCTAGTTGGTCTTTAAGATGTTACTGGACCCGAATCCTGCTCTTCTCAAATGCTCTAGCGGTCTTCCTAATATGCCCACTTTTCTAGCCCTTCGCTGTGCGGCTGGAGTTTGCATTTCTCTGAAGAGCTCGAGAAAGACGGAGAGTTCATGTTCACTCGTCAGGGTTCCCTCTTCCTTCAACCCTCATGCCGGCTCTGCCACAGCTTAGGACTGGCAGGGGAATGCCAGAGCGCAGGAAGAGGAGAGCAGCAGCAGGGGGAGAGCTTGGAGCAGCTGCAAAAAAGGCGTCGCGCGCGCGCTAGTGGAATCCCCGGGCGCCGCCACCACGGTCGCCTGTGAGAAGAGCGGCTCCTTTTATCCGCTGAAGTGACTTAGCAACAGCTGCAGCAGCGGCGGCGGCGGCAGCAGCAGCAGCAGCAGCATCCGAGCGCCCTCCTGCCTTCAGCCAGTCAGCGCGGCAGCGGTCAGGGCAGCAGCTTCACTTCTGAGGCGCGCTTTCTTCAGTGGCCAGTTCAGGTAAGGAAAGGAACTTCTCCATCTCTCCTTCGCGCGTAATGTTGAAGGTCCCCCCCCCCTTTTCTGAGGCGAGTGTGTGTGTTGCTGCTCAACGGCGCACTTTCTTTTAAAGCGCAGAGCTAGCCTCTCCTCTCCTGTTGCGGGTCGCTCTGGCTTGGAGGTTTTGCCGCAGGTTTCCCTTGGCAGGTGCTGCCGTCGCTGTTACTGGCTTTTGTCATAAGGTGACCTTGAGCTGCTGCATGGGATTTCGGGCTGGGGGCTAGGCCTTTTCGGGGCAGTGTGGCTCGCGGTGCTGGCGCTTAGACGGGCACCATGGAGAGGGGTCAAGAGACTTTTGATTCAAGGCATTGTCGAAGGATGGGGAAGCTGGTAGGAAGATTTGGGCTAGCCAGAGATCACATCTCAAGCAATGTCGGGCAGCAGCTCTAGGAATCCTTGATTGCAATCCTGAGCTTGTTCAGCCAGTCCACCTGGGGACTTGCTTCTGAATAAATGGGATAAGCCTAAAAATGGGTGACCAGTCCTGAGGAAGTGTCAGTGTGTGTGAGAGAAACAGAGAGAGAGAGAGAGAGATCCAGTACACCAGAACATTTTGTGCCAGGAGAAGTGATAAGGGCCATAGCATGTCTTTGGGTGAAATGGCTCTTCTGCCCCTTTTGTTCATAAGTTTCTGGGGGTGGGGGAGGGACAAGGATGAAGTTCTCCTTGTGAGAAGATCATCCGTCTCTCATATATCAAGACAAAAATATCATCTTGATATATACAGCAGCATAGCTGTAGCCAGTTTAAGGCTGCCATTCTTAGATGAACACTGAGTGGCCTGGATAACTGCAAGATTCCATCACAGAGAATTTCCATACGGTGACACCTCTCCTCCCTCCCCATGGGGGAGTATCCTTTTGATTGTTTTTACTTTAAGGTCAACTGTGACTGTGGCAAATAAAGCCATTTCAGAGAGCACCTTGAATACTGGAGTGAGATAGTTCATAAATTTAAAAATCCTTGAAGAGTTTTACAGGTTACCCATTACTCAGTGTAAGAAAACTAACAATGTCTGCAAGCTTGTCCTATCTCTTGCTTGCTAGATCAGGAACAAAGTAAAACTTTGTCATAGAAATAACATTCTGTTCCTTATTTCGTAACATTGTTGTATGCAAAATGCAAAAGTGGCTACTGGTGAAACAAATTAAAACTGAAGGAATGCTGCCAGTATGGTATAACGGATAGCATATTGGACTCAGAAAATGTTGGTTCTCAATAGGTGCGATACAATAGCACTGTTCCATGTGGATCTGCTTCTGGAAGATACTTGGGGTGCAAGAGTTATAAATAACTTTTTAATTATGCTGTTAACACACTTTAAGAAATAAACTTATAACCAAATTGCAAGTGGAAAGTTTCTCTTCATTGTTTCGCTGGCTTGCTACTGTCCAACCTAGGTTCAAAATGAGAGCAATCATTTCATTTATAAATGCACATCCTTTAATGTATATAAAAATATTCAAGTGGTTTTTGCCCCTTACAGAAACTGTTCTTTTTGTACTGTTTTTTTTGTTGATCCCCACTAACCTATGAAGAGATGACTCGCCAATAAGAGGTTTTGGCTATGCAACTTTTAATGAACGTGTAGAGCATTTTATTTGAGAAACAAGTAGTTTATCCAAATGCAATATTTCTTTCTTGATCCAGTATTTAGTTGTTCTGTATTTAAATGTACTGCATTATATATTATAATATTGCATAAATATTGATGCTGATATTAAGTCTGATTTATAAAAACATTCAAAACTTGGGAATTTTGCTGCATGATTAATAAAACAAATATACCAACACAATGCATTATTTTGTTTCAATTTTAACAATATTATTCTCAGCTAAAACCAAAGCCAGCTACTTATTTCAGACTTAGTAGCAGGCTTCACTTTTCAAGCTTAGTGTTATTTCAAGAACTATCCATGTAAAATATGACCTCTCTAACATGGCCAAAGTTCTATAGACTATTGAGAGAGGAAACAGTGTGTAGCTGCATGCTCCTTCTCGCCTATACATGAACCAGAGAGTTACAAAGGCAGGATGGGCTTCCACAGTCCACGTGATGTATAGGTAACGCTGATGCTAAGATATTCTCTCAGCCCCAAAAGATAAGAATTTGCTTGTTTTTTTTGTAGACCTAACCCAAAACTGTGGTAAATTTCTACCAACCCTATCCTAAGACCACAATTCTGGCACATTACTGATGCAAGTTGTTCACTCAGCTGATGTATCAGAAAGAAATTATTTTTTGTCAAGGAGTAGACATAGCAATTGCACCAGAGAGTTGTAACAATCCTGCTGTAGCCTACCAATCATGAAGAGGCATGCCAACATCTTTGTGACTGGCAGACAGAAACAGAAGCTGATGTGGCCATGCCTTCCCCCTTACATATCAGGCTGTTGCTGCCCACATGTAATATATAACAAGGAAGGTAGCACAGGAAAACAGCCCACCTCCACTGGAAGAAGCCAGTAGAATGAGAGAAACTGCACAGTGCTTCATGGGAAACACACATATCCTGGCTGGGGTTTATATAGTGCTTAGGATGGTTATAACTGCAGATTTGGGGATGGTATGCTGAAGGGAGAAATTTGTATTTTCACTAGACTTGTGTGTGGGAATTTGTTTAATGTTTTTCATTTGTTATTGTGATGGACTGCACTTAGCTGGTTTCCAAAGTGCAGCAAAATCAGGGAGCTGGGAGGGGAAGGGTTAACTATTCCCTAGAATGGAGAGCTTGAATGACAGGCTGCTCCCTCTTCTCTGATTGGTTTTCTGACAGGATTTGGCATTAGGGAGTCTGACAAGAAAAGTCATACAAATTCACCTATAGAGTGAAGAGAGAAGACTCCTCTGCCTTAACAATAGCACTACAGTTCCAAGGAAGAATTTGTCTGGGGTCTGGGCCTCAGCCCCCGGACTTGCTGGGAGGGAGGCAACTGGGAGACAGCAGCCCTGCTGCCCCAGCCAGCAACCAGGGTCAGAACCCACCTACACCTGGGAAAAGGGGCAAAGGGCCAGGGCCTCAGAGGGCTAGAGGAGGCAAAGGGGCACCAGCTAGACCCACCCTCCAGGGGGGCAATAGGGGGCTCAGCAGAGCAGAGGGAGAGGGCAAACGCAGGGGGAATAGGGACCCAGCAGCTGCCCAAACAGAGCTCTTACCTGGCAGAGAGGAGAAGCAGCCACAGCAGCTCAGAGCCACGCTCCAGCCTCCACCTCAGCCTGAAGACAGCAACCTGGCTCAGGAGATGCTCAGAACCAAGCCCCTCCAGGTGAAGCTGCTGAAGGCATTCTGTGGGAAGAGCTGGGCAGCCAGCCAAGGGGGCACAGCTGGGCCTACCTTCAGTGATCAGCTCAGCCAGAGAGGCCTGGCAGCCAGCCTACATGACACAGCTGTTGCTGATCTAGGCAGAACAGCCAGCTACCCCAACTGCAGCAGCTTGAGACAGCCCAGGCCAACGCTGGAAGGCCAGGGAGGGGTGTGGCCTGGCAGGCAGGACCTGCAAGGAGGGCGGGGCAGTGAGAGAAGGCCCTATAAAGGCTGGTGGGGGGGGGGGGAGAGCTCTGGGGTGGTGGGTGTGAGTAAGGAGTGATGGTGTGGAGAGGGAGCAGAGCAGTGAGAGAGTGGAGGCTTGGAGGAGAGTTCTGGGAGGAGGAGATGATGGAGGACACAGGGGGTGAGCATGCCAGGTTGAGCAGGCCAGCGAGTGGACTGAGAGGGAGTCTGGGTGATGTATACTGCCCCTCCTTCCACAGAGCAGGGTCCTGCAGCATCCCTGGCACCCCTCTGATGTCAGGGCCGGCCCAGCCGGTGCCCTGCCCAGCGGCAGCAGCGACAAGCCCTGACAGAATTCTATCTAAGAATTCAAAGTTTAAGTGTCAGCATAAGCTGAAGTATGCTTTACAAAGACATCAGAGAACTGAGAGTGTGTTTTGACAAGAGTGACTGGGTAATGGGCTGAGACTCCCTTTAAAGCCAAAAAGAAGAGAGAGTTTATATTTTCTGAGGAGAAGATTGATTCCAGCCCAATTTTCAAAAAGGGCTTGGCTCTGAGGAGGATTCCAGGTCCGTTGTGAAGGGAAAATGGCTTTAGCCTACTCAGGAGATATAAATACTCTCTAGCTTCAAGAAAGGAATGACTTAGGTGCCAAAAGAAAGTGACTAACTCCAGAAAACTTGAACTGTCTTAGGAAACTTCCTGAAGAAACATTTATTTATTTATTTGATTTATACCCCGCCCTCCCCACAGATGGGCTCAGGGCAACTAACAACTTTCAAAAATACATTACAAGTCACAAAACCATAAAATCAATAATTATTTTTGTTGCTGTACCTAAATTACTAAGCAACATTGTTGCTGTACCTAAATTACTAAGTAAAACAACTCTCACTGTTAAGAACCAAGAATATATGAAAATAAGTTTGAAGAATAATATTTTGCCTGTTACACAAAGTATATTCCATAACACCAGCAATATTTTACTTCCACATTTCCATCTCCTGACTACACTTACTCAATCCCTGCCTGTTGAATAAAGTTATTTCTTTTTGAGTGTTATACAGTCTCCAGTGCCATTTTCAACAAAAAGGAAGGGGGCACCTGCTTTTCCCCATCAAGTTCCTGGGCTGTGCTAAAAAACCCAAAATTATATCTTTGTGTCATGGTAGGAAAAACAGACTTTCAAAACCACAAATATTATCATGCTCCTTGGGACTTCTCAGTCAAAGCAGGGAAACTGGATTTTGGCAGAAAAATCTGCCTCACAGTGGGGAGAGTGAAGGGGGGGGGGGTGTCCGTCATAGTTATCAATTCCAAAAGTGGCTGCTTCATTATTGGGTTGTCTCATGGTTTTGTTTCATTATTGTTTCTTTTGTTATTGTTGTTTATCAAAATTCTATTTTATTATTATTTCCCTTTGGTTTCAGTAGAACCAAGCCCTTTCTCATCCAAATTGGACAAACATCAGGATTGTGGCACTCTTCTAGGACATATACATTCTCAAATTTCAGAAAGATAATATAAAGGGGTCCCCCTTTTTGAGGCAATGAAAGGCACCCATGTTTAACAGTTTGTGTTTAAAGTCTATGAGAGAATTGATAGGAAAGATTCCAAATACACAGTAATATAGACAGTAGTGTACAGTGGTGGTGTTTGGCACTGCAGCCACATAACTTGAAGGACAGTAACACAAGGAAGAGGCAGTCTGACAAAGCAAGGGCATTTGATGGCACAAGGAGGGTAAGGCATATGGGCAGGCAGGCAGGCAGCAGCAGCAAGAGGTAGATTTGCTTGGATGGAGGGAAAGGTTTGGAGAGCAGCAGGCAAGCGGTGGAATTGTTACCAGGGACCCCCTTTCCATATGTGTGCTGTTTGTTCTCACTCCATCTTGGCTAGATTAATTGTAGCAGCTATTTCAGGAACTAGCAATGCCATACTTTGGAGAAGGAAAGGCCAAGGCTCTCTTCAGGCTACACCAACAAATGGCTATAACTTTGGGCAGGAGACTGATTCACTGAAGGGGCATCAGCATGTCTACCTGTTGCCACAGGAGCTTGCACCCACCTAGACCTATCAATGTAATCTCATCTGCCAGGACAAGTCTTCTTGAGCACAAAATCTGATTTCTATCATGCACACAGATGGGCTTGATTATCTGTACTGACCTTGTCTGAATGTCTCTTATCAATCTGTTACAGGCACGGGTGAAGCCTCTACCCTGCCAGCCCTTTTTGCATCCTTCCAGACTTTTTGTCCTCTGCCTAGAGGCAATCACTTTTTTGTTACCTTCCTGGAAAACCTCCTTCCTAGCTCATTCAAATTCAGGAAACACACATTCTCACTCAGGACTCACCCTGAATTCCTGGATGTTACAATTATTTATTTGAGATGCTTTTGTGTGGACTCCTATAACTATTGCTGTTCAGCTAGCCAAAGGCAGGGAAGCCTACTCCCCTCTGCTGGCTCAGAGGCTGCCCACTCCACTCTGGAACCAGCCATCCTTTTCCTTGGGACCTTCAGAAGCCCTGTCTGAGATCATCCTCTCTCAATCTCTGGATCATCCAGGCAGACAACGTACTCTACATAGCTCAGCAGACTGAGGATAGATAAACTCCTTCTATGTTCACTCCTCCTTTCCTCTGGAAAAAACCCCTCATTTCTTCTGTTTAAAAATCTTTTTCTCCCTCCCTCTTTCTCTCTTGTAGCCATTCCCAGGTGCAGAGTTGCATCTCAGCCAGAGGCTTGGTTTTCCTCTTACTTTCTCTCCATTTATGTAACTCTCCATATGCTTGTCCCTCTGAACACCATGATTGCACTGTTCTTACGCTTGAGTCCCTTTTCAACTCCTGTACCCCTATATTTCCTTCAATAATTTCTAAACCTAGCTTTGGAAAAGATCTGGTTGTTTCATGGTTACTAGTAGCCTCTTAGAGGCACTTCAAGCATGCATGCCCACTTCAAGCTTGTCTGGCCACTATCCAGGTGAAAGAGTCCTAAATCACATGTTCTGCTCCCCCTAATTGGCAAGTGTGTCAGTTTTCCAAGCTAGCCAGGCTGTGGAAGTGGGAAGAGGTTTCCCTCTGACACTAAGCTTAATCCCTCCCAAATTGGTTGCTGTTCTGGGTGAGTCCCAGACCCAAGTTAGAGAGTCCACTCCTGTCTAAGGAAACATGTGAAAGGGAGCACATATAGAAACAGAATGCAGACTGCAATGGAAAATTTGGTACAGCAGTGTAGGTAGTGGGAGAGTGGAAGGCAACATCCTACCCCATACCCTTCAGTACTGGAATACCTCTCACATGCCTATAATACTAGTGGCTACAGCTTGCTTTGAATCTAGAAAGTCTACAGTCCCTCTCTTTCCCTCTTCTCCTTAAGGAACACAGTTTATACTTTATTAGGAGTGTGTGTGTGTGTGTGTGTGTGTGTGTAAACACTCTATATAATAAATATAAATAGTTCAGTCGGCTTTTAAAAAGATTTAATTCCTCTGAATCTATATTACTTCAAAGCCATGATTTACATTATTTTTGTTCCATTGATCTAAAACATTTTTGTTTTTCTTCTCTGCTGGTGTTCAGAATATTCTTTTTAACATTTTATTTGAAGAGTCAAATGCTATTTCACAATCATAGTTCAGTCATATTTATTCAAACACAACAAATAAGATCTGGTTTTGCAATGAATATCATTCTCAAAATGAATCATATGCATTTTTATCCTAGCACCCACTCATCATTCCAACAGACTGATGAAGAAGAAAAATGGCAAAGCACTTTGCACATTAAACATATTATGAATGATTAGTGATAATGCACTTTAGATTCAATAATGTGAGTACAAGTGCTGACAAAATAAATGTTCAGACTTTGGCACTGTATAGATGGTATTAGATATAGAATTCTATTAATGCTCTGGACTCTCACACCTAACTTATTTAAACTTCCAGTTACATTCATTAGATAGTGTCCAGTGCTGCCGGTCTCTGCACCACCCATCCCACCTTTTTGCAGCAGGCAGCCTCCCTGGGCCCTGCACCACTCCTCCCCCCACCTGCAGCAGTCCTGAGACCTGAGGCAGACTTAATTCCTACTCAGGAGGGCAGCTCAGGAACGGTCTGGCGGGCAGGAGGCATCCAGAAGCCTAGGCCTGGAGAAAGCAGGCCCTACCAGCCTGTAGCAGCCTTGAGACCCAGGGTAGTCTTACCTCCTTCCAAGGAAAGAAGCAGGCAGAGCCCAAGAATGGTCTGGCTAGCAGGAAGCCTCCAAAAGCTTGAGCCTGGAGGGAACAGGTCCCAGGATGGCAGGCAAGCCAGAGTGGAGTTTGGGCAGGCATGATCAGGAAGTGGGCAGGCAAACTAGTCCTGGATAGGGTTGCCAGGTCCCCTTACCTCCTGGCAGGGGGGACCTGGTACTCACCATTGTGAAGAACTTCATGCATGCAAACTGTGCGCATGCTTCCAGCACCAGAAGTGATGTCATTGCGGTGGCTGTGGGAATACTCCTGCACTTTGCACTGGGCTGATTCTTTAAGAATCAGCTTGTTTGCAGCGCAAACCAGCCCCAAATGAAGTGTGGGACTATTTCTGCAGCCAGCGTGATGTCATTACTCCTGGAAATGATGTTATCATGCACCTGCTGTGGGCTTGCCCCAGCGTATTTTGCCTTCCGGGCCCATCCCCTGCACCTTTCTCTCCCACCAGGTAGGTGAGTGGTGGTGGGGGCAGAGGCTGGGAGTGCTAAAAGGCTGACATAGCCCTTATAATTGATAGACTGGGGAGAGGGCCATTCAGGAAGACCAGGGCAGGCTCAGAAGGAGGCTCAGGAGTGGGACAAGGAGACTCCTACATAAGTGATAGTCTGCATTTGAAGAGTAATATCTTTATCCAATAGCATCTTAAAGACCAACTAGATTTCCAAGGTATGACCTTTTGAGAGTCAAAGCTCCCTTCATCAGAGCTCATACTTTGGAATCTAGTAGGTCTTCAAGGTGCTCCTGGACTTGGATCTTACTCCTGTATAAGTGAGTTCCTGTGAGGCCTGAGGAGGTTGGTTGGGAGATAGCTCTGGAGCAGCTGTCTTCCTCAGACAGGAGAAGGAACAAGGTGGTGCAACCCCCCCTTCTCTGGCTGGTCAGAGGCTTGAGGACACACCCTGACAGCAATCAGCAGGATGGTGGAGGGACAGCTGGGGATGCTAGTGAGGGAGGAGCCTCACAGTTAGTTTTCTCCTTGTAGTGCCTCCTTTCCAACTGGTACACTCTGCTTTATCTCAGGCAAGGGCATTTTCAGTGACAGTATTGCTGCTTTGGAACAGTGTGCCTGAAGAACTACAAAGGGCACCATCACTTGCTGTTTCTTTATAAGACCTGCAATGGTTTTTATTTCAAAGGGTCTTGTGGGGGAGGGGGTTAATACATTTCGAGAAGAATGTAGCATATTAGGCTATTTTGATACTGTGGGTGTTGTTTTATTTGTTTATTGCAACCTTGCATTGCCTTTGAAAGCTGTCTTGGGCCCATGAAGAAAGATAGTATGTAAATGTTTTAATAAATAAATAAGTATATTTATTGACCACCATAGCTGTGTTAATTAAAATTAGCTACCATTAACAGACATGTAGTAAAGTCTGGTTGCATAGCACATCAATTGGTGGTAAAGAACCATGGAAAGGGAAATACGAGAGAGAGCTCATTTACATATTATTCTAAAGGCATGGCCTATGTATTACTGATGCAATCTGGCATGCAGGGCAGTAACATATTTCAATAGAATTTCTGCAGATTAAAAAAATACAGCAATCTTGTCTGATACAAGGTAGCACTGTAGCTAAGTTGGGGCATGGCACATTATAAAAAATACTTATGATATGCACATCAGTAGGATTGGTATGCTGATCTCTGAAATGGTTAAAAAGCATTTTCTTTATTCATTTCTGTTTTAGTCTACCCAATTCCAAACCTATAATCCTAAAAGGTCCAGAACCTTCACAGAAGAAGGATCAAGCTGTGCTCATGCAACAGTTGACTGGGAGACACAGGACAAATGAAGCTGTTATATTTTATTAATGGATAAATATTTTATTAAAGGATAGGCATGAAGGTAATGTCAGAAAACAGAAAATATTAGGGTCAAAATCCTCAGGACCAAGGACAGCTCCCAAGTAACAGACAACTGCTCAGATGAATTCCAGAGCTTGTTTTGTCTTCAAATCTCTGTATAGGCTGTACTGGCTGTACCAACTCTGATTTCACTGTGTGGGGCGGGCCTTTTAAAAAGCTAGTACCTAGAGAATTGCTCTTTATCATTGTTTAGTAGTTTTCTGGTGAGTCCATTGACATCTTTGATAAGATGGTTTATAGATTGAGGAAGTTTTGGGTAGTCTACATGGCAATTCCTTAGGGGGTTCAGACAATTTTCATATGGCTTCTGTTGCTAGCAGTCAATCAGGGCCATTCTAAGCAGAGTTACACCCTTGTGAGTCATTGAAGTTAGTGGGCTTCAAAGAGCATAATTCTGTTAGGATTTAATTGAGGAGAACATCAAGGCAAATGTGAGTTATCACTCAGTACCAGCTCTTTCCAGGTTACACTCTTGGAATTATTCTTTCAGTATTCCATCACTTCTTGTTTATGATAATCATGCCATGCTGTCAAAATGATTAAATTGGGTTGCAAGCATTTTAAACAATGACTATTAAATTCAATGCTGAATAAATCAACATATTGTTAACTTTATATGGCACTCTTCCTAAAAGTAGTACTTATTTGTGGGGCTATCAGTGGCTTTGTCTTCTTCCTTCCCTTTACATTGACATAAATTACGAAGCATGGAACACCGCATTATAATTTCTGATTATTTTGTAACAGTTTCATCAAGTTTATACCCATAACATCTTGCATGCTTCTTAGCTAGTGTGATTAAATATGATGCTCTTGGTCAAAGTATGATTTCTTGTGTTTATGCACTTCTTTGTCCTAAAGCATTACCACCTGTTTGAAGTCCTTGAAATGGTGTACATTACAAAATCTAATCAGCTATATATTTTGGCACATGTACCTTTATGAAATAGTAATGATGTGCACATCACCTGTGAAAGTAATTGAAATTATATATGGTACAAAGTCAGCTTGAAAGAGAAAATAATATGGAAATATCTGAAGACATTATTCCTGCATACAGTTGCTGTTACAGCTAGGAATATTTGATAGAACAGAAGCCCAGTGGTACCTTCTTTGGTGAGCTCTGACTCTTGAAAGCTCGTGATGAAATAAATAGTCTTTAAGATGCCATTGGACTTCTGTTTCATTTTGTTTTGCTACAGTAGACTAACATGGCTACTCATTTGAAATTTACATAGCTGGAGTCCCTTGAATAGTTAAAATCTTCTTTGGAAGACAATTGTGAAAAAGCTTGATAACAACAAACAGATAAAGAAACTGACTGTTATGCGGGAAAGAGGGAATATGGGGACTTCTGTTGCCTGTTGTATCTCATAAGCAACTGATAGGCAGAATTTTAAGACTTTAAAAAACTGCCCATGAGTGCAGCCCCAGCTGTTCGATTTGTGAAGAGAACTAATAATAATAATGACATTTGATTTATATACCGGCCTTCAGGGCAACTTAATGCCCACTCAGAGCAGTTTACAAAGTATGTCATTATTATCCTCACAACAAAATATCCTGTGAGGTGGGTGGGGCTGAGAGAGCTCCTAGAAGCTGTGACTGACCAAAGGTCATCTAGCTGGCTTCAAATGGAGGAGTGGGGCATCAAACCTGGTTCTCCAGATTAGAGTCCCACGCTCTTAACCACTACACCAAACTATACTGTAGCACTCTCTTGCTCATGTAATTTTCCAGGTAGCTAGAGATTAGTGGAGAAGCCAGCTTCCACCTAGTGCATGAAATAACTTTGAAACAACTATTTTATTACAGTATTCGTTACAGATGTTTGTCATTTGTAAAGAAAGTGAGGGTTGTATGTTTTTCTCTATTAACTGCTTTCTCAAAAGGCATTTCAGAAATCAATCTGACAACACAGGCAGTAGAAAAGGATATTAAGGGAATCAGGTTAGTGGATTTGTCAACTATTCTTGTTTCCTAAAGAAGATATAATATCCTAATGATTTTTGCTTGAGGCTGTGGTCTTCACCTTATATATTTTTCTTTGAAGCTTCAGTGTTAATATTTATTGCTCCCTAGCTGGAAAAAAATTACAAGACGCTTCTAGGGAAGGCCTTTTCCTTTGCTCTTCTATTTTGGCTCCTTTGATGGAGCTTTACTCTCAGGAGAAAATGTAAACAGCATTATTAAAGCATGACATCACTGATTTTTTTAAAAAAATACACATAGCTGATGTTCTCTTCTGTATTTTGGATGACCTTTTTTGTTACATGATTTTATTTTGGAATTGGTGTCTTTTTTCTGTTCTTGAGGAGCATATGGCAGTAATCCGATGCAAAGTGGAAAAGTTCTATTACTATTTTTGTTTCTGCGGTTTACAAAGTATGTCATTATTATCCTCACAACAAATCAGCACTATAGAAATGAGAATATGTGGCCTCTGCAAGGCTTCTGGGAGTCAGAGAGTTTTTCACATTTTATGGTTTTAGAAAAGTGACTGTAGAAGAAATAGTTTTATAAAGCAGCATTTTAGATACAAGTTCCTCCCTCCTATTAACTGGGTCCACTAGTAAATTACCAATTATGTTGCTCAGGGCAGGGCTTACCCAGTGATAAGCCCTGCCCTGAGCAACCTAATTTGTAATTTGCTAAAAGACCCAGTCTATTCGTTAATTATGCTGTCTAAAGAGATCCACTAGTTACCTTATTGTTTAGGTTCAGGATCAAACCAGCCATAATGCAGGAAATCTGTGATTTGCAGCCCTACCTGCTATACTTGTATTTTTCTTTTATGCAGCCAGTTGCAAATTCAGGAGATGATTGGGACCAATGCATGGGAACAAATGGTGAAACACACTCCCCTAGTAAACCTAACTTGATTTTTAAAGCAGCCACATGGAATTGATAATTTGTTTCCCCCCAAAATATGGGAGATTCTAATGAGCTAGAGTCTCAGGTAGGGTTGCCAGGCCCCTTCAACCTCCTGGCGGGGGGATTGGGGCCTGACACTCACCTTTCTGGGTGTGTGTGCGCGTCTGCATGCTTCCACAAGTGTGATGATGTCACTTCTGGGAAGTGACATCATCATGCGGTGCCCCCCCTGGAGCGTGCCTAAGCTCCACAGGGGCTTGGATCGAGGTCACTGCGGAGGGCAGGAGCACTCCTGCCCTCTGCAGCAGCCCAAAACAGGCCTGATCTGTGCCAAAACGGGCTCATTTTGAGCCACTGTGGATTGGGACCATTTTGAGCCACTGCGGAGCGCAGGAGCACTCCTGCCTTCCGCAGTGCAGATCGGGCCCATTTTGAACTGCTGTGGAACGCAGGAGCGCTCCCGAGCTCCACAGCGGCCCCATCCTCAGCTGAGGAAGACAAGGAAAGAAGATACTTATCTTGGAAAGATTTGAGAAACTGTTCTTCAGCTTGTCCCGGAGTCTCTCTGAGTGGGGCTCATGCTTTCACAGTGACTATAAATTCCTGATTATGTTTAAACTGACTTACATGGTCATAAGTATATTTAAGCACTGGGCAGGCAAGAAACCACGAGTAAAAATGAAAGTTTTGTGTGACGCTAAAGAAAGAGGTGGACTGCAGTTGCCAAATATTAGACTATACCACGAAGCAATATGTCTAGTTTGGTTAAAAGAGTGGATGTCACTGAAAGATTGTAAGCTCTTAACATTGGAAGGTTATAAGAAGCTGTTCGGATGGCATGCCTACTTGTGGCAGGATAAAATAAAAGCTGATTCTATGTTTTTGCATCATTATATCAGAAGGAGCCTCTTCACGATCTGGAAAAAATATAAAAAATATCTGGGTGAAGGCATCCCCTCTTGGGTGGTACCGTTTGAAGTGATTGATCCGAGAGCTATCTACAATGAAGAACAATGTTTACCATATAAAGAGATATTGATTATGGAACAGAAAATGACAAGAATTAAATCGGAGGAAGAGTTATCTTCTTGTTATGGATGGTTCCAATATAGACAGATCAGAGATCTTTATAATTCGGATTGTTCAAAAGAAGGAATTAAATGGGAAAACTCAGAGTTGGAAGAGACTATACTACAAGAAAGTAAAAAGAAGATATCTAAAATTTACAAAATACTTTTGAAGTGGTATACAGAGGATGAGACGGTCAAAGTACAGATGGTGAAGTGGGCAATCAATTGTCATAAAGAAATAACAATGGAATCATGGGAATATTTATGGAAAACTACACTGAAGATTTCAACTTGTACCAGTATTAAAGAGAATGTTTATAAAATGATCTATAGATGGTATTTAACACCAAAGAAGATTGCGCTTGGAAATGCTAATATGTCAGATAAATGCTGGAAATGTAAAAAGCATGAAGGATCATTGTATCATATGTGGTGGACATTTGAAATAGCCAGACAGTTCTGGGGAGATATTATAGAAGTAATAAATGAGATATTGCAGATTCAAATAAAGAAGAACCCAAAACTATTGCTATTGAACTTAAGCATGGAAGATGTTCCTACTCAATACCAAACATTACTATTTTATATGACGACGGCAGCAAGACTTTTATATGCGCAAAAATGGAAGGTGCAAGAAATACCAACTATTGAAGATTGGATGCATAAATTGCTGTACATGGCGGAAATGGACAAAATGACAAGGAAGCTGAGAGATTAGAATCCAGCGGAATTTTTTACGGACTGGGGAAGATTGAAAACATATTTAGAAAAGAAGTGGGACGTAAAGGGGGAACTATGGCAATTTGAAAATTATTAGAATGGAATTGTTATTAGAAGAGATAGTCTTTACCATATGAAGTGAAGTATTAGCTAATTGTTAGCCCAAATGTAAGTGGACTTAGAGTTAATAGATACTGTTAGAATTATTAAAGTAGGTATTTTATCCGACTGTTAGTTTAAATTTAAATATATGTGGAGCTAATATAAAGTAATAGATAATAGATTTTAAGTTTATAACAATATTTTTGAAGTTAATAGGTAGGGCTTAGTTGAATAAAAGAGTAAGTAAACATGAGGTCCCTTCCAACCCTACGATTCTATGATATTGGGCATGATGGGTAATTTTGCTATTGCTGACTTTATTTTTTTAAACCTTTGCCTTTGATTTGCAATTGTTTTTAATTGGTCCTATATCTCTCCTCACATGTTTCATAGAAAGTGACCCATTTATTTTCAGAATGCATTAGTGAATGAGTACCTAACAGCCAAATAATATTAAAGAATATTATATCAATCATCACAAAACATGATAGACAACACAATGTGCATTCTCTGCTTCAGATGTGGTGTTATTCCTTGGATAAGGATTTTGTAATTTCTTTGGATTCTAAATACCCCAAATCTTTAGGATTCTGTGGATGTATTGATTTTTGCTTCATTTTTAATTCCTTGCATTCAGCGAAAAACAAACTTGGTAAATCTTTTACTGGTTTGAATAAGGCAAAAATAATAATTCTGTGAGTGGTACCACATATTAAATGTAGGTTTATTTTCTTGTCTCTTTTAAGCAGAATTTGCTGTAGTAACTGCAATTTAAAGAGGTGAAGGGAGATGGGCTAGTTACTCTTGTTTTCTCATGCTGTTTTTCCTGCTGAAAATCACTTTTCTCAAGCTACTTTACCTGCATTAGGGGGAAAAAAAACAGGTATTCATGTATTCTAGATAATGCACGGTGTCTCTACATGCTGAAATAGTTTATATCTTGCAGTCTAATTTCCAAATGATCACATTCTTCTTTTTTTACCATTAGTACTGTGAGCTGACTTTTATAGCCTTATTTTGGTGCAATTATGTTATATCTACTAAACTGAAACAAAGTTAATGGAGGGCAGGTGCTATGAGGCTACATCAATACTATAGTGAAACCTGATTCAAGGATCATGGATATCCTAGAGCAATAGCTCAACTTTACTGGGCATGTTACAGGCAATACTTAGAGAGCTGCAGCTATCTCTTCTTGTAGTTCTTTGATTTGGTGTTGTACACATCCAATTACTTTCCTCAGTGTATGTAGTGGTCTATGTTAAAGTCCTGCAGAGTCTGGAGCGTATATATTTTCCCATATGAACTTCCTATCTGTACAGAGAATGCTTTGTTCCGTACGGATGGTAGTGCTGCATGCTGTGGAAGACAGAAAGAACTATTTTGCCGGAATTGTCTGTATGTCAGGAAAATCCAGAGGGAAGGCAAAGGCATAAGGACTTGTATCCTAGACCCCAGTCAGTGACAAATGCTAGGGGAGGGAAGAGCAAGCATTACAGCTGTCCTATCCCCCTGCATGGTAATAACTTTTTGAAAAAGTGTGGAGATAAACTTGCAACTGAGCCACAATGCTGCTGGGGTGTTGCTGATGCACTGCAAAAGCCTTACCCATTGCAGTTGACAAGGAAAGAAATACAGCATCCTAAGTTCCTGTGACTGCCAAACTGCCATCCTCTATGTCTGTTCTGCTAATTGTCACCTGAGTACTCTGTCATGCAGCTTTTCCTTCCTTTCTGGGTCTGTGAAATGTCTGTATTCGTGCCCCCTGTGTAAGGCTGCCTGCCTTTCGGGGGGTGGGGGGCTAAACACCTCCCTCTGCTGGCTCAGCAAAAAAAGCAGGGGGAATAGAACTGGAAATTATAGAACTGGAAAAATTTCTTCTCTAACTATTCAAAATTTGGTGACGACGAGTAAGATTGTTTAGAATTGCATTCCAATTTTATGTTAAACAAATTGCAATCTAATTTCAGGTTAAACAAAAAACAAGTTGCTACAAAACTGTATTTGCTTCTTGCTAACATATGCTTCCTATTGAAACCAATAGAAAAATCAAAGTGAAACCAATGTAATAAGAAATGAAACAAAATGAATAACAATTTTACAGTTGACAAAGAAGTTGCACAATTCATTTTAACATAGCTGGGAATTATGAAGGAAAAAGACGGCATAATTGGATTAAACACATCAGTGCAATTTTCCTGGTTATGATCACTTGTGTTTTCAAAGGTACTAAAGTCTTTCAAAGCAATTTATTCAGATGCCACAGCTTGAGAAGTTTAAAATCTTCATAGTCTGTGGAATGAATTTTTTGGCAACTTTGTTCTCAATACGATTCAAATATAGTTGTGTAAAGTACATTTTGTTAAACTAGCTGAATGCCTATGTTTTTAAAATTATTCTTTGTATATACAAACAGGTCAAGATAAGGTTAATGAAAATGTAGCATAGTTATGACATGTTACAGTGTTGACAGCAGCCTTTACTTATAAAGTGAATGGAGTTAGCCTGATGACAGAAATCAACTCAGTCAGTTAGTAAGCAAGCCCTGACGGCCATTTCAGAGTCACTTTTTGGAAATATTAAAAGATTAACTTTAATTGGAGTCTGCAAAACATAAATTTCTCAAACACAGTTTATTGCGCAGAGTTCTTATTTTTAAAAATGTATACAATTTGTGCATACCTTTGCAAATCAAGAAACACCTTTAGGTGGCTTTTAAACTCATAACAGGAAACATCTCTAAAATTATGTTTAAATAAAAGTTCTTTTAAATTTGGGGGTATGTTAGCATGTTTAAAATGGTTATAAACATTCGGTTAAAACAATTTATAGCTGTGCCTATAAAAAGGTCTCATTTTGCTATTTTTAGATTAACACACGACTCTGAGAATTACCCATAAAATGGACACTTGGTTATATTGTTAACCATTATTTTCCAGTGCCTGGGATCTAGTGATAAAACCAAACAGGCAGTTTTTACTTAATGTGTATTAGAGGGTTTGGCTGCATTGAGTGAATGGGCAACAATGTACCAAATTCATTGTAAGTAAGTGTAAAATAAAGCCTAGAAAAATTCCTGCCTTCACATAAATACTGATGGGGCCTGAGCTGATATTAACTATCTAGAAAAAAAATCTTGGATTTATGGTGGCTAACTCTATTAAATGACAATTCAGTATGCAGCAGCAGAAAATGGAAAAGTCCACGCAATTTATTGTTAGGAGAATGTCTGAGAATAAAACAAAAAACACAATCTATGTAATACCTTTTATTAGGACCAAACCAACGACACATAAATACAACAGCCAATATTGTAACATTATTGTATAGAAGTATGGTATGGCAGAATTTGGAATTTTGTGCATAGTTCTGGCCAACCTATTTCAGACTTCCCCAAGGCAACTGCTAGTACTTCTATGGTGCTAAGGGGCTACTGTAAGGCAGGGAATGTTACAGCTTTTCCTTATTCAAATGAAAGAGATTCTCAAGGGTGAAATACAGCCGCAGGCAGACACTGGAAGATCAGAAGGACTGGTAAGTACCCAGGCTTTTCTTAGTCACTGTGTGGCTCCATTCCCCCTTCAGGCCTAACTGTTGCCCAGAGCTGCTTTTTGCAAAGCGGAGAGGGTACTTTGTTTTGATTTTAGAGTCCAGGGAGCTGGGCTGTTGCAATGAGGGGAGTTTTCATGACCTCCCCTGGACCATGTTTCCAACTAATGTACAGATAATACTAATTTGAGCAGATCAGTGGTCAGACTCTGAATAAGGCAGCTTCATGTGCTCAGCATGACTGCTGTGCAATTCCTTTGAAAGGTGAGGAGGGAGATATTATGTTTGGCTCCACCTCCTGAGACAGCCATTTTAAGGTGGCTCCTGTGGCAGCCATTTAGGGATTATACTCACCATTCTCTCTAAAAATTCCAAAGGTACCCACAGGCTCTAAAAGGCTGAGGAGCCTGCCATATAACAAAAGAATACTATAGAGCTGGGGGGAAGTAAAGATAAAGGCAACCATAGTGATTAACATTTAAACAATGTTTCATACGAGAAAAAGCTAAAACACTTGGAGCTTTTTATTTGAGAGAAAAGATGAGTAAAGGGAGATATACAGATTACTTATTAAATTATGCATGGCATAGAGAAAGTGGATGAGAGAAATTTTTCTTCTCTCCTCTTGAACATGGTGGGTCAGGGCAGATGATACTTCATGCAGACTGAAAGTTAATAGAACTTCCAGATTCAGAGGCAATACTAGTTGCTGAGGTCTTAATACCAGTTCCTGGGGTCAAACAATTAGGAAAGAGTCTTTATGCCCTGTATATGAACGTAAACTGTGCCCCTCTGGATCAGACCAGTGTCCCCCCCCTAGCCCAACACCCTGTTTCACACAGGAGCCAACCAATTGCCATGGAAGTCTAACAAAAGTACAGAGGCCCCTAGCACTGACACTGAGAGGTTTTTTTGGGGGAGGGGTTGCCTCTAGAAACAGAGGTTCCCTTTAGAAAAAGGAAATAGGAGGAAAACCTAACTACCACCACCACAGCCATCGTTGAAATGAGTCTGTAGCAGTCCAGGAGTTTGATCCAGTGTCTGTGAGAAGAGGGCTAATCTAATTCAAAAGCTTTCCCTTAACCTAGTACTGCTAACCTCCAAGTGGGCTTGGGGATATCCTGGAATTACAACTGATTTCCAGTTTACTGAGATCAGTTCCCTGGAGAAAATGGCTGCTTTGGAGACGTTATACCTTGCTGAGGTCTCTCTCCTCCTGAAATGCTGCCCTCCTCAGGCTCCACCCCCAAATCTCCAAGAAGTTCATCACAGCCCCCTATCCTTGGCCTTTTTAAATTGAGCCTGAGCAGTGCTCATGATCTGTCCCTAGGATTGGATTGGCCGAGTGACCTGTATCTCTCCTCTCCCTCCTGCTTCCTGGGAAACCAGAAAAAAAATACAAATTCTAAGAAGGCTGCAAAAATGCTGAATGGCTTCTTCCTTTGCATTCTGATATTTTCTGACATTATCAGAATGTCAGAATCTGTCAGAATCTGGAATTACCAGAATTCCACAGTATTAAATGTTGCAACTGACACCATCTGACTGTGGAGAAACTGGATGTTTAGTATAACATCTGATGTTATGAGGTCAGCAAAATCTGACTGCATACGCCTATCCTAATATAACCCCCTGTTTATAACTATTTAAATCTCCACAAACACTTACTGCCTATATATGAACTCTTGAATAGCTCTCATCCAGAAACCAAATTGCTAGGCCAACAGACAAAACTCAGGAGGGTCAACTATAATTTTTTAAACAAGTATACCTATGTATCCTTGCTTTCATATGACTCAAGGAGGTGGGTTATCCTCTACTGATAGTGGGCCTCAGCAGATAAATTCAACCTGCTGTGAAGCAGGAAGTGGCTAAGCAACCAAGATGTTGTCAGTCTATTCTTCCCTGGCCTTTTTATGTCGTCTCCTTCTCTGCCGCTGCTCTTAAAGCTGCCTTGAGCAAACATACAGAGACTGTGATGAATAATTACATTAATGTAGAGAAAGTGCAGATAAACCTCACTGCAATTTTTCTTTACAATGCAGTTGCTCACTTTAAGGAGAATATTGCATGGCTGAATCTGAGGACATCGTATTCTGCTGTGTAAAAAGTTTTTAACCACTTAAAAGTGCAATTCATAGAACCTCAGCATAATCCTATGAACACAGGTATAATTTTGTCTGTGATATTTAATAAAAAGATGACTCCAGTAATTTTGTTTATCACAACTCAAATCACATTATTTTTGTAGGCCTATTATTTGCAAAACTTCACACTTTTGGGAAGAGTATACAGCCAGTCTAATTTTTTGGTACCCTAGGACTTTGACACCCTCCCACATTTAATAGAGAGAAAAGTGAGACATCTAGAATGAATGTTTACGTTTATTTACTTTAAAATGATGTGGAAGGGAGTGGAGGATGGTGAAAACCATTAGTGGTCAGCAAGGATTTTTTCTATATTCGTTAAATATTTCTATATTTGTCATTATGTAAAATGAATGTGAATAATACTGTTAAAAATCAACATGATTCTTGTAGCTGATTAGATTTTATTCTAGAATTAGACTGGTTAACAAAAGTTTATGCTAGGGAAAAAACCTGTTAGACTTTCAGGTGTCTCAAGACCTGTTTGTTTGTTCTGTTTGCTTTTTGCTTTTGCAGCATCCAGCCTTTTGAAGAGTTCTGGGGAATTTAAAAACTTGCATTGGATACAAAATAACCTAGAGGAACAGGGCTCAAGAAAGGCACCCATGTCTCTCAAAGCTGTTTAGATCTACTTCAAGGGGCTTGTTTTCTGCTTTGATATTAAGGAAAGTATTAAAATTTGATGAAGGCCAATCAAATCCCCCTCCCCACCTCAAATCACAATGAGGACAAAGTTTACAGCACACTCAAATGGGACAAGTCTCTCTCTCTCTCTCTCTCTCTCACACACACACACACACACACACATACGCGCGCGCGCGCGCGCGCGCGCGCAAAAGGTTCCAGGTCAGCTAAACACTAGCAGCCCAAAGCTCAGTTAGCTCCCCTCCCTCCCAGACATGCCCTAAGATTCAGACAGCCACCCACAGCTGTGGTCACCACAAAAGTCAAGACTGTGGAGCTCTGGGAAGGGAAACAGCACCAATGTGTCTGCCTGCTGGCTATGGAGGTTTCATTTATCCATTTGGTATGGGTGAGTGCATGCTCAGAGCCCCTATCATCTCTTGTGCTGGCTCTGATGCTGCTTAGCATGGAGCATGGCATGGCCAATGGTGCAGGAGAAGGAGGAACTCAGTGCTGGCTTTTTGGCACCCCTCAAAAATCTGTAGCCCTAGATGACATCCCAGGTTGCCTATACAGTTGGGCTAGCCCTGGAAGAGTGTTGGTGAAATGTCACAATTTCATATGAAGTAAATAATTATTCAATTTGGGAAAGGCATCTTTTACTAGCAAACTTCTTTATCAGATCTCTGGAGAATAATTGATCTGATCTGGTCATATTGTTTATTTTAATTATAACCCATAGTAATTCATTGAAAGCCAGTCACAGATTTTTTAAAAACTAAAGTCTTATATCCTGGCCATAGAGAATGGAAGAAGATTCTTTGAGCTGAAACAGACGTGACGAGATACCTAGGTTCAACTCGTGTTCTCTTACCTCAAGGTTTGTTGGGAAGTGTAGGCATCCTTGCAGCTTAAAGTTTAGCATTTACAGAGCAGCAGGGAGGGAAGTGCAGGCGTGGGGCGCCTTTCCTCCTGCTCTCGAGGTGCATCGCGGCATTTTCCCTTCCCCGCTTATACGGAGTATCGCTTCATCTCCCCCCCCTCACCCGGCCTGGCCCCTGCAGAGCAACGCCTGGCTGCACCGGGAGAGCCAGGAGGAAAGGTGCCCAGAGCATCTCCCCCCCCTCACTCACCTGCCCCCAGCCCAAAGCCACATGGCCCAGAGCTACATAGCCTGGCGTGCTCGGCCTTTACCCAGATCGCACGGACCATCGCTCCACCCACCCCTTGCCCAGCCCCCACAGAATGATGGCAAGCTATGCAGCTCCGAGCCACATGGCTTCAGGTGGGGGCCAGGTGAGCGGGGGGGGGGGGGGAAGATGCAGCAATGCTCTAGGCACCTTTCCTCCTGCTCTCCCTGTGCACCCTGGCGTCGATCTGCGGGGGCTGGGTGAGGAGAATGCTGCATCTTCCCCCTTGCTCGCCTGGCCCCCACCTGAAGTTGCGTGGCTCAGAGCTGCATAAACTTTAAGCCGCAAGGACGCCTACACTTCCCGACAAACATGCAGTTGGGCATGTGGAGGTGTGTTTGATACTGGTGACATCAGTGGCATCACTATATCACTTCCAGGTACAATCCCAATTTTACCATAGAGTTTCTGGCAATTCCAAGAGCTACCCTATGTCACTTTTAGTTTTTAGTGTCCTAAATAGCTTAGGGTAAGTAATCTAAAAGGTATCTTCTAAGATCTGCCTTCTGCCATTTAAACCTTTACTCTAATTCAGAATATTATATGAAGTCCTTGTCCATGTCTTTGATTGCCCATGCTTGGCAATGGCACGCACTTGGGGGACATATGGCATTATGCATGCCATGATGTAACTCCTGGGGGGAAAAAACGGAAGTGATGTCATATTGCTTTTAAAAAGTCATTGAAAACTGGCAATTCCTAGAGCTATGTGACATCACTTCTGGGTTTTCTTGTAAGTGAAGTCATACCAGGTGTGAAGTTGATGGGTAACAAAGGGTGCTGGTGGGATACCCCACCACAGGAGATATGACAATCTTTGAAGTACCCAGCTTTTGAGGTGAGGCAGGCTGCCACTGGAGAAAAATCTGGCCAATTTATTGTGGCATTTCTTTAGCTATATGGACTAAGTGAAATCATCTCACCATTCATGATTTTGTTATCAAATCCATATAGCTTAAAAAAAACTTTCATGGAGTAAATAAGGTAAGAGCCATTTTAATCCATATATAGTAAATCCAGTAAAATGGACTGGGAGAACTATACCAAGTATTTCGTTCTTGGAAAGTAACTACCTAGTACATAATTAGAGTGTTTGTTTTAATCATACAGATGTGAATTCCAAGCAAGCATATTTACTAGGAATGATAAAAGAAGAGAACCATGAACATAGCTACAATACCAAATGTAACTAGATTGTGGGTGGTTCTACTAAACACTGTTAGAACATTTCCCTTCATACACTTATTAATATTAAGCCCTGGCATAACTGTCAATCCTAAACAGTTACACCTTTCTAAGTCCATCAATTTGAATAGATTTTGAAGAGTGTGACTCTGCTTAGAATAGCATTTCTGAAAGTTAACATTTTAATATATATATCTAGAGCTGGCCAATTCAAAGGTATCTAATAAACCATGCCTGATTTTAACTATTAGGACCTTAGTATGGAATTGTCTTACTGTAAATCTTTCCCTCCCCAACATTATTCTGCATACTGAATGAAAAAATTCCAAAGCTGCTCCTTGCCAATGACTGCAAAAATGGAGGGGAGGGAAACCTCACTTTGGATTTGAAGCAAACAAAAATGTTTTGGCAAAATAGGATTAGTTCTTAAACCTCAAGAAAGCTTGTGGAGTCATGCAGAAGAGAAAAGAGAGGTTTAGCCTGCATAGAAACAGAATCACATGAGTGAAATATTCAGACTTTCATTCATGTGACGCTTGGTTGTTGTTGGCAACAAATCTTTAAGAAAAAAGTGCAGCAGTTTTATAGCAAAGAAGTTCAGTTTACTTGGCATTTTGTGGTGCATAAAACGTAATCATTGTTGGATGTGTAAAGGAAACTTAAAATGGAAATGCACTATGAGTTAATTTGATTAAGATATTTCCTGTCTCTTTTAGAATGCATAGTCATTTTCATTAAAATATGTTGCATCGAGTATCAAGCAACATATCTAGTACACAATACAGAAAGGGAAGCACTTTATAAGAACTCATGAAAAAAAAGAAGTTATTAAGAGTCACTCAGTGATATAAATAAATGTGGTTGAAAGTGTATGACCACAAAACAATTTTATTTCCTTGTTGAATCTTCCTTACCATTTCTTTGAATCATGTACAATGGTTTATGTGGACTCATGTTGACTTCTGAGTAATTTTAGCTTTATGCTAAACAAATCCTCCAACTGTCAGTAATGTTAACCAATATGTATGCTGTGCTCTGGGCAAATTCACACTTGTAGTCAGCCTTTGTCAAGAAAAATAGTGCTAGGAATTATTTATTTATGTAGAAAATGTATTTGCCACCTCTCCTGTATATGTTACCTGCTTGAGGTGCCTCACAAAATAAAAAAAAATGTAGAAACAATAGCATAAGAATTTAAAAATAATAAAACAAGTTGCAAAAACAAGCCAGGGACATACAAACTGCAGAAAACATTCAGCAGCCTAAAATGATATTCATAAAACAATTCTCAAGCAAGAAAAAGACCATAATATAGCTGGAAAAGATGAAAGCCCTCACTTAAAATTCAGGAGGAAAAGAAATAATTTTACCTGGCACCTAAAGAATATTAAAGTAAGTGCCAGGCAAGGGGGAAGGCATTATAAAGGCAGGGTGCCACTGAAGAATCCCTTTCTCTGCCACCTTCGTTTTCACCTCTTACAGAAGGCACAGAAAGCATGACTTGGGAACAGGACTTTTACAAGCAGTGTGTGTTTAGGAGATGAGAAAACCAGATGAGACCAAGAGTTCTTTGAGTTCAGCCCTCTGTGATCATCTACATGTCCACAAATAGGACATGAAGGCAACCACTTTCCTCTCTTCCTTGTTCCAAGAATCTGGCATTCAGATCATGAAGGAAGAACTTAACTTTTAGGACTAAATATCTTCTCTGACTTTGAGCTCTGCTTGGTATTTTCCTAAAGATCAGACATTTTTATAAGCATTTATAAATCTCTATGAGAAAAGCAAGGTTAAAATGTTCTAACTACAGTAAGTAAATATTTACTAGTATTTCTTCTAAAACATGCACTATGAATTAGCTGTCGAATGCTTTTTCTCTTCTGTGCCCAGATAACCATTCCCTTTCAGAAAGCACTGGAACTTTCTGCAAGCTTATTTATCATGTTAGTAGCTTAACTCAGGGCTGAATCTAAAGGGGGGAAGGGGGTTGCTTGCCCCGGGCACCACCAAACAGAGGGTGCCGGAGCAGCTGCTGGCTGGGAGTATGCGCTCCCAGCCCTCTGGTGGCAGCATGGGTGGCGGCGTGGGGGCGTGGGGAGGCTCCCCATGCCATGTGCCTGCCACGCTAATGGGGTGGCCAGCTTGCCACGTGCTCCTGGCCCTCCAGTGGCAGTGTGGGCAGTTGTGTGGCAGGACTGGGAGAGCCACGGCCGCCAAAATGGTGGGCATGCTCCCAGGGGGCACCCTGTGTGATGATGTCACGGAAGTGATGTCATCATGCACTCCTGGGAGCGCGCACGCACTTTGCTCATGTGTGCATGGGGATAGGGCACCACTGGACTTGGGTTGCCCCAGGTGCTGGCAACCCAAGATATGGCTCTGGCTTAACTCACTACACCTGGACAATAGAGCCTTCTCTACACTGCAACTGCCAGAATACCAAATATAAGGTATAAACAGGCATTCAGGAACTAAAGAACAGAAAAGATCCCCAAAGATCTGAGTGGTAATGAGGTTGAATCATGGAAAGTATTGAAGAAGTAATATTTGAAAGCAAGAAAGATTGATGGAAAAAGATCCAAAAGAGAGCCCCCTCCCTTGCATATACCAAATCTTAAGGTCATAACTGAGCCAGGAGGAAAACTATTTTTAATTAGAATACTTATAGAATATTGCATGACCAGAACAGTGGAATTTATGAAAAGAATAGTGTCGCCAGCTGCAGGTTGGGATAAGTCCTGGAGATTTTGGAGGTGGAATCCGGAGAGGGCAGAGTTTGGGGGAGAGAGGGACCTCAAACAGGGTATAATGCAATAGAGTATACCCTCCAAAGCTGCCTTTTTCTACAGGGGAATTGACCTCTATGGCATGGGGATCAGTTGTAATTCTGGGAGATCTCCAGCCACCACTTGGAGGTTAATAGAAAAGAGTCCAGTAGCACCTTTAAGACTAATCAACTTTACTGTAGCATAAGCTTTCGAGAACCACAGTTCTCTTCGTCAAATGCATGGAGGGTGTGAAGAAACTGGTCAGATATATATAGGTGGTTAGGGGAGGGGGGAGTAAATGCAGTCAGTAGCTTCTGATAATGGGATCAGTTACTTCTGATAATGAAATAACCATTCATAGTGAATGGTTATGAATGGTTATGAACCATTCACTGTGAATGGTTATCTCATTATCAGAAGTAACTGATTTCATTTATCAGAAGCAAACTGATCCCATTATCAGAAGCTACTGATTGCATCTACTCCCCCCTTCCCTCACCACCTATATATCTCTGATCAGTTTCTTCATACCCTCCATGCATCTGACAAAGAGAGCTATGTTTCTCAAAGGCTTATGCTACAGTAAAGTTGGTTAGTCTTAAAGGTGGGACTACAGACTAACACGGCTAACTCCTCTGGACACTTGGGAGGTTAGCAACCCTAGAAAGGAACAAGTTTCAAGTTTCAAGGAAGGGGTACCTATGGATTAATTCCTTAATGACCTTCAGCTGATTAGTTAGATGTGAAACTCTGAGCCCGAGTCCTTAATTAGAGATCAGAGAGTGAGAATCAAAGATTGCAATCTGCAAAAAACATCTTTTAGAAGATTGTGAACTGACTCTAGAAAAGGAATTCAGGATAGCAGAAAATGCTGTGCAATCAAGGCATTAAACCTATAGAAAATCTGCAAATGTTTCAGTTGGTGCAGTAAGTATTTATTTATTTATTTATTTTCTCACGGAGCATCAAGGTGGAATGACAAATTTAAAATCAATACATCAACAGTCGTATAATATATAGAACCAACATGCAATAAAATAGATTACAAATCCTGAGAACAGTGCCTAAAAAGTGTAAGAAATACAATAAAACAGTATAATACATACAACAAACATACAACAAAACTGGATTACAAACTTAGAAAAACAGTATATAAAAATATCAAAGTAACGAGGACTATCTTAAAATTTCAGACATTAATCTATTTGCTTTGTAAAAAAGCCTTCCTGAACAATTCCATTTTACACATTGTACAGAATGATAAAATTATGGTAGCGTTCCTAATTTTGTTAGGCATGCCATTTCAGCAGAAAGGGCCCATAACACTGAATGCTTGAATATGAGGAACTATTGCTCTTACCCATTTGCAGGGTGGCCCCTTCAGAAAGCTTTTCTCAGATGAGTGAAGCAGCCACAATGGAGTATATCCAGAGAGGCAGGAGAGCTATGTGGGTCCTAGGCCATGAACAGGGTGGCCAGGAGAAGTGTGGCAACTTGTGGGAAGTTTGGAGGCATGGCTTGCAGGGGGGGGGGGCTGGTGGTGTGAGTATGATGATGTCACTTCTGGGGAAAACCTGGAAGCAACAGTGGTAGCTCTAGGAATTGCTGGAAACTCTATGGTAAAACTAGAGTTTCTGGCAATTCTTAGAGCTACTGCTGTTGCTTCCAGGTTTTCTGTAGAAATGAAATCATTATGCATCAAGCACTAGTGAGTTTTAATTTTTTTTCCCTGCTGTTGCCATTTACAGCAGCAGCAGGCAATGGGGGCTTGGGTGGGGGATCTCATGCCCCAACCAGGAACTTGGCAGCCCTGGCCATGTAGGACTTTGTAGGTCAGAGGACCCCAACCTTTTAAAGCCTGTAGGCACATTTGGAATTTGAACACAGCATGGTGAGCATACCACAACATGGCTACCACAGGCAGTGAAGCCAGCCACAAAATGGCTGCCTCAGCTTATCTTCAGGTCCTTTTGCTATGGTGGCAGCCGCTGCCAAAGGAACAATCTGCTAACCGATCAGATCTCTAGTGGCCAATCAGAAGCCTTGCTGGGCAAAGGTTCCACCTGGCCCCACGAACTTCCTAAAAACATTTGGCGGGTGCCAGGAAACGTATCTATGGGTGTCTTGGCAACTCACAGGCACCATGTTGGGGACCCCTGTTTCAGGTAATAACCAGCACTTTGAACTGGGCCCAGGAACTAATGGAGCAACTGTAGAAAAGGAGTAATATGTATACTCTGCCAGCTATCTATGGTCATAGAGGTGTGGCATTCTGTTTTCAAGGGCAAACCTTGAATACAGATGGATTGGGTGGTGAAAAGTTCTGAATGTATGGGTGTGTTTGATTATCATAAATATCGTACAATTGACCACTGAGGAAGGCCTTAGGGTTGAAATGCATATAGTCTGTCTTTGTGTTGGTCATTGGAATGCATCATTATCTGTGTATGGAGAATGTTTTAGCAATGTTTAACACATGCATTTAGCCTGCTATTCAGGCTTTATATTTTTAACTTGTTTTTAATTTGAATTTTGTACACACCTATAATAAATACCTCTTTAGAATATATTATACACTTTAGGTTGTAACTTGCCCCTTAAATTTTCCCCTCATCCCAGTTCCCACTCAGCTTGCACCTCCATGGCTTTTTCAGGGCTGGGGCTGCTGGCTTGTTCTTATGTGGGTAGGGGATGCTTGTTCCTGCAAGGATGCCAGTGGTGGCTTATGCTCACTTTGTGGCAGGAGAGACTCTCATGTACTTTGTACTTGTTGGTGGCTGCTGTCTTCAGGAAGGTAGGAGCCACCACCACCAGCTCCTGCTCACTTCATGCTGGGCCACCCAGAAGTCAAGGTGTCCCTGGCAGGGGGTAGTCTCCTAGGCCATCAACCCACTAGGACTTTTCCCACTGGCTTTAATGATTAATCCATCCTTTCCCGTTTGGCCAGATCAGCTGGGTTATGGAAGGGAGCTATCTTCTAGGCTAAATTAAGATGGAAGAAAGTATGTTTTGCAGCTGAATCAACTTGCTTCTTTAGCAATAATGTTACACCCTGTATTAGCCCTAGACACATAATTGTCAGAGAAGGTCAACCAAAACCCATAAAATATTGGAAGCAAAATATCTGCCAAGACCTTAGCCTTCCTAAGCAACAACACCCCAGTATGGTCAGGATTCAGGTTCAACTTGTTCACCCTTAGCTATCACAATATCCTGGTGGTGGCTGAGGACTGCTATAGGAGCACCAGACAGTCTGGAAAAAGAAATACAGAGCTTGATGTCATTAGCCCTCGTTGCAGGAGGTTAGCGCTATGCCAGTACATGTGGAAACGGCCAAAGATAATGTGCATTGAACTTTATTTTTTATAGGTAGTTTTATACCCAATATGGAAGCAAGCACACCTGAGAGAAAAATTCTGGCCTGTTTGGATGTAAAAAAAGTGCCATGCTATTATCTCTGCTTATCAAATAATACTGCTAAGGATACCAACTTTTCATTCAGTTGCAATAATGTGATATTTTTTTAGTGTCCACATCTAGAAAAGGTTTAATTGGGGCTGATGCACTAGACCATTTAGCAAAAATGGAATTATTTGTGGAAATAAATGTGTCTCCTAGTATCTCCAAAAATATGGAGAAAATTGAGAAATGCTGAAGCTATATTTTATACCTTTCAAACAGTCCTTTGGGCAACCTCCTTAATCTATCTAGTATGCAGCATGTCAAATCCATATTGTCACTATGTAGCTAAGCTCATATAGATAGATGACAGTTTTCAGAGATAGACTGTTTCCACACATCCTTAAAGGAATGGCCCATTCACTGAACGCTGCCAGCTTTCCCCCTTCACTCCACACATCCCCGATTTCAAAATGGTAGCAGGCTGTTTGGCTTCTGTTTTGTCAGCATCTTTTGGGGGACCACAGGAAAGTGTGTTCTTTGAAAAGTCACAGAAAAAACAGAAGCCAAGCTGCCTTCTACCAGATAGTCTGAAATCAGAGATGTGTGGAGTGAAGAGGAAAAGCCAGCAGCATTCAGTGAGTGGGCCATCCCTTTAATCATATGTGGAAATGGCTTTAATAAAATGGTAGTACTTCCATCACTACAAATGAAAATATTCACTGTGATATATTAAAGGCATATAGAGATTCACAAATGCAAGAAAAGAGCCCAACAAACATTTTATTGAATGAACCATTAGGGTAACAAAGCAGATTAGATCATGCACATCCTTAAGTAGAATCACAGAATCACAGAGTTGGAAGGGGCCATACAGACCTTCTAGTCTAACCCCTTGCCCAATGCAGGATGAGCCTAAAGCATCTCTGACAAATATTCATCTAGCCTCTTCTTGAAAACTGCCAGTGAAGGGGAGCTCACCACCTCCCTAGGCAGCTGATTCCACCTTTGAACTACTCTGACCGTGAAAAAGTTTTTCCTGATATCCTGTCGGTACCTTTCTGCATGTAATTTAAGCCTGTTGCTTCGAGTCCTATCCTCTGCTGCCAACTGGAACAGCTCCCTGCCCTCCTCCAAATGACAGTCTTTCAAATATTTAAAGAGAGCAATCATGTCCCCCCTCAATCTCCTTTTCTCCAAACTAAACATTCCCAAGGCCCTCAGCCTTTCTTCGTAGGGCTCAGTCTCCAGACCCCTGATCATCCTCGTCGCTCTCTTCTGCACCCTCTCAATTTTCTCCACATCCTTTTTGAAGTGAGGCCTCCAGAACTGCACACAGTACTCCAGGTGTGGCCTGACCAAGGCAGTACAGAGAGGGACTATGACCTCCTGCGATTTTGATGCAATGGTCCTTTTGATACAACCCAAGACTGAGTTTGCCTTTTTTGCCACCATATCACATTGACTGCTCATATTTAGTTTACAGTCCACTCTTACTCCAAGATCTCTTGCATACACTACTAACCAGAAGTGTATCCCCCATCCTGTATTTGTGCTTCACATTTTTGTGGCCCAGATGTAATTCTGTGCACTTATCTATGTTGAATTGCATCCTGTTCACAACCGCACACTTCTCCAGAGTATTCAGGTCTTGTTGAATTTTAACTCTATCTTCTTGGGTGTTTGCCACTCCTCCCAATTTGGTATCATCCACAAATGTAATGAGTAGCCCGTTTACCCCTTCATCCAGATCACTGATAAAAATATTGAAAAGTACCCCAGTGGACACCTCCCTCCAATCTGATGAAATACCATTGACCACCCACTCTTTGGGTGCAGTCCTCTAACCAGTTCCCTATCCATCAAACTGTCCTATAGTCCAGTCCGCAGTTTTCCAGTTTACCCATTAGAATGTCCTGGGGAACCTTATCAAAAGCTTTAATGAAATCCAGGTAAATCACGTCGACAGAGTTCCCACGATCCAGTAAGCTCATCACTCAATCAAAAACTAGGTTGGTCTGACAAGATCTGTTCGGGATAAAACCATGTTGACTTCCCCGGATCACTAAATGGTCCTTCAGATGCTTACAGATTGATCCCTTTAAAATCTGCTCTAATATCTTCCCACCCAAGCCCCTGGGGAAGGTGGAACAGCAGCACTGCTCTAAGAAGCATAGTAACAAGGCAGAAAGAGGCACCTAGTGGTCTGCAAGGGTGTGGCTGGAGAAGATAGGAGGAAGGATTACCAGGGCTGGTTCCCAAGAGATAACAGACTTACTCAAGGGCAAAGGGCTTCTTGGGAGGCAAGATCTACTCAAGTGTGGGCACAGGGCATCAGGAGCTAGGTAGGTCCCGGGCAAGGAGAATAAAAAGGGCCCAGCTGAAGGAAGTGGGAAGAAAGCAGCTGGGCTTGAACCATCTAGGAACAGGGAAAGAGAGTAGCCAGCTTGGTCTTGAGCCCCTTGCAGGCAGTAGAGACACAAGAGTCCTCTAAACCAGGAAGTCAGCATTCCTGGCCAAGGGACCATGACTACCACTGGCACCAGTTCTGGGAGACCTAACTATTGCAGGTGTCAATCCTGCCAGAAGCTCCAAAGTTAACCAGCATCATCACTGCGTTTATCCTCCCCTGCATATAAACTCTGGTGAGAGGGTATTAAGCCTTGCCTCACATGCTGCTCCAGCAACTAAGGGATTGGTTGATGCTGTTCAACCATCTAGGACTTTTCCATTCCTAGCTCTCAAGGCCGCTTGAGCCAATGATAGGCTAGCTTGGGAGCAGCCTCCCCCGCTCCCCAATAGCTCATGGTACTTGCCATTTAGCTCTGCCTATACTGTAAAAATTTTCACTATTCCTGCCAAAACTAGCAATAGCCTAATCAGTCAAAAGACGAGGCCTAATTAGAGAATACCATCACTCTCCAGAGCAGGTGAAAGCAGCCCCCTTCACAGACAGTTAGAAGGATGCCCCAAGGTTTTGCTTGACCCCTTAAAAGGCCATTGGCTACTCACACATCTAAAAGAAAGGTGAGTTAGCCAACTTTTAGTAACAGCCAGATACAGAGAAAAGGGCAGGGCACAGTGGCTTCTCCAGCATCTTCTGACTGGCTGCTTTGTACAAGGCAGCAAATGGTTCATAAAGAGCCAATAGTGCTCTAGTACCTTATTTTAAATTGAGACTGGCATATTATTGTTATTGTTGTTAAACAAGATTTTTACCCTGACTTTCTGCCTTTATGGGGCCACCAAGGTGACTAACAAATTAAATACACACAAAAAGCCATTAAAAGCTATTGAAATCAACATGTAAATGCATCATTAAAACAATTTAAAACAAGAATTTATAATACAAAAGATAAAAACAACCATTAAAAATATTGGTGAGAGAGAAAGGGTCACTGAAAGCATGTCAAGCAAAACAACAAAGTCTTCACTTGCTGGTGGAAGATGGCAACAGAAGGAGACAGGCATCTCTCCACCAGTTGGTTCATCTTGGTCATCTGGTAATCTTCCTCCACCCTGTGGGGTATGTTGGCTGAGGTTAAGAAAGTATAGCTGCTATTTAGGGTGATGTTTTATTGAATTGAACTGTTATTTATAAGTTTATTGTTGGTTTTAAATATGGTTGTTATCCTCCCTAAGCCCATTTGTGGGAAGGGTGGAATATAAGTTCAATCAATCAATCAATCAATCAATCAATCAATCAATCAATCAATCAATCAATCAATCAATCAATCAATCAATCAATCAATCAATCAATCAATCAATCAATCAATCAATCAATCAGAGAGTTCCAGAGTTTTGGTGCCAATACTGAAAAGGCCCTCTCCCAAGTTGCCACTTGCTTCATCTCAAAGGTGGGGGAACCCAAAACAGGGTTTCCAAAGATGACTGCTGTGATTGGGAAGGTTTCTAAGGGTGTATGTAGTCAGGTATGTTGGTCCCAAACCATATAGGGATTTAAATGTCAGCACCAGCACTTTGAAATGCCCCCCACTGCCTCTTGGAGTGGTGGTAAGTAATGGGAGTTTGGGGCATGGAATTTCCTGTCCTACTAAACTAAAGTCATGCTAATAAATGGCAGAAAAATGTTCCAGGGTATGATTGAATGCAAATGAGGCATTCAGTCATACCCTGGAACATTTTTCTGCCTTTTATTAGCCTGACTTTAGTCATGTAAATGAGGCAAAGACTTTGCTAAGCTAAGCAGATCTGAGTCTAATTGGTTCCTAGATAGAAGTCATCCTGGGAACATAAAATAGGTTAACTTGAGATCCATGGTGGAAGAACAGTGGGACGTGAATATAAGGTTTTAGTATTTAATGCATATTTTGGGGACGCGTGCCCTAATTGTGTTTGTGAGAATGTGGTCCACTTTCCAAATGGAACTACAACAAAATAGTCAAGTGTGAGGAAATGAACTTCTCCATATCTCCTCACTTCTTTTCTAGGGAAATAGTCAAATATTGTTCAAATATTTTTTTAAAGGTAACAAATATTGTTACCTTTAACGTTTGACTTAATGGAACAACAACAGTACTTTAAACATCAACAGATGACTAACATGATATTAATGCTAAAATAAAAACAAATTAATTAGCAGTTATTGAGAAACAATTAAATTACATTTTTATTTGTAAATTATAACACTAACAATGTCATCAAAATCAAAAAGAGTCCAGTAGCACCTTTAAGACTAACCAATTTTATTGTAGCATAAGCTTTCGAGAATCAAGTTCTCTTCATCAGATGCATGATCCGAACTGGTCAAATACAGAAGAGGAGGGATGAGAGGGGAGAAAGAAAGGGACATATATCACAAGGAGACAGAATGCAATTAGCGTGGAGGCAGTCAAAACATTCCTTTGCTTGGAAATGTAAACATCTCCTTTTGGTGTGCAGTCAGTTTGCCGTATTCATTTGTAGCAGTGAAAGTATCCAATTCCTATGTAGTATAAGCCTTCGATGACCACAGCTCTCCCTGCCAGCTGCATCTGACAAAGAGAACTGTGATCCCCGAAAGCCTATATCTACCCAGGGAATACAATTACAGGACCCAATGGCATCAACTACACTGTCTCTGGCTCTTACAGCTGCTCATCCTCCAATCTGATATATGCCCTCATGTGCCAACAATGTCCTTCTGCTCTGTACATTGGACAAACCAGCCAACCTCTACGCAAAAGAATAAATGGACACAAATCTGACATTAGAAATGGAAACGTCCAAAAACCAGTGGGAGAACACTTCGATCTACCAGGACATTTCACCAAAGACTTAAAGGTCGCTGTGGTTCAACAGAAACCTTTCAAAAACAAAATCCAACGGGAGGCTGCTGAATTGGAATTCATATGCAAATTTGACTCTGTCAAGCTGGGACTGAATAGAGACTATGAATGGTTATCACATTATCACAGGTAACAGATTCCCTTTACAGAGGCGTGGTCTGGGGGAGCCCAGTGACGCCTGGTGTGTCCCTTTCTTTCTCCCCTCTCATCCCTCCTCTTCTGTATTTGACCAGTTCGGATCATGCATCTGATGAAGAGAACTTGATTCTCGAAAGCTTATGCTACAATAAAATTGGTTAGTCTTAAAGGTGCTACTGGACTCTTTTTGATTTTGCTACTACAGACTAATTTAATTTAATTTAATTTATTATATTTATATTCCGCCCTCCCCGCTTTCACAGGCTCAGGGCGGATAACAAATACAAACATGTTTAAAAACATTTAAAAACATTAAATAATACATTTAAAAACATTTAAAAACATTAAATATAACAATTCATGCTGCATAGTGGTTCATACATGCCTCTGTGTTTGCATAGGGGTGATGGTTTAACCCCCCCTTCACGGGGGGGGGGCGGGCACTGCCCGGCGTTAGCCATATGCCTGGCGGAATAGCTCTGTCTTACAGGCCCGGCGAAATGCAAGCAAATCTTGCCGGGCCCTTGTCTCGCAAGACAGAGCATTCCACCAGGTCGGGGCCAGGACTGAAAAGGCCCTGGCCCTGGTCGACGCCAGGCGGGCCTCCCTAGGGCCAGGGACAATTAAAAGATGTTTTCCGCCAGAGCGGAGAGTCCTCCGGGGCTCATATGGTGAGAGACGGTCCCTCAGATACGTCGGTCCCAGTCCGCGTAGGGCTTTGTAGGTTAACACCAAAACCTTGAACCTGATTCGGTACTCCACTGGCAGCCAATGCACCCGCGCTGCTGCATTCTGTACCAGCTGTAACCGCCGGATCAGGCCCATGGGAAGCCCAGCGTAGAGCGCGTTACAGTAATCCAACCTCTAACACGGCTAACTCCTCTGGATCTAATGTCATCAAAGGTTCTCTGAAAATGAGAAATTCACTAACAGTTTGGTTCTGGAAAAGTATGTCCAACCTACAGTTTCACTTTAAAGAAGAAGTTAAAATAGAAATAAAGTAACAGCAACTACTGAGGGAAGGGTCAGTTTTTAAAGGCAATATAAGTAGGTAAGCAGGCCAGTTCTTCCTGTATGGACATGCCTGCCTGCAGTTATAGCAGGTAGCTAATAGAAGAAGCTTTGCTGTGTTACTGAGTGCCTGGGCAGTAGCTATAGGCAGAATAGGTGTTTTACATGGAGAAGATGTCCATCTTCAGTTTCTGCCATCTCAGGAGGAAGATGCTGGGAAAAAGCTTTCTTTGTTTCAGATCATAGGCAGTCATGGCCAGTTTCATATGTTCCTAGGTTTGCCTTGAAGCTAGAAAGCAAGTATCCTTCATCCCCTGGCCTTGCTAACATATGACACTGTAATGAAATACAAAAGAAGAAAGCTGCCACCTACACAGTGATGGTCATGGCTTCAGGGAGTATTTGACCGTGGTCAAATAATAGGCAGTCAATTGACAATATTTTACAAGTGAATGTAATTTTACCAGGAGTGTAGAGCTAGAGTCTCAGTCAAGTTGTCTCCTCTAATAAACAAAGCCTGATGGGAAAAAGAAATCAAGTAGCATTTAACCTTTGAATAAAAACTGCCCTCCTACATCAGACCAATGGTCTAGCCAGCACAACATTCTGTCTCCTGCATCTGACATGTGTCAGGAATGAAAAATCGCAGAGAATACTAACAGAGGGCTAATATTGAGTGGTCATTTCTTTATTTGAATTTTCTGATTATCCAAATTTATCGGGTCCTTCATAATAATAAAATATTTATTCAAACCACACATGGACTATTTTATCTAACAGTCATGGATATTTAGAGACTGATTTATCCAGCACTGCTGGGGAATGATGCTGTGAACCAAAGAAGTGTGCATTGCCAGTGCTGTGAAGGTAAAGTATTTTGCAGATGTAGTTATAAAATATATATGGATTGTTGTTATAGAGCCAAAAACAGGCTTATAGGAATAGCATATATTTACAGGTTTTTGTATGTCAAAATCTTTGTTTTTTTTTTTTTTTTGAAAAATTTTTATTGGGTTAGAATCCATTATTTCCACATTTACATTCAATTTTCCCCAATTTTTTCATCTCTAACCCCCTCCCTTTCCCCCCCCTTTTTGTTGACTTCCAACAGCTTTCCAACCCTTTGTCCCCTTTCCCTTACTTTTATTAACTTCCTCTATCTAAAACAAATATATATTCTCCATTATTCTAAGCAGTACATCCTTAACTATTTTTAACATTATATGCCCAAACTGTAAGCCTTTGTTTCCATCTTAGATAAACAATTTATCCCAATTTTTCAATTTCAGGTATTTCTATATATCATAAACCATATAGATCATACATTCGTTTATATCAAACAATTTGACTTATTCTCTATATATATTACCCATTCTATCTTTTTATAATAGTTCTATATATCTCTCCTCACGTAGTCAATCAATTTGACCCATCTATATCTTCAGACATTCAGTTTGGTACAAAACTTGTCAGAAAAAAAAGAAAATATTGTTAGTTAATCGCTCCTTATATTTAGTCCTTATAATTAATTATTTTCTCTATGTTCTGTTTGTTAACCTATATATATCTATATATATGTCAATCTATTAATCTGACTGCTTATTAATTCACATTTATCTCTTCTCCCCCCGGTAAAGTCTCCCTCCTCTACTTCAATACTTCAGTAGTTCTCAAACTGCCACAGTTTTCCTCCCACCTCCCATTTCTTCTCCAGGTATTGTTTCAGCTTCTCCCAGTCTGTGTTGAACTGCCCTGAGTCCAGATCTCTCAATTTTCTTGTCATCTTGTCCATTTCAGCCATATACAGCAATTTGTAAGTCCAATCTTCAATAGTTGGCACTTCTTGTACTTTCCATTTTTGCGCATACAAAAGTCTAGCTGCTGCTGTCATATAAAATATCAACGTCCTGTGTTGGGCTGGAATTCCCTCCATTCCCAAGTTCAGTAGCAGGAGTTCTGGGTTCTTATTAATTTGAAATTGTAAAATTTCACTCATTTCTCTTATTATTTCCCCCCAGTACTGCCTGGCTACCTCACACGACCACCACATATGATAGAGGGAGCCCTCATGCTTCTTACATTTCCAGCATTTATTAGAAGTATTCGAATTCCCTAGCGCAATCTTCTTTGGTGTCATGTACCAACGATAGATCATTTTATAAATGTTCTCTTTGATATTAATACATGTCGTTGTCTTCATTGTAGTTTTCCACAAGTATTCCCATGCCTCCATTGTTATTTCTTTATTAAAGTTTATAGCCCATTTCACCATTTGTGTTTTAACTATCTCATCCTCGGTATACCACTTCAACAGTACTTGGTATACCTTGGATATTCTTTTCTTATCTTCTTTAAGAAGGGTCTGCTCTAGTTCCGAATTCTCTATTCGTATACCTCCCTTTACAGAGTCCGAATTATATAAGTCTCTGATCTGTCTATACTGGAACCAATCGTAGTTAGGTGATAGTTCCTCTTGTGTCTTTATTCTAAGTTTGGATGCTTCAGTTTTAGTTATTTCTTTATACGTTAAACATTGTTGTTCATTATCAACAGCTCTCGGGTCTATCACCTCATATGGAACCACCCACAAAGGGGTTCCTTCTTGTAGATAAATTCTGTACTTCTTCCAGATTATGTATAGACTTCTCCGAACAAAGTGATGCAGGAACATCGAGTTGACCTTTACTTTGTCATGCCATAAATATGCGTGCCATCCAAATATTTTTTTATATCCCTCTAGGGCTAATAGTTTCTTGTTCTTTAATGTCATCCATTCTTTCAACCAAACTAGGCAGATTGCATCATGATAAAGTCTCAGATTGGGCAGTTGCATTCCGCCTCTTTCCTTTGCATCTTGTAAAACTTTCACTTTCACTCGAGGCTTCTTGCCTGCCCAAACAAAATCTGATATTTTCCTCTGCCATTTTTCAAATTGTTTGGAGTCTCTGATGATTGGTATTGTCTGTAGCAAAAGCATTACTCTTGGTAACACATTCATCTTAACTGCTGCAATCCTGCCCAACCATGACAAATTCAATCTATTCCATTTAATCAAGTCTCTCTCTATCTGAGTCCATAGTTTTTCATAATTGTTTTTGAATAGATCTATGTTCTTTGCAGTTAATTCGACTCCCAAATATTTCACTTTACTTGTTACTTCACAATCCGTTGTTTCCATTAACAATTGTTGTTTCTGCTTAGTCATATTTTTGCATAATATCTTTGACTTCTTTTTGTTAATGAAGAAACCTGCCAAGTCTCCAAACTCCTTGATCTTATCTATCACTCTTGGCATGTTCTCCAATGGGTCCTCTACAATTAACATTATGTCATCCGCAAATGCTCTGACCTTGTATGAATAGTCCTTTATTTTTATTCCACGAATTTCATCATCTTGACGTATTTGTATCATCAGAATCTCCAATACTAAAATGAACAACAATGGAGATAACGGGCAACCTTGTCTTGTTCCTTTACTTATCGTCAATTTCTTGGTCAATTCATCATTCACCACAATTGCTGCAGTCTGGTCTCTATAAATTTCCTTAATTGCTCTGATGAATCTTTCTCCCAATTGTAGCTTTTCCATAGTGGCAAACATAAAGTCCCAGTTTAAATTGTCAAACGCTTTTTCAGCGTCAACAAAGAAGAAACCAACCTCTTTGTCACAACGCTTGTCATAATATTCAATAGCATTGATCACTGTCCTTAAGTTGTCTCTTATTTGTCTGTCTGGCAAAAAGCCTGCTTGTTCCTCCTCTATGACTTCCGAGAGCCACCCCTTCAATCTCTCCGCCAATATCTTCGCAAAAATTTTGTAGTCATTGTTGAGTAGCGATATAGGTCTATAATTTTTCACATTAGTCAGGTCTTGGCCCTCTTTTGGGATCAATGATATATTCGCTTCACTCCAAGTTTCTGGAATCCTTTGATCCCTTAAAACCCCATTCATCACCTCTTTTAGGAATGGTGCCAGTTCATTAGCCATTGTCTTATAGAATTTAGCCGTAAGTCCATCTGGCCCTGGCGCCTTTCCTAGATTTGCAGATTGTATTGCCTTACTTATTTCCTCGTCAGTTACTTCACTATTCAACTTATTTCTCCAAGCTTCCGAGATTTCTGGAAGTTTGGTTTTCTCCAAATATGACGCTATTGATTCTTTGTTTACTTCTTTTTTATTATACAGCTTAGCGTAAAATTTATAAAAGGCTCTACTAATGGTAGCCTGCTCCAAATACGTTTTGTTATCTTCGCAGATTTTATTTATTATCTTCTTTTCCCTTTTCTTCTTCAATTGCCATGCCAGGTACTTCCCAGGTTTATTAGCACCCTCAAACGCTTTTTGATTCAGTCTTTTGAGATTCCACTCCAATTCTTTATTGCTCATTGCTGTTAGCTGTTCTTGAAGTATTTTAATTTCCTGGTATACCTTCTTTTTCCCTGGTCTCTTTTTTAGCTGTATTTCTTTGGCTTTTATTTTCTCCTCAATCTCTTGTCTTTTCTCCTCTTTCTTCTTTCTTGCTCTACCATTTAAGTCCATTAGTATGCCCCTTACAACCGCCTTGTAAGCATCCCAAACTTTATTGGTTGGTACTTCTTTATTCACGTTGTATTGTATAAAAAACTTTGTCTCTCTTCTCAGTATTTCCATATTCTCTCTTTCCTGTAACAAGTCCTCATTTATTCTCCATGCTTTCCTTTTTCTCTTTTTTCCAAATTTCCACATAATTGGGTTGTGATCTGAGCCTACCATAGGCATTATTTCTACCTCCTTAGTCCATAATGCTAAGTCTTTTGAGGCCCAGATCATATCAATTCTTGATAATGTAGAATGCCTTGCAGAATAAAAGGTAAACTGTCTGCTTTTAGGATATTCTCTCCTCCATACATCTTCAAGAGTCTCTTGTTGAATCAACTCAAAAAAAAGCTTTGGTAATAGTCCTCTTTTCTTTTGTGCCGTTGTAGTCTTTTTGTCTAGTTCCAAGTCTGTCACTCCATTGAAGTCTCCAGCAAGAATTATCTGGTCGTATGCAAGATCGTCTAAATGCTTCCTTAAATCCTCAAAGAAGCTTTCTTTTGCACCGTTAGGTGCATAAAGTCCGACTACCAACACTCTCTTTAAATTCCAAATACATTCCACTGCTACAAATCTAGCTTCCACATCTCTCATAACAAATTTTGGCTGTAGCTCCTCTTTTATGTACAACACCACTCCTCTTTTTTTCTTGTTGGAGGCCGCTACATATTCTTTGCCCAATTTTCCAGATTTTAAATATTTTACATCCTGCTTTCTGATATGGGTCTCTTGCAAACAAACAATGTCACATTTTTGTTTTAGTAGCCAGTGAAAAGTATTTTTCCTCTTATTCGGTGAGTTTAGTCCATTTACATTCCAAGATAATACTTTACACTCCATACTCATGATCTTGTTGGTAAGTCTTTTTCATTGTCCTTAATAAATCGCTCCATCTCTCGCTCAGATCTGATGCGTTTTTTGGCCCCTCCAAACTCAAAGGACACTCCTTCCGGTAACTCCCATCTGTACCTGATTTTCATGTCCTTCAAAATCTGAATTAGCACTTTATATTTTTTCCGGTCCAGTAACACTGATCTGGGCAGTTCCTTCATTATAATAATCGTCTTGCCATCAATCTCCAATGGATCTTGAAACTGTTTTGTCACAATCCTCTCTTTCATATTTCGTGTTGTAAACTGCACAATCACATCTCTTGGTAGTTTCCTCTGGGTTGCTATTCTCGAATTCACACGGTATGCCACATCTAGGATAGCCACAACTTCCTCCTCCTCCTTCCCCAGGTACTCAGCCAACACCTCAGTCATCTGTTCTTGCGCTGACTTTCCTTCCACTTCTGGCAAACCACGAAAACGTAGCTGCTTCTCCATATGTTTAGTTTCTGCAACTGACATTCTCCCCTTCACCAATCTCATCTCTGTTTGTTGCGTGTCTGCTAAATTCTCCATCGCGTCTTCTACTGTTTTAACTCTCTGCTGCGTTCCTTGTAATTCACTTCGTATTGTTTCCATACCTTTTTTCACTTCTGACAGCTCCGATTTTACTGTCTGTGTAACCTCTTTAACCTCTTTTATCAGCTCCAATTTCGTGTCCTTAAGTTCTTTAATCATATCTAAAAGTTTTTTGTCCAGGTTTTTATCCAGGTTTTCTATTGCCGATTGCCACTCTTTTTTTGACATCGTGGGGCTTGCTTTAGCTCGCTCCCACGAATCCGCTCTCTTCCTTAACTCCGTGGCGTAAAATTTAACGTTTTTCTATTTTAAATGTCCCGGTCTTCTTATAGAAATTAAGTTTTAAAGAGTCCAAAATGTCGGGCGTCTTTTCTCTATGGTTTCTCTATGATTTTGTAATCCAAGATGGCCTACTTCCTCTTCCGCTGAAGCCGCGACCCTTCCCCTTTCAAAAATGGCGATTCCCTACTTCCTGCCCTCCAGCAAGGGCCGCTTCTCTCCAGCCACTCTATTGTTATTACGCACTTCCTGTCTCCCGTCTTCCCACAGCAGATCTCGCGATGGTGTCTTTTTCTCACAGCTCCAAAGCCACAGGTATTCAAAACAATAGTCCCATTTCTTTAATAACTTCTTTAAACTTAGTCTCTTTTTAAATTCGATTCCTGCCGAGTCTTCCCCTCCTTTTCACTAGTCTGTTGCAGTTTAAAAATCTACTTTTTTTCCTCTCTGTTTTTATCAATCTGTCCCGTCTCAGAAGATAATGATCTTTACCTTCTCTTCACTTTTCTCGGGTTGTAATCGCTGTTTCGATTTTAAGTTCTCCTCTCAGCTTCTTCCCCCAATCGATGCTTGGGTATGTAGGTCTTATGCCAGCCGAATTGGCCCCAAAACTGCCGCAGAGATTATAGCTGACCCGTCGCAAGGTGGGACCTCAAGGATCGGGGGGAGACTCGTTGTGTAAAGCCCCCCCTCGTCCGAGATCTAGCTCACCCTAGGGTCTTGAGCGTTCTTTGCCTGCTCCCCGCCTGAGAGCAGTCGGCCGCGGGCTATTTTCACCCCGCCGGCCGGTTAAAACGGCAGCCCGGTCAGCTCCGCAAGTGGAGCTGCGTTAGACCTCCATGGATCCCAAACAGGAAGTCGTCAAAATCTTTGAATGTGCACAAGCTTGAACCAGTCCTTTAAAAAAAATACCTGGAGGGTCAGCATTTGATTATTGCTCTGATTACCCTTCAGCTTCAGAACTTAGCATGGTTGCTGATGTAAACAGCCTGGAAGAAGCTGACTGGACAGGCTGGGTCAGTCTCCCATCTCCCATATGAGAGAAGTACCTGGCAACAATGGACTGCTCTGCTGCCTTCTCACCTCTGTGGCTTCCTCTCCTATAGCAGCATTTCAAGTTTTGGTGGAAAAGTTCAGGAAGGAGTACAACAGTGACTTTTTGTACTACTTTTAGACTCCACCATACTGGTAGTACTAAAAGGATTTCAGATAACATTCTATGTCATGCATAGTTATGATTGAAGAAGGGGGATATGACTGGAGTAGGAGAAAATCCTTTGGGAATGTAATGGTCTTAACATTAATGGGAGACCTGGGTTCAAATCTCTACTCAGCCATGAAGCTGATGATTCCGGGCCAGTCTATGTTACAGGGTGTGAGTGTAAAATGCAGATGAGGATAACTCTGTATGCCATCCTGAGCTTCTTGGAGGAAGGTGGGACTATAAGTAGGGAAGGCTACAATGCAGCGGGGGGGACACCATTAGGAAATGGGAGAATGGCTCTGCAATAGAAAGGACTATGGATATCCTGTGCTCAATTATGCAGAACAAATGTAGTTGGTCCTGTTTAACATTTCCCACTCCACAGTTTCATTCCTCTGTTGAGTGCTTTTTAAAGCCATACTTCTAAGTTATTTTCCTTCCATTTTGTTTTTCCTCTAAACAATGACAAGTGGTTTATATTATACAGGACTGCTAAGTCATCTCAGTTCATGCAACTTAAAGGCCATGCCTATGTTACCTGGATGAAGGTGTGTAGAGTGGCCCAGACCACTCTCTGGGCCATATTAACTATAACTATAACTATAACTATAACTATAACTATAACTATAACTATAACTATAACTATAACTATAACTATAACTATAACTATAACTATAACTATAACTATAACTATAACTGAGCATTCAGAAGAAACATGTAATTACTTTTAATAATTCCAGAAGGGAAACTGTTATTCTATTTAATCTGGGTTCAATATTTAATGCAGTCGGCTCTTCCAAAGACTTTTGGTGCTCTAAGTATGCTGCGATTTTCAGCCCCTCCCAATTCAATATGGGTATCATCCACACTGGGATGAGATTTTGTGGTTTCCCCATTGCTGGAGCAGCTACAGATAAAGAGCAGCAGCAGCAGCAGCAGCAACACTTCCACACGGGCAGGTTTCCCTAAAATCTCCCTGCCCCAATCTCCCAGAAGTGGCCACCCACTCTCCCCTGGGCCACCATGGTGTTTGCAATTTATTTTTTAAAAATTGGCACTAGAATATTGTTATATTAATATACCATTGTAACTATAGGTGTATCAGGTTCTCTGAATTTCTGAGCACAAGAGAAATGGCTAGAAACTTATTTGTTTTAATAAATGGGAGCTGAAAAAGTGTAACCAAGCTAATTCCACTGCTTGTGGCTTGACTGTTAAGAAAACCAGACATAAGTCGAGGTTTCAGAAAAGCCCACTGGCACAAAACAGGTTTGCAAAAGATCAGAGAAAAGCCAAGGAGACCCCCAGAGGTACACAGACATACCACCAGTGGGGAAACGAAAAAAACTCGTTTAAATTTGGGGAAGATAAACAGTGCAGAAATGGCCATTGAGGAAAATGAGATGACTAGAATAAACACTCCCCATCAGTATCACTGAGATGGTTCTAGATGTTTGCTGATTACCTTACCTATCCTGAACAACTCACCCTATCCTGTCAACTAGTTGTGGCCTAACCAGTATTCTAACCGGGTAGCTACCCACTTGGAGATAGCACAGAACAGAAAAGGGGCTACACCACAGTGAATCAGATGACCCTCCCCAAACTGCTTCTTGGCCCTGCAGTGGTGACCAGCTAATTCTGTGTTGTACGGTGGTAGGAAGTGTGGGTTAAAGCCAAGCTACAAGAGAAGAAGTACACGAGGAGGAGCATGTGAAGGGAGTTGCAATGTTAGCCAGGAAGCTGAGTTTTAAAAGAGATCAGAAGGCTTTGTCACTTTCCCCTCTCTACAGAGCCAGAGAGATTGCTGCTCAGAGGGTTTGTTAATTTCCTCTTTGCCTCCTGAAGGCTCTGTCAGTTTCACCTTCCCTTCTAAGAGGTGAAGAGGAAATAAACTGAGCAGTGATCTCCCTGGCTCTGTAGAGAGGGGAAATTGACAAAGCCTTCTGATATTTTTTAAAACTCAGCTTTGAGGCTAACATTGCGACTCCTTTCACGTGCTCCTCCTCGTGTGATTCATCTCTTGTAGCTTAGCTCTCAGTTGCAGCAGTGAAATGCCTGCTGAGGAAGAGGGTGCAACAAAACAAATAGCTTCTACCACCATCTCCTGATTGACTGAGACCTCTTAGCGCCACTAATAATGTCTCTTTCCCCATTTGGAGTGATGTGGGCTGGGGCAAACTGATCCATGGCATTAATGCCATGAACCTCCCTTCAGGTTCTTTAAACATTTCAAAGACTCTTTAAAAGATCTCTAAATGAATCTTTTATCCATGTTAAGGATGCCAGATTCTGATTTACCACTTGAAGAACAATTTGTTGTTAGTACATTGTGCATTACATGATGAAATATGCCTTTTAGCAATGACTTTCTGGGCACAAGGGCCTCTTTCAGAAGGAAAAAACATAAAGGATATATTGATCACTGTAGAGTAGGATGTTTATGGAAATGTATACCAGCCAAGTATTTGGATTTGGATGAGTTGATTTGATTTTGCTGTTCGGAGTATTTACCACCAGGGGGTATCAAAGTTTAATGCAGTGTACAATCTGAACAAAAATACTGAAGATTTCTTTCAATAAAGAGTCTTTTATATCAGTCAGGAGTAGGACTATAAAACCTTTTCTTGTTTCATATACATACTTCAGGGCTAACAGTAAGTCCTTATGTGCAAAGGGCACACTATCTTGTAAACAAAAGTCATGGAATACCTTTTATGACCTTTTAAACCTTTCATTTATTTTATTGTGAAAAACATCACAGAACAACATGCAAGCTCTCAAATTCTCTTCTGAACTGTCCTTCTGCCAATTTTATACCTCCTTTGTAGTAATGAAATCATTCTCAGTTTTCCTCCTCAGTATTCATAGGGCAGTTCACACATGTATGCACGTTGCTTAGTTTTGCAACTCTTGATGACACAAATGACTAGAGTTGATGATTTGTGCAGAACTTATGAAAATTACTCTGAAAAAAATATCCTGGGGGAGGGATGTGAGCTGTTTGATTTATGATGGCTCTTTCACACATGCAAGTCACTAGTTGATACTAGAGATATAAAGAACAGGAATATGTACGCCAACTCAAATATGAATTTTTCTTACAGGAATAACCATTTATGTTTGTAAATAATTATGAAAACATGTACATATTTATTGTGTTGAATAACACATATAATTATTTTTGAAACTAAGAAATATTTATTGAAAGGCTGTAACAGAAAAGCTTATCATGCAATCCTGTTACATGGTCTATCTGTCGTATTTTACACAGGAAAATCCACTAATGAACAATTGCTAAAATGCATTGAAATTGCATTATTCAACATGTGTAAAAGCTGTCTTTCCCATCTCTACCTGGGCAGTTAATTTATATGCCACCCACAATACTGCAGATGCATCAAGTACCACTGAGTAAGCGCTTTCTCCATATATTTTCCAATACGGTCAATCTGTGTATCTACCTTGTGCCCACATGAAATTTCTCCATTCCTAAGAGAATAACAAAAGTTGCTCTTATTCAATCTGGGCACAACTGTTTTCTGTTTTCAGCAAGGCTCTACTTGCAAATGCAGCTGCCAGACCTCCTTATGAATGCAAGTTTCTAGACCTGTCTTTGATGCATCACACTACAGTGTCAGTGTCAGTGGTTCTTCTGGGTTGTTGTGTTACACTTCAAATTAGGAGCTGTTATAATCATCTCCTTTAACTTTTTAAAAAACCTCTTCCTGTTGCTCAAACCACTACTATGTTCCATCTCAATATGCCAGCTTTCTCAGATGTTTATTTTTTGGAGAGGTGTTTACAAAATTTAGCAAGGTAACTAGTCATCCACAGAAACCTTAAGAACAAAAGAGTAGCCCTGATTTATAACACTAGTCATTCTACTATAGCATCCTGTGCTAAGGTTGCCAGCTCCAGGTTGGAAATACCTGGAGATTTGGGGGGGTTGGAGCCTGGAGAGGGACCCCAGCAGGGTATAATGCCATAGAGTAAAGCCACCATTTTCCCCAGGGGAATTGATCTCTATGGCCTGGTGATCAGTTAAAATTCCTGGAGATCTCCAGCCACCAACTGGAGGCTGACAACCCTATATCTCACACAGGGGCCAACCAGTTACTGCGAAGGCCAACAACATGGCACACAGGCCAAGGCCTTCCCCTGATGTTGTATCCAGGCACCGATATTTTGAGTTTTACTATCTCTTAATGTGGAAGAGCAAGATTCAAGTCCAGTAGCACCTTAAGGAGTAACAAGATTTTCAGGCTGTAAGCTTTCAACAATATCTGATGGACCATTGACTCTCAAAAGCTTGTACCCTAAAAAACCTTGTTGGTCTAGGTGCTACTAGACCTTAATCTTGCTGTTCTACTGCAGAGCAACATGGCTACCCCCATTAAATTATCTGAATGTCACCACAGCTGTAGTAGTCAAGCTGCTAATAAACCTAAGAATCTGTCTAATCTCTTTTTAAAACTGTCTATGCATGGGGCCATCACTACATCCTCTGCCAGCAAATCCCACATTTTAATCACTCGTTGTGTAAAGAAAGTATTTTCTTTTGTTTGTCCTGAATCTACTGCCTATCAACATCACTGGCAGCTCTTGAGTTCTAGTATTTTAGGAGAGGGAGAAATAGTTCTTTGTTCACTCTCTGTCCTATGCATAATTTTATAAACCTGTGTCATGTACAGCTTAGTCATCTCTTTTCTAAACTGAAAAGTCCCACTCTTCAGCCTTTCCTCATAGGAAAGGTGCGCCAACTCCTTAATTATACTTTTTCAGGCTCAGTAATGTCCCTTTTCAGCTATGGTGACCAGAACTGCACACAGTATACTATAATGATGCTGCATCATAGATCGGTACAGAGACATTATAATATTGGCTGTTTTGTTTTCTCTTTCCTAATAATCCCCAGCATAGAGTTTGCCTGTTTCACTGTTGTTGCACAGAGAATTTGTACTCTCTTGAGCTCTTAGTTTATCTTGCTTAGCTCTCACTTTTTCTGGGTGTACTTTTAGTCCTGTTGAGGTCAATAAATGTCCAATGTATGGGACTTCAGTGACCCTCAGTTTGCATTTGCCCTATTCGATTTTATATTCTCTTCTCGACATTTATTAAAAGTATTGTTAATTGGTGGCCATGACCCTGTCTTACCTGCTGTAGGTTGTCCCCTTCTCCCACTCTCAGCACATAATCAGCAATTGTCCTACCTCCTGTCAGTCCCTCCAAAGCCTGTGTGAGTCTGTTCTGAAATACTTCAGCAGCTGGGTTGACGCCCATTGGCATTCTCAGACAAAGATATCTTCCAAAAGATGTGGCCATTGTTGCCAAATAATAGAATTCTTCATCCAGAATCCATTTTTTATTTCAAAGATAGAACAGAGTTGTGCATTTGACAGATCTGGCAATATGTCTTCCATAGTGGGCAGAGGAAAATGGGCTCTTTTTCAATGCTTTTGCTCAAAGGCTTTGGATCTATGTAAATCTTAATTTACTGTATTGCTTTTCTCATCACCATTATATTGCTTATCCCATCCATGCTTTTGTCTACTACTTGTATGATTCCCCTCCTCTATAAACTTTGTAGTTCATCCTTCAGAAGCTGCTCCAGAGCCACTGATACTATCCTCTTTGGTAACAACTGGCTTCATGCTGCTGGCAGTCTCCATTTTATAAATACCCTCAGCTGTCAATCTCCCTCGAACGTATCAAATAATTCCTTTTGAATTATTTATAGATTCCTGAGTCTTCTGTCACTTCACTGTCTGGTTCCAGTATATTGTGGTACTGTACCTTTATCAGAGTCATAGTTTTTCTGGATGACTCTGGTCAGGCCAGATTCAGATATAGGTATGTACTTAAGAAGCCCTAAGCAACTAGTTAGCTTTCCTATGTCAAATCATTTAACTCCTGGCAATATAACATTTTACGTTTGTTATCCAGTACACTAATAATACCATTAGGGAACCTCTGCTTCCATTAATTTTATTAATTATTATTCCATTCTAAGATGGTATTAATAAAACAGGATTATTCAACATTCTTAATATTGGCTCAATCAACAAAAATCATACCATCTATTATAAAAATCACATAAATCATTAAAGGAGAGCAATTACATGACTCCGAAAAGTATCTTACTAAAAGATAAATGGGTCACAGGCAAGGAGCCCCTTCCAAGACAAAGTTCCTGATCAATTCAGATTGTCATACTTCTAGAGTTCCAGAATTATCTCCTAACCCTCTGTCCTCCTTTAAAGGGTGCACATTCTTGGCTACCTTAAAATTTCAAAACACTAAACAAGATTATCTATGTTTGTTGTGGGTTTTCCGGGCTGTATTGCCGTGGTCTTGGCATTGTAGTTCCTGACGTTTCGCCAGCAGCTGTGGCTGGCATCTTCAGAGGTGTAGCACCAAAAGACTTTTGGTGCTACACCTCTGAAGATGCCAGCCACAGCTGCTGGCGAAACGTCAGGAACTACAATGCCAAGACCACGGCAATACAGCCCGGAAAACCCACAACAACCATCGTTCTCCGGCCGTGAAAGCCTTCGACAATACATCAAGATTATCTATACTTGAAACATCTTCTCAAAGTATATAAAAATTGTTAGTTTATTCTTGCTACATTTTATCTTAAAGTCTATGTAAAATTAATTATTACAAATTTCTCATACATATGAATACCTTTTGGTCCTCCACCAGTACAGTTTGGTGTAGTGGTTAAAGAGCAGTGGGACTCTAATCTGAAGAACCGGGTTTGATTCCCCACTCCTCCGCTTGAAGCCAGCTGGGTGACCTTGGGTCAGTCACAGCTCTTCCAGAACTCTCAGCCCTACCCACCTCACAGGGTGATTGTTAACATCCTTTATAAACTGCTGTAAGTGGACGTTAAGTTGTCCTAAAGTATATAAATTGAATGTTGTTGTTATTATTAATATCTCCAGCTTCTGTGAAGTCAGACATTATCTTGATATTCTGTGCATGTGAGACTTAATACATTGTATCTAGTGATAAGAGTTAGACGGTTCTTCTAATCTACATAAGGTCATGCAATTGTGTGACTCCTTTGTTTTGTGCACCTCTCCAAGGTTATTCTATTCTAGGCCTCTAAGCCTCCCTTTGTGGCATGTCCAGCTATGGAGCCAGACTAGCCCTGTGTCTGTGTGCAAAGGCATTTGCTGTGACGTTCTTGGTCAAATCCAGCAACTGATCTCCTATAGTTCTAGTTATATCCAGCACAGCTTGCACTGTTGTACTGCCTAACGGAAATGTTGCTGATCCTGTACAACCACAAACTCCAGATTCTATATTTTGCCTATTCTTGAGTTAGTAATTTCAAGTTTACATTTCCCCACTGGCTTTAATGTAGTTTGATTGTACATAACATTTGATTGGTCTCTTCCAGTGGAATTCTGGAATTTAGGAATGATATTGCAAGTGGCAACACAGCCCAATTGGAATTGTTCCCCAGTACCATGGCTGCATACAAGAATTTTGGGTACCTTAACGGGTTTGCCTGTACTGCAGTTATTATTTGATCATTACAGTAGATCTGGTTTGGAGAGACACTTGGATACAAAGAGTTTTAATTTGTCACTGTTTCCACCATAAGCTGGATATCTCTCTTTGTCTTGCATGTTCTCCCCCACAGTACTTACATTGCTCTATGATGTTCACCAGTGTTCTTGGATTTGGTTTCTTCCTATCTTTCTGTTGGACTTTATGTACTGGTTCTATGATGTGTCCCTCCAAGGAAAACTCAGTAGCCCCACATAATTCCAAACTTTTCTCTAAAGACAAATCAACTTCCTTCAAGTAATCTCTCTGGCACTCATGTGTCTCAGATTATACACACAATCCTGTCTCTTATCTGTGAGTCTTTCACATCTCCAAAGTTGCAGCTGGCTGCTAGCATTTTCAAATTTGTGCAGTATTTTTCAATGCCTTCCTACATTGTTTGATCCCTGATTTAAAAAAAAGTAGCTTTGTACTGTTTCATTCCTTATGCAGTTGTAGTAGGCATCAAAACAGCCCAATAGACAGATTATGCTGTAACTGAGGAATATTTGCATACAATGTCTCATATATTTATCATCCTTTTTCTCCAGTTAAGTATCAAAACAGTTTTACCTTCATTGCCTCCTTTTTATCTGCTATAAACATCTCTTTCAAGGTCATTCATGCCTAGGCTAAGTTCAAGGCTTGATTATTTGATTCCCTGATGGTTTCCAACCCTCCATTTTCCTTTTCTTTTCCTGTGTTTCTTATTTTTGTTTTTATTTATACTCATGGACTGTTATTGTTCTTCTGTCTAAGATCCAGTCATGGCTACCACCAGGGCTTTTTTTCAGCTGGAACGCGGTGGCACGGAGTTCCAGAACCTCCTGAAAATGGTCACATGGCTGGTGGCCCTGCCCCCTGATCTCCAAACACTGGTGCAGAGGGCAATCTAAACTCCCCTCTGTCTGGAGATCCGAAAGTGGGGCCACTACCATGTGACCATTTTCTCCTAGGGTGATTTAAACTTTAAAAAACTCCCACCTTGTTCCAGCTGACCCAAAGTGATGTCATTGTGCGGTCCTGGGAGCGTGCACGCACTTTGTGCACACACATGTGCTACCAGGGGCATCACCTCCCTCCAAGAGTTGCCCCCTCTACTGGAAACCCACTGAGTTTCACCACCTCTTTTCCCAGAAAAAAAGCCCTGGCTACCACTATGTTTCAAAGTGTCTTCTTTGTGTATTCCTAGATGCAGACGAGTTAGCTGTGTTAGTCTGTAGAACACTCATGCAGTAATAGCCATGTGAGTAAATAGGACAAAAGCAGGTTCTTCTGCCTTCTGCTCACACAAGAGGGAGGGTGGAAGAATCTCATCCCCCTTCACTGCAGCCATCCCAACCAACACAGCTATTACTCCACAATGATCCTGCCACCCCAGAAACAAGCTTTTCTGTGATTGGAAATGGCTGCTGGGGGGAAGGGAGAACTGTGTCCATTAGTGCTTTTCACAGACATATCATAGGATCCAGCCCAAAATTTGCATCCAAAGGAATCATTCTGGGGTGGATTGGGCTCAAGAGGAGCACACAGAGGCCAAGAAGATCAGGGCAGGGATCTAGGCAACATCACATGCTGAAGGAAACTTTTCCTGGTTGAACCATAAAGAGTATGTATATGTGGGGCAGATTTTGTGCAAGATCTGATTGCACAAAGATTGATCCCACTTTTTTCATCATGGAAAGGTAATCTTTTTTGAAGAAACCATGTGAAGAAACGATTTCCTGGTTCTTCCATTGGACTCCATTTGTACCCTTAGTTGTTTACGTGAGGGCAGACCAAGTTGGTCTATAATGTCTCTATATAGCAGAATTCTGGGGTATTCTTGTTTAATGGTGAGGGTTTTTTTCTGTGAAAATATACATGCACATATGCACACTTTCCTCAGAGTTTTTCACTTCAACTTTTTTGTGTGTTTTGATTAATTGGATCATTGGGGAAAATTACAAAGAAAAGAAATAAAGCACAACATCCCTACAGGAGATCAGGACAGGAAAACTATAGGGTTTTAATTAGCAGAGTAAATTACTGTGCATTAGAATATACTCAGAACAGACTTGAGTGTTTAGGTCTAGAAAATTACTTTTCTACATATTACAATAAAGGGTACATTGGTGAGAAAATAAAGAATAGCTAACTAACTATCTACTACATCTTGATGGCCAGACTAAAACTAAGGACTGAGAGAGCGCTAAAGAGAAAGAGTGATACTGAGTGAGAGCAAGAACAATTAACCCTCAGTATAAGTTGCTAGTTAATTGCCCCTCTCCCATAAACTAGTTGCCCAATAGTGAATTCCAGATCTTCTTCATTAAGCATAAAGACTCCCCTTTCTGTGGAAGGAAGCTTAACTCAACAGCTAAGTGGTCCTAGGCAAACTAGTTGACTAACTAACTAAACAATAATTTAACTCCTTTATGACTGAACGTAGGACACTTGCTAAAATCCCAACAAAACCTTATGAAAATTACTCATTGTATACTCTTAAACATACAGTATGTCAAATTAGTAATGTTCATAGACACCAAAAGTAGACTGGATTGTGACTTGGTAGTATAAATTAAGCCTTAATATTGATCATAAAAAAGTATACTGGAAATTTAATTCTGCCAGATATAAATGTAGCACATTCATTACCAAGTTAATGCATGGTGTTTTATATCTGCAGCTCTCAGTTCATTAATATGTGAACAACGAATTCACACCAGAAAAAAACTGTGATTCTTATGTTATCGTTAAGGCACATGCCAGCAAAAATGAAATAAAGTTGTCATAAGCACAAAATTTAGTGGGTGTTATTTATCTGCATAAAGAATATCACTAAGTGTTTAAGAGATGTTTCTGGAAATGCAGAATCAGTTTTTCATGCAAATGAACTAATTAAGGAAGTCGTATTTTTAGAATATTAGAAAAAGCAAACACATTTCTTTATACTAAAATTTCCCATGCATATAGAACTGTTTATATAGAGTAATAATAGAATTAGGTAGATTTCCTTTAATGGAAGTACTAAGTGAAGCCACTGCACAAGTTACCCAAGATTTTGCACAGCAAGTATTTGAAGATGCTATTCTGTACTAACATTATTTCCTTTCTCCCTATTATAAACACTTTCTATTACTGTGCCTGCACTGCACCACTGTCTCTAAATGTCCTTATTAATCGTGACCCTTCCAAAGTGCTGGTAAAGCAATGTTTCCTTTCTTGGCAGAATACAGAGATTCATTTACCAGCAGTTATATAAACAAAGATGCTATGGAGAGTTTCATGAAGTAAAAGCAGTATCTTCAATGTTGTATGGGAACCTTCAAGTCTGAAGGTTCATCAAAGCCCTTAAGTGAGTTAATAATTGTGCCAAAAACATTGGTTAGTATTCAATGAAGCATGAAATATTGTAGAAGTATGAGAATATACACACTGTCAGACTTCAGTAATTAATAATAGAGTTTCACACACAGCCCCACCCACTTTTGACTACTGGGATTGAGTAAGAACCACCACCGCTGCCCAGTCTTCACTTCAGTCTGCAAATCCTTTCAACATTGTTCTTACATTAGCTAATAACATTAACAGTCTTTGCTGTTTTTGACTACCTAACTACCGATCTGTGTTGATTTTTCAGTATCTGATAGTCACGCTTTTGCCATTTTTATTCTTATACTGAAATTTACAGAAAACAGATTTCATGTAGAAAACAGACATGGAGTGCAGAGTAAGATTGAACATAATGGAGATAGGAAAGCTGGTTTAGTTTGCAAGGGGAAAAAAGACTGAATTAAAAATAGAAAATCCTGGCAATTCAATGTACATGCCCTTTGTAACAGGCCCATGCATAAGATCTGAAAACAACATGTTTAGAACTTCTAACCTTAAAAAGCTGGTCTTCACATTCTCCTTTTTTTTTTTAAAAAAAAAGATGCATTTCCTACTTCTTCAAGGCTACAGTTACCCAAAACCATAATTGCACATTGTTGATATTATATCATCAGGAAAGCTTAACGCTGTCACCAGTTCATCAGCAGCTTCTGGTATTGGTACTGTGGTAAAAAAAAATTATGGCTCTTGATGCATTGCAGTGGTGTTCTGCTCCGGCAGAAAGAGAGAAGTGGCAGTAAGAGGCAAGGCTGCTTAGCTCCCCTCCCTCATTCGACTGTTGATCAGCCAGGCCAACCTAGACATTTTCAGCCTTATTTGCTGGTTTCCAGATTCAGCTTCTGCTAATATACACTAATGTACACTAGCACATATAAAGCAGCTTTGCATCTGTGGACAACTATGAGAACTGGACTAACAATTAACTGCTAAGGAACATAAATTGCTGAGGAAGGAGAAATGGTCCTCTACTTGAAACCAGCTGGGTGACCTTGGGTCAGTCACAGGCTTCCCGGAGCTCTCTCAGCCCTTCCCACCTCACAGGGTGTTTTGTTGTGAGGATAATAATAGCATACTTTGTAAACCACTGAGTGGGCATTAAGTTGTCCTGAAGAGTGGTATATAAATCGAATGTTGTTGTTGTTGTTGTTAAAAGGGATAAAGCAAAATGTTAATTTATTTTCATATAAATCAATAAACCAATTGATTACAGGACAACAATCAAATGAAAAATTAATTGGTAGACATACCTACATATAACTTTTCTTTTTCATCATAAAGACGAAAATGCATTGGCTCAACAGTGCAATTTGATATGCATATTGGTGATGCATGAACAATTTACAATGATGGCTGAAAATATATCTACAGTCGTGTAATACCTGCATTATGATCTGAGTTTTAGTACATTATCTAATTTTGCTTACAGTTACTATGTAGCAATGACAGCTGTATGCATTATGCTGTTCGTACCACATTGTTGTTGTTGTTTTTTAGCAAAGATAATGAAATGATTAGATTATAGCCTTAGTGTTTGGTTTATGTCCACATTGCAGGAGCTAGCATCCCCGGCCTTACTGTGCTTACTCAGAAGGATATGACTATGGTATCCTGGAGGGGCTGGCTGGGTTGGGAGTTGGAGGCAACATGCTTCGGTGATTCTATGTTTATCTGACTGACTGATTCCAGAAGGTGGTGGGGGAGATTTCAGCTTGTCCCCATATCATTTAAGATACTTTTCCCATGCTGTTTCATATCTATATGAAAGTGCTGAGGGAGATTGTCCAGGGATCTGGAATGTAGTACCACTAATATTTTATTTTATTTTATTTACATTATTTATAATCTGCCTTTCTCACTGGGACCCAAGGTGGATTACACAGTGTGAATCAGTACAGTCAATTTCAAAGACATTTCAATAAACAATGTAATTGGGTATGTACATACAAATTTACAAAGCTTTAAAACTAGCAGGAATCTAATATAGAGTTGAAGAAATGCTAAACATAGCATAAGCAATTCTAAGACTGACATATTAAACAACATATAAACTACCCAATCGGTCCATACTTACAGCTACAGACAGTACATAGTAGAGAATTCTTTAGCCCCTATGTCTTTACTTATACATCTCTTTGGGACCACTGTCTTACAGTATAGCTCTCCTATCTGAGTAAAGAGCCCTCTGCAAATGAAACTCAGTTTTATTTCTCCCTGACAGCTGATTTTTTAACTTATTCTTTTATACCCTTCCTTTCTCCCCAATGAGGATCCAATGTGGTTTACATTGTTCACCTTATCCTAACAACAGCCCTGTAAGAGTGTGAGTGTCAACCAGTAAGCTTCCATGGCACAATGGGAATTTGAAACCGGATCTCTCAGATCATAGTTCATCACACCTGATGCTCAAACCACTACTCTTAGTTTGGTTGGTCTGCAGAAGTCCTGAGCATGTACCTGATGAGAGTAAATGATATGGATGAGGACCAATAAACTGAAGTTCATTCCAGATGAGACTGAGGTGTTGTTGGTCAATGAGAAGATGCACAAGGATTAACCTATTCTGCATTCATCATGAAAGGAGCGCTGCTGGTCTCTTCCACAAAATGTTGCAGTATGACTGTTGAGAGTGTCAGGGTTGCAAATGTTTATGTATTTCGTCTTTACAAGGGCACGTAACATTCTTGTGGCCAGGTCAACTGATATATCTATGATTAACCAAGCCTTGTGCCAAGAGTATCATGAAAAATGTCTCTGCTTGTGGCTATATTATTAATACCACTTGGAGGTTATAATGGTACCTTTGATCTACTTCGTAGATACTTCTTTATTCCCTGTAAAGATATAGAAACATTATTCCCCTCAAGCATCACCCCAGGCATCTCCAACATTCTGAATAAGCTGTTTGAAATCTCTTTTTTGTTTATCTGTTATTCTCTAGTGACAAAAATTCTGCCACAGGTCATGGTGTTTTGGTTTCACAGGGAGGCAAACATGCTTTCCTGCTGAAGAAACCATCAGTATACAACTGAAATGGCAACATGTGGAATATCATCAAGTTATCCTCAACAAAAGTTGTTTTTTCTTTTTCCTCTCTCACTTTTTACAGTACATTTTATAGCAGAGTGCATAAGTGGACACAGCACTTATGAAAAGGAATGCTTCGATACTGCTACCAAACAACATCCAAAAGATAAATACAAACTGTCACCAGACAAGGTTACTTTTGGGCTATGATCGGATCTTCCAGTCAAAAGCTTATCACTACCATAATGTTTGAAAATGTAATGTTTAGGTACTTCATCTTCCATCTTCTATTATCTCATATAAAATACTGATACTGTGTTCCTGTGAACTTGTCCATAAAGTGTTTTTTGGGTCTTGCTTCTAGAAGTACTTATAATTAATGAATGCATACATAACCATACAATGTTATCAAACTTTGGATATTTAGAATAAATAACTGAGAAATTAAACATTGTTAGACAATATATTTGTCCCCTGCAAATTGAATAATATGTGGGAGACTCAAAGAAATCATTTTTTGTAGTCAGCCCCAAAATGTTTTTGTACCTTTACTGCATAAAATGGTACTAAGCAGAGTGATTTTATATAGATGATAGGAAAATGTTTTGAAGCTTGTGATCTGCAATGTAATCTTTGCTTTATACTAAAAAAGAATTCAGAGCTTGTTCTTGACCTCTGTTGGTGCTTATATATATATTTAAAGGCTTTTGATTCCTGAACATTTATGCCTGACTGAAACCCTCCTTCTGTTAGAATATTTGTGATGCCATCCTAAGCAGAACCTATTAAACCCATTGTAGTCAATGGTTTTAGAAGGATTTACCTCTTCTTAGGATGGCATTTGGACAACAGAGAGTTGGAATCTGAATTTACTAATTTACCATTCTGAATTTACTAATTTACCATTTAAAAATAAATGGTTAATGGTTAAACACAATTATAATTTAAAATTATAAATTTTAGTCAGAACTAAGATACAGTAACAGACCAGAAGAAACAGTGTACACTAGGACTTCCCTTAGATTGGAAATAGAAGAGGACATGATATTCCAGGTTTCCCTTTCCTGTCTTACTTCATTAGCAACTGCTTAGGAGGGGAAAGCTCCCAAGTAGGATAACAGCACCTGTATGCACCATATATGGGAAGATCATAGCACTATGTATACATTTTATATTACTAGATGTCATGGACTGATGTGACTAGACATGGGCACGAACGGAAAAAAAAACCCTGAACATCCTGTTCGTCATTCAGTGCCATCCATGAACAACGAAGAATGAACATGGATGGACATGTACTGTTCCTGGACATGTTTGTTGTTTGTTGTTTGTGGGGGCCAGAATCCCCCCAACCCCCCCTTAGCCCCCTCCCCTCAAATCCACTTACCTGGCCCTTTAAAGATCCCTTTGAACTATCAGATAGTTTAAAGGGCCGTGTCCTGGCAAAAACAGCAGTGTCTGCTGGCAGCTAGTTTGAGGGGTTACAAAAGTGACCTTCCCAATGTCCAATACCCAACAAATTTGCAGGGTACATAGTCCTCACTGTCCTCTGAAGACCCCCCAAGTTTCAGAGAGATTGCATCCCAGGAAAGGCATGATCCACGGGTCTCCCAGTTGGCTGTCATTTTCTCTTCACAGTGGCAAAAACAGGACTCTTTGCTGGAAGTACTTTGAAGGGTTAAAGCCAGAAGGAGTTCAGACAGAGTTCAGTCCCTCCCAGCCTCCAGTTGCCAAGGGGATTGATTGCAGCAGGTGCCAGACTGGCTTGCTGAACAGCTGCAAACGAGGCTTGCAATGACCACCTGTTCGTTTAGGATGAGGCCTCACAAATAGCTTGTTTGAGAACAGCAGATTAGGCTGTTCGTTTGTTTTTTATGCTCGTAATGCTGTTTGTGCCCATGTCTAGATGTGACATGAGGCTGCTGTTTTTAGCAGCAGATCCATATCCCTTGTAATGCCTTAGTAATGGCAAAAGTAATAGCAAAGCTCAATTATTTGTTTGGTTAGACTATAAATTTGCAGTCAGGGCATTGTAAATATTATCCATCTACAATGCCTGATTATTTGAGGTGTTTTATAACAAAACAATGTATTATTCTTTGCACCCCTCCATCATCTGCCTAAAAACAGCATTCAGGTTAGATTGAAAATGTTTCATGTACTAAGGAACAGTTAAGAGTGAATGTTAGCTGGCATCTAGAACTTGAGAGAAGAGGGGGACAGTTGGTAGCGATTGCCACCCCAGATGGAAAGATGAGACAGACACAAGCATTGGGAACTAATGGGCCATATTTATTTGGCAACAACATATCATTGAACATATATACATGGCAAGGGTCTAACTAGCGATACAGGTCAGGCCCTGGGGTCACCCCTGGACCTCTTCCTTGACCTGTCTAGAGTGAGCTCTGCTGCCCTAGGCATGAACCATCCAAGCACATGGCTGGAACCCGGTTGGCCAGGCAAATGGTTCCACCTTCCAAGCCTATAGCACATCGCCATAAAGCAGGAGGGCCTTACTTGTACAGGGGGAGCCACACAGCGGCCTGCCCTCTCAGCTGGCAGCCATCAAACAGTACTAGTGATCCTGACAGACCCCAACCCCCCCCAAATGGGGATGTGCCAAGGTGAATGACCAAAGTGAGGCAGAGGTCCGCACCTTCCCTCGAGCCATCAGGCCACTACTTGCCTGTATGCTGCAAGCCTGTGTGAGCCTGTAAGGAAAGGGCCATGCCCTGCGAGCCAAGAACATTACTGACCAGTTGAATGATCAACGTGAGGCAGAGGACGCATCTCCCCTCAAGCCATCAGGCCACTACTTGCCTGTGCGCTGCAAGCCTGTGTGATCCTGTATGGAAGGGGGCATACCCTGCCAGCCGAGGTCATTACTGCCCAGGTGCATGACCCAATGTGAGGTGGAGGACTGCATTTCCCCTTGAGTCATCAGGGACTTGCCTGTGCACTACAAGTCCATGTGGGCCTGGAATGAAAGGGGGGGATGCCATGACCAACCATGGACATTGCCTCCCCAAGTGAAAGACCAGATGTGGGGGGCACAGTGGGACAGCCTGACCCTCGCAGGCCTGTTGGCCCCACAAGTTGACAATGGATCATTACTAATCCAAGCTTGACCTGACCAACCTATTGGCTTGATTGCAACCACCACACATAGTGCTGTGCAGTGAATGGGGGTCCTCAGCCACTCAAGGCAAGAAACACACCTACAGGGGAAACATGATCTGTAAGCCCTAGTACAGCGCAATTTGATCGGGCATGGCTGGCCCTCTTGAGCGTGGCCAATCCGAAAGAATGGGTGCTGTGAAAGACGTGCCAGACAGACATGTAGTGAGTGAGTGCCATGCCAGACAGAGCAACACCCCAGCCCCATTGCTGGGTCTATAGGAGATGCCATAGGCAGGCCCGGGGCACAACCCCCAACAGCCCCAGTACCCCAAAATCTCCTGCCTTGTCTTGTATAAACTGTGCAATCTGTAAGCTTCACATTGGGAGCCAAAAGGCTCCACATGACCCATCCTTAAGGGATGAGGCCATGACGAGGCAGATGAGGGTGAATGAAGGAATGGCACTCAGGAAGCTGGGGTGGTCCCAAAACACATGACGAACTTGGCCATTCTGCACAAACTAGCCTACGGCACAGTTAAATGCCTATTGAATGATGGGTGAATGGCAAACTAAGTGTCCAGGGTCGGCTACCCAGCCCCTCCCCTACTCACTTGAGAGGCAGCCAGGAACACTTGGGGAGGCCAAGTCGGGCCCAACGGCTGGCAGGAGAGCAGCAGAGGATGCTGGAGACGTGGCTGCCACCCCTAGAACAGCAGTGGTGGGCACAGCTCTGCACAGCAAGGAGCAGTCAAGCACCACCACAGCCAACACAGTGCCAGCTGAGGCTGGCCCTGACAGTTGAGGCTGGCACTGTCGGCCCGCGGCCGGCCAATGCCATCCCTGCCAGCCTGCAGGCTCTCACAGCAGGAGCAGGAGAGGGGTATTGGGCAGTGACACCCCAGCTCTGGCCACTGTGCAGGGAAGGGCTACTGCAGAAACAGCCCTTGGCATGCCCGTACCCTGCTCAGAGGAAGGAGGGGCAGGGAAAAGCAGGGAAACGCTCCAGCAGCATTGGGCCAAGTGGGAAGAGTGGAGGCCCACTAGCCCCTCCTTGCATTGAGGCATTAGAAGCCTGGGCAGGGCTGGAGACAGAGGCTGGCTGCAGGCTTTTCAACACGGGCCAAAACAGCTGCCTGTCAAGCCCAGGGGAAAGGGTACACGAGGGGACAGGGTACACGAGGGGGCAGGCAAGCCAGCTAGAGCCTGGCACCCACCTAAGAAATCATACTCATCATGGACTGTGTTAAGGCCATGGAGCAGGTGAAACATAACCCACTCAAGCAAAGAGCTGAAGGAATGAAAGGCCCAACCTGGGACAAAGTGTCCAAAAAATGGGGTGGGGGCAATGCCCCTCCATTAGAACCGTCCCCCTCATAATAAGGCATAGGCATGGGGGGGGGAGGGGAGTCCAGCGACTGTTGAAGAATCCTCAGCCTTATAAGGTTAAGTCCTTTTACTGCTGCTGGACCCCACAGAGCCACACAACACCTGAACCCATACTCTGCTGCCTGGGGCAGGATGTGATGGAGATGGTGCCAGGGACAATGGCCCTCACTATAGATGCTGACTCAGGTGTTTCATCCATAACCTCATCAGCTACGCCAACTCTGTTGAGTTCTACTGCTCTCACTGCTCATGCCATCAGATGGGCCACTTCCTTCAACTGGATCCATAGCTACCGCTATGGGTCAGGCCTCTGCAGGCCAGCTTGGTTCCTCTGAAGCCATATTCACATCCGCACCTTCCGCCATCTGTCCTGGGAATGTAGACCTCTGCTAGGCTACGTTCCCAGTGAAGCAATCCACCCCTGAGATGGCTGCAAGCTACCCCTGAGGCCTCTAGGAAGGCCTTTGTGTTGATGCTGGAAGTACTCCCTCTGAATAAAGTGAAAACTGTGTGTGTGGGGGAGAAGCCTAGACAGGGGAGGGCGCTTACCTGGGAATGTAGACTCCTGCTAGGCCAGTAGCAATTATGTGTGAAGCAATCCACCCCTCAGGTGGCTGTAAACCACCCCTGAGGCCTACAGCAAGGCCTTTACGGTTGCTACTGGAAGCACTCCCTACCAATAAAGTAAAAACAGTGTGTGTGGCAGGAGAGGCCTAGACAGGAGGAGGCTTACTAGCATGAACCCTGGGAATGTAGACCCCTGCTAGACCAGTAGCAATAATGTGTAAAGCAATCCACTCCTCAGGTAGCTGAAAGCCACCTCTGAGGCCTACAGCAAGGCCTTTGCCATTGCTGCTGGAAGTACTCTCCCTCCCATAAAGTGAAAACATTGGTGGTGGGAGGGGGAGAGAAGCCTAGATAGTCCAGAGGCCTGCAGGGGCTGGGTCTAACCCTGATTTAGCCCTCCCAATTGACAGACAACAGGCCCCAAATGAAAATAAGAAAAAAAATCTCTGCCCAACCACTGAGCACAGCTTCTCCAAAGCAGCTACCTAGACCTGAGTGCCTTCAGTAAAACCATCCTCAGAGAAGCTCGGCTTGAAGTGTGTTCTGCTCAGGCTGAGCTCAAGGCAACTGCAGGGGAGCAGGGGCAGAGATGTCGTATAATATACTTGGCTTCAACCTCTTCTTAATCCTGGTTTGGCTGAACCCGTCTGTTGGTTCTTCTTCCTGCGGGGAGGTAAAAACCAGCCTCCGGCCTTAAGGAGCTATGCTGTTGGCCAGGCAGGCCGAATTGTGATCTATTACCTACATAATTGCTCAAGTTGAAAAAGTATATTATTATGAAATATTTACATGTTTAATGTAGAAGACAGTCTGATATTCCTGTTAACCTCATAGGAGTATTTCTGCAACATAATTTATATATTCTATTATCTTGAAAAAATTGAAACACATCCTTTATAGCTATGAGGATTATTTTGCTGCTCTAGAAAGAATCTATGTATTGCACATTATTCTGTGAGGAATCACAGATAAATGTCTGTCTGTCTTCATATTAGCTATCATGATATTTTGATTAATCAAATGCTTAAGTAGTTTTTAAAAGTTACATTTTCTGTGAATTTACATGGAACCATTGCTGTGATAAATAAGTACTAATAACGGAGTAGAAATATTTATTTATTTCAGTGTAAAGCCAATAGTGCTTTGTTTTCTTTTGCTGTTTTCTATTCTACCCATGCTTAAAAACAAAACAATCCTCTATTAAGTGCAATTTTCAAGAATCTCATATTTTATTAAAATATATTAGAGGAACTATCTGTCATATTTCCTTATGCTAAGTTTCTTTAAATAGAAATATGCTTCCTTTGGGGAAACACACAATGTAGCCAGCAAGGGTATTCTGAAATTCCAGAGAACATGCCAGATAGTAATATGCTTGTTTCTTAAAAATTAGTGCAATGTCAGTAAGAAATACAATTATCCACAGATGACTTTTATTATTTATTGAATATTAAGGATTTTTAAAAAGTTGGATTTCTAAACTCCTGAATCATTTTAGGTAGTAATTATACCTATATACTCATCTAAGCTTGGTACTAGTTCAATCTAGAGTGTTCAGATGTCAGCAAAAGCTGGTGACTTCATGAAATTTTAGCAGATGGTGATACTTGAGAGGCTTTTTAGTTAGGAGTGATCATTTATCAGGCAATACTTTCAGGTACGTGTTAAATTCTTCAGTAATTAAAAATTCACAGAGGTGAAAAGATACCTTGTAAATATTTTATTTTCATTTTATTTCTCAAGAAGAACTTAGAAGGCATTTGTAGATCTTAAGTAAGATCATCAATACCTTAGCAGTAACTATATGGTAGATGACCTTTTAAAAATACCTTCCTTCCTAAAACAATGAGCAAGCGTTATCAGTGGGAAATGGCTCTTATCAGCATATGTTTTAAACTGGATCTATTTATACAGCTCAGGAGCAGATCAAGTGCTAAACCAAAATGCCATCTGAATTTGTGATTGTGCACTTTTCAAGAGAATTTTTCATTATTCAAAAGTTTTAACCTTGAGGATGCTTCGGTTTAAAGAATTTATAATGTTTTATTGACTTAAAGAACACATATCAGTCAGTTTTTAAAAGCTGGTGCCACTTTATCCTGCTGTGAAATGAATCCTTGCATCCTCTTTATGCCAGAGAGAGGGAGACAGAGACAGACAGACAGACAGCTGCAACTTCATTGCTTTTTGTGTTGTGCACAGAAAACATATCTGGTAGGAGCAAATTACTGTTACTCTCTGGAGCATAGGTGAGTTGTGCTTCAGAAGCCCATCCAATTACTTTTTCCTTGACAAGGTAACTCAGCCCTCATCCATATCCTCTACATATTGCAGAAAGTGTCTTATTGTGGGTTGATTCACACACATCCCATAGAAATACTTGGAGCATTTTGAAGTAGCCTAGGAACTTACTCAAGCCTTTTTAGGGCAATTGGAGTTGACCAGTAACCGTCTCTATGAGGGCCCTGTCTTTTTGCCCCAAAGGAGAGGAATAAAAATGATCTGGAACAGTCCCTTTCCAATGGATTTCTTTGGGGTTTCAGGGGCACTGACGGGGAATATCAGTAAAGTAGGCACCAGGCAAGCCTCAAGGATAGGCGCGACCCTTCCTTACCCCCATGTGCTGCCCCTAGCCCTGTTAGCCATCCGGCCCGGGGGGGGAGGCACCAGTGGGAAGCATGCATGTTCCTGCACTCCCTCATTGTGCCCAAGAATGAGGGGAGTACCCTGCTGCCTCTTCTGTGGGATCTGGCAACCCTACTCAAGGGGAAGGGCATTCCAAAGGTGAGGTGAAGATTACCTGTCACCACCTGCCTCACTTCGGAAGGCAGGGGCACAGAGAGCAGAGCTTGAGGCAGATCTTAATTGGTCAGCTGGATATTAAAACAGGAGACAATCCTATAGGCACCTGGGTCACAAGCAGTTTTGGGTCTTAAAAGTAAGAACAAGCACTTTGAATTGTGCCCAGAAACAAATGAGTAACAAGGCTTACCATTTGCCTGCTTCTGGTGGGCAAATTCCCAGGGATTTTATTGTTGCCTGCCACACCAGGAGAAAAAGAGATGACAAAAAGGCTCTGGTCTAGTTGCTGGCTTGTTCAGATCACGCTTGTCATTTTTTCAGGTAAAACCTGGTAGCGCTAGGAATTACTGTAGAGTTTTACAATAGAATTTTGGTGACTTCTAGAGCTGCCAGTGTCACTTCCAGGTTATACCCAGAACTGATGTAGTGATGTTGACACAGTTACTGATATCTCATTCCTCCCCCATATTCCTACCACCCAACCCTCCCCCTAGTTGCTAAGCTCAGCCTAGCAACCCTATGGGAAACCAGAGCAGACTTTTAGCCAATCCCTGGCATAGCCTGGCTGCCACATTTTGGACCAGCTGAAGTTTGTTTAGATCACACTTTTCGAGGAACGGCTGTGGCTGGTGAACTTACCAGAGCTGACAAAAGGCACTGTGTGCTACTGAAGAGACCTGAGCCTCCAACTGTAGGTCAGAGTTAAGCACCTCCAGGCTATGAACCTGCTCCTTCAGGGGGAGTGCAGACTCCTTCAGGAAAGGCTAGAGCCACAGTCCCCAGCAGCTTCTCCACTGATCACCAGCACCTTGTCTGGATTGATCTTTAGTTTATTGACCTTCTCCTGGTACCTGTTCAGGGATTCCATAGACTCACCTGGTTTCGCTGATAAAGAGAAATAGAACTGGGTATTATCTGCATAATGGTGGCACCTTCCTAATCCAAATTTAACCTTTTCTTCTTGTGAACATTTACTTGACCTTGTATCGTTTTCTTTTCAGGTCACAATGAGTGAATAAATAAATGATTTCTGGAAAGAAAATACATTTAATATAAATAAAACATATACAATTTATTTTTTCACAATCACCTTATAACTGAATATATTGTGGATTTATATTTATCCCTTTGAAAGGTTTATTGTCAAAAGGACTGATCATCTGGTAGGATTTTTTTTATTTAACTGCTTTTTTAAAAAATGCGTGGGATACAAAACTTTTATTGCAAAGGTCATTACAATCACAATCATACACACACTCACACAAGACCTAAAATGTGAATGATATCACTAAAATAATCAAACCTAAAAATACTCATTAGGTATTTTTCATTCATGCTTTTCATTCTTAAGGATGATTTCCTTGTTTGGATGGTGGTTCTGGCAACAACGTTTCTATCAATGACAAATATTACCAAACTAATCTGTATATTACAATCGCCTTTGCAATTTCCTGTGCACTGTAGGAATCCTGGCCCAAGTTTCATATACCAGGGCCCAATTTGGCTTAAGTGCCTTTCCAGGCCTCAGACACAGAGGGGTGTGATTGGATATCACCCTAGTCCATCTCCTCTCCTCCAGCTCTGCTCCCTTTTGAGCTGAGAATCAGAGCTGGTCTGTCCTCCTTGCCTTCCTTCTTTAAGCTTTTTGAAGGCTCTAGCCATGTATAGGCATGCCTAGTGGCCTTCTTCAACACAGAAACATTAAGTGGGTATGTCCCAGGCTGGGAAGGACCAATAGTGCCTCCTGAGCAACTTCTGCCTTGTTAATCCCTTCTCCCTCCCCACAGGGTAGAGCTTCCTAATAGATGATTATCAGAGAATTGTCTGTCAAAGGGCCAGCTATCAGTGGGTGCTTGACTCTTAAAGGGCCAGTTGTCATTGATTGGCTGGATGGTGAGCTCTGTGGGGGGGGGGATGCTGGCCATTTTAGGCCCAAATTGGGCCAAAATGGGCCTGAAATGGCCAGGATTGGGCCCAAATAGGCCAGGATTTGGCCTGAATCAGCCTGGAATGGGCCGCTGCCACACAGGGGAGCACTCTCCCGCCTGGCAGTGGCCCAATCCTGGCTGTTTCAGGCCCAAATTGGGTCAAAATGGGCTCCAAATGGCCAAGATCGGGCCAAAATAGGACATGATCAGGTCAAAATTGGCCTGGAACGGACCAGTGCCAAGTGGGAGGGGCACTCCCCTACCCGGCAATGGCCCGATCCTGGCTGTTTCAGGCCCAAATGGTGCCAAAATGAGCCCAAAATGGCCAGGATCAGGCCTGAATCAGCCTGGAATGGGCCGCTGACACATGGGAGAGCACTCCCCTACCCAGCAGCGCCCCAAGCCTGGCAATTTCAGGCCTGAATTGGGCTGAAAAACGCCACAAGCCGCCAGAATTGGACCCAAATGAGCCTGGAACGGGCCACAGCTAGGTGTTTTGAGCCCGAATAGGGCCAAAATGGGCCCCAAACAGCCAAGATCAGACCCAAATTGGACAGGATTGGGCCTGAATCGGCCTGGAATTGGCTGCTGCCATGTGAGGAAGCACTCCCCCACCTGGCAGTGGCCTGTTCCTGGCCATTTTGGACACAAATTGTGCCAAAAGAAGCCCAAAACATGGGCCAGGATTGGCCTGGAATGGGCCTCTGCCATGCAGGGGAGCACTCTCCCGCCCAGCAGCAGCCTGATCCTGGCCATTTTGGGCCTAAATTGGTCTGAAAGGGAGCCCATATGGCCAAGATCAGGCCCAAATCAGAAGGTACTCCACCATGCTGCAGCGGCTCAATCCAAGTAGATTTGGGCCCAATCCTGGCCGTTTCGGCCCATTTCAGCCCGCAGGAGTGCATGGTGCCACCCGGGAGCATGCCACACGACCTAGGTTCGTGCCTGTGAGGCCCATGCCTTCTCCACCAGCCAGGATAAATGGGGTGGAGGGTGGGAGTGGGCAATCTTATGGGGAAGCTCCCCCAGGCCTCAGAATGAGCAAAGGTGGGAGTTGCTTGTTTAATGTAAAGATTTATGATAAACTAGTCTAGCGCACAGTATACTGCTTTGCTAAAGTAGTTATTTTTTGTAACAGTAATATGATTCAGTCTTCTGTTACTTTGACACTGTGTAATATCTACATTGTGGAAAGTATATAAAATGTAATATATATTGCAATAATTGCACACCTGTTTTCCTATTGCTATTCATTATGTTACAGCTGATTTTCTGATTTGCAAATGGGGATGGATGTGGCCATTCTGAAATGATATTTTACATTGCATCCTTGCAGTTATTATTATCTGTACCAGTATAAGCAAAGTTATCCTAAGAGAAACCAAGGAGATGTTGCTGCGCTTAGTGTTCACCTTTGGCAGGAAGATCCAAAACAAAAATCAGGATGCTGCCCACATGGTAACATATTGTGCTTTAAGAAACCCAAAGATGTCAGAAGGATGGCAAATGTTAGTGATTTGCCATGTTTGTTAGTATGACATTTATTAATAGGAGATAATAGTCATGCTGATTGGCATGCAGAGGGCCTCTTTAAACTGCCAGGTGATTCCTAGCAAGGGGCATACCTTACAGTTCTAGAAACTTTTTTCTTGACCACTTTATTATATATATGCAGTGAAGTTCACCATGAATGAGTACATCTGATGAATTTACATATTTAATGCAAGGGATTATGGTTAGTCAATCCTGGGATTTGCTGTTGTGGCACACATCTCAAATTCCTTAAGAAATGGTTGGCAGATACACAGTAGAGTTCTTCTTCTTTTTTTTGCTACTAGCCATACTATTTGATTGATTTCTGTGCATTATTAATAGATAAACCAAGTTGATCTGGATCCAGGAGGGTGTGAAGTGGAGCCCTGTAGCACCATATATATGCAAATTTGGGCGTGTGCTGAGCCAGAAGGAGAAAATTTTCTTTGGCAGCAGGATTTTTTTTTTGCAGACACAAAAATGTGATTACTTTTCATCTTTAAATGGGGTGAGTGTTCAGAAACTTCTTTCTTTGCAGCAGCACTGAGGTCTGAAGTGCTAGAATGTGAGAGACAGGCATTTGGAAGTAACACAGGGTATGAGTCTTTTTATACAAGACACCTTACACAGGGATGCTCAAGTGCAGGGAAATACAATGTTAGCCAGGAAGTGTAGTTTAAAAAGACAGAGTTGGTGGAAATTGCACCTCAGAGGGTTTGTTCATGTCAGTTCCTGGCAGGTAGATCCCTTAGCCCCTCTCCAGTGAACACACATTGGTTCCAATAGAAAAAGCTTTATTCGGGATTTTACAGTTCAGGTCTGCACTCCATCACAGAGCATTGGTAGAAGTGAGGAATCAAAACACAGAGGCTATGATATACTTGAAAACTCCCGCACTCCAGTAATGGTTAGGTTTTGGCCCGCAAGATTACATGGGTTCTGTGAGACCTCTTATTGCCCCCCCCCCCAGTCAGAATAAGAGGCAGATGCAAGGCTTGGGTAATAAAGGGCCACTTTTATTTAGGCAACAACATGAACTGCAACAACTAAAAAACCCTGGCAAAGGCCTAACCAGCAGTACAGGTCAAGCCCTGGGGTCACTCCCCTGGACTGTGAGAACCTCTTATAGTTATGAATAAACAATCAGTACATTCTCAGCATCTGGCAAAGTAGCAAAACTGGCATCTAGACACTCAGGGCCATGTCTAACTAGGAGATGCATACTTTTGTTAGATAAGGGGAGAGGCCCCTTTCCTGGGTTTGGAGAGCAATAATTATACTCTGGAGAGAACATGGTTAATATGGCTAGAGGAGAGAGTACAACAAGTTAGCATTAAGGCATTATAACTTCAGTATACTGTGGCATCAGTGACACAACAAACAAAGACACATGGCATGGCTATACACAGACACGACAGTTAATTTCATTTTTCCATTCCCCAAACGCTTTGTCAATTTTGCCTGTCTACACCAGGGTAATTTAAAAAGAGATGGCAGAGATCACTCCTCTAAGATTTGTTAATTTCATCTTCGTTTCCCTAAGGCTCTGTTAATTTCACCTCCCCTTTGGGGAGGCAAAGATAAAATGAGGAAACTCTCTGAGGAGCGAACTCTGCTGACTCTGCCTTTTAAAACTACGTTTAAAGGAAGAGATTTCCTCCCACCCCAGCATTTTGTGAAGCTGAAATGGCCAAGCAGGAAGTTATTTACATAACTTTGGATCAGCTTGTGCTGGTAATACTCCACGTGCTGCGTGAATTCAGGGAACTTGAGTGGACTTGGGAAAACTGAGACTCCACTTGTCCAAAATTGTAATGTCTGGTTTAGCCCTCAGGCTTTTAGGATTCAGAACAAGGAACGCTGGATACTTTATAAAGTATTGTATTGTGTTGTGTAAAACTTTCATGGACTTCTTGCCCTGTAGTTATAAGCTATGCAACTCCTTTGCAGGGAATATGTCTGCTAAAATCAGAGTCAAGAGATGAAGTATCACTCATGGATTAATGTTGAGAGCTCAGTCTCTGTTCTTTGCTTTTCTGTGACTACTTGATTATTGTGTTTCTTGATTTTCTGCCCTGTGCAGAAGCAGTTCTGTCTTGATTTAAAGCAGTTAGTATAACCTTTATGTGCACCATAAAATCTTATGTAACAGTTACATACTGTCCTAATGAATTAAAAATTCTAATATAAAATTACAATAGTGAAAAAGTAGCCTTTACTACATATAAGACACAGCACCTTCTTAAAAAAAATTCAAATATAAATATTTGGGGTCCATTTTTAAAATTATTGATTCTGCAGATATTACAATATGACTGTAGGATACTGTAATTATGTCAGTTAAGTACATTGCATTACTAGCTATGTAGTTTTATTTATTGAGAGAATTATGATTTAATTTCTATATATATTTCTTAATTATATATATATAATTAATTATATATAATTATTATATTAATTATATTATATTATATATAATATATTATATTATATATAATATATATTATATTATATTATATTATATTATATTATATTATATTATATTATATTATATTATATTATATTATATTATATTATATTATATTATATTATATTATATTATATATAATTAATATATATATATAATATATATACATTCTTACAAAGGTACATTTTTAAAATTAGTTGGATTAATGAATTAATTAAAAGTAAGTAAACTGTTTACGTTATCCGTATGCTTTTAATTCTCATTTACATTTTCTTTTTCAATCTTCTTTGGGCTGTTAGAGCCCAAAGGAAGAACAACTTGTAAATCTATGTAATAGCATGAAGAAAAATAACTGACTTCCTGAAAAGGGAATATTATCATTAGCACTGTCCCACTGCAATTTTTGAGTTTGCTGAAAATTCAGTGGTAGTAGGAACTGATAAGCCATTCTGGCTTCATGCCAAGAAAAGATCTCTCTAGCATTTTTTGTATCTGCTCCTACACTATACTAAATCCGTTCTAGATAAAGAACTTATAGACCAATCCAAAGGGCTAGCCCGGTGCCCACGAGCTAATGTAGCAGTGGTGTCACTTGTTCACTCCCTATGGACTTAGGCGGGAGAGCTATGCTGGCACCCAAGCCCAGGAAGGTCTGGCGTGGCTGCTGCCATGACCACCTGCCTTGCTGTTTCCCTGATGATCCTGCCTGCTCTTGCCAATGGCTGTGCTGCCCCATGACTAGCACAGAAGTGGCAAGCAACAATGCAACCAATGGGTGGGCCATGCTCTCCATGGCCCGCCAACACCTCCCTCTTCCCAAGGGAGCTGGCAGCTGAGGACCAGGTGCCCCAAAGCTTGCAATACCTGCACCGTGCCAACCTGCTTGGGTTGGCCTCCCTGTTGAGCGCCAGGTAGGGTGCATGGCCTGTGGCCTGGAGATGCATGCCTTATTGCAGCGGGCTTGAGGCAAGCACCCACTCAGAGGGGAGGGCGCTAGTGGGATGGTCCCACCTCTATCTGCATAATTGGCCAGTGGCTGCATCCCCCCTCAGGGAACAGGATTGGAGGTGTAGCCCAGCATAGAGTGCTGTTGGCAAGGTGTCCCAATAACAGAGTGTGTCATGGTAGCCATGGCAATGCCGCCAGGACTGCCCAGCACTCCTCTAGTTTCTGTGTGTGATGTGAGACCCAAGTTTTGCCAAATCCCCCAAGTGCATGCTCTTCTCCCGCCACCTTGTGTGCCCTCTCCCAGCTTGTGCTATAAGTCCCCATAGCAGGATGCTCTAAGGCAGGGCCTCCAGCTGTACCCCAAATTACCTGGGGCTGTGGCTGCCCCAGCTGGAGGTAATATAGGGTGTGTGGGGGACTGATTGGCTGCCAGGGATGGAGTTCAGCTGCTGCAGGGGCATGGGTGGATTGGTCCCTCTGGTGGTATCCTGTGCAGTGCTGAGCCTTCAGAGTGGGGCCTGGTGTTTGAGGAGCATTAAGCATTTCCCCACTACATGAGTGCCAATGAGCTCCACTGCTGTTTTCCACTTAACTCTGCCACTGTGGGGTTGTTCCTGTGCCCAGAATGGCTTAGGGAGCCAACTACCTGGCACCACATCCTTGGACCACCCCCCCAGGTGATCTTGGGCCAGTTATGCTCTGCTTAACCTATCTTCCAGGTTGTGTGGATAAAATGGAGTAGAACTTACTTTAGTTCTACGTTGGGAAGAAAGACAGGATATAAACTAAGTGAACAAAATAATATAAAATTTGTATTGTCGAAGGCTTTCACGGCCGGAGAACGATGGTTGTTGTGGGTTTTCCGGGCTGTATTGCCGTGGTCTTGGCATTGTAGTTCCTGACGTTTCGCCAGCAGCTGTGGCTCGCATCTTCAGAGGTGTAGCACCAAAAGACAGAGATCTTAAGACAGAGATCTTCTTAAGATCTCTGTCTTTTGGTGCTACACCTCTGAAGATGCCAGCCACAGCTGCTGGCGAAACGTCAGGAACTACAATGCCAAGACCACGGCAATACAGCCCGGAAAACCCACAACAACCATCAATATAAAATTTTTCTCTCAGTTTCTCTTTTTCTGTTTCCTTCTCACCACCCACCAGCAAACCTGACTTTAGCTTCCCCTCCTCCCAGAACGATCAACCTAACTCTATAGGTTTTCTTACATAAAAATTCTAGACATTTGTAGTGACTAAAACCTTGTCTATAATTTCTTTAATTCATTCCAAAAGAACAAAATATTTCATGTTTTTTCAGTGTCCAGGCCTTTTTTCTGCCGGAACACACCGGAACGGTGTTCCAGCAGTTCTACAAAGTAGTCACGTGTTCCGGTGTCCCTGACCAGCCTGCAAGGGAAAGGAGCTCTTTAACCCCCGCCCTTCAGCTGGTTGGGGGAAGTCCCCCCCCACCAGCTGAAGAGCCAGGGTTAAAAGAGCTCCTTTCTGCTTGGCAAGCTGTGGGAAAGGAGCTCTTTAATCCCTGCTCTTCAGCTGGTTGAGGGAAGCCCCAAACGGGCTTTAAACTTCAGCTGAGAGGGGGGTTCCCCCCTCCCAGCTGAAGCCTCCCTCCCTTTGTCTGTCTGTCTGTCTGTCTGTCTGTCTTTCTCTCTCTCTCCCCCCCTCCCTCCCTCCATGTCTTTCCTTCTTTCTTTTCCTTCCTTTCTCTTTCTTTCTTCTGGGAAGGTGGCCACACTGTCCGCAATGATGTTACTTCCCAGAAGTGACATCATCACACAGTCCCAGGAGCATGCATGTAGTGACAGGGGTGCCACCTCTTGACTGGAGTTGCCCTGGGTGACAATTTCCCCACCTCTTTCCACAGAAAAAAAGCCCTGGTGCTTCCCAAAATTTCCACTTTCCCAAGGGCAAAACAGAAAAACTGAGAAATGTTGTTTAAAAACCTTCCCTCATTCTCCCTCTCCTTCCAGGTCCCCACATGTTTAAGAATGTATAGGGGTGAATTAGTAGTAAATGGGGAATGAATGTAGTAATGTACAAGTCAAAGATATGATCTTGTGGTGATAGTCTTTCAAAATGTCCTCCCTCTAGATTCTTGATTTTTTTAGTAATTGGCTTGATGTCCATTTTTTTCTGTTATTTCTATGTCAAATAATTCTTACTCAGTTTTTATAGCTTTCTTATTTTGTATTTTCTGTTTTTTCTATTGGGTTTGTTTGGTTTGGTATATGTCTTGCTCTCAAATTATGATTTCAAGTGATTTTTCTTGTTTCACTAGGGACCTGAATTAAATGCATCACATTTCATGAGCGCAGCTTTTTGAAAGCATAGTATTTATAGTACAGTATATAATGTAGAATGAAGTACTAACATTAAAAACAGCAAATGCAAATGATGGGTGTAATCCAGTTCCATTAAAAACAATTGCAGCTTTGCCTTTGAACTCAAAGAGAGATAGATTTTATATTGCATCCATTACTTCTTTATATGGAAAATACTTTTAGATTCTAGGACAGAGGGGAAAGGTACATGGCGTACTGATTTCTGTGTTCAGAGGGAAGAAGAAAGGAAAGGGAAAACATTTCAGCTCCTCCTGCCTACACAACCTTTCATTTTCATTAAGATTCAGTCAACTCCCTGTGCTTTCTCTATGATTTGTATAAATGACTGACTTTAATTTGACCTCCTGGAATGTGAAGCAAATTCATACATCAGTTAAATGCAAAAAATGTTATCATTACTGAAGTGTATGGGGAGTGAGAATTGACGAAGCATCACGATTCAAGAAACACCTGCTTGAGCTCAAACACAGCAAGTAGAGGTAGCAATGAGCATGACAGGTTTGCTTTAATGGAGTGCTAGCTAAAAATGACTGCAGTTATGGGGTGCTCTCTAGCATGAAGACAGTCATTTATTATCTCCCCAAGTAATTGTAAGTCTGATTGGAGATATAATTTTAGCCACAAATTTTGAAACTTGGGATATTTTCATATGGAACTCCTATTTCAAGGCTCTATGTTAGAAGTGCCTCAGCTTTCAGCTGGATCATTTTAAAGATCCTGGTTACCTTGAGCAAGAAAAGGAGAGCTACAGCCAAGAGCTGCTGACCTAGCAATACCAACTCCTTAATGCATTAATATGGATTGACAGGTGATGGACAGAACTTGGAAGATAGCAGATAGGCAATGGTTATTAAAGTAATTTTTGGTAATACTGTATTTGTATTTGTTCTCCCCTAAACCTGGGGATTGTCCCTAATGTAAGTCTCCCAGCAGTATACCTTTACCAACAATTGGCTCCCAAATTACGTGGCGCCTTTTCTCTGGCCAGATTTAATGTTCTTCCTTCAGCCATTTTATCTGGTAGATTTCATGGGATTCCTTATTATAGTAGGTGTTGTCCTTATTTGATGGACTGTGTTGAAACTGTTTCCCATGTTCTTCTTCAGTGCTCTTTTTATCGGGCACCACACCAGGATCTTCTACATCCTATATTAGCCCAACTTTCAGAGTTTTCTGAGGATTTTAAGGTTCAGTTTCTGCTTGACAACCCAGACGGGGAAATAACTGAAATAGTAACAAAGTTTCTCTACAGTGCCATGGCTATACGCCCTGACAAGTAATATTCTGTACTGGTTTTGCTGCACTGTTGCCCTGCTCCTATCTGTATTTTAATCTCATTCTGTATGGACTTGTTTCTGTATTTAATATCTTATATTTTATATATGCCTATAAAGGCTTGCTTGCTTGTATTTTAAGCAGAAGTGGCTTTAAAGTCCACTTATCAGCTTATTCTTTTTAGACCAGGCCAACATTGCTTCTGGCCAGACAATTCCCTAGGCAGGTTTTCTGACTTTCCGGGTGTTTTACCAACCTCCTATTTTGCAGTCTCTGGCAACAACAAGATCAGTTACCAAGTCTTTTCTAAAGTGCCACATGGTTACCTTAGTGGGGCATCAGTTGTGTAGGCCTGTTTTCAAACAATTTAATAAAATTTATATCTTGATTAAAAACAGGTAAGGAAAAACAGTTAGTCCAAACAAAACTTGCTTCACAATTTTATTTTTCATGAATGAACATACAAGGTACAATCTTTGTCGGGATATATTTGACTGATGTGCATTACTGACTGTTTTATTACTGTACCAACTCCTCTGCTGATGCATTTGCTTAGGAAAGTGTGTCATCAGGCTGGGTGCTGTGTTGACAGTGTCCCAGGAGAATGAGCCAATGTGACATGGGATTGGTAAACCATCTAGCCATATCCAAGGATAATAGGTTGCATTAAAAAAATGATGCGTTTGCTGTACTCTGAGTGTTACTCAAATGGTACTGACTTATCAGGCACTGTCCCTGGTCTCTTATATTTATAAATCCAGCTAAATGCTGTCCCTATTTTGCCTCTTCAGAAAATTCTGGTGATGGCTTTTAAATACTGTGCAACCACAAGCCCAGGCATTGTCTAATCATGGGGAGAATTCCAAGTAACCCATCTGCTGTCTTTCCTATAGGACACATAGAGAAAGATGGACAGGGAGGCAAGAGGAGGGAGATGGAGAAAGAGGGAGTAGGTTAATTATGGCAGTGTTTTTCATTCTCTGCTCCCCTTCTTCTGTTAATTGGCTTATACTTAAGCTCTTCTACTTCTATGTCTATGGTAGAAAGATTCAGATGAATGAGAAGCAGAGGCAAAGAAATATCCCACCCAACTGTTGTTTTTATAAACTGTTGTTTAATATTTGTATTGTATTTTATAACTGTTGCACCTCACCCTGAGCCCGCTTTTGGGAAGGGCAGGTTAGAAATGTATTAAACAGCAGCAGCAGCAGCAGCAGCAGCAGCAACAGCAACAGCAACAGCAACAGCAACAACAGCAACAGCAACAACAGCAACAACAACAACAACAACTACTACTACTACTACCACCCAATCCTTTCTTCACTGTTTGCAACTATGATTGATTTTAATCCTGTTCAGCTTTTTGTCTGCAAATGTGGCCAGCCAGATTTGTCTCGGAAGCACACCAGTTAGGCATCAAGACAACCATTATTTCTCATTGGTTGTTCTCCGTATCTGGTATTCAGATAGAGCTTATATAGCTATAGATAGACCTATTAATTTACCTAATCCTTTAAATAGCCATCTTGGGGTATAGATACATAGTTTGTACAAATGCATAAAGAAAAACCCCTCAGTGGAGCAGTAGGAATAGGTACCCTGTCCTCTCCATATTTTTTCTTCTGCAACTGCCTTCTCCAACTCACTTTTCTTCTATGTCTTTTAAAATGTTCAGTCCAGAAATGGCAGTCTGGTTTGCATACTTATTAGTGACCACATCAAGGTGTGTTCAAGCCCAACAAAAGTGGGCATTGGAATGGAAACATCTGCACTATTTCATCTGCATGGCTCTTCTTTTCCTTTTATTCGGAGATGTAATAGTGCTACCTGATTATTTACAGCTTGTTCCAACTAGCCAGCTATGTTGTGTGGGCCACTGGCTTCTAAGATTCCTCTGGTGAATTGCAAGAATCAGAAAAACTTAATTTGTTGTTACCACCAAACTCAGTGAGGGAAGAATAAAAGCTTAAGTAGGCTGTTCTGTAGTAGCTTTTGAAGCAAGTATGTTGATATATTAGCCATAGTTGGGAGACAGAAGCAGAAATAAAGTCTAAAAACAAAAAGGGGGAACTGAGAGAATCTTCTGGAATGGAGAAAAGAAAAAGAGATGTAATAAAATTTAAGATTCACAGTCCAGAACCCTGTGAATTGTGTTGTGATAATGGACTGAATTCAGAAGGTCTTCCTTATAGGATACAGAGCTGTGAAAATGGGTTAAAAACACTCAGTGTCTTAAACTGTAACAAAAACAGTCTTTGTTGTGGCCTTCTTAAATTAATAAACATGTAAAGGTAGCCCCAGATTCATTCATTCATTCATCAAAACAGTTATTCCCTGCCTTTCCACATAGTTCAACATAGTCCACATAGTAGCTTACAAAATGATTTTAAAAATTCCAAATTATAAACCAAGAAAAAAATTTATCCCTTCCACCCTTAAAAGATGCCTGTCTTTCACACCCTCTCAAAACCCCTCATAAATAAGTATGCCTTGGGGAGCCTCCTGAATATCTATGAGGAGGGGGTTCCCCTCATCTCCTCAGGGAGCCCAGCCCATTCCACAGAGCAGGGGCCACAATCGAAAAGGCCTGGGTTCTGGTCTATGCGAGATGGGCCACCCTAAGTGGTGGGGCAGCCAGTGAATGGCTGCCCAAGGATTGTAGTTAGAGCACTGGGAAATATGGAAGGAGACAGTCCTTTAAATACGTGAGTCCCAGGTCACGAAGGGTTTTAAAGGCATCTTGAATTGAACTTGGAAATAAACTGGTAACCAATGAAGCTGTTTCAAAATGGGTAACGTATATTTTTTGAAGGCTAGCCACTGACAAAAGTTGGGCTGCCACATTATGGACCAGTTGTAATTTCATGGTTGTCTTCAGGGGCAGCCCCACATAAAGCTTGAACAGATTGGCTGAGTCAGGGTAGTGAGAGAGTTGGTGCACCAGATGCAGCTGGTAAAAGGAGCTCTGGGCCACCATGCTAACTTGTTTTTAAAATAGCAAGGCAGGTCCATGAACATTCCCAAGCTCTTGACCTGCTCTGAAAAAGCCAACTTTATTTCACCCAGGACAAGTGGATTCAGTCCCTCTAGAACATCAACCTTCCCAATCAGCATTACCTCTGTCTTGTCTTGATTCAGCTCCAGCTTGTTCTGCCTTAGCCACCTGACCACAGCTTCAAAGCCTTGGTTCATATTTAAGACAGATGCATCTGGAGCCTTGGATAATGAAATATAGAGCTGGGTATCATCTGCATATAGATGGCACCTAACCCCAAAGCTCCAGACGATCTCATTCAGCGGCCTCATGTGAATATTAAAGAGCATAGGTGACAGAACTGAACCCAGTGGCACTGCACAAGACAAATTCCACCTAGTTGATTCCACACCGCCTGTTGAGACTCCTTGTGTCTGGTCAGACACAAAAGAGTGAAACCACTGAAGGACTACACATTTATGTTTTAGTGTACTGGAACTTTGTACTGGAACTTTGAATTTATTGTATATGGCCACAGGCCTTCACAATCCAAAACCATTAAAAACCAGAAAAATACAGGAATACAAATATAATTACATGCATATAAATAAGATTACTCTAAAATGCATTTTACCTAAAATGTAAAAGTTAACAACATTAAAACCAAATGGTTTCTAGCAGCTCATAAGACAACAATCTATATCAGGTGTTTACTCTCCTGGTTGCCACATTTGCCCTTATTTTCCTAGCAGCCAAGGTGTAGGGGGCCATCCTGTTCGAAATAAAAGGGTCTGTATCTGGAAGTATAAAATTTAGTTTCTCAAAATCAGACAGAAGATGGAGACCAGATAAAATATTCACGAGAAATTTTCCCCTTGGTTCCTGGTATAAGGGACAGTTTAAAACATAGTGTGATAAATCCTCAATTGAGGTTCCACAGATATATATACGCTGATCAATGGGTTTTTTTTTAAATCGCCCAAGTAGCATCTCAGTTGGCATAGACTGGAAGCATGATGACGTAAATGCTACCCTGAGCTTATAGACTGTGATATCAGTCAGATAATGCGCTCTAGTGTGGTCTTTTTTGATGGTTTTATACCATGGAACAAATTTTTACTGATCAAAAATTTATCAGTTAGGGCATCCTCTTCTTTTAAGTCAACATTGCTTCCTGAAGGCTGGAATAATTCATCTGGGATGGTATATCGAGATGCAATGCCATTAAGGAAGGCCAACTAGGTTTTATCCTTATTTTGCAGCTGGTGATAGCTCAAAAAACTCAAATTACTGAAGGAACCAGGGTCCATTAGTTGATATTTTTTCTGCAATTTGAGAATCGCTAAATGGGCACGTGCTCTGATCAAAGGAAGTTCTGCCCTTAGCAAGGCCGTTGGTGTTCCTTTTGGTAGGGCTAGAACACGTCTCATGAAATTTTTTTGAATTATTTCCAAATTGCTAAGTGTTGGTTCCTTCCACCCCCAGATCATGATTCCATACAGTAATTGAGTAATGACTTTGGAAACAAAAAGCTTTATGGCCAGTGCTATCAATGTTTTAGTGTGACTTAGAATTATTTAGTTTTTCAAGAAGAAAACTCCTATAATTAGGTTATTAGCCAATGAAGGATATTTAAATGAATGTATCAATGGCAGGTGAGGAAAGTTTTGAGCAATGTCTAATATTGACAGGGCTGCTTAGCCACTGATCATTGGCATAAGAATAGGGGTGTGAACCATGGACAAGAGTGCCTTTATTGTATTATACAAAATGTTTGCTGGTATGCATTTTGAATGTCTGGACCCTGAAAGTTCCACTAGGATCACTTCTGAAAGTAAGACGTCAGTCTGAAACCAGTCAACCATGTTAAAAAAATTACTCGTTGCAAGGAGCTATTAGGTATAGAATAGTCTTCTACTGAAAATAATTAAACCTATTTAATATCTATTGTCCTTAACAATAATTAAACCTATTTAATATCTATTGTCCTTAACACATGAAACTAATTTTATAATACTTTGCAAATAAATAACATATACAATGCAATATATTTCCTAGTAAACAAATCTTTCTTATATTATTTTTTAAATTCCTTATATTATTGTAGTTGCCCATAGTACTATTTCTTGATAAACTATCTTAGCTTACATGGCATATAATGAATACAAAAGAGAATAGTATTGAATATAAGGAAATGTAAAATACAAAAAGACTGGTCTCATAGAGATTTTGTTTAACTCCAAGCAATAAGGAACTACTTTATAATTTGCCTGGTTGGAATGACAACCCACAAATTCTGGGAAATTCTTGTATGCACTGAAATATGCTCACAACTTTGGAATTAGGTTATCAGCTTTAAAAAGAAAATGTGTGAAAAGTGTCAGCCTTGAATTGAACCCGGAAACTAATTGGTAGCCAGTGGAATGACAATAGAATACAGTAAATCTGCATACTCTGTCTAGCTCCTGAAAGTAGTCAAGCTGCATCATTCTGTACCAGCTGGTGTTTCCTTCAAGACTAGACCCATTATAATCGTCTAACCTCAAGATTAACATGGCATGGATCCACATGGCCAGATGAGCTGGATCAAGGTAGGGATCCACCCTCCAGATAAATTCAGGTGAAAGAAAGCATTTTTCACAGCTGAATTTATTTATTTCTTCTACAAGAATGCTAGTTCAGTATAACCACTAGGGTCAGATGCTCCAACAAATGTGGGAAGCGCAATACTATCCAAGACCTCAGCTGTTCAACATTTAGCCACAGAAGCTTGGGGCTGCTTGAGCAGTGCTAGGAGATGTGGACAAAGAAATATAGAAATGTTAACAAATGCTATATAACAAGGGAATTTTAATAACTAATATGAGAACTGAAAGCAGTGCTCCTAGAACTTGAATTACACATTTTAGGATCTGATTTTTAAATGATTAACACAATACTTACATTCTGTAGCAGGATTCCATTGTGTGTCCATACGTGCCATCAAATCACAATTGACTTATACGGACCCCAGCAAGGGCCTTTCAAGGCAAGTGAGAAGCAGAAGTGACCTTCTTTCACAGAGTCTTCCTTGGTGGTTGTCCATCCAATTACTGACTCTGCTTAGCTTCAAGGATCTGACGAGATCAGGCTTTACCATGCCACTTTCCCTCCTACCAGGACTCTGTTAGGAAAGACCATTCCCAGAAATATGTGCAATGTGGAAATACTGTTTTTGTAATTCCGGGTTTTTGTTTATTGCAAATCTTCCCTTTTTACAAACTGATTTTGAACTCTTTTACCGTGTATTGCCTAACATTATATGCCTCAAACTAACAATTCTTTATCTTTAGTGCAAAAAGTGCAAAGTGCAAATGAATAAATATACAAATGAATAAATATACAATAAATACAATAAGATCTTCTGATTCTTCTGTCCAAACATACAGTAAATGCAGTGAAAACTCCTAATTTTTCTGTCCTGATCGTTATGGAAAAATTTCAATATCACGCTGCTAAGTTCCCATTGTGACATCCTACGGCAATCTTTATTGATATTGAAATTTTTCCATAACGATCAGGACAGAAAAATTAGGAGTTTTCACTGCATTTACTGTACGTTTGGACAGAAGAATCAGAAGATCTTATTGTATTTATTGTATATTTATTCATTTGTATATTTATTCATTTGCACTTTGCACTTTGCACTTTTTGCACTAAAGAGAAAGAATTGTTAGTTTAATACGTATTCCCGGAGTTGTTGTTTGTAGCTTATTACTATCCGGGTGGTTTCCCTTGGCTTGCCTTAACATTATATGCCTGGCATTGTTCTCTTGCTTTTTTCTCAATTTCTCTTGTAATATATGCAACAAATCTCTAAAGTTTTGGCGTCCTCTAGGAGACCTTTCCAGTGGAAATAGGATTTATTGCCACCAAATGCTAGAAGAGCTCTGTGTTAATAGCAGACGGTAGAAGTATTACCACTTCGTTAAATTTTGACAGAATGAGCTATGGGTAGGTGTTAGATGTGTTGATGGTGATTGCTCTTCTGTGAAAAGAATAGTGCATCTGACTGTAAAGAAACAGAACAAGAGATTATCTCTATGAGTTCTATTCACCATATGTTAAAATAATAAGCCTGAGCCAAACCAAGTAATCTTGGGTCATTTCACACATTACTTTTTACGTATGCCCCAAAGGTGTTTTAAGTGTGATATGTGAATATTGCAAATACATGTTCTCTTGTAAGAAGTGAACAATGGTTGTAGTTTTTTTGTTGAATACTTATCCTCTAATATTTAAAAATGAAAACTGGGGCACTTTTTTCTACATCTGTAACCCCCCCATTTTCTCTTGAAGGCTCATTACTTGAGAAGAACTCTCACCAATGTCTTCTGCTGCTACTGAACACTGTATTTATTCTGCAACAGCCTCTGTTGCAATGAATGTAGAAGCAGCATATATCAACCTGCCTTAGATTGAATCAAGTCACTGAAAGTTGTTTTTCTTACAGTTTTCCTTTTGAATCATTTGAGTCCTGGTGGGATAATTAATTATGTGTTTGACAGAGTTATACCCTTCTGAGTCCATTGAGGTAAATCAGCTTAGAAAGGTATAACTCTTCTGGATAGCCAATAGGGTACAATGGTTAGACTAGGAGCTGGGAAACCCAGGTTCAAATCCCCCTTCTGTCTTGGAAGCTCACTGGATGACCTGTGGCCAGTCACGGACTCTCAAGCTAATGTACCTCACAGGGTTATTGTATGGATAAAATTAAGGAGAGGAAACCTATGAGACCCACTTTAGGTACTCATTGTGAAGAACAGCAGAGTATAAATGGAATAAAAATCCAACCAATCAACAAAAAATTCTCAATAGTGTCCAAAGGATGGATGCACACAGTTGTTAAATGTTATTGAAATATGGATAACTGCCAAATCTGATTTTTCATGGATTAATAATAATAAGTGGTAATTTAATATACTTATAAATAGGACATAACATTTCAGTTACATCTTTAATTAAGTTGGAAACATTTAAGATCCAGTGCTACCCATAAAATATTTTCATGACATCTTGGCTAAAAAAAAAGAAGAAGGTAACAATGACTTGCCACCCCAGACAGAAATAAGAGACAGACACCAATTGCTGGGATCTAAACAGGCCATATTTATTTGGCAACCACATAAAGCAACATATATATATACGACAAGGGCCTAACTAGCGGTACAGGTCATGGCTACGAGCTTCGCTGGCCCCATCTCTTTCGGCTCGTTTCGAGGATTATCTTCTTCCAGCCAATACCTAATTCTTCACAATAAACAGTATCCAAATTTCCATCTCCAGTGTTGTCAATATCTGTGGGGCCGGCGAAGCTCGTAGCCATTTGCCTGGAATTACCGCCTTGGTTCTTCCCACCTCATAGGGGAACAAGCGGCTTCCATTAACTACAGGTCTCAAGACTGTATATGCTCTGTGGAGGCCAACCTTGAAAAATAAAAAAACAAGATGTGACAACATATGATGAATTTCTGAATCAATTTTCTGAATGGGACTTTGTATATTATTGATTTTGGATTTGACTTGTTGGGTATTTCACCTGTTATATAAAACTAACTGATTATTTGTAGATGGAAGGTGTGTAATTTCTACTCCTTTTTGTACCTCCTTGAGTAAAAGATGAAATGCCGACTTAATGTCTCATTTTGCCAATTCAGCCCCAACCCTGCAATGCCGAACCACTTGGACGGACTGGTCAAAAGAAGTATAGTGAATAGAGCACAAATGCTCTGGGATGGCATCATTAATGAATTCCCCTTGAGGATACAAAAGATGGTGAATAAGTCTAAATTCACCAGGAGCCTTTTTTGGCACCACGCCCAATGGGGATACACGCAGGCAGGGAACTGGAGGGGCTGCAAAGGGGCCTAACACCCTACCTTCTGCACATTCCTTAGCTATTTTTGGTGCACAATTCCTTCCATGCCAACCACCGAATGCAAGTTCGCTGACATCAAAGGAGTCTGTTGGAGACCCACATCGCCTGGGCTTGCTACCCACTGACGATTCCTCCTCCTCCAAGGAGGAGCTGGAAGAGCCAGCAGGAGACCCACCTGCAAGAGCCATCCAGCGACCAGCAACCCGGTCCCTCAGCACAACCTGGTCCCTCAGCGCAAGATAGCGAGGGAGAGGGATCATGCAGAGAGGAGGAGCAACCGGCACCTCGGAGAACCAAGCCTTGCGAGCTGGCAGCAAGGCAGAAGGCTTGAGCAAGAGAGGCGGTTTGGGAACGGCGGAAGAGTGCATACCTGCAAGCGCAGCGATGGACGGAGCTGAATGCCAAGGACGAGGTGGGGCAATCAAGTGAAGGAAAAACACCTGGCCCTCATCCTCTTATGCCGTCCTGAGTTTATAAGAGGGATGCTGGGCAGAACCCAGCGTGGGAGCAACGTCGTTCACCACTCCTTGCGCCCAGCAGCTCAGCTCCTGGAAGCTTCACCTCTGCCTTGTACCCTGCCCTCACTCGAATAGACCTCCTGTGTCCTGACCTCGTCCTTGACCACCCCTTGGTTATCTCTGCATTGGACTGATGACTAGACTTTTAGACCTTGGCTCGGCTTCCTGACTCTCCTCTGCTTGCTCCCCTGATGAACGGACTTTCTGGCTCTTGACCCTGGCGTGCTTTGGACTCTCGCTCTCTCCCTCCCGCTCAGCCTGGTACCCAAGCCAGAACCCCAGCCCTGATTGTGACAGGGTCCTAGAACCCTGGAAAGGGATCCTAAATCCCTCTGAAAATCCATCCCACAAGTATTTTGCATCAGCTCGCTTGGGATAAATGTCTAACAACTTGCTTAAGTTGCCACAGCTTTATAGAGCTGGGACCCTTTTCCAGCTTGCTGGGAACCACCACTACCCCCTCCTTTCTTTCCTGATTGGCGATACTTCTTACATGCTGCGAAGGAATGAGGGCCTCTACAGACTGGACACTCATGTCCAAATCTGCAGAACTTCCTGGTGAGGAATATGGATTTGAAGAAAGGGATTTTATATACCATTTCTGTGCCTTTCAGTATTATATATACCAGTATTATATATACCATTTCAGTATTATATGCCTTGCACCTTTTCTATGCTCAGGAGCCATTGTCGTATTTGTAATGCAACCTGCAATAATATGACACTTGAAATAAGAAGATCAAAGAAGAATGTATGTTAAAACATGTTAAAACTCTGTAAGAACTGAGGGCTAAACAATATATTGCTTGTAGAGAGGCACCTGTAGAAATGTCACACAAATGCTTTTTGAAGAAACTGAGTAATGTAACAAGCTAAGTCAGCCACCTGTGGCATTATCTCTGTCAAGGCTGCAAAAAGGGGAGAGAGTGCAGAAGTGGGGGAACATTCCTTTCTGTCCATGGACCTCAGTTATCTGAAGCCCCCCCCCCCCCCGCAAGGCTGCCAAGATGAGACTTCACGGCGCCGTCGAAGGTAACATTAGCAAAAGGGAGGTGGGCAGGAGGAGGCAGGTGTCCTTCCAAGGGGAACAAACACAAGGACAAGATAAGGAGCTGCAAATCTTGGAATTCCCCCAATTAAGTAGCTGACCTAAACTTGCTCTTCCAATCAAATTAACCCTAGACACCTGTGTCAAAGACTGCAAGCCAATAAGATAACAAATATTAGAATATTGTGGTATTATTATAATTAACCTGAGGGTATAAATTGCTTTGCACTTCTATTGTAGCTCTGATGAGCTTTGGACACAAGGAGATCACCTACTCCTGTGTAAAAGGGCTCCTCCATTGTTTAAATTAAACAATCATATATTGCTTCATTCTACAGGACTCCGTAGTGTGTGTGTCTCTTATTGTGATTGGCGAGAGGGACACCACAAGTTTGTGCATAACACTGGAGCATAACTCTTGATATGCGAACTCCCAACAGAGCCGCCGGTGTTGAACCAGCTGCCCCGCTGACACACCGGGTCCTATCTGTTGAGAAGCTGAAGGTTGACCTATTTTGTAAATGAGGTGGCTGCTATCAGAATGTATTCGGTTTTGATGGTGACATCACCTGCAGCAACAGCTGCTGGTGAATCTGATCCCAAGGCAAGTTGAGATTAATAGCCGCCCTTGTCCTAAACTCCTCATCATATTGAAGCCAGGCAGCCCCTCCAAAGTCTCTGTAAGCTCTGTAAATAATATCCAGATATTGAAATAGGGCAGCTGCCCTTAATGGTTGAATGCTAGCTATAACACCTGCATATATAAAAAACCCGGGCAACCAGTTAGCCCAAGTCCTATCGACTTTCCTACGTTTAAGGCGCTCTTTTTCTCTATCATCTAAGTCTTCCTTATCCTTCTTCTCCAGTTCCCTGAAGAGAAGGGTGAAGACATCCAGATGCAGGATCTTATCCCTGGTTACCTGAGTGAGATGGTCACCTAGGGGCAGGGCAGTATCTCCAAAGGGGAGAGCCCTAAAGGGAACTGATCCATAGAATGCTGGCCCAAACTGAGAGGCCGGCCAACCCACCCCAGAGTACAAATACCATGGTACCCCAGGCCCCTGCACAGGCAAAGCTGACCCCGCCGAGCAGCTACTAATGACTGTGAATTTTGAGATCCTGCTGCCCCAGCAGCACTGCTATATGCATGGCCCCATGTAGCCTGGGCCCAACATGGCCATGCAATTGAATGTGAAGTACTTGGCTGTGGCTCAGCCACATGTGTTGGCCCAGGCTGCCCAAAGGCAATCAGCTGTCCCCAAGGCCATAGAAAACTCTGTTACAGCACCCCATGCTTACCTCCAACTTCTTTCTGATGGACCGCAACTGCTATTGGCACAGGCTCAGGTGTATCCTCAACAACTTCAATCGTATCCCCCTGTCTGTTTGGATTTTCTACAAGACCACAACTTTGGGCTCCTGATATGCCTTATAATGCTGCTAGATGAGATAAAACATCATGGTCAATAGTGGTGTCAGATTTGGCCTTAAGTACCCTACACCCATGTTTGCTGCTAGGCCCTGCTACTGCACTCCTTTTAGCATATTCTAAAGCTGTGATCCACTCCAAAATCTCTTTTCTGCTTGGCATATCCTCATTAGATGAAGATAATACTGGGGCCGGCCATTTTGGAGCAGGCCGTTTAACCGGCTGCTTGCCCTTAGAATGCCCCCCCTCCTTTTTTAGGTGGCATTGCTCAGCAGCCCAAAATGCTACTACTAACGAGTATAGCATCAAGAAAAAATTGGGCTCAAGTTGTAAAGCCTTATTAAATTGGGTGATGACTAGCCCCAACTCAAGCTGCTGCTCAAAAGCTCTCTTTAAAATGGCCCGTCCTGGCTTCTGAGAAAGTAGTGTCACAGAGCCAATAATAAAATGGCCACCAGGCCCTACATACAAAATGGCCTCTACCCCACAAAAAAAACAGGGCCTACTAGAAACCGCCTGGGCAACAACAGCTTCAAGTGATGCCCTCAAATAAAATGGCCGCCAACCAACTGCCACAGGTTCAGCCTGCAATTAAATACAACCACTCCAGCTATACCAAGGGGAGGAGGGGGGTGGTTTGCTAGAAATTACTCTGCCCGAGAGCCCCAACAGTAAATCCCACAGTTGACACTCAATGTTAAAGTAAAGCCGCACTGGGGCTTTATAATATAAAGTATAATAACCGCACTCCTGAGAGCCGGAACGGTCAAAACCCACCAAAAATACACCTAGCTAGGCCCTCTGCGAAGGCGCAGGCCTTCTACCCCCACTGACAAGCCTCCCTTCCCAAACACAAACACAAACGCCGCCACGGGGCAAATCTTTCTCAGCTGGCTGCTGCTCTGAGGGACATGAGCCAGTCGCCAGGATGCAACTCAGCCCAGGCTGCCCAAAAGATACTCGGGCCAAAAAACGGCCCGTGGTATGCAAGGCACCACCACTGCAGCCAGCCAGCAAGGACGTGCCTATGGCGACCACCGCCTGCTTCTTCGCTCTTCCGCCTACTCAACCATGCTTCAGCAGGCCATACAGACGGGGAGCAATGACCCTCCTGCTTCGCTCAGGGAAAAAAAGGCCTCCTTTCTCCTCTGAGTGAAACTGCAACTGCAGGAGGAGAAGGGAGCGGAGCAGCCTTATAAGCCTTCTGGCTCCGCCCCATGCCTTATTCTCCATGTGCCACCAGGGCGGCAAAATGCAGCCCCCAGGCTAATGTAGGCAAGCTGCAAGCTGGGAGGGCTGTCATATATTCTGTTGACCTAGACTTTATTATTTTGCTTTGTCTCTGTATTGATGCACTAGTTTAGGCCAAATGAACAGATATTGATGGCAGGTAAAATAATTATCAAGAGAAGTGTTTCTTTGTTTATAGATTGCCTTTCCATTAATATGTTCAATGTGGTCTACAAAATCAAAATTACATAACACTAAATCAGTGCACTAGAAAAAAAAAAAGATTGTAATTGTGATATGAGAGGTTTATAATTCGGCCATCCCGGCCAGTGGCAACAGCCACTCAGGCTGGTGGCTGCTCTTTGCCTCCTTGGATGGAGGAAAGCAGAAGGCATCCAGGGCTTAGCATTGGGGGCGGAGTCTGTAGCCTTAGCTGGCTTCTCCGCCCCATTGCCTTCAGTTGTGCCTCGTGCTCGGCCAACCCACCTCACCCTATTGCAGTGCAGGATTAGCCCGTCGCCTTTTGGGGCCAGGTAGGAATTTTTCTCTTCTTGTCCCTGATTGGCACTTGGGAATGGAGTTTTTTCACCTACCTTGCACTGTGAGAAGAGGAAGGTAATTGGCATGGTGGGACTGAGGTAATTCCCTGGTGGCAGGATTTAAGTTAGGGGGAAATTTGAGCGGGCTGGTGAGCACCCTTGGCACCTCCCCATTGGTGGGGCATTGGGGTCTGTCAGGAGCGGCTGGCTGCCGTATGGCCCAGTTGCGAGGACAGACGCCCTGGGTGGGGAACCCCTGGACAAGCCAGTCTCCCCCCGCTGCCGTACGGCTGGGTGGGGGAGCTTTACAGGGGTGAACCACTTCGCCTGGCCAGGCTGGGTCCCAACCATACCATGGATGTCTCGCACCTGGGGCAGCGGGTGTCTCACCCAGACAGGTCAGGGCGGGGTCCAAGAGTGACCCCAGGGCCTGACCTGTACTGCTAGTTAGGCCCTTGCCATAGTTTATGTTTAATTGTAATTTTAATAAAGCGGCCCATTTTAGAACCCAAATACTGTGTCTGCGTTTCATTCCGACTGAGGGGGAAAATTGGTGTGCTTTCCCCAGAAATGACATCACATCATTGCCGATGGCTGCCCCACATGTATTACCACCCTTGGCTGGGGTTGGCAACCATACTGTTGGCAAGATATCTGCAATATTATATTTATATACTTTTATTTGGTTTCTCTGTTGTTTCACTATCATGATGAACATGGAAGTAGAAGTCCTTGGGATTTACCATGCTTGCTGTTTTTTTTCACTTGGCTTTTTATTAACTCATTTAGTGCTCTCAGTCTTTCTGCCTGACTATGCACCACATTAAGCTGCAGTGCCAGCGTTTGTATATAATTTTTGCTAGGCTTTCTGCCAGTGTCAGATAATATGCAATCCAAATGAAAGCTATTGAATGATTGCTTCCTCACCCAGCTCCACGTTGTTGAATTGTTCAAAATCTGAACATTTTTCTTCTGTTGCCAGCTGCAGAAGCACATAAATCTAGTGTACACAAGTATTGAATGTATCCTGCTTTTAACAACATTTTGAACTATTTAACTTAGTGTTCATGTTGTCATCCATAGTGCTCTTCAGTCTTCACTACTGAGGGGCTTAGTAAAAATGTTTATAGTTAAAAAAGCAATTACTTTATTTTTGAATGCACAGTTATATGTAAAGATACCACAACATGACGCATGCACAATTTTTAAAAAATTCATTTATCATAACAAAATAAGAGTAGTGGGAATATTTGAAGATGCTATAAAATTCAGATGGGCATTTTAATGAAATGATTAGAACTATAGCAGATTGGAGCTAAGAGTCACCTTTATAATGGAATAGGATTCTCGTCTCTGCAATGATTATACTAGGTATTATCCTGCTTTTACTGCATTGTCTTCTACCCTTATTGTTCTACTTACTACATTGTTTATAGCATACCTTGCTTTAAGCTGTTTGTTGACTACACTATCTGCTCATTCTGTACTACTGCATTGTTCATTGGATGTCTTATGCTGTAGGGGTAGTTTGACCAGTCTCTGTATCAGGCATCTGACGAAGAGAACTTGATTCTCGAAAGCTTATGCTAAAATAAAATTGGTTAGTCTTAAAGGTGCTACTGGACTCTTTTTGATATTGCCTTTATTCTGTACCACACTTTGAGTCTCAGTGAGAGAAGTGTTTTAACAATAGATAAATAAATTGAAGAATAATACTTAACATGCTGATACTGCAAATTTTAAGTTGTAGGAAACAATTGTTTAATTTACAGTAAACAATTGTTTACTTCAAAGTCATCACAGACTCATGTGCAATTCATCAAATGCAGACTTGTCGCTTTGGGCAGGCAACCTCTAGGCAGGTGGGACCGTCCACATTTGCCTTTGGTCTTGTGGCAAAATAATAATAATAATGAGATAATAATAATGGGGGGGGGAGGCAGAAATGACGTCTCTCAATGCATCAATGTCACTTCTGGATGTGATGCCAGCACAGCAACCCTAATCCAATGCCAGCAGACATCTTACATAAAATATCTACATTCTGAACATGTACTATATAAGAAAGTTTTTACCATGAAAACTTTAGAGAGGACAAAGCCCAATTAAAGAAATTAGGGATGAGACTATGAACTGTCTCCCATGCTGTTCTATAAACTGTATCCTTACCTTTCCTCTTTAAATGTGATTTGTCCAATAAATGTCTGCTAAAGAGAGCCAGTTTGGTGTAGTGGTTAAGAATATGGGACTCTAATCTGGAGAACCAGGTTTGATTCCTCACTCTTCCACTTAAAGCCAGCTAGGTGACCTTGGGTCAATCACAGCTTCTAGGAGCTCTCTCAGCCCCACCCACCTCACAGGGTGATTGTTGTTGTGGGGATAATAATAATATACTTTGTAAACCGCTCTGAGTTGGTGTTAAGTCATCCTGAAGGGTGGTATATAAATTGAATGTTGTTGTTGTTGTTGTTGTTGTTGTTGTTGTTGTTGTTATAAACTGTGATTCAACTGCAGGGATCAGAGCAGCAAATTTTACTATGGTTGCACCTCCCACATAGCAAGAAATTAGTTGAACTTAAAAGATGGACTTTCTTTACATAAGAAATTGCAGGCACAGAAATGGTACATAATGAAGTCTCTCAGGCTTTTCTTGAAAATCTTGTCTCATTACAGATGTCTGGCCAAGCTAGAGAGATTGCTCTCTTAAGGGCTGCAAATTTGGTAAGGTGACTCTTTGCTTAATTGGTTTATTTGGTAAATGTACTGTCTGTGGTTAACACAATATTGCATTACAAACTGTGATACAAAAAGCAAAATGTTTTTGCTCATTTTTAAAGATACTTTTTCAGTCCATCATGCCCCGCTCCAGTCCCAGTGAAAGGGACTTTAAAGCTCAGTATGGACTGTCCTTCTAGGTAGATTGCAGTACATTAAGAAACAGTATAAGGGATTAATATTGAAATATGGTCAGGAAACCGCAGGCAGAAAATGATAAATGGTAAATGAAAAATTACATGCCAAGTTTTATTACTAGTGTCAGTATTGAAATTAATTGTTGTGATTTTGAGACATAGATACAAAATAAAACTGCAGACAAGACAGCTTATTAATGTGAATTAGCTAGTAGCTACCTTAGTAACAATTTTGCCCCTTTCAGACTTCCAGTCTCTGCGGAGTGAACACTCTGCAGAGACTGAAAGTCTGAAAGGGGCAAAATACATAGGAAGTTGGGAACATGGTGGTATGTGTCTATGATCCTTCATTGTAAATGGAAGGGAATATTTTAATATTCAGAAGTTATTTTTTAAATATTTATAATGATACATTTTATCAAATGCATAACATTTCGTCTAAATTGGTTATCCGTATCATGATTCAGTATTAAGAAGAATCTTGTCCTTAGTTGTATATATCGCTTGAATATTATCTCATAAATTGGAAAGGATAGCCACAAATAAAATGAAAGTGGAACAAGTTTTATGTATTTGTATTTTTAATCATTAGTTTTCTCTTCTTTTCTGTTTTTTGCTCCATAGAATTGTACATTTTGGAGGGATATGTTTTGAATGAGAAGTATTTTACAGGATAATCTATCTCTGGGTACTAAAAGAGAGTTGTCTCTGTCCAGATTATTTTAAATTATGAAATCCCTATTATAATTTGGCTGGGGTAGAAAGCAAGAATGAAACTTAAATACAACTAGGAATGTGCAAGAGGGAAAAATCAGATTCTGAGTTCATTCTTTGGACTTGAATCAGTTTCTTTTATATTAGAATTAAAGCTAGTTGCATTAGAAAAATCAATCCAATAGTCATTTTGATTGGTTTTTGGGGGAAACATAATACCTGATTAAGTTCCTCTGCCACCCAGTCGGGATGAATTCTCAAGGACCCAAGGGATATGCCCTCCTAAATGGAAAATACATATTTAAAAAAATTAATCACCCCATTTTACAGGGAATTAATACTCTCCCTTTACAGTGGGATCAAGGAGACACCACAATATTGGCGTGTGTTTTTCTTCCTTGCCTAGAATGCTGAAACAAATGTTCTTCTACATTTTTTCTTCTTTTACAAAAAATTGAGTGCAATGGAAAGGTGAACTAAATTCCATGGCTTATGGGTTTTCAGTCTCCCATTGAAAACATCAACAATGAAAGTCAGTGGAATTGAGACAAAACATTATTGAAAGACACAGGATAGGATATGGGTTATTTCCCTTGGCCTGTATTCTCTCTCTCTCTCAAAAGACTTCCACTTTCCATATATGTGAACAGAAGTTTCCCTGACTGTAGGAAATCGTGACTAATGCTTTGCAGTGAAATTAAAAAGAAAATAAGATATGGGACCCTCATTGTTGATCTCTCAAACAGAAAGAACTCCCATCATTCTTCACCATAAGTCTCTTACTACTGATTTGGCCCTGCCATTTGTTTTTTTATTTTATTTGTAGTCCTTCTTTCTCGCTGAGACCCAAGGTGGATTATAGGATACAAAACAATTCAATCAGACAACATAAGATAATCAAGGAACATTACAATAGAACCAGGATTACAGAATCAGAGAATGTGAACAAAAAATTACCTAAGGCAAGGTCTAACATCATTTTAAGGTCTAACATCATTTTAAGATGCCCTCCTGAACATTACTGTTTTGCATATTCTGCAGAATAACAAAAGTGTGGGTGGCCTTCCTCACCTCTTCAGGCAGGTTGTTCCACAAGATGGTAGCCACCACTGAGAATGCACACGAACGGGCAGTTGCCAATCTTACTCATTTTCATAGTGACACCTTTAGGAGGCTTTGCTTAGATGATCAAAGCTGTCATAGCAAAGCATAGAGGGAGAGAGAGTCCTGCAGATGTGTGTGTCTAAGGCCTTTTAGGGCTTGAACTGAACTCATTAACTGATCATTAACCAATGAAATGTCTGTAGAAAGGGAATGACATGTATGTTCTGCCTATAGCAACCAGGCACCAGCTGGACTTTCCAGATGGTCTTTAAAGGCAGACCTGTATAGAGGGCATTTCAGTAGTCTTGTCTTGAGATAATAATAGCATGGATTCGTGTAGTCAGGTTGGCAGAGTCAAGGTAGAGAGCCATCTTCTGGGCTAAATGAAGCTGGTAGAATGCCTTTTCTCATCCATATTAACTTGCTTCTTCAATAATAGTGCTGGATCCAGTATAACCACTAGGCTCTTCTGTGTCCGCTGGACTACATCAAAGGTAGGAAGCACAATGTCCCTCAAGACCCTAACCCTCCCAACCAGAATTACCCGTGTCTTTTCAGGATTCAGTTTCAGCTTGTTTACCATTGAGGAAGCACCTTGCTCAAAATACATTTCCCATCTGTAGAATTTCCATCCTGCTAGATGAAGAGGGAGTGCAAGCAACAGCTTTGCCCCTTCTACTTGCAGGTGTGTTACTATGCCTCTTCACTCAACTGACAGAAAGTATTATGTTAGCCTCTTTTTCTGTCCTCCTTGCCCCCACCTGCAAAGAATCCAAGCTGCCCATCAGTGTGTACCTGTGGCTCTGATGGAGTGATCAGTGCTCACCAGGTATCCCTGCTAGAGTTTATCCATGGCTGCTTAGCAATAGACATAGACCAGAGAATAAAATAACTCACACAAATAGGTGTGAGTAGAGATGGGCATGAACAGCAATACAAACTAAAAAAAGCCACAAACAGCCCAATCAGCTGTTTGCAAACAAGCTGTTCATGAGGCCCCATTCTAAACGAACAGGCAGTCATTGCAAGCCTCATTCATTGCTGTTCATTGCTGTTCATCAAGCCAGACAGTCTGGCACCTGCAATCAATTCCCTTGGCAACTTAGGCAAGGATTGCCTGAACTCTGTCTGAACTCCTGCTGTTGCCCTGGAAACCCCAATCTAAGCCCAGTTTAGCTTGACAGGCAGGTCTTCCTTTCAAGTGTGGAGCTCCAAATTTGTTACAAGGAAGCAAAGAGCGGGAGGGGGCTCCCAGCTCTGGTTTTGCAGACAGTGGAGAGGGAGAGACAGTTGCTGTTGGCATTTTGAGAGAGAGACAGGGAGAGTGGATTGGAGCTTGAATTCTCTTTGTGTGTGGTGGGATAGGGATCTACCTCTTCAAGTTCCAGGGCTGCTGCCAGGCTCTGGGCTAAGCTATTATTTATTACTGGTACCTTTCCTGTTGCCTGCTCAGGTAAGGTTTCTGGGAGTGGTGTGGTAGGGATCTACCCCTTCAAGTTCCAGGGCTGCTGCCAGGCTCTGGGGCCAAGCTATTATTTATTATTGGTACATTTCCTGCTGCCTGCTCAGGTAGGGTTTCTGGGAGTGGTGTGGTAGGGATCTTAATGGCTGGAAGAGAACAACGAACATGTTCGTGAACAGGTCATGTTTGTCAATATTCGTTGTTCGTTGTTCGTGGATGGCAATGAAAAACGAACACCATGTTCAGGTTTTTTTTTCTGTTCGTCCCTATGTCTAGGTGTGAGTCATGCACATGTAAGGATCAGAAAGCTCTCCCAAAGCCATTGATACTGCAGTGATTTACAAAAAGTAGAACTGATGTCTTTAGAAATACAAATTGGTGTTATCCTACTTGGTAGAATCATTGGCAAACTGTTCTGGTTAAAAGATAACCCTGTCAGATATCTGCTGAGTCACTCCCTTCCCTCTTTCCCTTTGTTGCTGTCCAGAAACTGATACCAGACAGCAAGAAGCTAGAACAACTAAAAGATGAAAAGGTTTCTGACATTCACAAATGCTGAAAATAATTCTGTTTAGATCTGGAGCATTAAACAAAATTTATGACTTAAATAAAATACCTTGAGACAGACTTTCTCCTTTTCAATTTAATTCTGTTGAAGGCCAATTGGATTACAAAGAGGTGTTTTCCTAAACTGGAGAAATTTACTGTAGGAAAAAAGGGGTGAAGCTATCTATTACACATGTGCCTAGTAAATCAACTTGTTGAGTTCTGTATAGAACATTAGGCTGAAAAATAACAACCAGTCGTTAAGATGGTATGAAACTCCTGTTTATTTTTCCAGCCTCAGACGAATATGGCTGCCCCTTGGAATTATTCTGAAAAATATACTTCCGTTTGCAGAAGGGAAAGTTTAGATCCTGTTTCTCACTTCTATTGAGAGACCTATAGTGCAGGATTATACTCTTCTATCCTGTTGACTTCCCTTGACTTAGTATGATATAACTCTGTTTAGGATTGTTGCCTGTTAGTTACCTTTATTTGGATTCTCTATTCTGTTTTAAAATATTTTAGGCATGGTTATTAAAATATTTTAGGCACAGAAATTGTATATATATCCAGGTACTTGAACAGATTTAGATACTATCTCATGTTTAAAAAGATATTTGAGTCTTTTTAATCAACTCCCTTCTGCTCATGCTGCCTTCAGAACCTTAATTTGTACTGTACAGCATAGAAGGTTACATTAAAGGGCCTATCAGTTAGCTTGGCAGAATGGATTTCCTGTTGAGTTTAACAAATGTGAGCATTATATTGGCGCAAATGGTGCATTTGGTCAGAACCCGGTTCTAATATTTACCTACTGACTCAAACTACAGGCCACTTCATTTATGAACAACCGGAGCCTCCCAGTTCAACAAGAACTACCGTAAACAGCCAACTGGGCGGAAACTACATATACAAATTCAAACTGTATTTTTCGTGCAAAGTGCTTTGTGCAATAAATAGCAATACAGTAGAAAAATTCATACAACAATAATTAATACAAGCTTCGTGATCTGTATCAATACTAATACATATACAAAAACCTTCACACTCAAATGAGTTTAATACAATAAATACATTAAACAGCAGGATAGCGCGGCAGGTAAAAATCTAGAAAGACCACCAGTCCAATCTCATATAGGGAGTAATAAAGCCAATTAGTATAATTGCCGACGGGATGCTGCGAAGCAACTTTCTCCAATACCCGTTTCGTGTGTCTTCCTCTTGGGCAATTGTCTGGTGAAACTAGAAAACGCCTGCGCTTACACAGCCATGCAGTCAATCAATGAATGAAGATCAAGATATACAGTTTGAATTTGTATATGTAGTTTCCGCCCAGTTGGTTGTTTACGGAACTTCATTTATGAAGCAGTGAGACACCAAACTCTGCTGAACTTCCTCCTCCAAAGATTTTAGAGAACTTATTAAAGCCTGGACCCTCCAACTTCAGCCTAAATCCTTGTATTAGTTTTATAATAAAACAGTCTCCTTTTGCCTGGGCAGACCTTGCCATCTAGACTGAGCTTTCCCACTTGCCTAGCCTTACTCCATGACTGCTGATGCTTTTAAAGGGTGGATAACACAGAGGCACTGTCTTTTACCATCTAGGTTGAGTTTTCCTACCTGCTCAGCCCCAACCCTTAGCTTTGTTTGAATTGAATATCATTTTGGGGCTAATCCCACAGGATGTTTTGGAGAAAAGCAGTTGAAAGCAGTTAACAGAAAACGGACCGATTACTTCATAAGGCTTGGAAGTTATGTCAAAATTAAGCTGCAAACTCTTTTATCACCCCCAAATCCATCAACTCCATGTAAACTTTAGACTGAAGTACATATTATAGTATAATTGTATGAAATTTAAGCAGATTATTTGATGCTGTCAGAATGGTGAGTGACGTATGATATGCAAAGGAAGGAAAGTGTAATTATATTCCATTTAATAGCAACCCCCTGCAAATCTTATGCAGCATCATAGGAAATCGCAGTACATCCAATTCAGTTATGAAAATTAGCTAACTGTCTTTGTGATAAAAATGCTTATATACAAAAGAAAAAATGAGGAGTTATTTTTATTGCAAGCCTAATCTTTTCAGAGCTCAAGAGAGCAGTGTTAATGGCTTCTAAGGAAAGTTATAATTATGGCTGCATTTATCGTAGACTTCAGATGAATAGCACAATATTAAATTGTATCTGGAGTCTTTTAAATAGTCAACAAGGGGAAATGTAAGGGTTTATTTTAAAATAGGAATAGACATTTAATTTTTTTTTTTACCTCATAGGAGAAAAAGATACTGGGAACATTAGAAAATCTTTAGTAGCATTTGCTTCTATGTTTAAGTATGCTAAAATTATCAGAACGTCACTTTTTCATGATTAATGGTAGAGATATTCTCATAGGAATAGATTTCTTCGATGCTTTCCTGCACTCTTCATAATAATTTAACATAGTTGTGTTTATCCTGTGGCTCAGAAAGAGCCACATTTACAATTACCATAAACTGAAAGAGCCATTGACTATTCTACACCCTGTGCACTACGCCACTAAACACACACACATAAAAATATAACATACAGGTATGAATACAATATGTATAACTGTAAGCTTTTTAATTACTAAAGTACCTCCCACCAGTGCTGAACATCATTGACCAGCCCTTGTTTATCTGGAATGAGGGGAAAGATTTTCTTCTCTGCCTGCTTGCTTTCTCCTCAGTATATGGCACAGCAGGTCAGTCAAGAGAGTGAAATTGTCAAGATGTCCAGAACAAGCTGGAGAGCAAGCTGGCCATGGAGAAAGGGGAGTAAAACCACTACCCCTCTGTGACCAGCTTGTTCTTTTCCTGATTGGCTGAGGTAGTGGTGGTAATACTTTATATTCTCCACAGCCAACTTGCTTTCTATTTGGCAGCCACCCGGCTGCTGGGATGAGATTGCAAAGGCTGTGGCAGAAGGTCAGTGGCAGTTGGAGAGGATGGGAACCTTATTTCCATCAATGCATGAATTCCACAGCTGGAGGAGGCTTATTTATTTATTAAAACATTTTTACCCCACCTTTCCTTCTGATTCAAGGTGGTTTACAATAACAAAAATATTTAAAATTAAAACAAAATAAAACAGCTACCAAATCCCTCCTTCCCCTCTCTGAAAGGTGCCTGCCATTCAACCCTCCTCAAAAGTCCTGGCAAACAGGCAAGAGTTGCAGTATCTCTTGAGAATCTGCAAGGTGGGAGCTCCCCTCCTCACCTTTTCAGAGAGTCCATTCCATAGAATAGGAGCCAAAGTGGACAAATTTCAGTTTGTGGTTGATGCCATACGGTCCACCATAAGAGATGGGATAGCCAACAGATGGCTGCCTACAGACTGTAATTAAGCACAGGGAGATATAGAAGGAGATGGCCCATCAAATATGTGCATCCCAGATTGTGAAGGGCTTAAAGGTCACAGCCAGTACCTTGGATTGAACTCAGAAGCACACTGGCAGCCAATGTAGCTGTTTCAAAATGGGTAAAATATGGATAAAATTGGTAAAATGGCTAGCCCCTGACAATAGCCTGGTTGCAACATTCTGAACCAGTTATAGTTTCCTGGTAGTTTTCAAGAGCACCCTTGCAACTTATCCATTCCCCAGCCCCTCTGATGGGTGCACATTAAGGTGCAATCTATCAGGTGCAAACCAACTGTGAACCATGAGCCCTAATGGACACTGGTCTTGCCCACTTTCCTGAAACATGGGGCGGATGCCACGTTGAGAAATAGTGCTCAGAAGAACCACAGAAGGCATATCAAAGAGCCACATGTTGCTTCCATGCCAATGAGTATCACTGATCCATAGGTTGCATCATTTGACTCCTTTCTGATAAGTAAGGAAGCTCGCTGTGACTGAGGAAGCTTTGCTTCAGCAGAGGAAAACAAGTTTACTTCTGCTTAGTAGAGGGCAGCTTGAAGGATTGAGACTTACATATAGAGAGAAGTAAGGCTAAACATTTGTTTGTTAAGCTCCCAAATGAAACCAAACATCCCAAAGTATTATTGACATTAAAATCTTCTTATATTTTATGCATCTTCAAGAAGTGCAAACAAAACATTTCTACAAGCTCTGATATGAATTACTTTGACAAAAGTACTATATGATATATAAGGCTGGCACCCAGTAGGAGATGCAGGCCTCGAAATGGGTGTCACTGTCAGTCCATGTGATGTGACATCACTTCCAGGAAAACCCAGAAGTCACATCACATCATGCTAGAAATCACCAAAAACTATGTTAAAACCATAGAGTTGTTGGTGATTCCTAAAGCGATGTGACATCACTTTTGTTTTCCCCAGAAGTGATATTACATTGTGCAGGATGACAGTGTTTTTTTTTTTTTAAAATCTTCCACCACCTGAAGGGGTGGCAGCAGGAAGTACAGGTTGCCAGTAGGAGGTCTTCCACCAACCCAAATGGCATGTAGACCACCTACAAAAAGGCTTGATAATTCATCTACTTGTTACTAAGTTTGTAAAGCTAACAAACCAATGCAGATATGCACCAAGCCATGCAAAAAAGGAGTGAAAGTCAAATGGGAGAATTTGGCTGCAAGTTCAGAGATAAGTGAACTAAGAAGCTGAAAGGGTTTTTTTTACCAGTTGAAGTAAAGCTACAGATCTATGTATGCATGTCTTCCTTGATGTTGAGGGAACATTTTAAAAAGTTTGATCCGCTAAAAATGTTCTGTCCTTTGCTGGAGGCGCTATATTAATAAGTCTCCCACTGTGAGTTACTAAATGATCTCGCCTGTATCTCAGCAGTACTTTGCTCAGCTACCAGTATGTTATCTTTTCCCACTTAAAATCCATAGTCTTCAAAACAGTTCTCACTCTCCCTGGACTAGCATATTTCTGGTATGATATCAGTAACATATATCAAGTTTATTTCTGGGTCATTTTTTCCTGATCTGTATGTGGGATGGATTTCCTGTTCTAGTTTTCATTTGAGGAAAATAGGTTCTAACCAGGGACTTGAACCACGGCAAATTTGGATTCATTTCTGGTTCAGTGGTAATTTTTAATTCTCCAGTTCAGTTCCAGTTCAGACACTAACTTCTTAGTGAGTTGGTAACACTATTAGATACACAATTACTAAAATGGTTCAATTTTTGTCTTTTGCAAAGCAAATGTGCTTTTTCTATAATTGCTGATGGAATTACTTTTCATAGTATTTTCAGCAGCGTGGCTGTATATGCGCACAACAGCATACTCCTTGCAGAGTAACACTACTATCACAAGTCATGCTGAATTGCATCTCTTTGATCATCTGTTCATGGACTAGTTTTAAAACATCTCTGGGGAACTGTTCTCTATATATGCTTAATATAAATATTTAATAGATGTGACTGTATTAGCAGTACTATCTGTATTATCAGTGGTCATGCTACAGCTCTGTTTCGCAGAAATTCCATTATTTAAAACATTAAGATCAATTGCATTCAGAAGTGTTTCTCAGTGACCTGCTTCTCAGCAAATAATTTTTACATGTTTAACATACTGCATATTAACTCCTTATATAGCTTTTCCCAGAGAAGTAGCAAAGACAACATTCAAAGAAAGAAGGTTATTCATGACCTGCTTAATTTCATGATGCATTTTGCATGGAGAGTAATATTCTTTTGAATATTAGTTGTTGTAGATTTTCTTGGCTGTATGGCCGTGGTCTTGGCATTGTAGTTCCTGACGTTTCGCCAGCAGCTGCGACTGGCATCTTCAGAGGTATCGCACCGAAAGACAGAGATCTCTCAGTGTCAATGTGTGGAGAAGATGTTAGCAGGTAATTTATATCTACTCAAGAAGGTGGGTTTTGGCTGAGTCATCCTGTAAGAGTTTCACAGGGTGTGGAATGCTAATGGGAGAAAGCTTCACTGTATCCTGAGGAGGTTCTTTTGCATCTGGATTGGTGCTTGATATGCTAATCTTATCTGCAGGGTATTGTAAGATGTAGAGTATTTTGTTAGTCTGGTGTTTTTCAGGAGTGGAAACTATGCCCTATTCATTCTTAAACTCTCTTCTTTCCTGTTGAAATTGTGCTTATGCTTATGAATTTCAATGGCTTCCCTGTGCAATCTGACAAAGTAGTTGGATGTGTTGTCCAGTATTTTAGTATCCTGGAATAAGATAAAGTGTCCTGTTTGAGTTAGGCTATGTTCAGCCACTACTGATTTTTCTGCATGGCCAAGTCTGCAGTGTCTTTCATGTTCTTTTATTCTTGTCTGGATGCTACGCTGTGTAGTCCCAATGTAAACTTGTCCAAAGCTTCAGTTTATGCGGTATACTCCTGCAGAGGTGAGGGGGTCTCTACAGTCTTTTGCTAATCATAGCATCTGATGTATTTTTCTGGTGGGTCTGAATACTGTTTGTAGGTTGTGCTTTTTCATAATTTTTCCCATCTGATCAGTGATTCTTTTGATATATGGCAAAAACACTTTTCCTGTGGGGGACTATTTTTCCTTAGTTTTTTGATTTAGACTTGGTTTAAGTACTCTTCTGATTTCATTTCTGGAGTAGCCATTTGCTTGAAGTTTGTGGTTTAGATTATTAATTTCCTCATTGAGAAAGTGTGGTTTCTCATATCCGTCTTGCATGGTCTACTAATGTTTTCATTATGCCTCTTTTCTGTTGAGGGTGGTGACTAGAGTTTTTGTGTGAGTACCGATCTTTGTGAGTTGGTTTCCTGTAGATCTTGTGACCTAATTGAAAGTTTGCTTTGTGGATGACCAAGGTATCTAGAAATGGGAGTTGCTTCTCTAGATTAAGAGCATTATGTCAGTCTGGAATACTTTTGTATGTGCTGCTCTATATTTGGTGTATATGGAGTTCTCATAAGAGTCCTGTAGTTAGCAGTTCTACAAATAGATGTGTTCTCGGCCAGATCAAATTTGAAGAATTTATAGAATGTTTGACCCCTATCAATAATTGATTTAAATGTGTAAAAAACATACTTAATGAGGGTTTTTAATACCCTATTTCCAATTTTTTAATATAAGCAACACATGATGATAATTTTCAGGAAAAAAGCTAAAGTAGGGCAGGAGAGGGAGCTTAAAAGTAGGGTAGGAAAGAAAGCTTAGTTTGAAACAATGTGTGGAAAAAACCTGATTATTTTAATAATCACTTTGTTATTTTTCTTGAGGCCTCTGTATTTCTTTCTGGCTAGTCTAATAGAAGATTGTCTTCCCTGAACTGTTTGTTTGATTCATTTTTGTAAACTTTGTTTGCAGTTTCCAAGTTCATAAGCTAGTTGCTGAACTATCTGCAGTATCAACAGTGTCACAGTTCTTTGTTTCCTTTGGCCTTGGTTTTTACTAATTTCTACACCATGACCCTGCAAATCTTTTTTTAAAAAAAACCAAACCATGTTCTCTTATTCTATTTTAGAAGGCGGAAACTATGCTTCTCATATAACTACCCAGGAAGGCCTGGCCAAAATTAAAAAGTATTTATGAATCAGTTTAAAAAGCTAAACACTATCTTACTCAATCTACTAACAAAGCAGAGTTCATAACTGTCCTATCTTTTAAAATATAATCTTTTTAACCTCCAGTCTCTTATTTTTCAAGAAGGATCCCTAAGGAAGGAAGGAAGGAATGAAGGACGAACTTACCCTGTTTAGATGAGGTAGGAATGGCAAGAAGGAAATATAATACCAACCAAGGAAAAACAATAATCTTCCACACTGAAGCCTTGTTACTGGACAAGACTTGTTGCTTGTTAGTAAGCAACAAGCTTTTCCTTTAGCAATCAGAGTATTACTAGACTTAGGTTCTAGTTACGAGTCATTCTTGCTCTTCCTCTTTTTTCATTAGATCTTTCTTCATTGGATCCAAAGTACGTTTTCTGCTGATTCTTCTTCCACTGCTGATCCCTGATCAGTATTTTTAATTCTTCATTACGAAAACATTGAAAGGCATTTTATTTCATTAGGTATTTTTTAAAAAATTATATAAAACTACAGAGAAGTGCATGATTTCATATTTTTGTCATGATTTTTTCCCTATATAGTTCTTATTTTAGGAAAACAAAGTCTATACATCATTACTCTGCAGGTCCTTTTCTCAAGGTTCCAAATGTTTAACTTTTTTGACTAATACATAAATTCTTTTAAAACAAGTCTATAAAGAGATCAAAAATATATGTAATAGTGAAGATTTAACAAAATATCTACACTAAGTATATAAGTACACAAGAAGAGTGCTGTTTTCACATGCACCCCGGGCGATCGTGCAAACTCACAGCATGAAGCGTCTTCCTAGCACGATCTCCTGACACGATCCCCTTTAATGATATGAGTGACGTCAGAAAAAGTGCCATTAAATTGGATCATGCCGGGAAATCACACTAGGAAGATGTTTTTATGCTGTGAGTTTCTCATGATCTTCTGGGCATGTGGTCATGTGAAAATGGCCGAGATCAGACCAGTGGTCCATCTAGTTCAGTATCCTGGTTCACACAGAGGCCAAAATAGTTGCACCAGAGTGCCAACAAATAGACTGTAGAGGTCAAGGTCTTCTCGAGGTGTTGCCTTTGTATAGGAAAGTTCATTCAATGTCTTCTGTGCTGTCCCACATGGGGCACATGCAGGCCAGCCATAGCTGTTTTAAAAGTTCCTGACAGTGTGAGGCATTCTTCTTTCCTTGGCGCATTTTTTCAGCAATAGCAAGTATAAAGAAAAGGGGGAGCACCTCTCTCCACTGGTTCTTCCTTCGTTGTTGCTGAAGAAGGACATCACTCTTCCTCTCTCATCTCCTGAAAAGTAAAACAAAAAGTTAATAAGAAGGCTAAAGCTAAGTCCAAGCATAAGTACAAACTTTCATACATTACCAGTTTATAATTGTGATTAAGAGCAATAGGACTTTAACCTGGAGAACTGGGTTTGATTCCCCATTCCTCCACTTGAAGCCAGCTGGGTGACCTTGGATCAGTCACAGCTCCCTCAGCCCCACCCACCTTACAGGGTGATTATCATGAGGATAATAATAACACACTTTATAAACTGCTCTGAGTGGGTGTTAAGTTGTCCTGAAGGATGGTATATAAATCTAATGTTGTTATTCTTTCCTCAAATAAATACAAGTCCTGTCATGGAAGTCAGAAGTCTCTTCTCCATTGGTTCCAATAGAGGTGTTAGAGTCAATGCCTGTTCATAAGACTCTCTCACCCACTCCACATCCCTCAAGACTCTGTTTGTGTCCCGATACAGACTCACACTGGCAACATGCAAGGGAAAACTCCCAAGTTGTCCGAGCAGGGCAGCACCCAGTTCCAAGGTTCAGGCACCAACTGGGCACACTCACGGCTTCAAGTCCAAAGGGGGATTCCAAAAACACATCCACAGGAACAGGCCAAGGTCAGGGACAAGAGAATCAATTCCAAACACAGCAGCAAGGTCAGTAGGGAGCGGACTCGTTGCTTCCACGCAGCCACTCCCTCTTTGGCTGCTTTTAAGCCTCACAGTGCTCAGCACCTGCCAGCTATCTCAGTCCTGCTCCTGCGAGCACTCATCATCACTAATGATGCTGGGCAGGTGCTGTGCTGCTAGCCTGGCACTGCGCCTTCTGGCTTGGAGGGCTCTTCTAGCCCTCCTCTGGCAGCGCTCCCGAGGCTCTGGTGATGAAGGGGGAGAGCTGGCCTGCACCTGGCTTTCTGTTGCCAGCCCAGGGCTGGGAAGCTGAGGAACCAATGTGCTGGGACCTGGCTGTGGATCAGTATCTGAGCCTTCAGAGCCTGCCTCCTCCTGCAGTGCCTCTGCCACTGGCTGTGGATCTGGGTCAGGTTCACCAGCTGCCTCTTCCTCAGAGGAGTCCTCTGAGTCTCTCTGCTCCACTGGGCCAGGTTGGTCCATGACATCATCCCCCTCCCTATGGGTCCCCTCCCCATCTGAGCGAGGACCCGGCTTTTGCGGATATGCCTGATGAAACCGACGGAGCAGGGCTGGGGCATGGATATTACAGGCGGGTTCCCATGACTGTTCCTCAGGTCCATACCCTTTCCAGTCAACTAGGTATTGGAGGCATCCCCGTCGCCATCGGGAGTCCAGAATCTGTGCGACCTCATATTCCTCATGTCCCTGTACCATGACCGGTGGTGGCGGGGCTGCAGAGGGGCGTGCAGGATCTGGAGGGGAAACTGGGACTAGCAGGGAACGATGAAAGACAGGGTGGATCCGAAGTGCCGGTGGAAGTTGTAACCGGTAGGCCACTGGATTGATTTGGTCTATGATGGGGAATGGGCCTATGAATCTGGCGTCCAGTTTTCGGGATGGTCGCAGGCTCTTTAAATGCCAGGTCGAGAGCCAGACCTGATCCCCAACCTTCAGGGTCTCCCCTGGTCGCCGTTTCCGGTCAGCAGCTGCTTTATATGCTTGTTTGGCCTGCTGTAACTGTTCCTGGAGGACTTGATGGAGGGCTTGAAGCTCCTGGACAAGATCATTAGCCGATGGGACCATTGAATCGGGTGCGACTGGAGGGAAGAACCGGGGGTCGTAGCCGTAGTTGGCCATGAACGGTGTGTGGTGGGTGGAGGAGTGTACTGCGTTATTGTAAGCAAATTCTGCCAAGGGCAACAATGCCCCCCAGTTATCCTGTTGATGGTTGACATGACACCGTAAGTACTGTTCGAGCGTGGCATTCGTACGTTCGGTTTGGCCATCCGACTGTGGGTGGTATGCTGAGGAGAGGTGTACTTGGGTCCCTAGGAGGGAGTGTAGGGCACGCCAAAACCGCGAGGTGAACTGGACTCCTCTATCCGAAATCAGGTGAGCAGGCAGTCCATGGAGTCGGAAAATGTTATGCAAATATAGCTGGGCCGTTTCACGAGCAGAGGGAAGGCCTGTACAGGGAATAAAATGTGCCATCTTTGTGAGTAGATCCACTGCCACCAGGATGCTTGTGTGGCCATTAGATCTGGGGAGATCAGTGATGAAATCCATAGACAGAGCTTGCCAAGGTCCTGCAGGAGTTGGCAATGGTTGTAGCAGGCCAGGAGGTTTTCCAGGCTGGTCTTTGGCCCGTCGGCAGGTCTCACATGAAGCCACATATCGAGAGACATCGACTTGGACCCGAGGCCACCAAAACTCTCGAGTCAATAGGTGTAGGGTCTTGTGCCGCCCAAAGTGTCCAGCTGGTTTGGCATCATGCATCAGATGTAGAATTTCTGACCGTAAAGGTCCTAATGGTACATAGACCCTGCCACGGTGGGTGAGCAGCCCCATCTGCTCCGCAAAGTCAGTACGTACTGTTCCCAGGGAGTCCTGGAGTGCCTGAAGTTGTTTCATTGCAAAGGGATCTCATTGTTGCTGTGTCTTTATCCTCTCTCTGAGAGGTGGCATGGGTTGCACCGCTGCAAAGCTATCCGGTGGCAAGATAGTAGCTAGTGGTCATTCCCGTGTCAGTGGGGCAGCATACTCAGGCTTCCTGGAGAGGGCGTCTGCCCGCTTATTTTGCGAGCTTGGAATATAAGAAACAGTGAAATTAAATCTGGAAAAAAACAGAGACCATCGAATCTGTCTTTGATTCAGCTGCCGCGCTGTCTGTAGGTGCTCCAGATTGCGGTGATCTGTACGAACCTGAACAGGGTGACGAGCGCCCTCCAGGTGATGACGCCACACTTCAAATGCAACTTTAATAGCCAATAGCTCCCGCTCCCAGATGGTGTAATTTTGCTCGGCTGGTGTGAGCTGCCTGGAGTAGAAGGCACATGGTTGCACGGTCTTGGTAGTCATCCCTTGCTGCAATAACACTGCTCCAATAGCTGTGCTGGAGGCATCTGTCTCAACTACAAAGGGCAGGCTAGGATCTGGGTACCTCAGGAGTGGTTCAGTGGCAAAGTGGGTCTTCAAATTTTGAAAGGCCTGTTGAGCTTCTGGTGTCCAGTGAAACGGCTCTTGGGGGCTTAACAGCCTTGTCTGAGGTACTGCTAGGGAGGCAAACTCAGGAATAAATTGTCTGTAGTAGTTTGCAAATCCAAGGAAACATTGAACATCTTTACGATTGCGCGGTGCTTGCCAGGATAGCACGGCTTGGACTTTCTGGGGGTCCATAGCAATCCCTTGAGGGGAAATCTGGTGTCCCAGAAATTCTACAGATGTGAGGTCAAAGGCACATTTTTCAAGTTTGGCATAAAGGCCATGTTGTCGGAGCCGATGCAGAACCACACGCACATGCTTAGTATGGCTTGCTGCATCCTGAGAATAGATTAGGATGTCATCTAAATAAATTATGAGGAACTTATCAAGGAGATCTCGGAATATATCATTCATCAAACGCTGGAAGACAGCGGGCGCATTACACAAACCAAAGGGCATTACCAGGTACTCAAACTGGCCGTATCTGGTGGCAAAAGCGGTTTTCCACTCATCGCCCGGACGTATGCGCACCAGGTTGTAGGCACCACGGAGATCCAGCTTTGTATACACCTTGGCTCCCCTCAGACGCTCTAGCAGCTCTGGAATAAGGGGAAGGGGGTAACGGTCCCTTATGGTGATCTTGTTGAGTGCCCGATAATCATTACATAGCCGCAACTCCCCGCTTTTCTTTTTTACAAACAGGACAGGAGCAGAAGTGGGTGAGGCAGAAGGACGAATGAATCCCCTCTGTAGATTTTTAGTCAGGAAATCCCGGAGGGCCACAAGTTCCGGCTCCGATAGGGGATATAGCCGACCTGCTGGTAAAGGGGCTCCAGGCATCAGATTGATGGCACAATCATATGGTCGATGGGGTGGTAACTGATCAGCTCCTTTTTCCTCAAATACATCCCGGAGATCTGTGTATTTTTCTGGGAGGCCTGGCAATGCTGGGTAGGTAGCTGCCCCCAGGGCAGCTGGGTGAAGCTTATGTGGGCATGGGTCTTCAAACTGTAATTCCTGTTTAGTCCAATTGATGATTGGATTGTGGAGTTCCAACCAAGACATCCCCAACACAATGGGAAAATGAGGCATTGTAGCTATATCAAAACAAAGGCGTTCCTGGTGACGTTGCAACTGTAGGAGCAGCGGTTCAGTTTCCTGTGTGATGGGCCCCGAACGCAGTAGTCGGCCATCAATGGTCTCCACTAAGCTGGGTGTCCTTTTAGGTTTCAAGGGGATTCGATGCTGGGTAGCGAACTGGGCGTCCATATAACACTGGGATGCACCAGAATCTATCATTGCGTACACCAAGAGCCAACGTGCATCTGGCAACTGCAGCCTTACTGGCATCAGAAGGTGTCGAGGACCGCTGGGTAGGTCTTCGGTTCCGGCGACATGCCACCCCTCTGATGACCTGTGTTGGGATGAGGCTTGGGGTTGGTTGCTGGTGGTAGGACGGTTTTCCTTCTCTGGACAGCAACTGGCATAATGCCCCACACCTCCACAGTACAGGCAGAGATTCAGAACATGGTGTCTGATTTTCTCTTCTTCGGATAAGTGAGGATGAGTAGTCCTCATTCTTGGGGACCCTCCTTCCCTCTCTTGCCTACCAGGAGCACCATCCCCCACGGGAGCAGGGAGAGACCAGCATGTTTTCTGCCGTGGCCAGGCCGCTTCCTGTGCCTGTTTCCGACTCTCCAACCGTCCATCAGTCCTCAGGCACAGTAAGATTAATGCCTGGAGAGTCACAGGCCGCTCCACCCTGGCCACCTCATCTAGTACCTCTTCAGACAACCCCTCAAGGTACTGGTCTATTAGGGCAGCTTCATTCCAACCCAGGTCCAGAGCTATCAGCTGAAACTCTGTTGTATAGGTGGCCACTGTTCCCTTCCCCTGCTTGAGGTTCCTAATACGCCGGTTAGCCTTCTCAGCCTTCAAAGGGTTGTCAAATATCATGCTCAGGTGAGTCACAAAGTCAGCAAAGTTATTTAACAGGGATGAGTCAGCAATCAGCAGTGGAGTAGCCCATCTGGCTGCCTGCCCCTTTAAGAGGCTCAAAATGAAGCACACCTTCGTTCTCTCGTTGGGAAAGTCATGATCACGAAGTTCTATATACAATTTACATTGAGCAAGGAAAGCAGGAAATTCTTCTATGTCTCCAGCAAACTTTTCTGGCACACTCACAGGGCATTTTCCCCGTGGGGGCGTGGAGCGGGCTGTTAGTTGCTGTTGAATTGCAGCCAAAGCTTGGGTGAGCTGCGTTATCTGAGCCTGTAACACCTGGCTTTGTGTAGCCATAGCAACGGGGCCGGCAGCCTCCTCCATCCCCCAGCTGGAGGAATGTGAATTGGTGTGGGGTGGAAGCAAACTGTCCCGATACAGACTCACACTGGCAGCATGCAAGGGAAAACTCCCAAGTTGTCCGAGCAGGGCAGCACCCAGTTCCAAGGTTCAGGCACCAACTGGGCACACTCACGGCTTCAAGTCCAAAGGGGGATTCCAAAAACACATCCACAGGAACAGGCCAAGGTCAGGGACAAGAGAATCAATTCCAAACACAGCAGCAAGGTCAGTAGTGAGCGGACTCGTTGCTTCCACGCAGCCACTCCCTCTTCGGCTGCTTTTAAGCCTCACAGTGCTCAGCACCTGCCAGCTATCTCAGTCCTGCTCCTGCGAGCACTCATCATCACTAATGATGCTGGGCCGGTGCTGTGCTGCTAGCCTGGCACTGCACCTTCTGGCTTGGAGGGCTCTTCTAGCCCTCCTCTGGCAGTGCTCCCGAGGCTCTGGTGATGAAGGGGGAGAGCTGGCCTGCACCTGGCTTTCTGTTGCCAGCCCAGGGCTGGGAAGCTGAGGAACCGATGTGCTGGGACCTGGCTGTGGATCAGTATCTGAGCCTTCAGAGCCTGCCTCCTCCTGCAGTGCCTCTGCCACTGGCTGTGGATCTGGGTCAGGTTCACCAGCTGCCTCTTCCTCAGAGGAGTCCTCTGAGTCTCTCTGCTCCACTGGGCCAGGTTGGTCCATGACAGTTTGCTTCTGTCTGTCTCCAAAGTGGACATCTTATAATGAGAAGAGGCATTCTTGTTATTACTAGAAATGGGCACGAACAGAAAAAAACCGAACATGATGTTCGTTGTTCGTTGCCATCCACGAACATGGCCCTGTTCACGAACATGTTTGTGGTTGGCTGTTGGTGGGGGCCAGCAGGCTCTCCTCCAGCCATCATCCAAGTCAAGATCCCTACTGCACCACTCCCAGAAACCTTACTTTAGCAGGCAGCAGGAAAGGTACCAATAATAAATAATAGCTTGGCCCAGAGCCTGGTAGCAGCCCTGGAACTTGAAGAGGTAGATCCCTATCCCACCACACACAAAGAAAATTCAAGCTCCAATCCACTCTCTCTATCAAAATGCCAACAGCAACTCTCTCCCTCTCCACTGTCTGCAAAGTCAGAGCTGGGAGCCCCCCCACCCCGTCTTTGCTCCCTTGTTGTAACAAATTTGGAGCTCCACACTTGAAAGAAAGACCTGCTTATCAAGCTAAATTGGGCTTAGATTGGGGTTTCCAGGGCAACAGCAGGAGTTCAGACAGAGTTCAGACAATCCCTGTCTAATTTGCCAAGGGAATTGATTGCAGGTGCCAGCCTGTCTGGCTTGATGAACAGCAACGAATGAGGCTTGCAACGACTGCCTGTTCATTTAGAATGGGGTCTCATGAATGGCTTGTTCGTGAACAGCAGATTGGGCTGTTCATGGCTTTTTTTTTGTTCCTATTGCTGTTCATGTCCATCTCTAGTTATTACCACCATGGCCTCCTTCTCCCATATTCAGACCTGTTGCTTGCCAGGAGCCTAAATGGCAGCTGAAACTTGGCTTGTTGGAGCGGATGGACCACAGCTACCACATCCATTACTATCAGTGCTATTGGAACTGATATTCTCCTTATGGTTCACTGGGCCACTTGTTCAATGAATTTGGCTATGAGGACTCTCCTCATCATTACTCTTCTCATTATTATGTAGACTTCGATGGACATCACCATTGCTATTTACTGTCTGTTGGAAACACAGCTGCATTACTATCAGCCACCTTCCTGTGCAGAAAACAACTCTGATTTGTCTTCAGGGGATCAAGAAGTGTCCCTGGAACCACATGCTAAAGGCCTCCATGGTTCCAACTCGGAACTGGATGTTGATTAGAGCCTACATCTTCAGACCTAGTGGCTGAAGTTCCTGCTGAATCCCCACCAATATATCAAGCAGCTTATGCATATGGCCAGGTCTTTGTATATTAAGGTCCTCTGCTCTTCCAGCTACCAAACCCATGTTCAAAGTACTTCATTCAGAGTCCCATTCTCTTCCCAGTAATGCAGGGATTACTGAAATACCTATATTTCCAGTGTGGACTCTTGTCTTTGCAGTACATTTTCCTTCCATTCAGCCTTTAGTCTGCCCTTGGGGTCTTTACAAAAATGCTAATGGTAGTTGACTGGCTGGTCATGGCCTCATCTAGAAACATGCTATCTGCCCATATTCCACTAATCCTGGATACCCTCTGGGACCTAGGCCTGCAGATGAAGTAAGAAAAATCTATTCTGACCCGTACTCAATATGTAACCTTTGTTGGCATAGTACTAGACTCTGTTAACATAAGAACATAAGAAGAGCCTTGTTGCATCAGAGTAGTGAGCCATCTAGTCCAGCATCCTGTCTCACACAATGGTCAACTGGTTACTCTGGACGGCAAACAACAGGAAACCTTCCCTGAGGTTGCTTCCTGGCGCTGGTATTCAGAGATTTACTGCCTCTGAATGTGGAGGTTTCTTTTTTTCCATCCTGGGTGAAAGTATTTCCTTTTCCCTGTACTGAATCTATTGTTCATCAATTCCATTGGATGCCCATGAAGTCTAATATTTTGGAAGATGAAGAAAAAATTCTTTCTGTCCATTCTTTGTACCCTATGCAAAATTTTGTAAACTTCCATCATGCCCCGCCCCCCAAGTTGTCTCTTTTATAAAGGGGGAAATCCCAGATGACACCTTTTGCCCCATATTGGGAGGGGCTATATTGATGAACATGGAATCTGTGCATCTTATCTGCTCTCTTCTGATTAAGTATGTCTTCAGTACTCTCCTCATGTCCAGGTTGTGCCACTCTTTTTCCATTAGATATTTTGGACTTGGGCAGAAAAGGGGGAAGGTTGATTTCTTGCTTCCTGTAGAAATTAGAGTATGCCTTGGGCATAAATGTGGGGTCTGTCCTCAGTACCACTTTGTCTCTGTGAAAGATGGGTAGAGCACTTAGGTTTGATATTCGTCACCAGGGGTCATTTTGTAGAAAAAGAGCTGCAGGAACTCATTAGCATAACTCGTTTGCATATGCCATGCCCTTTGACATCAGAAGTGTGTCATTAGCATAACTTATTTGCATATGCCCCACCCCCTGACATCATCTATCCTGGCTGTTTTGGACCCAATCCTGGACATTCAGGGCCAAAATTGGGCCCAAAATGGCAAAAAGGGGCTGAAAATGGCCAAAAAGGGGCCCAAAATGGTCAGTATTCAGCTACTGCTGATCGGGAGAGTGATCCACCACCTATCAGAGGCATGATCCTGGCCGTTTTGGGACCAATCCTGGCTGTTTTGGGTATGATCCTGGCTGTTTTGGGCCCAAATTGGGACATTTCGACCCCGATCCAGGCTGAAATGGGCCCCAAATGGCCAAAAATCAGGTGGGCGGGGCCACCTGTCATGTGACCTTTTTGGAGAACTACCGGAACTGCGTTCCTGAGTTTCCCCCCTCAAAATGAGCACTGTTCGTCACACTGATGTTATGGCAATCAAAAAGATGGCTTTTAACTTGAGCCATCTTGGTGCTGCAATATTTTTATTTTTGTTTTCAAATCTTGTATTGTAGAGTTTCTCTTTAATTCTCCTTCATTTTTCTTTATAGTCATCGTCAATTCTTGGAATCTCTGTGTTTTCTCTTTCCTTTGCTGGGCAGCAAACCTAATTGCTAGTCCTCTAAAGAAGGCCTTGCTTGTGTCCCACACTGTTGCTATGGCAATTTCTGGTTGTATATTTTGCTTAAATATGCTTCGATTTCTTCTTTTTTATTTTTAATTTTTTTAAATTTTTCAGCTGGAATATGTTCAATCTTCAGTTATACTTTTTTGTAAATCCTGTCATTGTCACCATTAGTGGGTTGTGGTCTGTGGTCTGCAAAAGTTCTTGGCAGTATAACTACCTCCATTACATCCTTCAGCAGGGTTGCAGAAGCCCAGCATATGTCTATTCTTGACCATGATTCGTATCTCTGTGAATAGAAAGTATAGTCCCTTGTTATTGTATTTTTTGTTCTCCAGACATCCACCATGCTATATTCTTCTGCCATTTGTAGAAAATTTTTTGGCAGTTGTGTTGACGCTCTTTTTGTTGGCTTTGAAACTTTTTTGTCCATTTTTCTGTCAAATACCGTGTTAAAGTCCCCCAATGACAGTGTTCGGAGTAGTCATAGTTCCTTATTATTTGCTGTGTTGTTCTGAAGAAGCCTTCTTGATGGTCGTTCGGTGCATATAGATTTATTAATAGTATTTTCTTTCCCTCTTTTTGGAACTCTGTTAACAATAGTCTTCCATCTTCTAATTCTGGATCATATTCATATACTAATTTTGGATCATATTCTTCCTTGGTATATGTAACAAGGCCTCTCTTTTTCTGACTTGGGTCTGAAGCTACAAACCTTTCCCCCAGTCTTTTACATTCCAAACCTTTTCCCCAGTCTTTTACATCCCAACAATCTCTGATCACTCTTTCTAATATGTGTCTCTTGCAAACAAATTATGTCTAGTTTTAACTTCTTAAGCTGTGCATATGTTCTCTTCCTTTTTTGCGGTGAATTTCATCCATTAATGTTTATAGAGAGGATCTTCATTTGCTTCTTATCCATTTCCCAGTTCTGGTTTATTACCATTTTTTTCTTCTGCCCTCTTGTTTTCAGTGGGGATAGTTTAGTTCTTTCCTCTAATTCCAGTTCTGATTCTCTTGAGCTTTCTTGTGAGATCTCATTCTCTCCTGAATTCTTTGTTTTTTCCTTCTCCTTTCTCCCCTTTTTAAGGTTTCTCCCTTGCCTGTCTAGGAAGTCTCTTGCTTTGTGTATGGAATCAATCTTAAATCTCTGGCTGTTGTATGTAAAAAGGAGGCCTTCTGGCATGAGCCATCTGTAGGTGATTTCATTTTGGCTCAATACTGAGGAGAGAAAATAATATTCTCTTCTTTTTTGCCTCATAGTCCATGGTACCTCCTTAAGTATCTTTACTTCATTTCCCTTTATATTTAAGGTTTTGTCTCTCATTTTGTTTGATACTATTTCTCTCATCCTTCTCTTTGTAATTTTCATGTGTACCTCTCTTGGTAACTTGTTTTCCCTTGTAAAGGTTGAGTTCACTCTATAGGCAATGTCCAGTTCTTTTTGAAATTCTTCATTTTCCATTCTTAGTATAGGGGCAATTGCTTCACTCAGTATATCATTCAGTATTTCTCCCTTATTCTCTGGAATATTCTGGAACCTCAGCATGCAAGCTGCTCTTTCAATTTCCATTTTCATTATAGCTTCTTCTGAAGCTCTCTGTCTATTTCGACCTCTTCCACTTTTTGATTTACTAAATCCACTCTTTCATCTACTTTAACAATTGATCGTGTCAAATTGGTTATTTCCTGCTTGTTTTCTTTCAGCTGTTCCTGAACTTCATCCATTTTTCCCTTTAGTTCATTAATTTGTTCTGATACCTGCGTAATGCTGTTTTGCACCTGTGCTATATTTGATGTAAACGTCTGTTGTAAACTTTACTGAAACTCTTTTATAGCTTCCTGTGTCAACATCATGCCTATGGATTTTGATTGCCCTGGAAAAGGATTTGGCTTTGTGGTTTTACTCATTTTTTAATCTCCTACCTATATATGTTATTGCTCTTAGTCCTTTAAATTTGCGCTACCCAATTATTGTGCCCTCGTTCTTGTTTTGTTTTTTCTTATTAAATTGCCTTGTCAAAGCCTTCTATCACCCTTAAACAATAGTTATGTTACATTGAACAATATTAACCTCACTGACCTCACATTATCCCATGCATTGGGAGAGATTCCTAGGAACAAGCTTGACCAAACTTTCTTCTTGTTTAATACACTTTAACATAAGTAGACTGAATTAATTACCTAGGCCTCTTCCTCCCCTTTCTTTCTACCCTTCCCCCTTCCCTCCATTCTTCCCTCTTTAGTCCAAATGGCTGTTTGTCTTTAGGTAATCACTCCAAGAAGGGGGAGAGATTCCCCAGGCTCTCTCTTCGGTCTGCTTCATGTACTCAGCCTCTCTGCAATCTCTTTCACTTCCAACTTTCAGCTTTCAGCTAAGTCATCCCTGTGTCTTTCGCACTGTATTTTCATTTGCTCCCCTTCTTTATGTCCTTAATGTGTTTTCTAACTTTGTGGACTTTACTTTATTTACTCACTCAGCAAGTATTTTCCATCTTAGTAGTTTTATAGTTCCAAACAAGTTGTTGCCTTCCCTTTTGCAAGCCTCTCTTAGACTTGAAAGCTCCTGGTGAAAGTTATTTCTTCAGGAGAGGGGGAGGAATCCAGCCCCACAGTCCCTCTCCCTATCTTACTCCTTTTCTGAAGACCAGGTCTTTATCTCATTTCACTTGTAAAGCACTATTCTCTTAATTTCATCAGACTTACAGTTCAGTCATATCATCCTCTCTTCTTTGTAGAGGTATTCCTGTTTGTATTCTATCATCCCAGCATTTGCAGCTTGATGCCTGAAAATGGTGTCCTCAGTGATCTGTTCTGTGAGGCAAAACTCCCAGGGTTTCAACTCCAGTGCCTGGAGTGAGTCCCCAGTTAAGCCTCTTGCTTTAGAGTCCCCTCTCCATGGCGTCTCCCTTGAACTCAGGAATTCCCAAGTTCCCAGACCATAGGGTTCAACTCTCCTGACAGAGACAAGTCCCTCGGAGCAGTCAACCTCACTGCTCCATGCTGGCAGCTCTTGAACATGGTCTGCTTGCATGTGTGAGATCCAAAATTAATGAATGCTTGATAGAAGAAATCAGAAAAAAAGATTAAATTTGCAAAACAAAACTATTTCAAAAATGCAAATATACCAGGGAGATGGTTAGCATATAAAACCAGGAAAGAATCAACAAAAAGAATAATAAATACATTAAAAGATGAAGAAGGAACAGAGAAATATGGAAAAGAAGACTTTAAAAAGATCATAGACAATTTCTATAAAAAAATTATATCAGAAAGTAGAAATCTTCCCAGAAAAAAAGAACTACCTGAAATTAACTACAAATACAAAGTTAATGGAAGAACAATGTAGAATGTTAAATGATCCATTTACTATAAGCGAGATAACTGAAGCAATTGCAAACCAAAATAGACGTAAAACACCAGGACCGGATGGACTCCTGTCAGAATACTATAAAACATTTGAAGAATGCTTGGCAATGCCCTTTAAACAGCTACTGGAAAAGATTTATGAAGGAGAGAAGATTCTGAATTCATGGAATGAAGCAATTATATCTCTAATCCATGAAGAAAATACAGACCCCAAAGAAATTAAGAACTATAGACCTATTTCATTGCTAAATGTGTATTATAAAATATTTGCCACAATAATAGCAGCTTGGCTGAAAAAGATATTGAATCAAATAATCCACCAAACCCAAAAGGGTTTCCTACCAGGAAGACAGTTAAGAAATAATGTTAGAATAGTATTAAATATTTTAGAATATTATGAAGCACACCCAGGAAAACAAATGGCTCTAATATTTCTGGATGCGGAGAAAGCCTTCGACAACGTCAACTGGAGGTTTATGATAGAACAACTAAAGGAGATGAAATATGGAGCCATATTTGTAAACATGATCCAAATAATATGTATGGAACAAAAGGCAAAAATAAGTGTGAATGGGGACTTAACAGAAAGTATAAAAACAGAAAAAGGAACAAGACAGGGATGCCCTCTATTGCCACTTCTATTCATCTTGACATTGGAAGTGCTAAACAATGAAATCAGAAAGACAGAAACATTAAAAGGAATAAAAATAAAAGAAGAATATAAGTTACAAGCATTTGCGGACGACTTGATATGTATTTTGGAAGAACCTATAGAAGCAATTGATTCCTTGATGGAGAAATTAAGAAGATATGGCGAAATGGCAGGAATGAAACTTAATTACCAAAAAACAAAGATAATTACCAAGAATATGACAAAAATACAAATTAAGAAGTTAATGGAGAAATCCGGTTTTCAATGGGGAAAAAAAGTAAAATACTTAGGAATCCACATAACTAATAGAGTTACCTTCTTAATGGAAGACAACTACCAGAAATTACTAAAAGAAGTTAAGGAAGATCTGAATAAATGGAAAGACATGCATCTCTCTCTTTGGGCTGAATAGCTACAATTAAAATGAACATATTACCAAAGTACATGTTTCTATTTCAGACCATTCCAATTATAAGAAATCAATCATATTTTCAAGAATTAAATGAAATAATTTCAAAATTCATATGGCAAAGTAAAAGGCCAAGAATAAGATTCAAAGTCCTACAGAACTCTAAAGAGAAAGCAGGATGTGACCTACCTGACTGGGAGTTATACTACAAGGCTTGTACATTGGTATGAATAAAGGAATGGATCCTACTGTGCATCTCAAGACTTTTAAAATTAGAAGGACATGACCTTAAGTTGGGATGGCATTCCTACCTCTGGTACCAAAAAACAGATACACATAAATATTTTAAGGATCATATAATAAGAAAATCCCTGATGAATGTTTTGGAGAAAATAAAAGCCCAAATATATACAAAAACGCCAAGATTGATATCACCAGTGGAAGCATTTACCCAACCAAACTTACTAAAATGGGAGAATATGTACACCTATGAACAGCTGTTAGGAGAGGATGGAGAGCTAAAGTCAACAGAAGAACTAAAAGAACAGAGCATAGAGACAGGATGGTGGCTAAGAGCACAAATAGAATCCAGATTTACTAAAGATAAAACAGGGATTCTACATGGAGCAATGCCTGTTAGAAATTCTACATTCTACATGGGATTCTACAGGGATTCTACATGGAGCTACTGTTAGAAACAAATGGAAAACTAATTAGAAAATTATATGCCTTCATGAAACAATTGAAGACAGAAGAGGAGGCATGCATCTATTTCTTCAGCACTGGTTGCGATTAAGGCTCGTTGAACATTTTTAGGCTAGTCCAATGTAAAGGTATAGTTTGTACATTAGAACCAATGTAGTTGGAGAGACATATTCAAATTTTCACTTTGAGGTCAAGCTCAGTGGGTGACATCGACCTATATTCATTTCAGTATAGCACAGCACAAGAAAGACTGGCTGGTCATTACAGATTTCATAATAACTTTACTTTGGATAACATTAAGAGGCCAAAGTTGCCATTCAAATGTTAAGCATTTTAGTAAGTTCTCAAAGACAATGATGCCCATAACTTACCTACTTGAGAAAACTCTCAACTGAACTATCTAAACTAATACAAAAAGTCACCTAAGTTAAAAGTCATATAAGTTAAAGATTCTGAATAGCTGAGCTGTTTCTGCATGAAAAATTAATTCTTCTTTTTCAGGGCAACATTTCTTTCATCTCTAGTTAAAATGAAAAGCAGGTTTTGAGGGCAAATATGCTCTTAATCATTAAATGTGCAGTGAAATTGAGGAGTACAAATTAGATAAAACAACATAGTATAAATAGGACTTTCATACCGGTAAGTAATATGTACGTTTTGTCAAATGCATCTACAACAACCTGAGACCTGACCAGATTTACTAAATGGCAAAAGATCACTCTGTATAATGTACTAGCTTGATACCCGTGCTTTGCTACAGTATTTAACTACTTTAAATCCAATTATAATACTTACAGGTATGTAACAGTTTTTGGGTTTTGGTTGTTTTTTTTTTAGTTGGCAACCTTGGTGAACTTTTAGGGGAATACCAGGAGGTGCATTTTACCTCAGGACACATTTAATGATCCCCAGTAGCAACTGCATACTGTTTAGAATGTGGGAGGTGGGGACCAATCAGGCTGCATACGCAAATGACCTCTGTGTTCCAACTGTCTTGGGGGGCAGGGATGAGGTGTGGAATGTTGTGAGCCCCAATCAGCCCACATATGCAAATGACCTTGAAAGGTTGGCCCAATCAGGGAAGAGTGGCCGAGCTCACAGTGGGCAGGGGTGCAAGCAGGCAGCAGCCTGCCAGCCACACAGGGAAGCTGTATCCTTTTGGGAAAACACATTTTACCCCTATTTACCCCCTTAGGGGGTGAATTTCTTAAAATCCCTTCTTAGTGGGTGTTTACATCATGAAAGGAATGTTCTCCCCAAATTTCATGTTTCTAGGTCCAGGGGTTTGGGCTGGGCGCTGATAAGTCAGTTAGGACACTTGTCTTTATATATATATAGAAGATATAACAAACAAGGCAGACCAAAGTGGGTCACCACTTTCAACTCAATGGCCTTCAGCTAAACAGAAATAACAGTTATTAGAATCAAATCCATCATATCTACAGTTGCCCCACAAAGAAACACAAAATCCCCACATAGTCTGTGCCATGTTGTAATTTGCTTGCCCTGTGTTCGTTCTTTCGTTCTTTCTTTCTTTCTTTGTGACAAAGAGACAATGAAAGTGCTCTTAAACACTTTTTTGGGGGAAACTGACAGCTGAAGAATACATTTTTATATTTCCTGGAAAGTAGGTCTCTCAGCCCATGGCTGGCAATCTCCAGGATCACTGGTGGTGGTGGTGGGGCTTCTGAGACACCACCTCTTGTTTTGGGACAGGAAGTGATACGATGCTCAGAAATTCCTAGAGCATTATTCCATATGTCAATTGACACCATATTCCCATGGCTGCTCCACTGAGTGTGGATGGAGGTCATGGAGCATCATTGGGAGGTTCCTGTGAGAACAAGGTGAGTGGCAACCCTACTAGAAAGTAAAGCAATATTTATGCTTTTTTGAGAGAATGTCTGTGGAAATTTCCACCTTCAGATGAAAAGTGCATGAGAAATTTTCAGTTCCATTAAGACCTCCAACGAAGACCAGGGTTGCAGAGGCAGACAATGGCAAACCACTTTTGATAGTTTCTTGCCAATGAAAACCACAGCAGGGTCGCCATAAGTCACCTCTGACTTGAAGGCACTCTCCACCACCACCAAGACTTTCAAAATATAAGCACCAAGAATAAGAACAGCAAAGTCTTGTACTATTTATTTTTCTGTTCTCATTATTTCTTTGTTTCATATGAACAGGATACAAGTATAAGTTGGATACAATTTTTGTTCTTTAAGCCTAAATAATTTTATAGTAGCAATTCCAGTTCAGCTAGAAATGATAGACCCATTCCAGTGCTTTTATGCTTCATTTATTATAATGAAGGGAACGTATAAGAACATATTAAGAGGTTTGCTGGATCAGACTGAAGCTCCATTTAATCTAGTCACTTCTTCCCAAAAATTACATGTCACATGCTTTGGGGAAGCCCACAAGTTGAGAGTGAAGGCATTAGACTTTCCCATTATTTTCTCCTTTATCTGATACTCAGATGCACATTGCCATTCCATTACAGTAGATTTCATACGTTAACTGTTGATTGTGTAAAATACTTCCTTTTCAAATTTGCTGCCAATCACTTTCTTTGGGTAGCTCTGAAAAATAATATTACAAGACAGGAAAAAAAACCTATCCATCAGCTCTCTCCATACCGTTGATAAATTCAGGTCTCCCCTGATTTATCAGGTCTCTCCTTAATTGCCTTTTTTCTAAATTGAAGAGCTGCAGACAGTTTAATTTCCCCCTCATTTTAGTTGTCCCTTTCTTTCCCTTTTTATAGTTCTATGATCTCCTTTCTTAATGAGAGGAGAGGACATGGCTTAAGTAGTAGAACTTTTGCTTTGCGTTTGTAAGATCCCAGGTTTCATCCCTGGTGTTGCCATTAAAGGATCAAATAGAAGGTGATGTGAAAGACCTGAGACCTCCTCCTTTTGGTGCTTTCACACCAAAATCATCACATGACCAGGAGGAGGGGTGCTTACTTCCCCCAGTTCTCTTTTTGCCATTGTGAAGAGAGGATCTCCATTTTCCTACTCCTCATTCTTGAAGCTGAGGATACTTGTTTCTCTTTAAAGTTTTTTGTCATCAATAGTCAATCTACCAAGGAATAAACTATATTTAAAGGAGAAAGTTTCTGGTTTTCCACTTTGTCATTATGGCTCTTCAGGATTACCATTTGTGGCATTTGAAATGGCTTTGAAATGGCACTGATAAATGCCTATTCTCTGTGCCTTATCTGCCTGGGGGATCACACAACAGAGCTATCTGCTCTTTCTGTCATCAGTTTACCCTGAAGGTGTGTTATCATAGATCTTGATTCAAAAGAGTTCTTTTACAAAGGCATTGGCTGCTCACCAGCCTGATTAAGGGCACCTTTCCCCTCCTCGGCTGCCTCAGTTCTGAGGGGAGAATCTGATGGAGCCTTGCATTTCACACTGCTTCTTTCCCAATAGTTTTGGCTGTATGCTGGCATAAATAAATGCCCCTCTCTCTTTGTCTGTGTTGGCTCCAGGGGCAGACACCTGGAGATATGGGTTAATAGTGCCTTGCAATTCTAAACTCCACACCCATCTTTTAAAAGGATGTTTTACATTTCTACTCAGAATGGGTGCCCCAAAGGTGAAAGCCACTGACATCTAAACTTTCAAAAATTCGTGGTGTCAGGACTAGAGATGAGCATGAACCAAAATATGAACCAAAATTAAGCATGAACCAGGCTGGTTTGTGGTTCGCGAACCACGGCTCGTCAGATCCTATTTCTGACAAACCACCACAAACTTTTAGGCTGGTTCATTTGGTTCATTTTTTGGTTCATCACTGCAAACAGCCTGGTGCCAATCAATCAGTTTTCTAGGCAACAGGGGATGGACTTCCTGCAGACCTTCTGCTGACCTGGAAGTGAACTTCTGTTGGCCCGGAAGTGACCTGCTGGCCTGGAAGTGATGATTTTCTGACCTGGATGTGACGTTTTCATGAACCAAATGAACTGGTTCGCGAACCAGGGGCAGGTTTGTGAAAGTTCACGGTTTGTGGTTTGTGAAATTTGATGAACCACAAACCACATGGTTCAGTTTTTTTTTCGGTTCGTGCCCATCTCTAGTCAGGACCCCTACTATGATCCTTTAGCAAATGTAGAATGGATTCCAGTGGTCATCCTTGTTATAGTTGATGGGTTGCAGATTAAATAGCACTTCATCTTCAGTTCAGTCATTGTAGAGCGTGCTATGAACTGTTAGCCTGGATGAGAAACAAAATCCCCCATCTGCCATTTCCGCTTCTGTTGCTAATCAACAGGTCATTATGATCCTTTTACCACCTGGGGCATAAAGGGTATTGGCCAGAGTGTTATAAATTGAGTCAATTGAACATCTTCAATGACAGATTGCTCTGTGTTTAATAAGACAAAAGCCCAATGACCTGCTAAAGACTAATGTTTATTTTAATAGGATTTTGTGTGTGTTCAGCTTACTTTTTCCAATATCTGTTTCACATCCTATAACTGCACTGTATTAACAAGTCTGTTCCTTTAATCTGGGACTGTGTTTTAGACTACTAGTCCATAAATGTTTATTTTGGGACATTTACTAGTGAAAAAAAATCAACAGTTGTTTAAATGTCAAATGGGACATTTGCTGGCCCGGAAGTGACCTTCTGCTGACTCGGAAGTGATGATTTTCTGACCTGGATGTGAAGTTTTCATGAACCAAATGAACCGGTTTGTGAACCAGGGGCAAAAAGGAAATGTATTTCTCAGGGCAATTCTATCACCATCTCCAAAAACACACACATTGAATCTCTGAAGACAGTGGATCATGGATCTTTAGATGATCTCAACAGGCAGTTAGGCAGTCCTTGAGATACTCTAGTTTCAAACTATGTAGCACTAAGGTCAATCTTAGCATCTTGAGTTGTGCCTGGAAATGAATGGGAAGCCAGGGGAAATATAACAGCAATATACTTAATCTAGGTGGCCAAGTTTTGGACCTGTTGAAATTCCTGAGACAGATCTTTTGAAAACCATCCCCACACAGCAAAAATTACAGGAGTGCTGTAGTCTGAAAGTCACCAAACTATGACTAGGTCAGATGTCTCTAGGACAGACTGCAGCTGATATATGCAAAGTATTTTCCCCTGGCCACTCAAAGTAGTGGTTGTCGATCTGCTACTTAAGAAACCATCTCTAGACAAAAATAATGTGGCCAACAATTGCTAGGCTCAAACCTGCCATTTCTAGGCAAAGTGATTGAAAGATTCAGTTGCTAACCAGCTCCAGGTCTTCTTGGATAACTCTGTGCTCTGTACTCTTTTCCGTATGGTTTCAGGCTGGGCTATGGGATGCGGACTGATCTGGTGGCTTTATTTGATAACCTCTGTCTGAATGTTGCTCCTCCTGAATCCATCTGCACCCTTTGATACAGTAGATTATACCATCTTGTTGAGACATTTGGAGGCAGAAGTAGGTATCAAGGGATGTGCCTTGGACTGGTCTAAAGCATTCCTTATGGAACCGATATTAGTTGTAACAATCCAAGGCAACCATCATTATCTAAAGTCATTCTAGTAGCAAATAGAAAAAATGTGGCTTACATTTTTTTTTAATGTTTTCTGAGAATCAAGATGGATTACACAGTGGAAGTCAATACGATCAACAGCTGGGACATTCAATAAACAATATAATAGGCTATTGGTTGCAGAAACATTCCATCTCAGTAACATGAAAATTGTTACAAAAGCTATTTCCATCTCCACTCATTGTTAACAAGCACTTCACAGCAGACAGGCAAATGAGAGATAGCTTTGACAGGTATAGTCACCTAGTCCTCTGAGGAAGTATGCGTTTTAATGTAGCATACTGGCAGGAGAGTTAGTCCTATATACACAAACTTATCCCAGCAATTAACTGGAAATTACTTGTAATATCATGGATCTAATGATTTTCTAGCACCAGTGGAAAGCACTATTCCTGTCACAATGAAAATTCACTTTCCAATTTCTCCCCTAAAGTTGCAAAATCCCCACATCTATGAAATACCGCATGATACTCTGGAGGGTACTCACCATCAGGAAAGGATTTTGATGGGGCAGGCACACAGGGATGAAATGAGAAGAGGAAATGGGAAATGCAGTTCCATGACTGATACTTTACTCCCATTTTACTTTGTTGTTATTTGTTGTTGGAGTTATTCTTATGCTATTCTCATAACTGGAAACTCTTATTAGTTATAATAGTAATTTATATAAAGCCTTAGAGTTTAAGCACAAAGACTGGTTCATAACCTAAAGAGCTTACTGTCTAAAGTTGTTATCATTAAGACTATGATATGTTCAGTGTTTATAACTTTGGTAAACAAAAAAATATGAGAATATGAGAAAGCTTATCAACTGATACCAGAAAGAGGTATACATTTATTTCGTTATACTGAATGCATAAGGACATGAAACTGAGTGGCCTGAAATGCAACCTCAAAAATTTTCTCCTATATTTATGATGACAGGAAGAAACACATGAAGCAAATATTACAGGACAGACATATTTTAAGTGAGGAATATAATAATACCCACAAAATAAGGATTAAGATGAAAAGCATCTTGTTTTAGACTGGATTATCTCTTCAGTCAATGGTCTTAGACTGGAGTAACTCTCTTTAGGATGGCACTGTTAGTCTGAGAGCATCCTCTGCTTAGCAAACCGGTTCAACCTCAGACACATTTTTGCTATTGGCATATAGAGGTAAGGCATTGCAGGCAAGAAACTGTTCCCTGACTGAATCTGAGAGCTTCACATCACATTATGATAGGTTAGGCCATTCATCACATTAAGTTTACAAGACACTTTTTCCCTAGCTCTTCTAAATCATTAGTGCATCAATATGTTAATAAAACAATTTATTTCACACACACAGAGATATACCACATAAACATATACAACAGAGCACACACAGATCATCTTTATACACAGTTGAAATGCTGTTTGGTGGAGGAACATGGTGAGGATGAATTAATCCACTTTCTACTTTTCCCAAAAAGCTCATGAGCACAACAACATTTTTATTTGCTTTTAAAAAGCAAGAAGTGCTTACAACTATTATTGGATCAAAAAGTGGAATTGTATGCTGAACACTCATTTGTATGTTAAAATCTTGTTTTATGCCTAATATAGAAAAGAGAAAAAGTGGTAACCTATAATCCTAATAGTTATCATTTACTTCATATGTTAACATGTAATTATTTGTCGATAATTCTTTTTAACAAATTTGAACTATCTCCCCCCCACCCGAAGTCAATATATCTGATTCTTGATATGGCCGTATCTGTGGATTCTTCAGTCTAGAAACTGGAGACATGGACAGACAGGTATTTCTATCAACTCCTACTTTTCAGTTTATTCCTGGACATTTGAGGCCTACTTGTATGACACCTGCCCCTTCTGGCTACTTAAATCTGTTTTTTTTTTTGGGGGGGGGGTAGCTGACTAGGTCCAAGAGGTGATTACTGTCTCCTTGATAGAAGGGAAGATTGCCCCAGTCTGTGATGCATCCACTTTTAAAGAAGCCTACCATGGCTCCAAGAGACCATCAATCAATCTCAAATGTTCCATTCTTGAAAAAAGTGATTGAATGTGTTACAGCTGGACAACTTCAAGCTTTCCAGGGTGAGGCAAATTGTTCAGATCCTTTCCAATCTGGTTTTAGGAATGGTTATGGGACTGAATAGGTCTGCCAACTTCCAGGTGCAGCTTGGAGATCTCTGGAATTATATTTCCAGATGACAGATATTAGCCCTCCTAGAGAAATGGAGGATGGACACTATGGACAGAATTATACCCTGTTTATGTCCCTCCCCTCCTCAAACCCCATCCTCCCAAGTCTCCACTCTCAAAATTTCCAGGAATTTTCCAATCCAGAGCTGGCTTCCCTAGGAGTGAAAGAGCCGTCATCTCCCTGGTGGATGACCTGTGCTAGGAGACAGAGAGAGTGTGAATCTTTTGATTCTCCTTGGCTTCTCAGTAGCTTTTGATACCATTGGTCATGGTATCTTTCTGGACTACCTTTCCATGCTAGGATTGGAAGGCACCATTTTATGGTGTTTCTGGTCCTACCTGAAGGGTAGTTTTCAGATGGTGATGTTGGAGGGCTGCTGCTCAGCCCTCTGGGCTGTGGGATCATGGAAGGTTCCATCTTGACCTCTATGATCTTCAGCATCTACATGAAACCACTGGGTGAAGTCTTCTGAAAAGTTGAGCTGGGTTGTCACCAATAAGCAGATGACACTCAGCTGTATCTCACTGTTCTGGTTGATCCAGGTATGCTGTAGAAATCCTGAACAGGTGCCTGGTGACAGTTTTGGAGTGGATGCAGGCTAATAAACTGAACATTAATCCAAAAAGATGGAAGTGCTACAGCTGCATGAAAGGCCTGACCCAGCATTTAAGGTGTTACTCTTCTGAACAGAGTTACATTCCCCTTGAATGACCATAGTTCTGGGAGTGGTTTTGGAGCCAGGTCAATTGATGGATAAGCAGGTGGCAAATTAAATTCCGTGTAGGTAAGTGTAAGGTGATGCAGATTGGAAAAAAAAATCCCAACATGTATATACTAATGGGGTCTGAACATGCTGAGAGGGAAAGTGACCTTGTGGTTGTAGTGCATAGCTCAATGAAAGTGTCAACCCAGTGTGCTGCAGCAGTGAAAAAGGCAAACTTGGTAGGAGAAAAAAAATGGATACAGGACAACTTATGAACATGACCACCAGTACAAGCACATATGCATTACAGTCTGCAATAGAGATGGGCACGAGCAGCAATACGAACTAAAAAAAGCCACGAACAGCCCAATCTGCTGTTCATGAACAAGCTGTTCATGAGGCCCCATTCTAAACGAACAGGTAGTCATTGCAAACCTCGTTTGTTGCTGTTCATCAAGCCAGACAGTCTGGCACCTGCAATCAATTCCCTTGGCAACTTAGGCAGGGATTTCTGAACTTTGTCTGAACTCCTGCTGTTGCCCTGGAAACCCCAATTTAGCTTGATAGGCAGGTCTTCCTTTCAAGGGTGGAGCTCCAAATTTGTTACAAGGGAGAAAAGAGCAGGGGGGAGGGGGCTCCAAGCTCTGGCTTAGTTTGCAGACAGTGGAAAGGGAGAGAAAGTTGCTGTTGGCATTTTGATAGAGAGAGTGCATTGGAGCTTGAATTTTATTTGTTTGTGGTGGGATAGGGATCTACCCCTTCAGGTTCCAGGGCTGCTGCCAGTCTCTGGAGCCAAGCTATTATTTATTATTGGTACCTTTCCTGCTGCCTGCTCAGGTAGGGTATCTGGGAGTGGTGTGGTAGGGATCTTGATGGCTGGAGGAGAGCCTGCTGGCCCCCACGAACAACAAGCAACGAACATGTTCATGAACAGGATCATGTTAATCAATGTTCGTTGTTTGTTGTTTGGGTTTTTTCCCCTTTCCTGCTGCCTGTTCAGCTAAGGTTTCTAGGAGTGCTGCGGTAGGGATCTACCCCTTCAAGTTCCAGGGCTGCTGCCAGGCTCTGGGACCAAACTATTATTTATTATTTTCCTGGTGCCTGCTCAGGTCAGGTTTCTGGAAGTGGTGCAGTAGGGATCTTGACCAAACTTGGATGATGGCTGGAGGAGAGCCTGCTGGCCGCCACAAACAGCCAACCACAAACATGTTCATGAACAGGGCCATGTTCGTGGTTGTTCATGAGTCCCTGTTCATGGATGACAACGAACAACGAACATCATGGTCGGGTTTTTTTCCCCTGTTTGTGCGCATCTCTAGTCTGCAACACAGTAAAGGGCATTATTTTGCATTTATATCATGCACCCTATTCAACATACAAGCAAGCAGAAGTATTTACTTAATTGCTTTCTGAATTCTAGTATGTATGCATGGACAATTTTTATCATATGAAGTACATCACTAGGAAAAATGTTTGTATTAAAAATAAATTCCTTGGTGTCAGTGGTGTAAATTTGTAAATGTCATTTGGTTATTGCCAAGTAGTTATTATGGCAAGCCTTGAGAACTAAGGACACCACTTCAAAGGATGGTTGGGATCAAAGAACTTCATTACTAGTACATTACTACTTCATTATGTTCCAGGGACGTAAGAGGACTCAGGCTTGTGTTTCTCAGACACTGACTGTCTTTCATATGTGCCAAACTGGTTTGGAAACTGAGGAAGGATTTAAAAGCAGTTTGTGATCTTTAAAGAAGGTTTGCTTATAGTGTTGTCAACTCCAGCTTGGGAAATTCGGAGTAGTGAATGGGAAGGGAAGGGCAGAGTTTGAAAAATGGAGGGAGTTCAGCAGGGATGTGATGCCATAGAGTCTATCCTCTGAAGCTGTCATTTCCTCCAAGGGAACTGATCGCTGTAGTCTGGAGATCACTTGTAATTCAGGGGAACTCCAGGTCCCATCTTGAGATTGGTAACGCTGTTTTTTCAGTTTAAAAAAATCCACTGGGCATGCCCAAGCCCTACCATTTGCCTAAATTAACTCTTAAATTCACAGGCTATATCCATTTATGCTATAACAAACTCTGTGCAAGAACTGGAAACTTTCTGAAAAAAACTGATTAACCCTAAGGGTTAGAACATATGCTCATGGGGTTTGCATGCTGCTAAAATTAGCAGCATGCTACAAAATCTGCTCTATATTCTATCCAGAAACCAAAATATCCTATTTGATACACTGTCACAACAGTTTAAAGCAGAAATTGGTCCCCGTGCTATCCTGGGAATACCTTGTAATTCTAAGTCAAGAATATGACCTGGAAAGAAGCTACCTAGTTTTGGAAGTGCTGTTACTAAGAAAATGAAATGTAATTTTGACATGAGGCTGATATCTTGCTGTGGGCAAAATTCCACACTTCCTTCTGACAAGGCATATTTCAGTAAATGTCTTGGCATTCAAGCAATATCTGTGTGGGAAACATTTGACTCCTTTTCTTTATTTGTGACTGGACTTTTTAAACCCAGTATATGTTCACCAGCAGTTGGCAGCAGAGTTATCTTTTGCAAAGGTTATGGCCCTGGATTATTGCTATAAATAAATATTTCATAACCAGATTGTATGCTATAAGAGAATTATTTTTATGACTACATTTAATCTCCTCTGTGATGTATGGAATTCACCTTTAATACCACACTTAAAAGCTAAATTTCCCCCCTTTCCCCCAGCACTGTATCATTAGCCTGTCATGAACATAACAGCAGTAGGAGACAGCACAGAATCTTAATAGTGGTTTCATAGACTTTCCAGCCTTTAATGTGCCAGCTTGCCATCAGGGAAAATAAAAATAAAAATAAACCCTGTTACCTAAGGTGTGTTAAATGATGCTGTCTGATGTGGATCTTTCCTAATAATCAGTAGATGTAATTATAATTATGGTACTTTTCTTTTTATATAAGACTATTATAAACACATTTTAAGTAAGCAGACTAAAATTTAAATTTTTATTAGAACTTATTTTTGTGCTGCATATGTATACTTGACAGTAGAGAAATAAAAGAGAATTATAACCAACACAGGCAGGGGACCCATACGAATTTGCAGGGGGCATCTCATTTCCCATCCCCCTCCATGTACTCTTTCCCTTTCCTTTTGTTCTTTTCCTGCTTCCCTTCCCATCCACATTTGTCTGCCCCTATCTTCACCTTTCCACCTTTCCCTCCCATGCAGCCTTTCCCCTGTGGTTCAGTTGCATGATGTGAGTTGAGCCGGGCCCAGTTGCATAATGGGGAACCTGCAAGAACTTGCATTGGGTACTTAACTTTTCACTATATCCCCTTCCCCACACTATTTCCTCTTTCTCTTGTCCTGGCATCCTTCCTATGTTCACCTTTCCCAATTTACCTTTTATCTGCCTCCCATGTCTTCATCTAAATTTATCAATATACTTCATTTTCACCCCATCTTTCTCCCAACGGGGACCCAAAGCAGCTTACATCATTTTCCTTGCCTCCATATTATCCTCACAAGATCCCTGAAAATTATGTAAGACTGAGATCATGCAATTGGATCAAAGTCACCCTGTGAGCTTTCACAGCAGACTGATGCTTCAAACCTGGGTCTTCTGGCTCCTACTCTGGAACTCTAACCACTACACTACATTGGCTTGTGTGGGGGGAGGGGGATGCTGTTGGACAGTAGCAAGCAGCTGGGCCTGTATGAGTCATGCAAGTCTTGTGGTATCATGAGTCATGCAAGTCTTGTGCTGGCCCCTGCCCCAATGAGTCCTCCGTCAAAGGCTGAAACAAAGGACTCCCCCCCCATGCCTTTTGTATGTATTCGGCTATGATTTTGTTCAGTCTAGTTGCTAGGATTGTAGATAATATTTTCAAAACATGATTAAGGATACATGATTCGGTTTCGTTTTCCCGGCCATGTCGGACGCTCCTCTCCGCAGGTCCGGAAGGAAGCGGCCGAGCAGCCTGACCGGGTGGTTGACCTGCGAGGGTTAACCCCCAGGACTCCCAGGTAGGGGGTCAGGGTCCGGAGCGCTGCGGGAAGAGCCCCCTGAAGTCGATCCAGGGGGTAAATAGCCCGTCTGCTCCTATGGAGGCCGGCAGACTTGCGCAGCACATCGCGTACTGCTGGGCCATGGAGAACGGCAACAAGCAGATTTAAGGTGAAAAGGCTGTAAGTAAGCGGATCCCTTCTGTTACTCTAAGCGTATGTGAAGGATTGGTGGGACTTGAAGCTTAAGAAGGTTCAGATATCTTCCCCTTCATTGAGTTTTGGAACTTAGTTGGCGGACTCCCCCCCCCCTAAGATGGCGACGAAAAAGCAGAGCCCTGCTGTGGGCAAATCGGTTTCGGCTGCATTGCAGGGGAAGGGAGAGACTCTTGAAGAGGTGGTTAAACGGTCGGTTGTTGAAGCTATGAAGCCCTTTGTTGATAAGCTAAATGAAATCGGACAAAGGGTTGGCTCAGTTGAAAATGAAGTGAAAACCATTAAAGATGTAGCGCTCGAGGCAGAGAAATCTGCTCATGAAAATGCAACACTCATGAGAGCTACAAACAAAGAAGTAAAGCTTTTGGAGAATCAATTGATAGGACGACAAGTGGATCGTGCTCAGACGGTATTGCGTTTACAGAATGTGAAGGAGGAGGAAAGTGAAAATTTAAAGGATTTGGTGTTGGAACTTTTGGTGTCATTCGCAAAGGCAACTAAAGAAGAGTTAAAAAGCGATATTCTGGAAGTCCGTTGGACATCTTCAAAATATGCAATGAAGCGTCAGTTGCCTCGCGAGATTATTATTGATTTTTCATCTAAGAAGACTCGGGACACCATTTTATACAATTCGATTAACGTGGACTTGGACTTTCTTGGCAACAAGGTTAAGATATTGAAGGACGTTCCATTTTTAGCTCGGAAAAGAAGATTCAAATACAAAAGGTTTGCAGCTCTTCTGAGAAAGCATGATATAAAATACAAATGGTTATTTCCGGAAGGCATCTGGTTTAGATATAAAGACCAAGCCTACAAGATAATATCGGAAGTACAGCTGAGGGATTTTGTGCTTAATCATCAAGAGTTCGAGCAAGAAGAAGATCCAGAATCTGAAGGGGGGAGTGGGGAGGAGGGAGTGAGCGCAGCTATTGTAGCTGTTCAAAGAGAACTGAGACCGAGACGCAGGGGGGGGGGAAGAAAACCTGATCCTGACTGTAGTTCATATCTTATAAGATCTACCAATCTAATAGCATATTAGAAAGTTTAACTTTAAATAATTGTATTATGAAGGGAATTCAATACTTGTAGTTGTAGTTTATGTTCTTATGTTGTTTTTTCCCTCTCCCCTTGTTTCCTTTTTCCTTTTCTGTTTGTAGTTTTGATGTTAGTAATTAAAAAATAATATATATATATATATATATATATATATATATATATATATATATATATATATATATATATATATATATATATATATATATATATATAAAATTATTAAGGATACATATGGGCCTATAAGATTCTGTTAAAGCAAGATCTTTAGCTTCCTTAGGGATTACAATAATCTTTGGTTCTCTCCAAGTATTTGGCATTTTCCCATTTAATATCAAATAACAAGTTGTGATTATCTGTTCTATTAACTGTAACTTGATTTTTAAAAATAAAACTCAATGGGTAAGCCATCTCTGTCTGGCATTATATTGTTCATTAGATTTTGGATTGCTCTGGCTACTTCGGTGTTATTAACAGGCTGGTCAAGATATTCCAAATGTTCTTATGTGAGTTGAGTTTTGAAATTTATTTTATTTAGATATTGTTTCTTTTGGAGTTTCAGATCTATATAATTTTTGATAAAAATCATAGAATGATTGGGCTATATCTTTAGATGTAGTTAAAGATTTCCCTTGGGGATTTTTAATCAAGAATATAAGATTTGAAGGTGGGTTTTTTTTTGACTCTGTGTTTTATCAATTTCAGAAAGTTTGGATTTTTAACTATAAATTTTTGTTTTAGATATGCCAATTTTTTAAATTTTTTTTTAGAGGTTTCCACATACTCCCTCTTGGATATACACCTTAATGTGATGAGGAGGTTTGAGTGTGTCAGTGAAGCTGAGAGCAACACCATCAGCAGAACAGGCTTGGTCAAGAGTCTAAACTTCTGGAAGAGTCACTCAAGGCAGAATGGTCAAAGCTGAGACACCCAGGGCTCATTTTGAGGGGGAACATGCCAGAACGCTGTTACAGCAGAACCCCTGAAAAGAAATCACATAAGTGGTGGCCCCGCCCACATGATTCCTTTTCCTTTCCCCAGCAAGTGGTGGTGGCAGGAGCAGCAGCAGCACCCCCCCACCCCATCACCACCCAGAGCAAGCCCCGTGGCCAGCCACTGCTGCTGCAGCCTGCATGGCCCATCCATGGTGTGTGGCCCACAGCGGCCTCCGGAGCATGTCCTGTGGCCAGCCAGCACCACTGTGGCCTGCACAGGCATTCCTCTGGGCCTGCAAGTGGTGTGTACATCCCCCCCCTTCTGTGTATATCTGTATCTGAATTTGTGTTTTGCTGGCTTTGTCGCCTGCGGGCCAGTCGAGGCTGTGCGCAGCCTGTGGTGGCCTTCAGAGCCTGTCCCACGGCCAGCTGGTGCCGCTGTGGCCTGAGCGGGCATTCCTCCATGCCTGCAAGCAGTGAGTACATCTCCCCCCCTTCTGTGTATATTTGTATCTGGATTTGTGTTTTGCTGGCTTTGTCATCTGTGGTGAGCTGCTCTAATCTGTCTAGAAAAGCACTCTCCCACTGTTCTTGTTACTGTACCTCCCCAGATGCCACTTGCAACATTTAAAATCTGTGTTTTGCTGGCTTTGTTGTCTGTGGTGAGCTGCTCTAATCTGTCTAGAAAAGCATAGACTACTTCCCCAGATGCCACTTGCAACATTAATTTTTTTTAAAAAATCTGTGTTTTGCTGGCTTTGTTGTCTGTGGTGAGCTGCTCTAATCTGTCTAGAAAAGCACTATAGAGACACACTGTTCTTGTTATGTGGCATCCATGTTCCTATTATGTGTGTCACACAGCTTTGGATGTTCCTTTTGCATCTATACACACCCGCAACTGGACGTCATTTCAGCTTTAATCCAGTCCTATCATTAAACAGTGCTATTCTTGCTTGTCCTCAGCTCTCCCCCAGTAGCCAATTGAGTGCCATCCGATGCCTCCCCAGATGCCACATACAACATTAATTTTTAGGGTGGATGTTGCCTTCTGACACATGTCTGGTGATGCCAGGGGGTGTGGCACATGCAAATCAGTTATGCCAATGACACACTTCTGGTGATGTCAAGGGGCGTGGCACATGCTAATGAGTTATGCTAATGATTTCCTGCAGCTCTTTTTCTACAAAATGACCCCTGGAGACACCAGACTAAGATGCATCTACCCCCTTCAGGAATCAATGGTCACATCAGCAGAAGTGAACTGAATGTTTCAATGGTGATGGGAGTGGAAGAATTCTTGAAGCTTAGCTATTGGGCAGCAGCAGTATTGGAAGGTGACACTGGCGGAGGATCTTTCACAGACAGTGGCAGCATCACTTCAATTAACCCTGGTTAGTACTGTGAAGTGGAAGAAGGCAATGGTAAACCACTTCTGCTAATCTTTTACCTTGAAAACCTTATGAGACAATCCAAAATGAAAAAAAGATATAGTGCTGGAAGACAGGACCCCCAGGTCAGATGGCACTCAATTGGCTACTTGGGAAGAGCTGAGGACAAGTATGAATAGCACTGTTCAATGATAGGACTGGATTAAAGCTGAAAGGATGTCCACTTGTGGATGTGAATAGATGCAAAAGGAACATCCAAAGCTGTGTGACACACATAATAGGAACATGGAACATGAGAAGTATGAAAACAGGTAAGCTTGAAAATATAAAACAAGAAATGGAATGTTTAAACATTGCAGTCCTGGGTGTGAGTGAACTAATGTGGACCGACTCAGGACATTTTCAGTCAGAAAATCACACAGTGTTTTACTGTGGAAATGAACTCAAAAGAAATGATGTTGCTCTAATAGTGAGGCAAGACATAGCACAAGCAGTTTAGAGCTACAATGCAAAGTCTGACTGAGTAATATCAATCAGTCTTCAGGGAAAGCCCTGAACCATCATTCAAGTTTATGCTCGAACTGCAGTTGCTGAGGAGGAAGAAAGAGAAAATTGTTATGCAAGTGTCCAAGAAGAAATTGATCATACACCTAAACAAGATATGCTGATAATCATAGGCAACTGGAATGCAAAAGTAGGCGATAAAGCAGAATCAAACATAGATGGAAAATTTGGACTAGGATCATGAAATGAAGCAGGGGAGCAGCTCATAGAATTTCGTGAAGCCAACAACCTGTTCATTGCTAATACATGCTTCAGTCAACAAAAAAGACAATTGTATATGTGAAAATCACCGGGTGACCAATACAGGAACCAAATATATTACATAATTGGAAGCAGAAAATGGAGAAGCTCTATTCTCTCAACTAGAACAAGACCAGGAGCTGATTGCGATACAGATCATGAGTTGCTAATATCAAAAATTAGAATAAAGCTGAAGAGAAACACTAAAAGAATCATAGTGCCAAAATACAATCTAAATAATATTCCTGAAGAATGTAAAGACCAGGTAAGGAACAGATTTGCAATACTAAGTTTAATTGATTGTGAGCCAGAAGAACTATAGGCTGGAACCAGAGATATTATCAAAGAAGAATGTGCAAAGACTATTCCTGTAGCCAAAAACAAGAAGCCTGAATGGATGACTGAGGAAATACTTAAAATGGCTAAAGATAGACGAGAAGCAAAAGGCAACAGAAATAGGTTCAAAATTCTAAATGTAGCTTTTTAGTGGCTTGCATGCAGAGACAAAGACATCTATTATAATAACCAGTGCAAAGAAATAGAAGAGAACAACAAAAAAGGAACAACAAAAAAGAAATCAAAGGGAAATTCAAGCCACGGCTTGGGATGCTAAAAGATCAACATGGAAATACAGTATCTGGTCAGGACAAAATAAAGGAAAGATGGAAACAATACACTGAGGAACTATACAAAAGAGATGGAAGGATGACAGATACTTTTGATGAAGAATCTTTTGACGAAGAACCAGAAATCCTAGAAAGTGAGGTAAAAGCAATTGTGAAAAACAAAGCACATGGACTAGATGGAATACAAATAGAGCTATTTCAAGCTACAGAAACGGATTCCATCTGAATCTTAACAAGAATATGTCAACAAATATGGAAAACAAAATAATGGCCCACAGACTGGAAATGCTCAGTCTACATTCCAATCCCCCCAAAAGAGGATGCCAAGGAGTGCAGCAACTATCGGACAATTGCGTTAATTTCCCATGCAAGCAAAGTGATGCTCAAAATTATACAGCAAAGACTCTTACTATATATGGAATGAGAAATGCCAGGTGTTCAAGCTGGATTCAGAAAAGGAAGAGGCACCAGCGATCACATTGCAAATTTACAATGGCTAATGGAACATAACAGGGAATTTCAGAAGAAAATCAGCTTGTGTTTTATAGATTACAGCAAAGCTTCTGACTGTGTGGATCATGAAAAGCTATGAAGAGTCTTAAAAGAAATGGGGGTGCCACGACATCTGATTCTTTTGATGCACAACCTGTTCTCTGAACAAGAGGCTACTGTCAGGACAGAATATGGGGAAATGGAATGGTTTCCAATTGGCAAAGGTGTCAGACAAGGATGCATATTATCCCCCTACCTGTTCAACCTCTATGCAAAGTATATCATAAGGAAAGCTAGATTAGATCTAGAAGAAGGTGGAGTGAAACTTGGTGGGAGGAACATTAACAATTTGAGATATGCAGATGACACCACATTACTAGCAGAAAATAGTGAAGACTTGAAAAGACTACTGATGAATGTTAAAGGAGAACGTGCTAAAGCAGGATTACAACTGAACATCAAGAAGACAAAAGAAATGACTACCAAGGAATTACACAATTTTAACGTTGACAATGAGGATATTGAAGTTGTTCAAGATTTTCTATTCCTTGGCTCAATCATCAACCAACAGGGAGACTGCAACGAAGAAATCAGAAGACGATTGAGACTTGGAAGAGCAGCTGTGAGGGGAACCAAGATCAAGAAAATCCAAATTATGGTATTTCCCATTGTCATGTATGGATGTGAAAGTTGGGCAGTAAGGAAAGCTGACAGGAAGAAAATTGATTCGTTTGAAATGTGGTGCTGGAAGAGAGTTTTGTGGATACCAGGGACAACCAAAAAGACAAATAAGTGGGCACTAGATCAAATCAAGCCTGAATTCTCCTTAGAAGCTAAAATGACAAGACTAAGGCTATTGTACTTTGGTCACATCATGAGAAGACAAGATTCTCTGGAAAAGTCAATAATGCTAGGAAAAGTGGAAGGCAGCAGTAAAAGAGGAAGACCTAAAACGAGATGGCTTAACTCAATAAAAGAAGCCACGTCTTCCAGTTTGCAGGATTTGAGCAAGTCTGTTAATGATAGGACATTTTGGAGGCCTTTCATTCATAGGGTCGCCGGTCGCCATAGGTCGGAGACGATTTGATGGCACATAACACAACACACATGCCAATTTTTTTAATTTTAGAAATTTCCAATAATTATAGTTTTTTATTCTCTAGATCCAATTTATGTAATTTTTTTACCCCCATGTTTCATATGCCTTTTCCCAATGAGTCTATTTTTGCTTTTATATCCAAGATAGTTTTTTGCCTAGATTTTTTATATGCTATTGCCTTTGCTACCAGTATGCCTCTTATTACAGCTTTAAATGCATCCCATATAATATCTTGGGAAACTCCACAGTTAAAATTTATTATAAAATAGTTTTCAATTTCTTCTGAGATTTCCTTATAAAACTGTTCATCTAATAGGAGCATTTTATTTAGGGTCCAATTAGGGCCTTTCCCATCTGATAGTTTATTTATCATAGAGCATGTTACCCATGACTGGTCTGATAAAATTTGGTTCCCAATGTCTGCTGTCTGGATTTGGGTTAGCAAAGTTTTTGAAGCTAAGATATAGTCTGTCCTTGTATATGTGTGATGAACCGGTGAAAAATAAGTAAATTCTTTTGATCCAGGGTTTAATATTAGCCAAACATCTCCTAGATCATAATGGTCTGGAATTTTGTTTAACTTAGATTTTCCTTTTGTTGTCTTTTTGTGTAAACTGTGTTTATGAGATTTATCTAGTTCTGGGTTTATTATGTCATTTAAATTGCATCCTATAAGCACCTCACCTTTTTGGAATATAGCCAATTCTGCCAGAGTGTCATTTATAAAATCTAATTGGTTTGTGTTTGGAGCATATATTGATGCTAAAGTCAAGGGTGGGGGGGCGTATTCCATTTATTTTACCCTTAGTAAAAAGAAATCTCCCTTTTGAGTCATTTTTTATTTCAAGGCATTGAAAAGGTATCCCTCTTGTAATTAAAATTGCTACTTCTCCGGCTTTTGATGAACCTGGTGCCTGAAAATTTTGAGCAAAGCGGTCGGTTTTTAATACTTGCTTTACTACTGTCCTATAATTAGTTTCTTGCAAAAATAAAAATGTGGATGTCTTTAGACAAAACATTTGAAACTCTCCTAAGCTTCAGAACGTTGTTTAACCCCCTGCAGTTCCACGTTAGGACCTTAAGAGATGACATTACACTGTTTTAAGAAATAGATTTCCTCTAGTTGACTATCAGTGTTTTATAATAATGAACCATATTGTATTGTTTGATGATCTCATTATACAATTGTTTTTGAGCTATCAGATTTGAATAAGAAGCCTTTCTGTTTACTTACCTCTGTACCTGAGTTACAGCATTTGGTAAAAAAAATTGTATATAATATAACCTTGAACAATAACTTTAACCAGTAAACAAAAGAGCCCCAACTTCTTATATAACTCCCTCCCATTTCTCTTACAACCCACCTCCAAATTCCCCATTATTAATCTATAATTATCTTTATTTCTTGATAAGAATTAGCTCATTTTAAGGCTTTTTTCTTTTTCTTTTTTTTAATCTATAAAATGCTCTAAAATTAAATATTAATAACACAACTTAACTGGATACAGTTATCCAAAATTTCTTAAACCTCTATTATGAGGTCTTGCAGAAATCTGATCCAAAACAGATAGACTTAGGTATACCTCTTAGTCTATCTGCAAGTCTTATTTTTGGGAGATAAAAGAAACCAAATCCCCTCCCCCTCCTTTTATAAGCTGATGTTGACAAAGTAGAGAACAGTACTCTTCTTTTTAGATGTTGTGCATTGAAAACAGAGTTTCAGGTTTTCATCTGGTATTTGAGTTGTAGTTGATGTTCAGGTAGCACTTTGTTCTTCATCTTCCATGGATGATTTTAAATTCAAAGATTCAAGGAGAGAGTTGCCTGATGCTTCATTGTGAGCTTGATACAGGATCCCATTCTGATGTACTAAAAATTTGGATGCACTGTTCCATCTGTATCTAATATTTGTTTCAGTAAGCTTTTCTGTTATGGGTCTGAGTTTTTTCCTCTTTTGCAAGATTTCTGGTGGTAAATCTTGACACACTTCTATTTTTTTCTCATTGTATTTGAGACCATTTCTCTGTTGTACAAGTCTGAAGATTTTTTGTTTGGTGCATGTATGGAGGAATTAAGCTATTACATCTCTTGGATATCTGGATCTTGAGTTAGGCTTTGGACCCAAGCAGAAAGATCTTATTATAATAGGAGCAACACGTTTTTCTAGGTCCAAAACAGATGCTAGCCATGTAGAAAGAAAAACAGAAAGTTCAGAGGATTCTTCTACAGATTCTTCTAGCTGCCTAAATTTTAAATTGTTTGGCCTGAGGGCCAAATCCAATTCAAGAAGTTTATTTTTCATGGTTTCTTCAGAGGCTTGCAGAGTTTTAATTTTTTCCTGTAAAATTATTCCCAGTTCTAGGGCAGTATCTGCCATTTTGGATGTTTCTTTTAGTGAGTCTTTAATTTCCTTTAACTTGGCTTTCACAGGATCTATTATTTGATCTAGTTTTTGAGCGATTTCCTGCTCCAGGAGTATCCTCATTTCAGAAAAGTCCTTTTTTGTTAGCAGATCTTTGTCATCTGCATAATCAGCCTGCTTGGAAGCCATTTTAGAGGCTTTGTCTTTCCTGGGGCCTGTCACTGAGCTTGACTCACCCAGGGGGGAAAAAGCTCTTACCAGAGGGGAATCGCTGGCTGATTGCTTTCCTTTTGTTCCCCATTTTGCCTCTTGTTTTATTATGTTTATTTGGCCAAGTAGGTGCTTTTAATTGCATTGGAGGGATAGTCAAGTCTGGGAGCTCCAGCTCTCAGCTGCCGCTATTCATGCACTTGCTCCGCCCCCTAACATTTTTTAAACTCATGAATGCAGCATGGAGTCAAACACCTTTTTGTAATCAATCCAGGCTATGTGCACATTTGTTTCCCTCCTTTTGCAATTTTTAAATGCTGTTTTATCGATCAGTAATTGATCTTTTTCCCCACAAGACTTTTGACAATTTCCTTTCTGTTCCTTTGATAAAAGTTTTTTAATCAATTAGATGCTGTTGAACTGCATCAGCAATTATTTCAGTTAACAATTTAAATGTTGTCAGGCAAGTAATTGGCTGATAATTATTAAGGATTGCTTCTTTGCCTTTATCTTTCATAATTAACTCTGTTCTACAAGTTGTCATTCAGTCATCAATTGTAGCTGATTGCAGCATGATGTTTAACTACTGTTCTAATCTTGGCTGTGAGTTGTTTAAAGTTTTTAGTCAAAACCCATGTAATTAATCTTTTCTCAGGTCTTTAACTCTTTTTGCTTGTTTTGCCACAATTTCTGTGGTAATTATTATATCTTGCATATTCCTAGGCTTTAAGTCTTTCTGAACTTGGATCAATTCATGCTGCTTGTGCACATTGCTTCTTGGATTGTCCCATATGCCTCACCAAAATGCAAGGGTTTCTTCTTTATCAGGAATGCTACTACATTCACCAGTCATAGTTTTGTAGAACAGTCTTTGATTATACCTAAACTGAGTGTTCTGCCTGTACTGGCTTATACAAATCTCATACCTGGAAATCTTTTTTGCAAGAGCAGTTATATGCTGCTTCAGTATCTCCAGAACTTCTGCCTCTCCTTCCAACTCATCTACCAACCTACCTTTATCTTACCTTCTGTATTCAACTTTTCCATTGGCAGTCTCTCCCCAGGGAAACTCTGTTGTGTGTTGCTGACTGCTGGTCTGGGCCCAGTTGCATGATGGGGAACTCATTAGTACTTGTGGGGGCACCTCACTTTCCCCTGAATCTCCCATCACACACTATTCCCTTTTTCACACTATTTCCTCTTTCTCTCCTCCTGGCATCCCCATATCTTTACCTTCCTTGTTTCCTTCCCACCCACAAATCAAGCAACTTTGGTAGAGGGTAATTCAGTTATTAGGAATATAGAGCCTGTGACAGATGACTTGACTGCATGGTGACTTTCCTACCTGGTGAGAAGGTTGCAGATATCATGCATTGTCTAGATAGGCTGATAAACAGCACTGAGGAGAAGTAAACATTCATGATACATGTTGGCACAAATTACATTGGAAAATAGCCATGTGGTCCTGAAGGAAATATTTAGGTTACTAAATAGAAAATTAAGGGTGAAGACTTAAAAGGTAGCATTCTCAGAATTACTACCAGTTCCACATGCAAGGTCAGCTAGACAGGCACAGATTAGGAATCTCAATGCGTGCATGAGAAAGTGGTGCCAGGAGGAAGGATTTATCTGTTAGGCATTGGGGGACTTTCTAGGACATGCAGAAGCTGTACCAAAGAGATGGGCTTTACTTGAACCAAAAAGGAACTACATTGCTGGCACTTAATATCAAAAAGGTAGCATAGCAGTTTATAAACTAATGCCAGGGAGGTAGCAGACAGGAGGTGGGGAGCCTCTGGTTCAGGAAAAGTCTGTCCAAAGGGACAATAGGGTAAATCAGTGTTTCCCAATCAGGGTTCTGCAGGACATCATCAGAAGTTCCGCAAGAAAAACCCTATTGGTCTCTCTAAATCCTTACCTTCCAATTTTCCTCCCTTTTTTCTCCTAGCACAGCTCTGGGAAAGAGGGATGGGAAAGGTCCACCTCCCCTGTCACAAGACACTTCAGGCATCATCCTCTAATTGGCTCCTGGCCACATCAGCGAAACCACACTCCCCTCATCAAATAATAATAATCCTAACCCTCCTGCCACTGTTGTTGCTTCAAGCAGAATCTGGCTGATAGTTCTCTTTGCAAAGAGGCAGGCAGGAGTCCCAGTTTGGTATGTTTGTTTCTTGTGGGATTTTATTTTTCCTCTCCTTCCAGTAAGTGAAAAGAGCCCAGAGGGAATCTGGAACATGCTTATGGTGGATAAGCTGCCATTTTCCCAACACCCTTCACTCTTGAGACAGCTGCTTTTTGCTCATTGATTCAGCTTCCCCACCCCTTGTCCAGCTTTGAGACTTGCTTAGTAGAACTTCCTGCTCTGGACTAGGTGCCAGAGTTCCTTGAATAGAATGCTTACCCTCTTTTTGTGCCCAGAGCTTGCTGGGGGTACTGTGTTGCTGTCTGGAGATCAGGGGGCGGGGGCACTGGCCATGTGACCATTTTTGCTGAGGGCGATTTAAACTTTTAAAAACTCCCCCCTTGTTCCAGCTGACCCAAAGTGATGTCATTGTGCGGTCCTGAGTTCCACCACTGAGTTCCACCACCTCTTTTCCCAGGAAAAAAGCTTTGTTTGCAAGTAAAAATGCTGAGGTTATTAGTGGTAGGATAGCATGTTAGATGGAGAGCTAACTATGTGCCTGACTGTCCCCCAGCCTTCCTGCTGCCTTGATCTTGCTTCATTCCACTCCATCTCCAATCACTAGAAGAGCAAATTTTATTATTGCTCTGATTTTTTGCAAATGCTGACTGATAAGTCAGTGCCAAATCTCAGGTGCTCTGCAGTGATTCAGCTGCATCCAGGACATAACAATGCCTCACTGTGCTTCTGTAGGCTGAAGAGGCACACAACCTCCAAAGACCAAATAAGGAGTATGATGGGTTAATGATTAACAATTTTTGATTATGATAATATTTAGCAGAGTAGAGATTTGCACAACATATAAAGAATCACAGATACATGTGTTCATGGCAGGACAGGAAGAGATTTTGGGGGGAGGTGCATTGTATATCAAAGAGTGCATAAAATCAAATAAGTTAGAAAACATCAGGGGAATGAACTTCCCAACAGAAGTGATATAGGTGGAAATCTGGGTCATAAGGAAGGTCTGCCCAGTGAAGTAAAAGAAGGGAGGTCTGGCAAAAGAAGTGTAAGTTAGTAATTAGTGTAAATTAATAATTTGGCATGAAAAAAGAGAATTTGAGAAGTAGATTGCTAAAATCATCAATACAAACAATAAACATTTGTTTAAATATACCCAGAGAAAGAAACCAGCCAGAGAAGCAGTTGGGCCTTTGGATAACCAAGGAACAAAAGGATTGCTAAAGGAAGATGGGGAAATAGCCCATTCTTTGCATCCTGTTTGCTGTGGAAACTGTGAAGCATGCACCCATGCTACAGCCACAACTGTCAGGAAGGGAGTCTGAAGGACTGTCAAATTGAGGTGATAAGAGATGAAGTTTTAGACTATTGGGGATATTAAAAACCAAGAAGTCTCCAGGTCCTGAGAATTCTTAGGTAACTCAAATGTGTGATTGTTGATCTACTAACCCATATATGTAACATCACCAAAACCAACCACTGAATCAGAAGACTGGAGGGAATACCAAATGTTACACAAATTTTTAAAAAGGGATCCTGAGGGGAGCCAGGAAACTACAAGCCAGTTAGCCTAATATCTGTCCCAGCCAAATTAGTAGAAACTGTTAGGTACGTAGAAGAACAAAGCCTGTTGACAGAAAATCAATATGACTTCTGCAAAGGCAAGTCCTACTTTACCAGTCTTTCGGAGTTATTTGAGAAAATGAACAAGTATGTAGATAAAGGCCACCTGGTAGACATTATATACTTGGACACCTCAAAGGTCTTTGACAAGGTATCTCACCAAAGACCAGGCTCCCCACATTGGGGGAGTGGTACACTTTACTGTTGCCTGGTGTTTCAAAGGGAACCAGCTCAAGATGCAAGCCCCATTACGATAAGGGAAAAATTGAGGATAAACTAGTACCTGAGAAACTTATTTCCTTGTATCTATTGCCAAGGTCTTGTGAAACTTGCTGGAGCCAATGAGAAGCAGTGTTAGAGCAGCAGGCTCATTTCAGGCCCGTTTTGGCCCATTTTGAGCCACTGTAGAGTGTGGGAGTGCTCCTGTGCTCTGCAGCGGCCTGAAATGGGCCCAATCCAGGCAAAAACAGGCCTGTTTTAGGCCGCTGCAGAGTGCAGGAGTACTCCCGTGCTCCGCAGCAGCTTAAAATGGGCCCAATCCACACCAAAACAGGCCTGAAACGAGCCCGATCTGGGCTGAAATGGGCAGGTTTTGGGCCACGGTGGAGGGCAGGAGCGCTCCTGCGTTCTGCAGCAGCCCCAATCCAAGCCTGATCCAGGCCAAAACAGGCCCAGTCCAGGTGGCTGCAGCGCATGGAAGTACACAGCGCTGCAGGGAGCACCCATGGAAGATGTGCTCCCCCTACTGGCCAGGTAAGCAGCAGTGGGGGTGGGGGTGGGGGTGGGGATCCCCCACCCCCCGGCGGGGTCTGGCATCCCTAACCAAAACATATGTAAGTGTCTAACTCACTCATAGTCATAAACACACATGCTCCATGCTGTCATGTCTAGTGGTGGCTATAAATACAAATCAGGCAGCCAGAAATATAAGGAGGTAAAAGAAAAGGAACAAAAAGAATCAGTCTATCTTCCTGTTTTTCAAATCAGACAAAGCCTTTCTGCAGTCAGGCAACGTTACAGTAAGAGGGAAATCTGATGAACAAAATCAAGATGAAAAGGATCTCAGTACAGAGACTGAGTCTATGGTACTGACAACTGATGATAAAAGCTCCCAGAGCATGTATCATGGGACTCTAGTGTGATGCCTGAAGATGTCAGGTAGCACCACTATACATTCAGAAGGTTTACAAAAAGCAGGAGAGAGTAACCTGATGCTATGATTCTCTTATTTTCAAAGACCCAGGCTTGTGGCTTGATTCTGTCTGTAATGTTTATCCACTTTGAACTTTAAAAAGGAGAACCTATAGCTGAAATGCTGACAGGTACCTTGAAGCTTCATAATATTCCTCTGGATGACTGTAAATGTTAAGAATTTGGTTATGGTTCTAACGTGTCAGGGAAAATAAGAAGTGTTCAGGCCTGCATTACATCCCCAAATGAACATGCTGTGTACTCTCCTTGTGGTTTCACTCAGTCTTGTAGGAGTTAATGCTGCTGCAGCTGTATAATTTTTGCTTGTGTTAAGCAATTGTTTGTGTTTTTCAGTGCTAGCCCTATGAGTCACTGTTCACTCTACTCTCAGTCAGACACATGCTGGAGTGCAATTGCAGTGTGGTATCCACTGACAAAGCATTTTCCTGGTATTCTTCAATGCAACCACAGGTAGAATCAGTGATAGCTGTCATTGCTGATATTATTGAAGAACTAAAACAATTTAGAGATTAGTGGTCCAAAACTCTACATGAAGCACATCTTGTAGTAGAAGGCATGGGAATTCTGGCACAATTGCCAAAGAAAAGAAGGATGAAACAGTAATGATTTCATGAAGAGACATCTGAGCCTGAGAAATCATGTCCTACAATATTTGATGAACCAGTGTATTTATTCATAAGAAATGTTTTCAATGCAACTTTGGACAATGTCATCTGCACATTAAAACATAGGTCCAAGCAACAAATATTCTGTTCTGTCTTAAAGTATGTGATGTTAGAACCTGGGGAACTGGAAGAAACTTCTAAATGTCTTCTTCACAAGTATCCCACAGGTCTTTCTGAGAATTTTCCTTGTGAAATGCTCCACTTGAGAGAAAAAAATACCACCTCCAAGTCTGCTTTTGGAAAAGAATATGAATTACGCAACCCCCCACTTATATTATTAAATGAGATATATAAGAAACAGAACAAAAACATTTTTCCCCCAGCACATGAGATTGTATATACAGGATGAGGGACTGTGATGTCAGTGTGGAGGGGGAGGGGCATATTACAAGTTTGTACCAGGCCTGATAAAATAATGCTTGGGCCTGCTGAAAACTCCTAGGTAAGCACAGCAGTCATGGGATAAGAGGATGAGTCCTTTTATGGATTAAAAAAACTGGAAATGATGAGTAGAAATAAATGGACAGTTCTCACAATGAAATGAAGTGGAGTCCTAAATGACTGATATTGGGGCTGATGCTATTTAATTGGTTCATAAATGATCTGGAACAGGGGCAGTGTAGTGGCCAATGTTGCAGATGACACAAAAATACTCAGGACAGTGAAAACACCCAGACCGCTGTGAAGAGCGTCACAGGATTTCCACTATCTGGATGAAAGGCAACAACGTGGTAAATGAGGTTCAGTGTAAGGAAATGTAAGGTGATGCATATTGGAAGCAAAAAAAAAAAAGCAACTTCAAGGATATGCTAATGGGGTCTGAACTTGCTAAGAGGAAGAGAGACCTTGGGGTCATAGTGTATAGCTCAGTTAAAGTGTTAGCCCAGTATGACACATCAGTGAAAAAACTAAACTCTGTGCTGGGGATCATTAGGAATTGAAAATAAAATAATCGATAGTATAATACCTCTTTATAGATCTATGGTGCAGTCTCATTTGGAATATTGTGCAGTTTGAATCTCTATCTCTCAAAAAGGACATTGCAGAGCTGGAAAATATACAGAAGTGGGCAACCAAGATGATTAAGGGGTTGGAGCTAGAGATGGGCATGAACAGCAATACGAACTAAAAAAACCCACGAACAGCCCAATATGCTGTTCGTGAACAAGCTGTTCATGAGGCCCCATTCTAAACAAACAGGTGGTCATTGCAAGACTCATTCATTGCTGTTTGTTGCTGTTCGTCAAGCCAGACAGTCTGGCACCTGCAATCAATTCCCTTGGCAACTTAGGCAGGGATTGTCTGAACTCTGTCTGAACTCCTGCTGTTGCCCTGGAAACCCCAATCTAAGCCCAATTTAGCTTGATAGGCAGGTCTTCCTTTCAAGTGTGGAGCTCCAAATTTGTTACAACAAGGGAGCAAAGACCAGGGGGAGGGGTGCTCCCAGCTCTGGCTTTCAGAGAGAGACAGCTGCTGTTAGAGAGATGGGGTGAGTGCACTGGAGCTTGAATTTTATTTGTTTGTGGTGGGATATGGATCTACCCTTCAGGTTCCAGGGCTGCTGCCAGTCTCTGGAGCCAAGCTATTATTTATTATTGGTACCTTTCCTGCTGCCTGCTCAGGTAGGGTTTCTGGGAGTGGTGTAGTAGGGATCTTGATGGCTGGAGGAGAGCCTGCTGGCCCCCACAAACAACCAACAATGAACATGTTCATGAACAGGATCATGTTCATCAATGTTCGTTGTTCGGGTTTTTTTCTGTTTGTGCCCATGTCTAGTTGGAGCATGTTTACTATGAAGAAAAGCTGAAAAGTCCCAGACTTTTAGAAAATAGATGACTGAGGGAAGAGCATGATAGAGGATTATAAAATTATGTACAGGATAAAGAAAATGGACAGAGAGAATTTTTTCTCCCTTTGCGAAATGCTAGGACTCAAGGGCATTCAATGAAGCTCATTGGCAGTACATTCAGGACAGACAAAAGGAAATAATTCTTTACATAATGAGTGATTAAGATATGAAATTTGCTGCCAGAGGATGTAATGATAAAAATACAAAGAGGTTCCTACCAACAAATACAGCCTGTTAGAAGGTGGGAAACCACATGTGTAGGAAGGTAAAAATAAATCAAATTAATGAAAAAGCAATGGTCAAAGTGAAGGTATATTTTGCATATATTAAGAGTATAGAATTCACATTACCTTCTATACATACACTTACACTACATGGACCATTATAAACCAATAAACAATTCACTGAAAAATCTTTGTGATAATTAATTATTAACAACAGGTACAGTAAACAACTCAAGCTGGGAAGACATCCAACAGGTCAGCTTCCGGTTCAACAGTAAGTACTATATTCTTATATTTGTATGTACATGTCCTTTACAATAAGTTTCTTTTTCCTTTTAAGGTGGTATCAGTGGTGTCAGGCGTCCCTTGTCTCACCATGAGACAATGAATCAAATGCTGTAAGATTTCTTTCCTGTAATGTTTGTATGGTGGATCAAGTTTTCGCCCCTGAGGAGGTTACATTAATTAAACATCAGGTATCCTGCTCACCTTGTATGTTGGGGACAAGGGAGCGTCTTCTGACGTACCACCTTAAAAGGAAAAAGAAACTTATTGTAAAGGAAATGTACATACAAATATAAGAATATAGTACTTATCTTGTTTCTGATTGTGTTATACTGGGGAAGATTACCTGTTTGATGTCTTCCCAGCTTGAGTTGTTTACTGTACCTATTGAACTTTCTTGTTAATAATTAATGATCACATAAAGATTTGTCAATGAATTGTTTATTGGTTTATAATGATCCATGTAGTGTAAGTGTATGTATAGAAGGTAATGTGAATTCTATACTCTTAAAATATTCAATATATACCTTCACTTTGACCTTCGTTGCTTTTTCATTAATTTGGTTTATTTTTACCTTCCTACATGTATGGTTTTCCACCTTCTAAGAGGATGCAATGATGACATAGGCATAGATGGCTTTAAAATGGGATTAGACAAATTCATGGAGCCAGGCCAGTGTATCTCTTGGCTATGAGAAAATCACCATGTTTGGACTGAGTGTTGAACTTCCCCTGATATGTGATGCTGTTCACCTGTGAGAGTTGATTCCCTCCCCCCTCCCCTTTTCTGCCTAGGAAATCTTCCAAAGCAAGAAAAATGAACTGCTGAGACCTTTAAAAGCTGGCCCCTGTTAATCCTAAATATGTTTGGAAATAACCAGGATCAGAATGCCAGTATATCTGAGACATCTGGTGACATCCTCCTCCTGACCCCCCCCCCCTCCTACCAGCCCTGCAGCAGCAGGCTCCATCCTCAGGCTCTACAACACTGCCTCTGGCAGTACTTCAGCTGCAGGTGCCTCTACAGAGCCCCAGGTCACCTTCACCATTAGGACAGCAGCAGCTGATGTCCGGACACAACCCCAGGGAACAGCCTGCAGCCACCCAACTGTGAGCCAAGCTACAAGTGACTTTTTTCACGTGTAGAACACTTGATCGTTTTCGCAAGTTTTTCTGGGAACTGAAGTCCCAGTGTCCTTCCCCTCTCTGTTAGAATTGCTGCCTGAAAAGCCAGAGAAAGTTGGCTGCAAATCGTTCCTCCAGTCACAAGCCTGCTCTCAATGATCGTTTGGGGGTGGGCAGCTGCTACTTTCTCCCTGGGCATCCTGCTCCCAGGGAGCTGCTCTGGAGAAAGCCGCCCTTCCATTGCTCCTGAGGTCCTGGAGAAAAACTGGAATGAGGGCATGTTAGAACAGCAGCAGATTCTTCCGCTGTCGCTGCGGCTGGAGCTTCACCGACACAGCGGCTTTCTCCAGAGCAGCTTCCTGGGAGCAGGACACCCAGGGAGAAAGTAGCAGCTGCCCGCCCCCAAACCATCATTGAGAGCAGGTTTGTGGCTGGAGGAACGATTTACAAAAGCTGCTACTGCAGCCAGCTTTCTCTGGCTCTTCAGGAAGCGATTCTAACAGAGAGGGGAAGGACACTGGGACTTCAGTTCCCTGGAAAACTTGCGAAAATGATCAAGTGCTGTCCACGTGAAAAAGTCACTTGTAGCTTGGCTCTGACTCACCTTTCTCTTGCAGTTGCCCAGGTAGCTCGACCTCAGGCAGACCCACCAGAGATTGCCAGCAGCATGAGACAGGCAAGAACAGGCCCCAAACTGCCAAGGGAGCCATTGGAGTGGCTCCAGAAGTAGCAGGGACGAGCCAGGCACAGAACAGAACAAATGCTGGGCTGGAGTAGGTGGGGACAGGAGACTGAAGAGTCTACCCAGCCCTTCCATCTGATAAGCTGGAATAAAGGCTACTCAGAGAGGCTGGGTGAGGACTGTGAGAAGATCCAGGGAGATGGGGCAAGGAGGATCCTTAAAGCCAGGTTTCTGTGAAGGCCAAGGAGGAATTGCAGGGAGAGGCAGCAGGAGTGTGCTGTCACTCCCAGAGCAGGAGAAGGAACAAGGTGGTGCAACTCCCTTCCCTGCCCATCTGAGGCCAGAGGACACCTGCCTGGGGAGTTGACAGGATGGCAGATAGTCAGGTGGTGGTGCCGGTGAGAGAGGAGCCTCATATCTTGAATACAGATCTGGATTCTCAAATATACTCAGAAAATACTGATAAAATTTGGGGAGGGGGGTGTATTTTTAAACGGGAAATACTAAGGCACATTGCTAATCAATACTGCTAAATTTCAGAAAGATAGAATAAAGGGTCCTACTTTTTGAAGACACAAAATGTGCCCATGTTTAACATTAACAACTATGGGAGAATTGATAGGAAAGACTCCAAACAGTAACAGAGTCAGCACTGCAGCAACTGAGCTTAAAGAATCATAACATAAAAACAGGCAGACTATTAAACAAGAGCATTTGCTGGCTCAAGGAGGGCAAAGCATTTGGGCAGGTGGGCAGGCAGGAGCAGCAACAAGAGGAATGTGCATCATCTTCATTACTAGGGGTGTGCAAAGGCACCCTGATTCGTTTTTTCCGAATCTGCTAAATCCGAATCGAGAGGCCGATTCAGATTTAGCAGAAATCCGAATCACCCAGCCGATTCGGGTTTACCGATTCGGATTGATTCGGATCGATTCGGGTTTTTTTTCAATGGGAAAAAGCCTGGGGGGGCATTTTCCCACCGAATCACCCCAAATTTGGTGGGGGCCTTCCTCTAACTCCCCTCTAACAACCCCCCAAGTATCAGAACGATTGGACTTTAGGGGGCCATGTTATGGCCCCCCAAACCAGGTCCCCCTATCCTCTCCTAAAAAAGCCATAGCTTTAGGTTGCTGCTGCTCATCTTCATTCATTTTTTCCTATGGGGAAAAAATGAAGAGGAAGGCTTCCTTTGCCAGGGGTGGCATTTTGCATGCAAAATGCCCCCCTACCCTCAGGGGCCCTTCTCCCACCTCTACTCCCACCCCCCACCAAGGCTCAGCCTGCTCCCACTTGGGGGGGGGCATTTCATGGCCACCCCAAGTAGGTGCTCTTATCTCTACCACTTACAGCTGGGGGAGGCTTGTCTTGCCAGGGGTGGCATTTTGCATGCAAAATGCCCCCCTACCCTCAGGGGCCCTTCTCCCACCTTTCCTCCCACCCCCCACCAAGGCTCAGCCTGCTCCCACTTGGGGGGCCATTTCATGGCCTCCCCAAGTAGGTGCTCTCAGCCCCCAAAGTCCACCCCCTACTACCCCATACAAACCCAATTCCTCCCCAGCTGCCACACACATGCCCAAATCCCAACATTAGCTCCTCACTGACCCAAATCCACCCCCAGCAGCCCCACACCCACCATAACCCCAGGAACAGGCTGGCCAGCCCTCCCCCTTTGGGAACTTCCTCTCTTTCCCAGGGCAAATCCGCATAGCCCAGGGGTGCCACAATGGGAACACTCCTGAGTGCCAACTCGTCCCTGGGAAAGAGCACCTGACCTGGCACACAGACAACCACCCCCTGACCCCCCACCACCACCTACAGAGAAGGCTGGCCAGCCTGCCCCATTGTTCCCAATGATGGGAACCAACCTCACATCAAAGAAGGGAACACACACACAATGATTCAAGCTTAAAAAACTTTATTCTATCACTTTCAAAGTACAATAGGTCAACAAATCACAACATATCACACTAATTGTCCCCCACACAAAAGCACTACACAATTAACTACACATCAGAGAATCTTAAAAAAAAATTTTTTTTAACAAACTCTAAAATTTTAGCACTGGATCGGGTTATACAGTAGGAGTGCACAACAGGGCATGAAAACAGAAGTCCCATAGACAAAATTAACACAAGCAGCACAGAGCAACAAAGCCAGAGCAGCAGGCTTCTGGCCTGTGTAGGCCCAAAGCTGGCACACTTGTTGGAGAGCCTGGTGGGAAGCATGGGAGAAAGGGGGCCATAACCAGCAAGGCCAGACACACCAATCCAGTTTGTAAAGCGTGATTGGGAGAGCCAGGCCAGCAAGCAGCACAGAGCAACAAAGGCACAGCAGCAGGCTTCTGGCCTGTGTAGGCCCAAAGCTGGCACACTTGTTAGAGAGCCTGGTGGGAAGCATGGGAGAAAGGGGGCCATAACCAGCAAGGCCAGACACCCCAATCCAGTTTGTTAAGCGTGATTGGGAGAGCAAGGCCAGCCAACACAAAGAAAGCACCAAAGCCACCGAGCAGAGCTTCTAGACAGTGGGCCCAGCCAGGCACAATCATTTTTTAGTCCTGGGAAACAGTGTATCAAGACCACCCCACACTCAAGCATGACAAAGGAAACATTGAAGGAAGAAAGCACACAGCAACCAATGTTGAACCCCCCCCCCAACCATTCTCCTCTTCTGCCCAACATGAAAATGTCCCCACAAGTCCAAGCCAAGACAGACTAAACTTTAAGAATCATTTTGCATAGGCATGCCACAGCAGTACATTTCCCAGCCAGCATCCAAAAATTTATAAAAATTAAAAAGGCCTACCAGGTCTCCTCTCAGGATGTCCAGACAAGCACAGTTGATCCTCCAGGCAGATGTCCTCCAGGCGCAGCCTCTGTCCTCTCTCCCAGCACGCAGCAACAGAACTGTTCAGTCTTGCCCCCAATTTAAATCCCCTTCCCCTGCTGCAGCCTCAGCCAAAGATTTGAATCTATTGGCTGGCAGAAGGATGCAGCAGTGGGATTGGTGACTCCAAAAGTCACCCCTCCCTTGCCTTACCTCCCCCACACTCCAACAGCCACCCTCCTCCTGCTCCCCCTCCCCTACCTGAGAGGGAATCTCTGGCATTGCTTTGCAAATGCAAAGTGCAATGCTATTGGCAAAGCACCTTGCATTGGCAAGGCAAAACAAAGGATTCCCTTCCATCCTTTGCAAGAGGGGTGGGGGGTGACAGAAGGAGTGAGTGACTCACTCCTTCCCCCCCCTCTTCAAAGAGCCTGCAGGATGCTTGGCTTCCTGCAAGAGGGGTGGGGGGTGACAGAAGGAGTGAGTGACTCACTCCTTCCCCCCCCCTTCTAAGAGCCTGCTGCAGGCTTTTGCTAGACGCTTGCCAAAGCAAGCGCCTAGCAAAATGGTGCCTGAGGGAAATCCAAATCGATTCGGAGAAATCCGAATCGATTCGGATTGTGGCGATTCGGAAAACCCGAATCGATTCGGATTTCTCCGAATCGATCCGAATCGGGGTGATTCGGGTTTTTTCAGGTTTGCCAAAACCCGAATCGCACACCCCTATTCATTACTAAAGGTGTGTTTTATTTTTTAAATTTAATTTAAATTTATTTTATGTGCTGTACTTGGGTTACATGTACTTTGAACATTATACACCACAGACTTGAATTACACAAGGCAGACAACAATCAAATTTTAGAGATGAATACTCACGCTAAATAAATTCCAAATCAGCTATAATTCCCAAAGAACAGCTATGGGGGCATAGTTTAAAAGCAAAAAAGTTTAATATAAGTACAAAGGACAAACTGAGGCAATACTAAGGTTGCTAACTCTGGGTTGGGAACTTCCTGGAGATTTGGGGGTGGATCCTGGAGAGAATGGGGTTTGAGGAGGGGAAGGACCTCAGCGGGGTATAATCCCATATAGTCCACCTCCAAAGCAGCCATTTTCTTTAGGGGAACTGATCTCTGTTGTCTGGAGATGAGTTGTAATTCCAGGAGATTGCCAACCCTCACCTGGAGGTTGGCAACATACAAGAGCCAACCCAAACCTGGCAGAATACTCACTGCCATAACCAGACATGGCAACTAGTGACCTGCTCCTGGAGGGGTGGGGATGGCATCTCCATCTCCTTGAAAGAATATTTAAGGTCTGAAATCTCTCCCTAGCATTTGTAAGAACAACATCTGGAATACTGTGTTGTTGGCTCCAGCCTCAATGAAATGACTTCAGTCTTGACCAGGAGACAGCATCAGGCCCTTCTCCTTGGTATCAATGTACAATTGCTAGTTGTGTGCTTGTTTATACTGTGCTGGAGTAGCTGCATGAATAGGTGTACCAGCAGGACAAGCAGCAGAATTTGGTGGAGGAAAACATTGTGACAGCCAACATCAGACTGCAATAACCTTGAGGAAGATAAAGATGTTCTGGAATCTTACTGCTTAATTTGTATCAGTAGCATCTTGGAGTCTATGACTTCCTAGTGAAAGTAGCTTATTAGCAGCTGATAATGGCCTGTAGTAGCAGGGCTCCTGCTTAAGGAGACCCAATTAACACTGCTTCAAGGCCATGTTGTGATGCTTTTTCATGAGCATTTCTACAATGAAAGAGATACAAAGTAAAGGATATGCTACATGAAAATTGTACCTAAAAATTGAAGCATTGTTATTTTAATGACTTGGTAAGGCTCCAAATAGAAAGGTGGAAAGCACTGCCTGGGCCAACACAGACAACACAGACATGTACCTGGAGGAGAGAAGAGGTAGCAGAAAAAGTATGAGTTACTGTGGACCCCACCCCTCATTCACCTTAGAATAGGGAAGTTTAAATTTAATTCATCTGAATAATGTCTGCTGGATGAGCTAAATTCATTTTGTTGAAAACTGGGCCAAACTATCATGGCATACTCCTGATGATAACACAAAATGAACAAAATATCTACATTAATACAGAAAACAAAAACAAATCCAATTGTAATAGAATGCTGAACAATAAAAGCATGGAATTAAAACAATGACTGTGCGTATAGCACCTAGTTTAGCATCTTCTCCTTGTGTAGTACAAATAATAAGCAGGAAAGACACACAAAGATGTAATACAGATCACTTCCAAATAACCAGGCACAACTCTATAATCACCATTCAATAAACTGCCAGTAAGGGGGAAAACCTCTGAAAAATCAGAATTCAGTAAATATATGACCAGCTTCCAGATATCTTGAAACCATGAAGTACGGGCTGCCACCCAAAGGGAATACATTCATTCTGTAATGTAGCACTACTACTACTACAACTACTACTGTAATGTAGCAATTCAATTGTGAAAGGTCGTGTTATCCAGGGCTTCTTTTCTGGGAAAAGAGGTGGTGGAACTCAGTGGTGGAACTCAGGACCACACAATGATGTCACTTTGAGTCAGCTGGAGGAAGGGGGGAGTTTTTTAAAGTTTAAATCACCCTCAGCAAAAATGGTCACATGGCCCGATCTCCACACAGAGGGAAGTTTAGATTGCCCTCTGTGTGGCTGGAGCAGCATGGAGGGCAATCTAAACTCCCCTCTGTCCGGCGATCAGGAGGCAGGGCCACTGGCCATGTGACCATTTTCAAGAGGTGCTGGAACTCCATTCCACCGCGTTCCGGCTGAAAAAAAGCCCTGGTGTTATCTTACATTTACAAAAACATATCTTGTGTACAATTCCTTACATGAATTGCGTTTATTTGAGCCCTTTTGAAGTGAGGTTGTCCAAGGCTGATGTAGCCTCTTGAATAAGCCATTGTGTTGAACTTTATAATGAAGTTTCCTGACAAAATACCAGCAATAACTGCCTGAAAAATGATCCATAACATATATGCATAAATTACAGTCTCTGCATAATGTTTTAGATGCTAATTTTAGTTTGCTTATTTGGAACATGATCCTTTGCTGCATGAGTATAGATCTCTCATGGGGCTTAACAGAGTCCCAATGCTCCTTGGCAAGCAAAGTCTCATGAGCAACTAAAAGGTTTAATATGTAATAGTATTTATTATACAATAAAAGCTTTGTAATCTAGTTTTAGATTATCCAGAATGCTCAGCTAATGGATGTTGCCTAGAGGACTAGCTCTTCCTCTTCAGCTGCCATGCTCCTGCAACTTTGTGTATGTCCCTCTCCAGCCAGCCAGTTTGAAACCTCTGGCCATTGCTGGGCTGACATTGCTGGATATCACCCTCAAGTACCTCCTTCCACCTTCAGCCTGCCTCAAATTGTCAGGAGCCTGAAGGCTCCCGGGCAGCTTGCTCACTGCTCTGCTTGCTGTACGGGGTGGGGTGGGGCAGGATAGAACTGTAAGGGTGACAATGGAATTCCTAAGATGTTGCAATCAAAATCACCTTATCTGCATGGAAATATGGAATAGTCTGTGGAATACTACTGAAAAATATAAGACAATTAACAGTATTGTAGTAACATACATATACACATATTCAGCATAATATATTTGTGATGGATTTAAATTTTATGTCAAAGGCTTCAGGATTTTTCAGATCTTTCACTCGTGACTGTCCAACTGAGTTTTGTTTTTTTTGTTAATCCCACTTTAAAACGTGAAAGTTAACCTTCTTAGCACCTGATGTCATAATGTTCCAAACACCCACTGTTGGTAGCCTGGCAACCCACCCACAAGAGACCTGTGATTCACTCTCAGGTCTTGACATACCATTTGAAAACTGCTGACATAATTTCATGCATGTGGCATTCAATGTGTGCTTTATTGCCCTATTTGTCTGCAAAGGGCACATATTTCACCAAGCTTTTTGCTTGCCAAACTGTATATAACAAAGTAGCATAAAGTTAGAATTGTCTTGGCAAATGGGACAGTAATTGAATTGCAGAAAAGAAAAGAAAATCTACAAAAATAAGAGGTGAAAACTGTAAGTTTTCTGTTGAAAAAGAGAAGTGATAGGTTTGATCATCTCAGGACATCCACCTTGGTCACTATTATTTTCTGACGAAAAAAAAAAGCCATAAAAGAAGCCACCAATGAAAAAATGCTGCATTTGAATTCATCAATATGTTAGTTTTGATACAGTGCTGATATCTTACTTAGGCACTACAGGGATTAAATTGCTTAACATAACTTGGTTAACTCATTATCACCAACTTCAGCCAGTGTGCAAGATATGTATCTTTTATTTTGCATAGAAATGTGACAATCTGCATTCCCTCCTTTATCTCTGCCAGTACATATCCTGCTGACTGAGAATTCATTTCTTACATCTAACAAAGCAGGCTCTAGTCCAGGGGTCCTGAACCCTTTTGATCCTGTGGGCACCTTTGGAATTTTGAGAAGAGCTGGTGAATATCACTTGTAAGAGGTGGGGCCAATGCCAAAATGGCACAGTGTGTGTGTGTCATGCCATCAAGTCACCTCCAACTTATGGTGACCCTATGAAGAAAAGACCTGCAAAATGTCCTATCATTAACAGGCTTGCTCAGATCCTGCAAACTGGATGATGTGGCTTCTTTTATTGAGTCAAGCCATCATGTTTTAGGTCTTCCTCTTTTCCTACTGCCTTCCACCTTTCCTAGGATTATTGACTTCCAGAGAATCATGTCTTCTCATGATGTAACCAAAGTACAATAGCTTCAGTTTTGTCATTTTAGCTTCTTGGGAGAATTCAGGCATGATTTGATCTAGTACCCACTTATTTGTCTTTTTGGCTGTCCATGGTATCCTCAAAACTCTCCTCCAGCACTACATTTCAACTGAATCAATGTTCTTCCTGTCAGCCATAGTTCAGATTATCTTGGTTCCCAAAGAGACATCTTTATCTTTAAGTATCTTCTCTAGCTCCCTCACAGCTGCTTTTCCAAGTCTCAGTCTTATAATTTCTTCATTGCAGTCTCCCTTTTAGTTGATGATTGAGCCAAGGAATAGAAAATCTTGAACAATTTCAATTTCCTCATTGTCAACTTTAAACTTGTATAATTCCTCTGTAGTCATTGCTTTTGTCTTCTTGATGTTCAACTGCAATCCTGTTTTGGTGCTTTCTCCTTTAACTTTCATTAGTAGTCATTTCAAGTCTTCACTGTTTTCTGCCAATAACATTGTGTCATCTGCATATCTCAAATGATTAATGCTCCTTCCACCAATTTTCACTCCACCTTCTTCTAGATCTAATCCAGCTTTCCTTATGGTATACTCTGCATAGAGGTTGAATAGGTAGGGAGATAATATGCATCCTTGTCTGACACCTTTGCCAATTGGAAACCATTCTGTTTCCCCATATTCTGTCCTGACAGTAGTCTCTTGTCCAGAGATGAGGTTGCACATCAAAACAATTAGATGTTGTGGCACCCCCAATTCTTTAAAGACTCTCCATAGCTTTTCATGATCCATACAGGAGGCAGAGCCAAGAATAATACCTCCCTTCTTCCTTTGCAAAAGAATCTCAGAAGGGGAATGAAAATAAATGAAGGAAAGCTGGAGGGAGGGAGAACAAAGAACAAAAAGGAGAAAAGGCCCAAGGAAGGAGCGAGAAAGAGAAGGGAGAATAAAAAGTATTAATGCCTGAATGGGGAATGGAACTACACATTGATTAAAAAAATTCCAGGTACTTACTAGTCCTCCTCATCCTACAGTAGCTGCAACTATGATTAGGGGTGTGCATTCTGAAATTCACATGCCAAAAATATAAACCAAAATATGTGTTTCAGGTTGTTACCATGATTCTCCACAAATCTAGGATTCTTAGGCATTTCAAACCCCCCCCCCCAAAAAAAGCCCTGTATTGGTTTTTTTTGTGTTTGGGTGCTTAGGAGCAGGCATCTTGTTTCTCTTTTATTCTCTGAATCTTCCAGCAGTGGCCCCTATTGAAGTTGCCTCTTGGTTTGCACAATCCAGGAGTAGAGCCCAGTAGAATTGCTGTTCTGGCTTACTCCTTCTCCTTCCCCCCTTCTTTATGGGGCAGGGCCCCTTTTAGATGTCTGGGGCACCTTGTTCAATGGCCCATAGGACCAAAGGGTCCAATTCGCTTGAAACTTGTGGATTCTTTAGTGGATGCACAGCACTAACTCCACTGAAATTCTGGCATCATTTAGTTGAAAAACAGCCACTCCAGCCCCCCTGAAAAGGCAGAGCTATGGTTCTCCTTCCCTCCCTCTTTCCTCACTTTGTGGAAGGAAACAAACAACAGACCATAACAAGGAAGGATGGCGCAAACAGTTTTTAGCAGAAATGTAATTTTTTGTTGTTGTTGGTCCGTCACTGTAAGACTAGGAAAATGAACTGAATACAGACTGGTTTTTTAAATTCCAATGATCCCGGTTCTTCCTCTAAGCTGCTGCTTGACTGCGCTCTCCGAGGAATCAGTAGAGAGAAATGCACCTGCATTGAAAGGCACCTTTTTTGGTAGTCTGTAAAACTGATCCCCATTCCCCAATCATCTTGATGCTTGCGGGGGGTGGGTCTTTAGATTAGATGGACTGTGCAAATTAGGTGCATTTATCTTTATAAACAGCTGCCTCAGACTCTCAAATAGGTTACCCATTGAAAAAACTGGTGCCAAACATCTGGAACCAGAAAAACCACACAGCTTTGAATCCCAAGCCAGTAATATCCTACCCTAAAATCAGCAATCACAATAAAATTTTCCCCCAACTCCTGGATCCAAAATTATAATGAATTTTTTCTCAGACCATACCACTAGCTGCTCTTGCAGCTGTAGAAAACCCTTTCTTTTGGACAACCGAAAACAAGCTGAGCTTTAAAATAGCCATGTCCACTTTCTGAAAAGCTTGTGGGATGCTAAAGAATTACTGGGCACTATGCTGGGGAATCTTGCTCTAGACTATAAAAGATTATGCTTCAATAAATGTTAGTTCCTCAGGTGCCAAATGACTTCTTATTATTCTTCACCTTGGCTAATAAGCTTTCACAACTAGGCACAAGAAATCCATGAACTATGATGTTATGGTTGGTAACTTGGTTGAAAATTACATTGATAGGAATTTTGATTTCAGAAAAGCCATCGATTCTCACATTTTGCCTTTGATTCTATACAGCCTGTATAGAGTTGACAAAATATTACTTGGATTTGGAATGTTAAGTTTCAGATCCCTGCTTAACTTCGGATTCACAGGATGTCTTTCAACAAATCACTTTCATTATCATCAATTCCACATGTGTAAAATAGCATTAATAAAGAACAACAACAAAGCCTTTAAAAGTATGTACATTAAATAAGTAATAAACAAGATGTGAGGTCACAGAAGGTTCTGTAATATAATCAAGTTGTCTGAATCTTTCCTCTGATTCAGTAGTAAGCATCTTTGGGTTACTTTCTCCTTGCATCAAGTTTTTTTTTATCCAGTGTGCTGGATTTTGGTATGGCAGTTAGAATCACAGAATCATAAACTTGGAAGATACCTCCGGGGGTCATCTAGTCCAACCCCCTGCACAATGCAGGAAATTCACAACTAACCCCGCTCCACATTCCCTGTGACCCCTGCTCCATGCTCAGAAAATGGAAAAACACCTCCAGGATCCCTAGCCAACTTGCCTGGAGAAAATTGCTTCCTGACCTCAAAGCCTTACCCTGGGTGTGTAAGAAGAGGCCATGAGAATAAGCACTGATGTATCCCTTCCTGTTTTCTCTCTTACAATCTGCCCAGGTTCACAGAATCAGCATTGCTGTCAGATGGCCTTCTAGCTTCTGCTTAAAAACCTCCAAAGAAGGAGAACCCACCACCTCCTGAGGAAACCTGTTCCACTGAGGGACCACTCTGTCAGGAAGTTCTTCCTAATGTTTAGCCGAAAACTCTTTTGATTTAATTTCAACCTGTCATTAGATAGTTTATAAAAATGCTTGTGAGATTTCAGTTATATTGGCTGACATCCTAAAAGTACTGTCATATAAGTCTGGTACCTTCTAAACTATCCCTTTCCTTGGCCTCTGTTTGCTTACCTTGTTGACCCTTGACAGGTATAACTGAAGTCAGTGGACTAAGAGGAATCCAGTTTTTGCTTAGGATTGCTCTGTCAACCAGCTATTTCTGGTCCTCCGATGTCACCGTGTGATTTATGCCTCTATAGCTCTGCTGTTCTAATGCTCGAGCTTCTGGTGTTACAGACACTTGGCTATTTAGAGGAAACAAGGAGACCTCTAATTCTATAGGTGCAACTTTTGCTAAACCAAACAGAAAAAAGTGATTTGTTAGGTCTACATGAGCAGAGGAGATGTCTGCTATTTGTACCAATTTCTCATTTAAGTACTAGCCCTGAACACTGTGGTGCAAATGATTCCTTAGGGTCCCTGATCCTCAGGAGCAGCTTGTTGAACACACGGTAAGCTACAGAAGGCAGGAAGAGGTGAGCAGCGCTCCTAGCTCTTTGGATCAAACTCTTAAGTATTTGCATGAAGTGTTTTCAATGATACTTTATTGGTGCAGATCATTTGAATGCTAGAAGTCTTTTGCTCCTATATAGAACCCAATTTTTTAAAATCCTCAAAATACTTGTTATAACTTTTGTCAGTGGCATACACTCATAATTTAAAACTAACAGAAACAATTTGCAGAGAACATAAAAGAGGAACACAGAAAAAATAAACAAGACAGAGGAATGGTTGTTCTGCTGGTCTACCATGAAGTTCACTGGGGGACCTTTGGCCAATCACTTGATCTCAACCTAATCTACTTCTCCAAATTATTAAAAGAATAATATGTAGAGGTAAAAGCCATGTATGCTGCTCTGAATCCCTTCAAAGAAGGGCAAGATAAGATCCTCAAAAGTTCCTTTGAAAAAAGGCAGAATAATATAGATAAATACTCCATTTGTTAATGTGCTGGTTCTGAAACCGTAAATTCTACCCAGGAATGAAGTATTTTTGGGGGGAGTTTGCTATAAATCCAAATGAATTCCAGTTCTACTCAAAGCTCAGCTTGCAAAAACTGCACTAAGTAAACATTCCAGTTCTACTCTTGCCATTGTCATGGTCTCTGACCGCAAATAAATGCATTCATTCATTCATTCATTCATTCATTCATTCATTCATTCAGTTCTACTCAGAGCTTAACTTGCAAAAACTGCACTAAGTAAACATAGTTTTCAAACATAAGGCTATTCAACAACAAAAATGGATTGCAAAGTTATTCCTAAGGATATTTATGCATGAAATAGTACACTGTTTTTACAGAAGGTTATGGATCACTGACTTGGGCAACCTATCAAAAACAAGTACTTATTTAGTTCCTTAGTTTACTCTATTGATTATAAATCATGCTTTAATTATATGCAACTGCATATTTATTTCCTAAAGCATCATACTAAGAAATATCTTTTAAAAAGCTTTAATTTTAGTGATATTTCTGAGCTGTTCCATATATATATACATTAGTTTTACAGATTTAATATTGGAAGATGAAGCATGTTTTACTTTCATTTATTATGATATATTTCAAGTAGGTGATTAGGTTTTTAATGATGTCATTTAGAACTAAATTCCTCTTTTCTTCAAAACATCGTTTCTGAGTTTATATCATCCAATTAACTGTGAAAGCTAATAAAATTCACAAATCAAAATAGTTTCTCATCTGCATATATCCTCCTCAACTTTAGTTGCCTAAGCATATCCAGATATTTCCACAGTTTGGGATATGCAAATAATGAAAAACAAAGATTAATGTTTCCTTCATAAAACTGTTTCCACCTATTCCAGGAAGCACAGACTAAGGAGATAAATATTTCATATATAGTCTAAATTGTTCACTTTGATAAGAATTAAGGGAACTTTGTGCTTGTGTGTGTGAAATTGTTTTACAATTCAGAGATCAATTAAAAATAGGAATGCCAGGTTCTCCCTATGTGGCAGGAGACCTTCTGGCAATCCTGTATATTGCCTACCAGCTCCTCAAAGGCAAGCAGAAGAAAAATTGGGGAAATGGAGTGAAAAGTGGAAGTGATTCATGACATTGGGTGGCATCACTATAGGATTTGCCAAAACTCCTACCCCTGTCCCCCAAATCCTTCTAAGGGTGTCAGGCTATGGCCTGACATTCCTAACTCAAAACGAGGGAGCATCCTTTATTTAAATTTTAAAGGAACTGTTTACCCATCTGTACAGAGGACTACCAATTAGTACCTTGTAATGGGCAGGAGTTGGAGGACAAATTAGGGGAAGGTACTCCCCTTCCTCATTACTCTGAGTGCTGACCACTGCCACTTCAGCAATCAGGCAGATGGGACATTAAAACAAGAAACCTTACTCTTGCTATTTAAAATCTGCCTATCTGAAAACTTGAGAGCTTGCTACCTAAGCATCTCTGGTTGGCCTCCATTTGTTGCTTATCTCACCTGTCCATTGGAATACGAACCCTCTCCCATGTCTGGCTGGAGTGGCATAGGGACATGCTGCGGTATTGAATAGCATATGGCTTTCAGCATCTCTATAGCATATTTGCATCATGGTCTGAGCTTGATCAAAAAGCTCAGAGAGGAAAGAGTGGAGTGGAGAATTGAACTAGGTGAGCTGAAAAGCCATCTGGGTGAGCTGAGAGTCAGTTTGCTGTAGTGGTTAAGGGTCGTAGGACTCTAATCTGGAGAGCTGGGTTTGATTCCCCACTCCTCCACTTGAAGTCAGCTGCGTGACCTTGGTCAGTCACAGCTTCTTGGAGCTTTCTCAGCCCCACCCACCTCACAGGATGATGGCTGTTAGAATAATAACTACACACTGTAAACTGCTCTGAGTGGGTATTAAGCTGCCCTGAAGAGTGGTATATAAATCAAATGTTATTATTATTATGTGACCCAAATTCTGATCCTAGATCGTAATAATAAACTTGAACTTGAACTTATTATCTCTTTTAGGACTCAGAGCATCACCAAGCAACTCAAGAACCAATCAGGGCTGAGCTGTTAATTAGCGTTTCAGCTGCGTGAAAATGTAGGGAGAGAACATAGAGCCTCTTTGAGAACAGAGGACTCCCCAAGTTCAATCACTGGAGAACTCAGAGATTGCTCTGCAGGTGTTATTAATCAGCTCCACCTCCACATATCTGACTAGCCCAGAGCCTGACACCACTTGCAAATCTGAAACTGAGTTCACACATTTTTACGCAAAACCTGGCTTTGTGCTGTCAGTTTCCTTACATGGAGGCATCTTTGGCACAACAACTGTACATTACTTCTGAAGAAAACCTGGAAGTAATGTCATGTTTTTCCATGGTAAAATCATAAAGTTTCCAGCAATTCCTATGGAGGCATGATGTCACTTCTGGGCTTTTCCCAGAAGTGATATAACACCGTTACACCAATAGTGATCTTTTGCTTTCTTTTCCTCCAGCCAGCCACTGGAGTGTTAAGCAAACCAACAATGTCTGTTTCCACAAACACTGGCACAAAAATAGGGGAACCCCACAGGAAACAGAAAAATAACACACTCTTTCTCAATTTTGATATTAAAGTGCAAATGCTAATTGCTTTATCAATACATAAATGATCCAAAGTTCATAATACTTATTTCCTAGTACCACAATGCAACAATTCCTATACAACCATAGTGCAATAAATACAGTAAGATACAAGAAGCAAACATACAACTTATAAAATTTACTACAATTATCCGGGTGTATTAAAGAGTCCGTTCTATTAGCACTAAAGAGGCATAGTGCTCCCTTGGAGCCCTCGAGGTGTGGTTGAGCCGTAGAGCTGAGGCTGATGGAAGAACCTCCTCCCGCTCGATCTGAGGCCGGCTTTAATCCACAGATTTCATTGTCCCTTCTTCAGGAGCAAGCTCTCTAGCATAAATATATGTTCATTAACGCTTTCAATCTCCATCGTTCACAGAATTACATAAATACAAATATTCAACATGTTACTTACATGTCACACACGAGGAATCATACAATAAACATCCCGGAGCAGGCGGCAGTGAGTTTTAACGCGCGCCTGATGCTCATTAACTCTTTGCTCAAATAACCATCCTAATTACCAGGTGACCTATTTCTTAAGGGAGACATCCCCAAAACGAAAGCACTCCTCAATCTTATCATAAAAAACAACTCTAAGTACTCTCATAAAAAAACAGTTCATAAGCAACTCACTATTCAATCCATTCGGTTTCACTGTATCCAATTTAAAAATCCAGAACGCCTCCCGACGGAGGAGGTGCGTTTGTAAAGATTCATTGACATTTTTTACCACCTCCAGAATAATCACTGTAAGGGCGTTATCTAGGTGCCCCTTCTCCCTGTAATGTAATGTGAGAGGTGCCTCCTGAATGTTATTACGGATCCTTGAAATGTGTTCAAGAACCCTGACTTTGATTGGTCTTGAGGTGCACCCGACATACAATAGCTTGCACGGGCATTCCAGCGCATAGACAACGCCCCTAGTTTGGCGGGATACGATGGATTATGCAAACAATAGAGTATATAGCTGGTGGGAGACCTCTGGTAAGAATAAGGATTCCCAGCGCCGTGTGACTTGGGCTGACCCTGTCAGATCCTTCTCTGATTTGGAAACATCGGGGATGTCGGACAGCTCTGGGGATGAAGGAACGAGCACCCGACACCTCCGCAATAGAATGATTCCAATGGGGAATAGGCAGCCTTTTTTAGAGTGAGGGAGGAAGAACCCTTACTACAAGGCACGCCAGAGACCTTAGTATTCAATTTATCAAAGCGCCCTTTAAACAAGATGGAGCTATCGGTTTTGAATAAGGGCTTGGGATATGTGCCTACACCTAAGTATTTACCTTTCCAAACGAGAGTGGATCTATTTAGGCTATTCCGTCAGATTAAATTTAGTAAGACTTTAGTAAGACAGAAGGTGGCAATATGAGGTCTGGCTTTGAGTTACCCAAACGGTTGAGACAAACTTCTTCCTTTATGCCTCCCGTTTCGGATTATAGAATAGAAGCATTTGAACACATGGTTTTGAAGGATGTGGTGGAGCTTGAGCGTAGTCCCCAGCAAACATGGCAAAATCTATCTAGGGCTGAAAGGGGAGCTATCAACTCTCTGAGGGAAGATAAAACAATTGTTATAAAACCGGCAGACAAGGGAGGAGGGGTTGTTGTTATGGATCAAGACATGTATGTTGGAGAAGCCCTAAGACAGCTGGGCGATAATACCAGCTATTTGCGTATTCCAACGGATCCAACTGATCATATTAGGGGCATTATTAAGGTAGTATTAGATGAGGCAAGGGAATTAGGGGAGATAGATGAATTACTTCATAAGTCTCTGCAGGTTACCACGCCTAGAATCCCCTTATTTTATGTGCTACCTAAGATACATAAAAAGGTTTCCCCTCCCCCCGGGCGGCCGATCGTGTCTGGCTGTGGCTCAATCCTTGAGCCATTGGCCATTCTTTTGGATTCTGTTTTACAACCAGCAGTAACTGGAATCCGTCCCCTAATTACTGACACTCGGGATTTCATTAGGAGAGTGGAGGGATTTGTCATGTCAGAGAAGAGTGGATTCCTGACTATGGATGTTACTTCCCTCTACACAGTAATACCACATGAAGCGATTAGGACAGTAGTAGAAGAGGCACTTAGGGCTTACCCAGACAATTATTTACCTCCCCATTTTTTGCTCCAATTGTTAGATCTTGTTTTGGAGAAGAATTATTTTCGATTTGGAGACTCTTTTTATTTTCAGTTAAAGGGAGTTGCTATGGGTTGCTCGGCAGCACCTGCCATAGCTAATTTGTTTATGGGCAAATGGGAGAGCAATTACATCTTGCACCCCTCGAATCCATTCCGGGACCAGATAGCCCTTTATTTTTGCTTCATAGACGACCTCTATTTCATATGTAGGGATATGGATAAGGTTGAAGAGTTCTGCTGCTGGCTAAACAGTAGGGACTCTAATGTGCAGTATACTTGGAAGCACGATAGTGATGAAATCAATTACTTGGATGTTATAACTTATAGAAGCGGAGGGAACAAGATTAGGGTCAAGACTTATCACAAAGATACGGACAGGAACTCTTATTTGGAGTTCACTTCCTTTCACCCGAGACATCTTCGGGAAAATATTCCCTTCAGCCAGCTTCTTAGGATCAAGAGAAATTCATCAACTTGTGAGGACTATGAAAGGGATGGACGTAAGTTGTGCAGGAGTTTTGCCAGGAGAAATTACCCTAAGGGAGTGTTACAGTCAGCTTGGGAGCGTGCTAGCTCCACAAACAGGGAATCCCTTTTTGCCCCTAAGAGTAAGGAACAACCTAATAGAATCATATGGTCATTGGACTATACTCCGTTGGCCAACAGTATTAAAAAAGTTGTTTCTAAACACTGGGGGTTGGTGTCAGACATAAAGGGATGTGAACAGCAGCCTGTGTTTGGATTCCGAAGAACAAGAAATATTAAAGATCAACTGGTATGTGCTGATATCAGAGTGAGGGAGGGCCAGCAACATTTGCCAAAAGGAAACTTCAGATGTGGTTATTGCCAAATTTGTAAAAATATACGGGAGGGTGGGGATACCACCCTTAAGGACATGCTATATACCTTTAATCATTTTGCTAATTGCCAAACTAGGGGTGTTGTCTATGCGCTGGAATGCCCGTGCAAGCTATTGTATGTCGGGTGCACCTCAAGACCAATCAAAGTCAGGGTTCTTGAACACATTTCAAGGATCCGTAATAACATTCAGGAGGCACCTCTCACATTACATTACAGGGAGAAGGGGCACCTAGATAACGCCCTTACAGTGATTATTCTGGAGGTGGTAAAAAATGTCAATGAATCTTTACAAACGCACCTCCTCCGTCGGGAGGCGTTCTGGATTTTTAAATTGGATACAGTGAAACCGAATGGATTGAATAGTGAGTTGCTTATGAACTGTTTTTTTATGAGAGTACTTAGAGTTGTTTTTTATGATAAGATTGAGGAGTGCTTTCGTTTTGGGGATGTCTCCCTTAAGAAATAGGTCACCTGGTAATTAGGATGGTTATTTGAGCAAAGAGTTAATGAGCATCAGGCGCGCGTTAAAACTCACTGCCGCCTGCTCCGGGATGTTTATTGTATGATTCCTCGTGTGTGACATGTAAGTAACATGTTGAATATTTGTATTTATGTAATTCTGTGAACGATGGAGATTGAAAGCGTTAATGAACATATATTTATGCTAGAGAGCTTGCTCCTGAAGAAGGGACAATGAAATCTGTGGATTAAAGCCGGCCTCAGATCGAGCGGGAGGAGGTTCTTCCATCAGCCTCAGCTCTACGGCTCAACCACACCTCGAGGGCTCCAAGGGAGCACTATGCCTCTTTAGTGCTAATAAAACGGACTCTTTAATACACCCAGATAATTGTAGTAAATTTTATAAGTTGTATGTTTGCTTCTTGTATCTTACTGTATTTATTGCACTATGGTTGTATAGGAATTGTTGCATTGTGGTACTAGGAAATAAGTATTATGAACTTTGGATCATTTATGTATTGATAAAGCAATTAGCATTTGCACTTTAATATCAAAATTGAGAAAGAGTGTGTTATTTTTCTGTTTCCTGTGGGGTTCCCCTATTTTTGAGCCACTGGAGTGTTGGCAGGCAAAGAGTGCTGGGGCTAGGAAATCTCCCACTCCCACTGTGTACCTAGAAATCCTACCAGTAAGCAAAATTATTAACTTTATTGCCTCTAGATTGTTTTGTTGATTTCACTTAAAAATTTGAAAATGCAAGTTGGGGGTGTGAAAATTTTTATTCTGCATTATTAAACTTGCGATCATTTAAATAGTTTTATGCTTTAGTCTGATGTTTCCCTCAAGGTATGTAAAATCAGCTGTGATCTAATTAACACAATACATTTTTGTACTCTTCAGAGACATGTAGAATCTGGAAGAGAGCACTGTTGCTTCAGCACTTTCATATGAAGACAGCAGTTGTGCTTGAAAAGCCAGACTTTGGGGCAGAAGTCCAGGGCCCTAACTCAAAGGTTTAGAATCCTCCGCTCCTTGCATAAATAGACCATGGCTTTCCATTTAAAGTGTGCATTAGCATCTGAAGAGAGCCTCCAGTGTCTAAAATTATGTAGATCAAGCCAATACTAACTCACAAGCCACGTACTGTGAAGTTAGATTTTTTTTAAATTGTGTTTTTGGTGTTTTGGTTCTCTTGCCACCTTTTATTTTAAAGCTTCAGTCATACAACACTTGCGTCTATTCAACTCAGTGGGGATTACTTCAGAGTAAATGAACCAGATTGCTAGCAGGAAAATTCTGATATAAATATCAGAATTATCTTTCCTTAAATATATTAAGATTTGTTTGCACTGTAATTTGAATTTCCTTGAACATCATTTTGTACATAAGAATGAGAGTTCTTTCACTAGACCTTTTTTGTGTGAGAAATTATGCCAGTTTCTGCATTCCACTCTTTATAGGACAGGTGTTAGCAAGAGTATGTGTCTATTTAAGTATGTCACATCAGACAATCTTTTTTCTCACTCTGGACTTCTGCTCCAAAGTATGGCCTTTCAAGCACCACTGTTATCTTCATATGAAAATGCTGAAGCAGCAAATTAATAAACAATATCCTCAAAGTGAAAGCCACTTACCATCTGGTAAACGTATAAGCATCTGCATCATAAATCCTAAGTTGTCAACTGGTCTGGAGAAAAAGGTCCTGTCCTTTTAATAGAAGTATAATAAGGGTTTCTTGGCATTAAGTAAGAAGATCACATGGCCTGGTAAATAACATCACACAAAGGGGCAAGATATTCTCTTAATCTAGCTCTGATTCTCCAGAGGAGAAAAATAATCACTGCATTTGCATTTAAGAGAGTCAACTGAACACTATGAATATTAAGGGAGGATGCATGATTCTTTGGTACGACATGAATGCAGAGTTGCTTATTGTTTAGGATACGTTTTTTATCTAGACTAGAAATATTTGCCTCCTATTTTCTAGGTTTATCAATCCCTTTTAGATGGAAAAATAACTTTACTAAAGGCCATTCTTCATTGTACCTTCATATGTCATTTTTTCTGGGTGCATTATATTCTGCTTTGTCATTTCCAATAATGTGATTATTTGAATGTTTATCTGCTCCTAAAATATCACAATCTTAATGAAAAAGATTAGGAAATGAGCCTATGTAAGCAATAAAACATTCTTGTGATTTCTTCTTCCTGCATGCAAATGGCCAAGTGGATTTCATTAATCTGAACAATGCTTTATGGGAGCATGTTCCGAAGAAAATATAACTGCCACAAATTTAATGTAACTTAGAGTTGCCAGTCCCCAGTGGCTGCGAAAGATTCATCTGCTTCCCATGGGCACTTGGAGTGACAGAGGGAGAAAAATAAAAAATGGTTTTACCATAGAGTTTACCATAGAGTTTCTGATGATTCATTGAGAGGCATGATGTTACTTCCAGGTTTTTCCAGGAAATGACATTATGCCCTTGCTGATGGCTGCCCCTCATGACTCTGCCTCCCAGATCCCCACCCACCCCCTAGGCCTGGCGACCCTACTGTAAATCTATAGTACAAAAAATGTATAGTCTAATGAAGCAAATTGTAATAACTGTTGGTCAGAAAATCTGTTACTTAAAGTTCTTTAAAGATTAAATTCAACTTCATCTCTCATTTGGTCTGTTTACATTATATTATTTTTCTATCTTTATTAAACTAATGTATTTGAAATCATAGTTGCTATAACTTCATATTAAATTAAAGTACTTGCCCCAACTGTCACTGTCACCAGGAAATAATTACAAACTAATGGAACCAGAATGAATATTTATAATTTTAAATGCAATAGACTTTCCTCTCTAAAAATGGTGAAAAAGTAGCAGTATTGGACTTTGTCAGATTCTTTACTCTCCCAAGAAAACTCCAATATATTAAATATTAAAATGTCACTCCTAAAAAATTTATGTTTGTGTGACAGAAGTTGGCATGTTGTCCTCTTAACAGCTTGCTGCCCCGTATTCCACAGGATTTGAGATTGGGGTTGTGCAATAAGATCACTTATAGCAGATGCTGTGTTATCAAATTTTATATGTTGATCATTTTATTTGTATTATATTATGGCTGATTTTATCTTATATGTGTATTCTTTATCATTGTAATCTGCTCTGACCCTGCTTTTGGGGAGAGCAGACTATAAGTTCAATAAAGCAAGCAAGCAAGCAAGCAAACGTTTCATAACTCCTACAAACTTATTCAAACACCTGTCTAAAACATTTTGCCCCTCAGTCAAAATAAAAGGCAGACACAAAGCTTGGGTATAAAATTGGGCCACTTTATTAATTTCAACATAAACTGTCAATACGGCAAGGGATCTAACTAACTAGTGGTACAGGTCAAGCCCTGGGGTCACCCATGACCTCCGCCTTGACCTGTCTGGGCAAGCCCCCACTGCCGTGGGGGTGAGCCATACAGTGCATGGTTGGTACCCAGCCGGCCAGGCCAATGGTCCCCCTTCCAAGCCTGCAGCACCTTGCCGTACAGCAGAAGGACCTTACTTGTACAGGGGAGCCACGTGGCAGTCTGCCCTCACAACTGGCTACCGTGGAGCCCACCAGTCACTCCTGACAGACCCCAATTCCCCACCAATGGGGATGTGCCAAGGGGTCACTGTCCCGCTCATTTTCCCATCCTAACCCGCCAGTGGACAAAATATTTACAGCTCCACCGTACCAATTACTAGGACTTCAGTCTGCAGTACAAGGTAGGCAAAAAACACCTCTCCTTATGTCAATTGGAAGAGGAGAAAAAATTCCTACCTGGCCCTGATAAACAGCAACTGGCTAATCCTGCACTGCTATAGGGAGGGTGGATGGGCCAAGCAACAAAGACAACTGTGTGCTGGGGAAGGGCAGAGCAGGCAAATATGCCTTTAGCTCCACCCATCCAGTAAAGCCCTTGGATGCCTAGGAAATGCCCAACTGCCTTTCCTTTTTCTGGGGCTGCAAACGCGGCCCCTGTCCAAGCTGCGGTGCTGCTGTCCAGGTGGGATGAAAAGATTTGGGCAGATTGTTAAAAAAATCACTTTAGGGTTGCACTGGAAGTGATTTCATTAGCTGCAGATAATGGGCATATGTTCTTCCCATTTCCCTGGCCTGCATCTTCCTGCCAGTCAGCCAGTGCTTGACAGGCACAGCCAGAAATTGCCATGAGAGTGCCCGCCATAAGTGGACAACTGGCCAGTCTATCATACAGGGAACATCCAAAGTAGTATACAAATTAGTATCAACTTAAAATTTACAGCAGTAATCTAAAATTAAATAACCAACAACTTACTGAGAATTTCCCTGTTGTTTAATATATAATGTCAAATTACATGTTTTGTTTCAGCAGTGTTTGCTATCTATATTTGCATTTAGTCTTGCTTTAAAATTTCTGCAATCCATATCTTTTTCTGTTGTTTATTGAATGTCCTAGCCATTGATTGTGCTGTTACACTGTGTAATCTGTCTTGAGTCTCAGTGAGAAAGGCAGACTATAAATAATATAAATAAAATAAAAATAACAAGTTAAACATTAAAATACAAAATATTAACATTAGAAGATCGACAGAGATACCCTTTTGAGTACTGTACAAAATTGTATTTTCTTTGATAGCATTCCAAATATTAGTAAAACTCTTTATGAATAAAAAGTTCTCATGATTGTTCAATGATCTTCAACATACTTATCTTTTTGTTTATTATCCGAATGCTAACCTTATTGACTGAACTTTATAAATCTGTTCTCCTAATGATAGAGTCTTCCTCTGGTAGAGATAGCCTTGCTTTGTGAAACACTCCCATTACACTGGATGTCGAAACAGTCCATTTGTAAAACAAAGTTACACCCTACATGACTTCAATAGACTTTAGAAGGGTGGCATTTTCAATCTTTGCTTTTTGAACTTTGCGATTTGATCCTAGGCTTAATTGTCCTAGAATTGAGAAAGCATTTCTGGTGAGTATCACTTCATTAGCACACGTGCTAGATTTCAGTATTTGCCATGTAGTACTTTGCCCAAAAATCATCCAATCACACTGTTACTAACCAGTATGTTGATAACTTTGTGCTTGTTCACCAGTGCCAGCTCATATTTCTGATATATGTCTTTTTAGACACTACTGTTTTTCCTAACAACCCCCTTGACTCATATAATAGAATGAGAAAACTTGGCACTTACAGCTTTTCAAATTCATCACCTGATGAGAGATGACAGTAGAAGCGCCAGAGCCTCTGAGAGGCCTCTACTGGCAGTCTTTTTGACATATTGCAGGAACACGGCAGCTGTCAGCTTTGTTTTGTAATGCTATAATTACTAGTACTGAAATCCTAAACATTTTATTGGAAATCTCAAATATGTTAAAATGGCAAGTAAAGAGTACCTATTACAATTATAAAATGAGTACTAGCTAAAACAGTAGGAATTTTCTTTAAAAATGAAAAGTGACTCTCATGGAAGTTGTTCTTCAACAGCAACAGACATGAAGATTGGGACAAAGAGCTGGAGAAAGCACATGGCACCTCATGACTTAGACGGTTATGCAAATGAATCTTTAACAGTGAAATCCAAAATAGAGTTATCTAGTCAATGGGCTTAGACTGGAGTAACTCTGCTAAGGATTTCACTATAAGAGTCTGTTCTGCTTTTCTAGGGGGTTCTCAAGCAGAATGGTCCAGGTCTTATTTTCCCAAATATTATGGTGATGGCATTGCTGTGTTTATAATGGGTCCAATTCAGAGAAATTGCATTGGTTCCTATGGACTGCCAATGAAAGTTGCAGTGGATCTCTCCTGCCTTCCCCTTCTCTGCTTATGAGAGATGAAAAGGCCATGTTGGAGTCAAGAACATGAGTGGAAGAAGTGAGGAGGAAGATATAGGCAAAACAATTCTTCTGGGCCTTGCACAGGTAGATCCTTTTCCATCAATTAAAAAGATTCTCTGGATCCACTCCATTAAAAATTTCAGTGTTGTTTGGCTTTTGAAAACTTGGTGTCTATAATCTCCGATGGTACTGGTGCTGAAAAACACAAGAGACCTATGTTCAGTTTCGGGAGAAAAGACCCCATAATTTTTATTTTTGTTTATATTTGATAAATTTAACACAATGTAGCTTTTAGCCATCATTTTGAAGCATGTCTTAGAGATCCCCAACAACTTTTTCCCTAAAATTCTTAGAAACTCTTACAATTGGACAGTAGGCTAGTGGGTTTAAAAAGTTATACTGAATCAGATCAAAGATCTATTCAGTGTATCTCAGACAATTGTCAAATACAGATCCTTGAGAAAATTCTTAATACTAATAGAGTATCTCGCTCATGTCTTAAATGTCTCTAGGATCTTGCAGAAACCATAGGGTTACATGACTCTAGTTTTTCCACTAATCTAATGGTTGCTGCTATATGTTGCAAGAATTTGTCCTAGTTTTTCAGGAATTCTAGCAGGAATTCATAACACTGACTAGCCTGAAGCCTAGGGGCTCTGCAGGGACTAAGGGCCTGTCAATTCTTTTTATGGAGGCACTGTTACCTGCACCCTAGGGCTCCAATGGTTAAAGGCACTTTGCACTCTATGCCATAGCAATACATGTACATAGCAATACATGTACATGTATATGTTGTTCAATATGTATGTGAGCCCCCTCGCCCAGCTGGCACGGAGTTTCGGACTGTGTTGTCACCAGTATGCTGATGACACCCAGTTGTATCTTTTGTTGGACGGTTGGCCTGGTTCGGCTCCAGAAGCCCTGTTTAAAGCTTTGGATGCCGTGCCTGGTTAGGTGAAGCAGAGCAGACTGAAGTTAAATCCCATGAAGATGGAGATCCTGTACTTAGGTCATGAGTTGTTGGAAGGGGGGGATCCAGCTTTTGGCCTTCGATGGCGCACCACTTGTGCCGGTTTCGCTAGTCAGAAGTCTTGGCGTGATGCTGGACTCCTCTTTATCAATGGAGGATCAGGTCGTGGCAGTTGCCCTGTCTTTTTTCATCTTCAGCAGGCCAGGCAGCTTGCTCCCTATCTTTTGACCCAGGACCTGGAAACAGTGATCCATGCAATGGTCATCTCCAGATTGGATTACTGTAACTCGCTCTACGTAGGGCTTCCCTTGAGTCTGACCCGGAAATTACAGCGGGTCCAGAATGCTGCTGCCCATGTCCTGATGGGTATGTCTTTTAGGACATATCAAAAAGAGTCCAGTAGCACCTTTACGACTTACCAATTTTATTGTAGCATAAGCTTTCGAGAATCAAGTTCTCTTCATCACATGCATGATACAGAGACTGGTCAAATATAGAAGAGGAGGGAGGAGAAGGGGAGGAGAGAGAAGAGGCAATTAGGGGGGGAGGGTGCAACCAAAACATTCCTTTGCTAGTATATGTAAACATCTCCTTTTGGCGTGTGGATCAGTTGGCTTCAAAGGAGTTTCCCTGTTAGTTTGTAGCAGCCAAACAGCTAGACCATCCAATTCCAATGCAGTATGAGCCTTTGATAACCACAGCTCTCCCTGCCAGATGCATCTGACAAAGAGATCTGTGGTCCCCGAAAGCCCACGCCAGGTGCCACTGAGCTCCCCCAGACCCTGCCTCTGTAAAGGAAATCTGTTACCTGTGATAATGTGATAACCATTCATAGTCCCTATTCAGTCCCAGCCTGACAGAGTCAAATTTGCATATGAATTCCAGTTCAGCAGCCTCCCGTTGGATTTTGTTTTTGAAAGGTTTCTGTTGAACTACAGCGACCTTTAAGTCTTTGATGGAATGTCCTGGTAGATTGAAGTGTTCTCCCACTGGTTTCTGGACGTTTCCATTTCTAATGTCAGATTTGTGTCCATTTATTCTTTTGCGTAGAGGTTGGCTGGTTTGACCAATGTACAGAGCAGAGGGACATTGTTGGCACATGAGGGCATATATCAGATTTTAGGACATATGTAACTCCAGTTCTGCAGCAGCTACACTGGCTTCCCGTGGAGTTCTGGATCAGGTTCATGGTTTTGGTATTAACCTATAAATCCCTAAAGGGACTGGGACCAGCATACCTGAGGGACCATCTCTTCCCATATACTCCCTAGAGGGTGCTGAGATCAACTGGTAAGCACCTACTGGTGGTCCCTGGCCCCAGGGAGGCTCTATTGGCCTCAACCAGGGCCAGGGTCTTTTCAGTCCTGGCTCCGACCTGGTGGAACTCTCTGTCTAAGGACACCCGGGCCTGCCAAGATCTTGTCTCCTTCAGACGGGCCTATAAGTTGGAGATGTTCTGCCAGGTGTATGGTTGAGGCCATCAGGCTTTCCACCAAATGAGCCTCTCTCCCGGTTTCCTCTATGTCTGTAGGGGGCATTGACCATCTACCCCCATATATGAGCGACCACACATGGTTAAGCCACATCTCCACCTCCGTCAGATGCTATATGGTTTTTATATGGTGAGCAGGTGTTTTATTAGAAAGCTGTGTTAATTGACTGTGATTTTATCTTGTATATTTTATCTTCTGTTGTGACCCGCCCTGAGCCCACCTGTGGGGGGGGGGCAGGATATAAATATAATAAATAATAATAATAAAAAATAAATTTTATTCAGTTCAAAATATTACAGTATTGGACAATTATACCCCCAAAATGTGTTCTCCTGAAGAGTTCTACTTGCGCAATAAAAATATTTTTAAAAATTGTGAATAGAATTATTCAGGATACCCTCAAAATGGATATAAGTCTATGTACTGTGGTCTAGTACCTACTGTACCAGGGTCAGGCTGTCAGCTGTAGTGGGTTGAAAGATTGAAGTGCTGGAGGGGGTCCGAAATACCTGAAAGCCTAGGGTCCTGGCCATGGATTAATATGGCCCTGAGATCTAGTTGGCTAGTGGCGTGCTACTATAGTAGTTGGAGTTTCATTGATCATGGCTGCATATAAGATGACCTTCTTTCTCCTCACTGGTTAGTTTGTGTTGAACAGTGTGTAGAGGACCTTAAGCCTTTCTGTTGAGATATTTATTTATTTGTATATATTTAACAAAATGTATGCCTCACCTTTCTGCCTTTGTAAGGGCCATCAAGGTGACTAAAAAATTAAAATCATTCATAATGAATTCACATTTTAAAAACCATTACAGCCAACAAATGCATCATATAAAGAATTGAAACTCAAACTCAAATATGCATACACCACAAAAACAGCAATTAAAACATTGGGCAGGAAGGGGGGAATCACTGAGGGAATTACAAACAAAACAAAAAAGTGTTCATCTACTTGTAGAAGTGGCAACAATGAGAGTTCCACAGTTTTGGTGCTACAACCAAGAATCAGGTTGCCACCCTCCTAATCTCAGAAGGTGGGGCCCACCATAAGCAGAACCATGGGAAATGATTGCAACGGTCATTTAGGTTCATAAGGAAGTAGACTGTCCTTCGGGTATGTGGTTCCCAAAATATATAGGGATTTAAAGGTTAGCATCACCACCTTGAATAAACACCAGTAGAAAGATTGGGAACCAGTATAGATATGCTAAGACTGCAGTGATATGGTCCCCATGATGGACTCCAGTCAACATTCTGTCTGCAGCATTCTGCACCAATTGGAGTTTCTGAATACTTCTCAAGGGCAACTTCATGCAGAGTGCATTGCAGTAATCTAATCTAGAAGCAACCAGGGCATTCATCACTGTGGCTAGATCTTTTCTGCCCAGGAAAGGACATAGCTGGCTAACCTGGTAAAAGGCTCCCCAACCACAGTTGTCAGTTGCTTATACAGCAGAAGGGCTGGGTCCAAGAGTACTTTCAGAGTTCAAACCTATTCCTTCAAGGGGAGTGCAATGTTATTCACGAGTGACATTTTAAATCCCAGGCCAGACTTTCTGCACGCCGGTAGTTTATTAGTCCATATCCACTCCAAATCTGCCTCCAGGCACCAGTTCAGGGTCTCTACATCCTCTCTGGGATGAGCTGGAAGCACAAGATAGAGCTGTGTGTCATCCACATATTGGTGACATCTCAGCTCAAATCTCCAAATGTAGATGTTAAAGAGCAAAGGGGACAAGATGGAGCTGTGTGGGGCCCCACAGGCCAAAACCAAGGGGCTGATCAGCAGTTCCCCACTTCCACATTCTGAAACCTATCCAGAGCTACCACAGAACAACATCTCCCAAGCTCAAAGGACTGGTATAGCACCATTAACCCCAGCTCAAATTATTAGGTGAATCTGTTTGTATGTATGTATGTATGTATGTATGTATGTATGTATGTATGTATGTATGTATTTCAAAAAAATATTTTATGTGTATTTCAAGAAGTGGCATCAAAGTTTATTGCTCATAGAATCATAGACTCATAGAGTTGGAAGGGGCCATACAGATCATCTAGTCCAACCCCCTGCGCAGCCTAAAACATCTCTGACAAATATTCATCCAGCCTCTTCTTGAAAACTGCCAGTGAGGGGGAGCTTACCTCCTCCCTAGGCAGCTGATTCCACTTTTGAACTACTCTGACCGTGAAAAAGTTTTTCCTAATATCTAGCTGGTACCTTTCTGCGTGTAATTTAAGCCCATTGCTTCGGGTCCTACCCTCTGTTGCCAACTGGAACAGCTCCTTGCCCTCCTCCAAATGACAGCCTTTCAAATATTTAAAGAGAGCAATCATGTCCCCCCTCAATCTCCTCTCCTCCAAACTGAACATTCCCAAGGCCCTCAGTCTTTCCTCGTAGGGCTCAGTCTCCAGACCCCTGATCATCCTCATCGCTCTCCTCTGCACCCTCTCGATTTTGTCCATATCCTTTTTGAAGTGAGGCCTCCAGAACTGCACACAATACTCCAGGTGCGCCTGACCAAGGCAGTATAGAGAGGGGCTATGACCTCCTGCGATTTCGATGCTATGGCCCCTTTGATACAACCCAAGATTGAATTAGCCTTTCTTGCCACTGCATCACACTGACTGCTCATATTTAGTTTACAGTCCACTCTTACCCCAGGATCCCTTTCACATATACTACTGCCCAGATCACTGAGCAGTTCTTAAGATGGATCCCTTTAAAATCTGTTCTAATATCTTCCCAGCAACAGAAGTCAGACTGACCAGCCTGTAGTTTCCCAGGTCATCCTTCTTCCCTTTCTTAAAGATTGGGATAACATTCGCTCTTCTCCAATCTTGTGGCACATCCTCAGTTCTCCAGGAGGCCTTGAAGATGGTGGACAGGGGTTCTGCAAGTTCTCTAGAAAGTTCTTTCAGCACTCTTGGGTGCACCCCATCCAGCCCAGGGGATTTGTATTCATCCAGTGCAGCCAGATGCCTCTCCACAACCTCTCTGTCAATGTCAATTAGCCACTCAGGTGTCCTGCCACATTTTCTACTATCTCTAGATGTGCCTGAGTTCTTCAGGGAGAAAACAGAGGCAAAAAAGTCATTAAGCCTGTCTGGCTTTTTCTCTGTCCTGCATCAGAGGTTCTCCATCTACTCCCAACAGTGGCCCAATTGCCTCTTTTACCTTGCATTTGCTTCTCACATATCTGTAGAAGTTTTTTTTTTTTTAATTGTAGTGAGCCCTCCTGGCCAGACCCAGCTCGTACTGAGCTTTGGCCTCTCTGAGGCCTAGTAACCCTCATATACTCCTTTTTAGAGGTCTGTCCTTCTCTCCATTTCCTGAACATTTCCTTTTTCTCCGTTAGCTTATTCTGGAGCTCTCTGTACATCCATATCGGTTTCTTGGAGCCCTTACCATGTTTCCATCTTGCTGGGATAGTGAGGGCTTGAGCTTGCAAAAGCTCGTGTTTGAGAAGGGTCCACCCTTCACTCACTCCTTTCCTTTCCAGCACACTCCCCCATGGAATGATTCTCATCAAGCCTCTGAGTTCATCGAAGTTGGCCTTATGAAAATCTAACCTATGAGTCTGGCTACGAACTTCCTTGGCTCCCCACAGCAACTGGAATTCAAGGAGGACATGGTCACTTCCCCCTAAGGTCCCCACCACCCTCATCTTATCTACCAATTCTTCCCTGTTGGTTAATATCAAGTCTAGTATGGCTGAGCCCCTTGTAGCTTCCTCCATCTTTTGAAAAAGGAAGTTATTGGCCAGGTAGGTCAGGAAATTGTGTGATTCATGATGCTTTGCTGAGCCTGTCTCCCAGCACACATCGGGGAAGTTGAAGTCACCCATAATTACTAGGTTCTGATGTCTGGATACTTTACCAATCTGTCCAAAGAGGGCAGCATCTGTTTCTTCTTGCTGGTCAGGTGGTCTGTAGCAGACTCTAACAATAATACCCTTTGTCCTTCCTCCCCTTATTTCTACCCATATGCTTTCCACTGGGCTGTCCACTCCATTCTCCATAACTTCTTGACAATCAAGCCCTCTCCTCACATACAATTTCACTCCACCTCCTCTTCTACCCTTCCGGTTTTTCTTGAACAACTCATACCCATCCACTAGCACATTCCAGTCATGGGAATCATCCCACCAAGTCTCAGTAATCCCTACTATATCGTAGCCCTCTGTTTGCAATAGAAGCTCAAGCTATTCTTTCTTATTACCCATACTTTGGGCATTGATATATAGACACTTGTAGCCTTGTACCTTTGTTTGACCTGTCATACCCAGGTGGGTCCCCACTGTTTTCACTTCGTCATTGAAATCGCCATGTTGATCGTCCCCTTCCCCTTGTGGCATCAGTTTAAAGCTCTCCTGATGAAGTTCTCCAAGTTCATTCCAAACGTTTTCTTCCCTGCCCTTGAGAGGTAAAGCCCATCATGTGCTAGACGGCCTTCTCTAAGAAAACCTATCCCATGGTCCCAGAACCCAAAGTTCTCCTACCGGCACCACCGTCTCAGCCAATGATTCACCTCAAGTATGGTCCACTCCCTGTGCGTTCCTCTTCCTATGACTGGAAGGATAGAAGAGAATACCACCTGAGCCCCCAATGTCTTCAACTGCCTTCCAAGAGCTTCATAATCCCCTTTAATTCTTGTGACAGTATTCGCAGCCGTGTCATTCGTTCCCACATGAATTGGCACAAACGGGTACTTATCAGCAGGCTTGATGAGTTTCGGCAGCCGGTTCGTAATATCCTGAATTCTGGCCCCCGGCAAGCAACACATCTCTTGGAATAGGGGATCTGGCCCAGAGACATGGCGTTCCATACCCCTGAGCAAAGAGTCCCCGATGACTACCACCTTCTGTTTCTTCCACTTCCGTGTGGCCCCGTGTCTTCTGCACACCCTGTTCCAGGTCTTTGTGGTTCTCATTCCACTCTCATCTCCATCATCATCTCTAGCACTTCAAAACGATTCTTGAGCTCAAGTGGACCAGAGCATCTTCTTCGTTGACATATTTGAGTTTGCACCATAGATCTGAGAGGAGGCTCAGAAGGGAGATTGACTCTTTATTCTTCTCCTTGAGTTTCCTCTTCCTGGCTGTGCAGAGCCCCCAGGCTCTTGTCAATAAAATCCTCCCCCTCCTTGATCTCCTGAAGGGTGGTGATCCTCTCCTCCAGGCTCTGAACTTTTTCTTCCAAAAGTCTGACCAGCTTACACTTCTGGCAAGTGAACTTCATCTTCTCTTCTGGGAGGAAAACAAACATGGCACACTCCATGCAGGTGACTGTGAAGGGGGCTTCAGTAGACATGATTGCCTTCCAAATATATACTCAGAGTACTCTCAGCAGAGTTTCGGGTCACCCAGGCAGATCCCCAGGCCAAGAGCCCAGGCCAAGAGCCCTCCTCACGCCTCTGGCGAGGAGGAGCCTTTTGTTTCAAAAGGTCACTTCCTGCCTAGCCCAGCAGGGCCCCAGGACAGTAGGGGGTGGGGATTGTAACCAAGAGCAACAGCAACCAGCAGCAAACAACAGCAATTCACTCAACCCCCAACAGCGCCACACAGAACTTAATCAGAACCACTCTCTAGCAAGCTACACAGAACCCACTCACCCTTAGCTTCTCACACAGTAGCTAGGAAAGGCAAAAGGCTGAAAGACAAAAAACCCTTACCTTCTAGCAGCAGCTCTCCACCATGTGCTCTTGCCTCCACCCAGGTGCTTCTGCTCTGCCTCTGGCTTCACCAATAAGATAAACTTTTATCTCAACCTGATTCTTATATTCCCCTGACAAATTGGTACATGCTAACTTCCAATTAGGTTTCCATGCTGCAGATGTAACATTTAAAATCTGATTGTCGGAATTACCCATATGTATTTCTGTATGTATCAAGTTGCAACCCCAGCAAAGGGGTTCTGAGGCAAGTGAGAAGTAGAGGTGGTTTGCTGTTGCCTTCCTTGGCGGTCTCCCATCGAAATACTGACTGCTTAGCTTCTGACTCTGACAAGATCAGGCAATACTATGTTACCTTCCCTCCCAGAATTACCCATACATCATCTAAACTATGAGCTTAGTGATTATATATGTCATCTCCACAATGTGGAATTTTAACCATGTGGAGGAGGTTTTACAGTGGTGAGTTAACATTTAAATCAGGCCTTTATTATTATAGTCATTTCAGGGCCCCTAACAGGGGGAGATTAGAAGGATAAAATTCTGAGTGCTCTGGTCATTCTAGGGATCCATGAAGTTAGATGTATAATTTTCTTCATATGATGTTTGAGTTAGGTATAAGTGGTAGGTGGGGGCAGGGCAGAGGGAAACTTTGTCTGAAGGCCCATAGTATCTTTTGTCTGCTTTGGTTTTATATCTATGATTCTTGCATTATTACTCAGTTTTTGTATTAAGAAGAACAATAGGAACAATATATGTTTATAAATTAATATATACTTCTAATAGGTTTGATTAGTTTCTTAGTAAAATAATTCATTCATTTTTAAAATCTATCCTGCACCTCAATCCAGAAGTTCTCAGGTTGCTTAATATGAATTGAGAAAAAATACAATTAAGTATCAAAAGGAAAACTCCAGGTACCATCAATCCAGGAGCAATTAAGGCCAAAATCCATCAAACTATACAAATCAACAATAGAAATAAAATGAATAGAGAAACAGTGGAAATTGAATGATTAAAATTAAATAATTAACAAAATACAACAATAAGTATTAAACAGCAGATAGAACAACCAATTAACCAAAACCCCAGGTGAATAAATATGTCTTTATCTAGCACCAGAAACTCATCAGAACCATGCCTGATGAACAACTGGAATTTCACTTATTGGGCATAAGATTTTCTTTCACTTAGTATTTCTCTGGAGGAAAAGAATTCTTTCCCTGGAGTAAGACTCTTAAGTGGAAGAGAATGATAGAATTCCATTTAAATTTCTGGAGCCATGAAGTGTTCATTTTTAATAATGTATAGTTATGGGTTTCATCTAATGTGAGTATGTTATATTAACAGTGAGAGAAAAGCTAACACTATAGCAATACATAACATATTCAATGTTATTCTTATATAAATAAAATTTATTTTCTATTTGGAATATTATAACTGATAGTAATATCTTTCAAATATTGGCTGGTTATTTAGAAAATATTTCTTTTCTTTCCAAGTAGAATAATGAAAAAGCAGGAGGCCATTTTTCAGCTTAGTATTTGGATATTTATGTGTTGTGAAATAAAAATTTCCTTAGAAACAAGTTCATGAGTATCTTTTATGAATTCCAACTATTATGATGGTTACACATTTTCTTTTACTGTTGCTTGTATATATTGATGAATAAAAAGATGGAAAATTATGAACACTGGAAAAATGTAATGTAGAAACATATATTGCTTGAAGTATACATCCAGAAGCGTTTAAAAGATTATTACGGGATATGACTAGATCTTATTACCAAAGTTATGCAAACAAAATACCCAGTCTAGTATAGAAGTACAAATGTTTGAACGAAGTGTCATTAGTAAAAATGGTCTAATTGAGTGACTTTCATAAAACAGAGGCATGATTAACCATTCCATACAATTTTAGAATAGGAAAGTCTTTTGTTGTAATCAGAACAACAATGGATGTTATATAATACATGCGTTTAAAATAAATAAAAATGTGAGTGATATATAAAGCGTGTGAAAACATGGATTGGTATCAGTCCAAGTGAACTAAAGAATTTCTTCATTCAAGGTAAGCAGAAGAGAAACTAGGAAGGCAACATCTACTGTTAAATTAAAATGTTTTTAAGCAGAATAGAACTGGAAACTGATTGTTACAGCAGAAGCTGAATTGCCAAAGCCAGTAGTAACACAGGATGGATTAGAGTTAGTCAGAATGGTAGAGTCCTGGAGAGAAGTACAGATGTTCGGACTTGAATTTATAAAAGCATGAATTGAGCTTAGAAGCTAGATGTCATAAGACTAGATAGATCAGGAATCTTTAAAGTCTACCTGTGAAAATGTTAATATATCGGCAAACTGGGGGAAAATATGAGGGGTGGACTAGGCCAGATACACTGGGAGCAAGCTAAGGCCTGGCAGCACCAACAAAAACAGTCTGTTTGGCATGCATATCAGGGTTTGCCTGCCACTGGGATGGGGTTAAGATAATAGTCTGATGTTAGTAGCATAAGATAATCTAAATGTGTGTTTGTGTGTATGTGTGTGTGTGTGAGAGAGATAGAGAACAAGAGAATGAGAAAACAGAGGATTTTTTAGAATACCTAGAACTCAGCCTGCGCACCTCTTTCTTTGTACAGTTTCAGATTTAACCATTCTAATTACATGTAGGAATTTTTAGTGCTTCCTGTTCTGTTGCTTGGTTAGACTGTTTACAAATACCCTAATTGTCAAAGATCTACCTTGATTAGTGTTTCTGGATTGGTGCTTTTAACTAGAGATGGGTACGAACAGCAATACAAACAAAAAAAAGCCACGAACAACCCAATCCGCTGTTCGCGAGCAAGCTGTTCGTGAGGTCCCATTCCTGGCGAACATGTGTTCGTTCCAAGCCCTGTTTATGGAATTCGTCAGCCGTTCATAAAGCCAGACAGTCTGGCACCTTTCAATCAATTCCCTTGGCAATGTAGGCATGGACTGTCTGAACTCTGTCTGAACTCCTTCTGGCTTTCCTTCTGGCTTTTAACCCCTAAAAGTAGCTTCCAGCTGACAGTCTAGTTTTTGCCACTGTGAAGAGAAAAAGACAGGAAAGGGGGGGACTCATGGATCATGCCTTTCTTGGGGTGCAATCTCTCTGAAACTTGGAGGTTCTTTAGAGGACAGTGAGGAATATGTCCTGAGCAAATTTGGTGGGTATTGGACATTGGGAAGGTCATTTTGTAACCCCTCAAAGTAGCTTCCAGCAGACAGTCCAGTTTTTGCCACTGTGAAGAGAAAATGACAGGAAAGGGAGAGACCCAGGAATCATGCCTTTCCCGGCTCAAGTTCAGCTGAGTCCCAAGGGGGCCATTCTGGCTCCCATGAACTTCCAACTACGAACATGTTCGTGAACAGGTCATGGTCGTCAATGTTCGTAAATCCCTGTTTGTGGATTTGTTGTGGCAACGAACAACAAACATCGTGTTCATTTTTTCCCTGTTCGTGCCCATCTCTATTTTTAACACACATAAGCTAGGTGTTTGCCTGTTCTGTCAGACCTAAAATTGCTTATTCAGTGCTTTGCATAGAGGAAGACCTGAGGTCAGATCTAACGCTGATGCAGTGCTTGACCTCACAGAATGGTTGAGGCATGACATAGGCATTATCCTTATCATGAAATTTCTGAAACACCTTGCCTATCCCAGTAGAAAAAAGGTCATTCTAATATTTTTCTAAAACCTATAGTGTCAGAGAGAAGGTAAGTAAGAGCACAGTAGTTGTGTTGCTGTGTTTGTCCATTTTCCATTTCAATATAATCAGTCTTCCTCTGTTCTCAATTTCCAATCAGCGATTATTCCTTCTGTTCCCATAATAAGGCTATTTGTATGCTGAGCGTTTGTCTCTACAGCAATTCAGCACGCATCATATTGTAATACACTACCATTATTTTTATATGAGGGTCCAAACCAACACCTTTATAGTTTATCTATCCGGTCTTATATGATAACTCTTCTTGGAATGATGTAAATCCTTATAGTCATATATTTAAAATAAAATAAATAACATTTTTCCAGCACCGTCTGATCACTAAGATCTATATAATTATTCATGTTTTCTGCCAACTGTTTTTAGGTGCTAGAATGCATTCTGCAATAATAGCTTAAATGTATATTAATCTAGCAACTGAAACACAACTACTGCAATAATCCTTGAAGACTGGTTTTTTAATTCAAGATGGGTAGCCGTATTAGTCTGTTTGTAGCAGTGGAAAAGAGCAGCTATAAGACTAACAATATTAGCTTGCTCGCTTGCTTCTTCAGATTTTTTAATTATTTGACTAACATGGCTCTGTTCAGTAGAAATATATGAAATTTTACATCTCTTCCTAAATACTCGATGCAAGATTTTTTCTTATAACTGTGGAAGAATTTTTACCACAGAACACATTCACAAATGCAATTATCACCACAGGGCACAAGGATTATGAATCTTTCTCTTATTTCCCTCTAGAGGTGTGCATTCTGGAATTCCCAAGCCAACAATATAAATGAAAATTATTATGGTTGTTATGGGTTTTCCTGGCTGTATTGCCGTGGTCTTGGCATTGTAGTTCCTGACGTTTCGCCAGCAGCTGTGGCTGGCATCTTCAGAGGTGTAGCACCAAAAGACAGAGATCTCTCAGTGTCACAGTGCGGAAAAGATGTTGGCAGGTCATTTATATCTACTCAGGAGGGGTGGGGTTGAGCTGAGTCATCCTGTAAGAGTTTCCCAGGGTGTGGAATGCTAATGGCGGGAGGCTTCACTGTATCCTGTTACTCCACTTGGATCATATGACCTTGGGAGTAAGCTTTCAGAAAGAACTGTTGGAGAGAGGAAAGCCTGGAAGATCCAAGGTCCTTGTGCAATCCTTGTGTAAGATCCAACTCGTAGAAGCACATGCCCTGTTACATAATAGCTTTTCTATACTATGAAATATTTTAATTGATGTCTTATATGCAATCATATGTAACTCTCAGCATGCTAAAAGTAGAAGACAGCAACAAATACAGAGAAAAGCATAGCTGTAAATGCATACATTTAAATGCAGCTTTTGATAATTATAGCAATTATAATTCTGTAAATGCATGCATTTAAATGCAGTTTAAGATAATTATAGCCATTATAATTATATATGGCATGATATAATCTATTAGTCAGTCTTAGGGATTTGACAAATTTCATACAATCCATTCCAGAAGCAGTCTTGGGTAAATGGATTAAATTCCTGACCATCCACAAGGATAAATCGGTGGTTCGTAAGTAGACATGGGCACGAACAGCATTACGGACAGAAAAAACCCACGAACAGCCCAATCTGCTGTTCGCAAACAAGCTGTTCATGATGCTCCATCCTAAACGAACAGGTGGTTGTTGCAAGCCTCATTCATTGCCTTCCTCAGCAGTTCATCAAGCCAGACAGTCTGGCACCTGCAATCAATCCCATTGGCAACCGGAGGCAGGGACTGAACTCTGTCTGAACTTCTGCCTTTTCTTCTGGCTTTAACCCTTCAAAGTACTTCCAGAAGAGAGTCCTGTTTTTGCCACTGTGAAGAGAAAATGACAGCCAACAGGGAGACCCATGGATCATGCCTTTCCTGGGGTGCAATCTCTCTGAAACTTGAGGGGTCTTCAGAGGACAGTGAGGACTATGACCTCTGCAAATTTGGTGGGTATTGGACATTGGGAAGATCAGTTGGTAACCCCTTCAAGTAGCTGCCAGCAGACATGCTGTTTTTGCCAGGACATGGTCCTTTAAACTATCAGCTGGCAGGCGGCAGGGGGGAATCCCCCCCTGCCACCTGCCAGCTGATAGTTTAAAGGGATCTTTAAAGAGCTAGGTAAGTGGGTTTGAGGGGAGGGGGGGCTAAGTGGGGGTGGAGGTGGTTCTGCACCCCACGAACAATGAACATGTCCAGGAACAGTTCATGTTCGTCCATGTTCATTGTTCGTGGATGGCAACGAACGATGAACAGGATGTTCGGGTTTTTTTTTACGTTCGTGCCCATGTCTATTTGTAAGACATGAGGAAGTGCTGTCATGTTCCAAGAGAGATCATATCCTGCAGTGACTTTTTATAATGGGGCCTTTCCAAACCCTCTTCGTCATTGCTAACAGATGTATATGCATGTGTGTTTGTGTACATGCAAAATGTCATTCAGAATAAACCACACCAAGGTGTACTTCCCAAATCCTGCCAATCTAGCCAAATACATATGCTGTAATTGTCATGAAAAAAAATGCTTTTTTACAGTTAAGGCCTGGATATGCTTGTTTGTTGTTTTCAACATGTCTGCCTGATTTCTGTTACAGTGAGACTTGTATTATTAAAAACAAGAATTTTCAAAGATATCAACTATTTTGTTTATGTTTCTTTAGAACCTGCACACCATTGTATGAAACACCAGGCAACTTTTTGACTATTAAGTTAATGGTAAGTTTTCCGTTTCTTTTGTCTGATTAATGGTTTTATTCTTGCTATCACTGAAATCACTTAGAAAGTAGCTGAGAAATTTATAGTGCAATCCTGAATATAGTTTCACTTTTTTAAGCCCACTGACTTCAATGGACTTAGAAGAGTGTAACTCTGCTGAGGTTGGCACTTTTATTTTCCTGTCTTAATTTAGCCAGTTATATCTATACATCCATTAATTCTGTAGCATTCAACCTTAATATCACATTAAAATAGGTATCATTAGTACAGTAATAGCAAAATTTGCCTCAATGTAGTGAACTTGACAGCCCTCCAGGGGAACATCACCCATATAGGCGGTGTTGTGCCTTTTGCTCAATGGTGGCTTCTTTCGCTTCTTTCTTCTTCTGCCTCTGTATATTCAGACCTTATAAGGCTATTACAGTGAACGGGAGGCCTCTTTATCTTTTCCCGCCCTTTGTATGTGCATAGGCAGTACAAAGAGCCATTAAGGTGAATGGAAAGTACCTCTCCATATTCATACCCAGCCATGCTCACTTCAAAGTAATTACTTCTGTTCTGTAGCATGACTAACATTCATTGAGAAGAGAGTCTAGATAGAGTTGTAGGAAACCTCTGAATTTTTTGAAGCACCGCCTGCACAAGAACTCATATGGAAGGAAACAGGACAGTATTACCCAATGGGAATCCTCCATGCATGGCATGCTGTGTCTCTGGCAGATTCATGCTGAGAGTTTCATTACAATTTTCATTTTGAGTTTCACTTGTTTTATTCACAAAATAATGTTTGTGCACAATTATTAAATATCATGAATTATCTC